>NW_026087411.1:71724721-72924721 GCF_022539395.1 Myiozetetes cayanensis
CTAAGGGAGAGAAAGGCACTATTATGCATTTGCATTAAGGTGGCTTATCTGAAGACTAGGAAGCTTCAGGTGTGCTGTAATTATGATGGAATGTGTTGCCCTGTGCTGGACGCCAGGTGCCCACCAAGCTGTTCTATCACTTCTGCTCTATCCTCCTCAACAAGATGGGAGAAGAAAATAAAATGGAAACAAAATCCTTGTAGGTCAAGATCATGCAGTTTAATAAAGTAAAAATGAAGGGTTGCTTGCCTGCATGGAAATTTTATTCTTTACTTCCTATTAGCAAGCAATCAGCCTTTGGTCAGTTTGGCTCAACTCTCCTGGCTGTGGTCCTCCCAAGATTTTCCCCACCCTCAGTCTACTGTCAGGGGGGGAATGTTGGAGGGACAGTGCTGGTGCTGTGCCAGTGCTTTTCAGCAGTAGCCAAAACCCTGAGGTGTTATCAGCACCTTTCTAGCTAAGAATGCGAAGCACAGCATTGTGAGGGCTGCTGTGGGGAAGAAAGAAATCTGTTGTGCCCTGTCGCAGCCCGGGTGAGGGAATGAGATACGGACAGCACAAGGAGTTCGTCTCTCTGTTGCAGGCTTTATTGATGGTCTGAGGAGTGACGGGTGCTATCACTTAGCCGAGAGGAGGACAGGCCTTTTATAGGATCTGGGGTAGAAGGGACTAGAACTTGGGAGGAGTTTTAAGATTGACATGGGGGTACAACCAATAGGGGAGTCACAAACTGTATGACGTAACCATAAACCAATCACATTAACTGACAGCATTAACCGTACCGCCCACACTGCGGCAAATACTAACCTATCAGGGAACGGGAAATTTCAACCAATCAGGAGAGAGCAAATTCATGAGGGGAATAACACATTCTAATGTAATATAATTAATATAACCAAAATACAACATTAAACATCACTTTAAACTGTTCAAAACACGTAGAGTCCATGAGTCTATATCAAGTCCTTTTAGTATTTAGTATAAACAGCTCTCCATCTCTCGTATTTTTCTCTCTCTTTCTTCTGTATCTCGTCATCTCCCCTTTTTTATTTTTAAAATCGTAGTTTTCATTGTAGTCCGGTGGCTGAACTTGAAGGATGACTGGGTTGGCTCGAGGAAGGCAATATCTCTTAAAAAGAGCAACTAAACATGACATTAAACAAAGTACAAATATAATTGAAAATAAAATCAAAAAGCCAATCAGAATTAGTTGTCGGGTCCAATTTGGTAATGAAGCCCAACCAAAGCCTTCAAACAAATCTTGGGTGTGCCACTTAGGGTCTTGCTTTATCTTTGAGACTAATTGTTGTATGGTGTCAATATTTGTCTGAATTGATTTGGAATGGTCTGAGAAGTTTAAGCAACATAGGTCACTAAACTCCTGGCAACCATGGTTATGTAATACCAGAAGGAAGTCTATTGCCGCTCTATTATGTAGTGAGACTCCTTTTAAGGTCATGGTGTCCTCTAATAATTCTTTTTAAAGTAAGTGATGTAGCATTTGCTTCCTTAGCCATCCAGCATGCCATGTGACTTAAAACTCCTAATGCGTGATCCGTGGCTATGCCTGCAGCAAAGAAAGAGACCCAATAATCTTTACTACTAGACCATAGCCATATTGAAGGATCACAGTCTGAAGATAGAGGAGGTAAATAATTTTTCTGCGGGAATTGTGTTGGTTCAGGTGTATTTTCCAAATTGCTAGACTTCAATAATGGATTGTCAGATTTTAACAATGGAGAATTTGTGTTGTCAAATTTAATTTGAAAATTAGAGAGGTGAAGACATGCTGGAGAGCTAGGAAATGGTGGAAAATTACTCTTTCGATTTGGATCAGGGCTTGGTAGATTTACTTCTGGGTTACATGAAGGAGGGGTATTGAACCTGGGAGGACGGGAGTTCCTATTGAAACTAGGAGGACGAGAGTCCCAGGCTTCCTCATATTTTTTTCTGTTCCTTCTAAGAATTTTTGCTGTAGAAGAGGTCATTATTTGTCTCTTTTGTCTATTGCGGGAAACAGGTCTGATAACTGTTGAATTTATTTCACCTGGTAAACTGAATTTGAAAGGATGGAATAATGTAATTTTGCCAATCGTGCAAGGACCTCCTTTTGGGTTTGCAGGAATACCGTTCCAAGCCCTCTCTCCGCAAATTAAAAAATCTCCTGGATGTAACTCACGAGGTCGGTACATCGGACCCACTCTGACTACTTTTGAGTCCGTCCCATTACACCATAAGGACACGTTCCTGTAGATTCCTTTTTTGGACGTCACATCCAACAATTTATCCTGAAAGGCATTAGGTTTTGGTACAAATTGTATGCAAGTGTTAGTAATAGCTGTACCTAGCAATTCGAATTCAATTACCGATTTATTTGTAGGTGGTGGGTTAGTGTAAGTGTCTAGCATTGTCTTATTCAACGGGATGCCAATTAAACATGTGGAAAAGGGATTTGCAATGTTATTTGTAGCTAAACAAATGGTATCTGTATTTGCCTCCTTTGCTAACTTGACCCAGATATTATCTCCTTGGCCCATTGTCCAAGGTGGCATCCTTATCGGAGCTGACTTGGTTACCGGACTCACGATCACAAGAGTTATGAAGATGACGATGACATGTCTTGTTGTTGCGGGGGTTTGAGAGATATGCATTTCAGCTTTTCTTGATGGATTCGCACTCTTCTTATCGGTACCCATTCCATTCCAGTATCTGTCAAAATACAAGCGTGACCCTTTCCCCAAGTTATAAGAGGGAAAGGTCCAGACCACTTTTCGGTTAAAACATCTTTATACATCACTTTTGCTTTGATTGCAGATGGATCAGATTTTGTCTGAAAATGTTTTTCAGCTGGGGTTCTGCAAAGGGGAGTGTCATTATCTTCCAATCTATTTAAAAAATTTAAGACATACATTGCCTTGTCTAATCTTTCCTGGGGGGACAATCCCAATGTTCCTCCTTTTTGTTTTTTAATTAGATTTTTTAAAGTTTGATGTGCTCTTTCTACTATCCCTTGACCAGTGGGGTTATGGGGGATACCTGTAATGTGAGTAATTCCCCAATCAGAGAAGAACCTGGCAGTGTCTTTGGCAACATATGAGGGTCCATTATCTGTCTTGATGGTATGAGGAACTCCCATATGTGCAAAGGCTGCAAGAAAATGTTTTTTAACATCACGAGCTTTTTCACCGGAATGAGCAGTAGCTACGATGTATTTTGAGAAAGTATCAATAGAAACATGAATAAATTTTAACTTTCCAAATTCATTATAATGAGTAACATCAGACTGCCAAATTTGAAGAGGCTCAAGACCTCTGGGATTTACGCCCTCTAATTTCAAAGGAACTACTGCTTGGCAATCAGGGCAACCTTTTAGAATCTCTTTGGACTGCATTAGTGTAATACCGAATTGTTTCTGAAGGGCTTTTGCATTCTGATGGAAAAAGCTGTGAGAAAGTCGCGCTTGTTGTAATAAATTTGGGATAATGGAAATACCTGCCAATTGATCTGCACATTGGTTACCTTCGGCCACTGGTCCGGGGAGAGTAGTGTGTGAGCGAGTGTGAGTAATAAAGTATGGGTGGTGTCTGTTTCGAATATAGAAAAGGAGAGAAGTGAGTAAATCAAAAAGAAGTTTTTTAGAAACATGTTTTAAATATGAATTTTCAATTCGAGAAACAATACCTACTACATATGAGGAATCTGAAATTATATTAATAGGTTCGGAAGGGAAAAGAGAAAACACACGAACTACTGCAGAAAGCTCAACTAATTGTGGTGATCCTGGTGCTTTATGAATATTTTGTTTCCAAGAATTACCTTCCTTCCAAACAGCAACAGCATTTCCTGTCTTTCCAGAACCATCAGTGAAAATTGTTTTTGCATTTTTGATAGGAATATGTGATAGCATAACCTTTAAATGAATTGGAATTGGTAAGAGTCTTTGTAAAAATTTGCACGCAGGAATATGAAGTTTATATTCACCTAAGTAATCGGTTGTAGCAATTTGAAAATCAATAGAAGTTTTAAGTAATTGATCAAAATGAGTAGAAGTTAAGGGAAGGTAAATAAAGTCTGGGTCTTTCCCACAAAGTTCAAGACAACGCATACGTCCTTTAAAACATAACTTTGAAATCATTTCAGGAAGAGTAGTGAGGGTTTTAGAAAATTGGTGCGGAAGAAAGAGCCACTCCCATAAGCAGAACTCCTCATCATTGTTATAAAACTGACCAAGAATACCAAGGGGTTGAGTGTTATTCAGAACAATAAGTAAAGAAATAGGTACATCAGGTAACATTCTACAAGACTGTCTATTAGAAATTCTTTGTTCCACAAGTTCTAAAGCATGTTCAGCCTCTGGAGTAAGCGACCTGGGAGATAACAAGTCGGAATTACCTCTAAGTAAATCAAATAGGGGATTCAAATCATCTGTAGTAATACCCAAAATCGGTCTGACCCAATTAATAGCTCCCAAAAGTTTTTGTAAATCATTTAGAGTTCTGATATTTTTCCGAATTGCTATAGATTGAGGAGTTATCGTAGATTCAGTAATTTTTAACCCTAAATATTTCCACGGAGATGAAGTTTGAATTTTGTCAGGAGAAATGTGTAACCCATTTGAATTCAGAGCCGAAACAATAGATGCAAGGGTAGTTTTTGTTTCTTCGTCTGATTGTGCACAAATTAAAACATCATCCATGTAGTGGAGAATAATTGATTTTGGAAACTGAGACCGAATTGGAGAAAGAATGTGTGAGACAAATAGTTGACATAAAGTAGGAGAGTTTTTCATCCCCTGGGGTAGAACTTTCCACTGATATCTATGATGGGGTTCGCTACAAAAAGTCCACAGAACTTCAGTTGTTCGGGGTGTGGAAGTAGGGGATGGAGTTAGGGCTACCCCAGCCGCTCACCTTCTCCTGCCGGCAGTAGGAGGTGCGAGGGGAAATGACAACATCCAGTCGTTGTCCGCCGTCCGGCTGGGGGTGGCTGCCGGGAAGAACACCAAACACCTGGGTCTTCTGTATCCCAGAAGAGTACTCTGGAGTTCCCTCAGTGTGAGGGACCTACAACAGAGACTCACACGTGGGCACCATATGTCGCAGCCCGGGTGAGGGAATGAGATACGGACAGCACAAGGAGTTCGTCTCTCTGTTGCAGGCTTTATTGATGGTCTGAGGAGTGACGGGTGCTATCGCTTAGCCGAGGGGAGGACAGGCCTTTTATAGGATCTGGGGTAGAAGGGACTAGAACTTGGGAGGAGTTTTAAGATTGACATGGGGGTACAACCAATAGGGGAGTCACAAACTGTATGACGTAACCATAAACCAATCACATTAACTGACAGCATTAACCGTACCGCCCACACTGCGGCAAATACTAACCTATCAGGGAACGGGAAATTTCAACCAATCAGGAGAGAGCAAATTCATGAGGGGAATAACACATTCTAATGTAATATAATTAATATAACCAAAATACAACATTAAACATCACTTTAAACTGTTCAAAACACGTAGAGTCCATGAGTCTATATCAAGTCCTTTTAGTATTTAGTATAAACAGCTCTCCATCTCTCGTATTTTTCTCTCTCTTTCTTCTGTATCTCGTCAGTGCCCTACAGAGTGGTTTTACAACCATTCTCTCTCAATCAGACCCAATATATGTGGGTGCAAAGAAGCTGGTGAAGTAAACTGGAATCTCAAGAGCTCGGAGTTGAGGTCAAGCTCTGCTCTTCAGGGTAAAGGGGGGCCATGGTGAGATGCATGCTGACAAAACCATTTCTAGATACTGGGACTTCTCACCCTGCTTCTTAGTTTGGTAGTGATGGAAAGCCATTGTAACAGGGTCAAGGAGCTGCTTCTTTTTATGTAAGCACTGTCCTTTCTTATGGCAATATTACCTCAGTTCTTGTCAAGCCAAACAGAGTTTTAGTAAAGATCATGAAAAACAGGCATGTGGAGCCAATACGGTAGACATAGCCAATGGGAAATCAAAGCAATGATTTATACATTCACTTCCATTATTTGTGTCCAACATGAGCTTGTTTTTGCAGAAACAGTTCCTAATACAAGTTTTAACAACTGAGTTAGCCAGTAGCTAACTCAGTGTCCATATGGATGAAATCAAATACTTTTTCTTCCAGCAAAGGTAGTAGGACATTCAGTGATCCAGAAGTTAGTTTCACTGCAAAAGTTATGGCAAATAGGCAGCTTTCTGTCTCTTCACATCCTTAACCAGACATGGATGAAACCTGCCACATAGTCTAGATTTCGGAATTTCTATTATTTGGCTGTAGTCTGTGTTCAGTTTGTGTGAATGATGAAGCAGAAGCTGCTCAGACCTCAAGGCAGAATGGTGTGCGCTTCTGATCATGACCAAAGTCACTACAACTTTCTCCAAAATTACACAAACGTAGTGCTCTTTGGAAGGGCTTGAATATTAAACCTACCACTGGACCAGAGTTTTACAAAAATATTTGTAAATATTGTACAAAGTTTTGTAAATATCTACTTCATTACATTGGTTAGGTATGGGACATTTATTATGAGGTGACTCAGGATATCTTTGTTTGCTATTTCTTATGTTTAAGTGCATTTTTCTCTTCTTTCCTCCTCCCTTGTGATGTTTTAGGGTCAATTTCTCCTCTTTCCAGCTGCAATTCATAATTCGTGCACATAGAACTCTACATTTAATTTCAAGCAATCAGTTTTGCTTTGGCTTTAGAGTGTTTGGATTACATCTGAATTTAAGGTTCAACTTCAAATCCAACCCTTTCATTTTTTCTTGATTAGTTTAGTTTATGTTCTTGCTTAGCAGCAGGAGATTAATTCAGATGTCTGCTCCTACTCAAGTGAAGGTTCAGTTCAGCCCTGGTTTTGCTCTGCTTTCTTCACTCCCTTGAGTCTACATTTATATTCCAAAGCTGTTTTAGGCAGAGAATTCTGTGAAGCTTTTATATCAGTCCAAGGGTAAATGAGCCTGAAAAAAATCTTTCAGCAGATATGGGAAGCTCTGTTATTGGGTTGGACTCCATACAAATAGCAGTGCTGTTTTGCTGCACATGCATTTAATAATGCTTTTGCTATGATAAGTTTTACTATTAAAATGCAAAACCTTATGAAGTTTGAAGAGGCTTTAATTTTACAGATTCTAATAAAATAAAAATGAAAATTTTTTTCTTTGCCACATGAAAAATGAAGACTCCCAGAAAATCCTGGTCACTGTTACTCGAGGAAAGAATGTCACACATTCTGCTCTTTGACTTACTTTATGTGTCACTGCACACTCATTTTCATATGTATGGGTGATTTCTGTTTAGGTTCAGCAGCAGTCCAATAGAAGTAGGTAGTCAGGAAGGTGACGAGGTTTAAGTACAAGTTTCTTATGATATGAAAACTCCTGCTGTCTAAGGGGAGGTTGATACAACTGTTTAAAACAGAGAAGGCTAACGGAGAAACTAGTTATTGTCTTCAACTACCTAAAGGGATCAGAGCACAGAACCAGTATTCTTTCCTACAGCAAAAGGGCAAGAGGCAACAGTCACAAGCTGCAGCAAAGGAAATTCCAAGTAGATAGGGTTCCTGCCTGGGCTTGGCTGCTCCTTGGGAACCGACTCAGGTGAGAGAGGGGTGGGACAGGCTCCTTAGCTGGTGCTCCAGAGGGCTATATAAGAGCCTGAAAGAGAGGTAGTGGCTGATTCCTGCCTGAGGTTGGCTGTTCCTTGGGAGTTGATTCAGGTGAGAGAGGGGTGGGACAGGCTTGTTAGCTGGCACTCCAGAGGGCTATATAAACATCTCCAGGGAGCAAGCTTCCTGGAGTGCAGCGAACAGGAGTGGGCAAACAGGGGTGTGGCAAGTCAGTGAGGGTGTGGCATCCTAGTTTTTTTGTTTGTTTGTTTGTTTGTTTTGTTTTGTTTTTTTCCCTATATTTCAACTAAAGCCAGTAATGGTTTCAAAAAAAAAATGAAAGCCATCACTACTGTTACCACTAGGAGTGTGTTGACACAGACAGAACCCTCCAAGAAGGATGCAGCCATTCAGGTCTCTGGCTGCGCAGACTGTTTGACCCCAGCAGCAGTGCCAGAGGACATTGTGGGAGGCACCTCTGTCCTGTGCGAGCAGGTGAATGATTTGCTCTGCATGGTAGCAGAGCTCAAGGAAGAGGTAGAGAGGCTGAGAAGCATTAGGGAAAGTGAAAGGGAAATAGACTGGTGGAGTCACACCCTTTTGACCCCCAAGGAAGTCCAGCAGGAGACAGTGATGCCCTGCCCCTCCTGCCATCAGGAGTGGATGGGGGGGAATGGAAACAGGTCCCTGTTCAGAGAGGTAAAAGAACACCCTTTTGACTCCCATCACCTCCCCAGGTGCCCTTGAAGAACAGATATGAGGCCCCAGACTCAGAAAGTCAGGTAGAGGTCAGGCAAGAGGAAGTTCTGCCTGCAGGTTGCACCCTGTCTACCAGATGGGTTACAATTACAGCTATAAGGAAAAAAAGAAGGGTAGCTGTAGTAGGTGACTCCCTTTTGAGGGGAACTGAGGGCCCTATATGTCGACCAGACCCATCCCACAGGGAAGTTTTCTGCCTTCCCAGAGCCAGGGTGAGGGACATTGGTAAGAGACTTCCTGAGCTAATTCGAACCTCAGATTACTACCCACTGTTGGTAATCCAGGCTGGCAGTGATGATATTAATAGAAGAAGTGCCAGGGCAATCAAAAAGGATTTCAAGGCACTGGGTAGATCAGTTCATGAGACAGGCGCACAGGTAGTATTTGCCTCAGTTCCTGTACTTGCTGGAATGAATGAGAAGAAGAGTAGGAAAGCCTACCTTATCAACAGGTGGCTAAAGGATTGGTGCCACCTTCAAAATTTTGGTTTTTTTGACCATGGGGCAAACTCCACAGTACCCAATCTTCTTAAATCAGATGGGCTTTATGTATCTAGGAGGGGCAAAAGGACTGTAGCACATAAGTTAGTGGAGCCCCTGGTGGTCTAGGGGTAAAGGCGCCGCGCTATCACCGCGGAGACCCGGGTTCGATTCCCGGTCAGGGCCACTCCCGGGCAGGTGGGGCTCGTTAGCCCTTAAAGGCAACCCACCTACGTCCTAAGGACCTCGCTGCCACCGTCCAAGCTCGCTTGGCCCCGGCAGATGAACCTTAGGATTAAAAGGGTGGGCTCAGTTCCGCGCACACTGTGTCTCACCTAAAAAATCCAATGCGCAGGCTGGAAGGTGTAAAAACCTTCCCCGGATCTTCGCTCGCGAAGACTGGCCATTATTATTATTATACATAAGTTAGTGGGGCTCATCAGGAGGGCTTTAAACTAGGTTTGAAGGGGGAAGGGGTTGAATCCAGTCTCTCCAAAGAGAAGCCCAGGGATGAAAAGCCTGAGTTACGAGTAAAATCAGCTGAAGTGCATGTACACTAATGCACGCAGTATGGGCAACAAATGGGAGGAGCCGGAAGCCATCGTGCAGCAGGAAAGCTATGACATAGTTGCCATCACAGAAACGTGGTGGGATGACTTGCATGACTGGAGTGCTGCCATGGACAGCTACAAGCTCTTCAGAAAGGACAGGCAGGATAGGAGAGGTGGAGGGGTGGCTCTATATGTTAGAGAGTCCCTTGAATCTGTAGAACTTGAGGTCACCAATGATAAGGTTGAGTGCTTGTGGATCAGAATCAGGGGGAAGGCCAACAAGGCTGACATCCTAATGTGAGTCTGTTACAGACCACCCAACCAGGATGATGAAGGGGATGAATTATTCTGCAAGCAGCTGGCAGATGTCTCAAAATCGCCAGCCCTTGTTCTTGTGGGCGACTTCAACCTGCCAGATATCTGCTGGGAGCTCAACATGGCAGAGAAGAGGCAGTCTAAGAAATTCCTGGAGTGTATAGAGGATAATCTCCTACTCCAGCTGGTAAATGAACCTATCACGGATGGGGCCCCACTAGACCTGTTGTTTACAAACAGAGAGGGGTTGGTGGGAGATGCAGTGGTCGGAGGCCATCTGGGGCACAGTGACCATGAAATAACAGAGTTTGCAATACTCAGGGATACAAGGAAGGCCACCAATAAAACCTCCACACTGGACTTCCGGAGGGCAGATTTTGGCCTGTTCAGAAGACTGGTCCAGAGCATACCCTGGGAAAAAAACTTTGAAAACAAGGGGGCACGGGAGGGATGGACGTGCTTCAAGAAGGAAGTCTTGAGTGTGGAGGAACAGGTTGTACCAGTGTGTCAAAAGGTAAACTGGCGAGGTAGACGACCAGCTTGGTTGAACAGGGAGATTCTGAAGGAAATCAGGGATAAAAAGAGAGCTTACAGACTATGGAAAATAGGGCTGGCTACTCAGGATGAGTTTAGTAGTATAACTAGGTAATGTAGAAAGATAATTAGAGAGACAAAAGTGCAATTTGAAGTCAGTTTGGCTACTTCTGTTAAGGATAACAAAAAGCACTTCTATAAATACATCAATAACAAAAGGAGGGACAAGAAAAACCTCCATTCTTTGTTGGACTTGGGGGGGAACATAGTTAACAGGGATGAGGAAAAGGCTGAGGCACTTAACACATACTTTGCCTCAGTATTCACCAGTAGGGCAGGTGGCCCTCGGGACAACTGGCCTCAGGAGCTAGTAGACAGGGACAGGAAGCCGAATAGCCCCACTGTATTCCAGAAGGAAATAGTGGCTCAGATGGCTCACACTTACTGAGCCACCTGGATCCACACAAGTCCATGGGACCAGATGGGATCCATCCTAGGGTGATGAGGGAGCTGGCAGAAGAGCTTGCCAAGCTGCTCTCCATCATTTACCAACAGTCCTGGCTCTCTGGGGAGGTCCCAGATGATTAGAAGCTGGCAAATGTCACGCCAATCCACAAAAGGGGCTGGGAAGGAGGACCCGAGAAACAACAGACCTGTCAGCCTGACCTCGGTGCCTGGCAAGGTTATGGAGCAAATCATCCTGAGTGCAATCACACAACAGCAAAAGGATGGACAAGGGATCAGACCCAGCCAGCACAGGTTTAGGAGAGGCAGGTCCTGTCCGACCAACCTGATCTTTTATGATCAGGTGACCTACCTGGTGGATGAGGGGAAGGCTGTAGATGTAGTCTTATCTGGACTTCAGCAAAGCCTTTGACACTGTCTCCTATAATACACTTCTGGAAAAGCTGGCAGCCCACGGCTTGGACAGGGGCACTCTGTGCTGGGTTAGGAACTGGTTGGAGGGCCGGGCCCAGAGAGTGCTGGTGAACGGGGCTGCATCCAGTTGGCAGCCGGTCACCAGTGGTGTCCCCCAGGGATCTGTGCTGGGCCCAATCCTGTTTAACATCTTTACTGGTGATTTAGATGAGGGGATTGAGTCCATCATTAGCAAATTTGCAGGCGACACCAAGTTGGGAGGGAGTGTTGACCCACTGGAAGGCAGGAGGGCTCTGCAGAGGGACCTGGATAGGCTGGAGAGTTGGGCTGATTCCAATGGGATGAAATTCAACAAGGCCAAGTGCCGGGTCCTGCACTTTGGACACAACAACCCCCTGCAGCGCTACAGGCTGGGCACAGAGTGGCTGGAGAGCAGCCAGGCGGAAAGGGATCTGAGGGTGCTGAATGACAGGAAGCTGAACATGAGCCAGCAGTGTGCCCAGGTGGCCAAGAAGGCCAATGGCATCCTGGGCTGTATCAAGAACAGTGTGGCCAGCAGGAGCAGGGACATGATCAGGAGACTGTACTCGGCGCTGGTGAGGCCACATCTTGAGTATTGTGTTTGGTTCTGGGCCCCTCAGTTCAGGAAAGACATTGAGGTGCAGGAGCAGGTCCAGAGAAGAGCAACCAGGCTGGTGAAGGGACTTGAGCACAAGTCCTTTGAGGAGAGGCTAAGGGAGCTGGGGTTGTTTAGCCTGGAGAAGAGGAGGCTCAGGGGTGACCTCATCACTCTCTACAGCTACCTGAGAGGAGGTTGTACCATGTGGGGGTTGGTCTCTTCTCCGAGGCAATCAGCAGTAGGACAAGAGGGTACAGTCCTAAGCTCTGCCAGGGGAGGTTTAGGTTGGATATTAGAAAGAAGTTCTTTACGGAGAGACTGATCAGGCATTGGAATGGCCTGCCCAGAGAGGTGGTGGATTCACCATCCCTGGAGGTTTTTAAGATGAGGCTGGATGTGGCACTGAGTGCCATGATCTAGTAATCACAGTAGGGTTGGATCAAGGGTTGGACTTGATGATCTCAGAGGTCTCTTCCAACCCATTTAATTCTATGATTCTATGATATGGAAATAAAAAATGATCACTACTTGCTCAAGCACTGGAATGGGTTGCCCAGAGAGATTTTTGGATCTGCATTCTTGGAAGTGTTCAGAGCTTGACTGAAACTTGTTGCCCTGATGTACCTGCTATAAAAATAGTTTTGGTACTATAGTTGGAAATAGATGGTGTTGAGACTGCTGTTCGAACTAGTGGTTCTTTCCAAACCAAATTAATATACAAATTTAAAAACATGGACATAGAGCAAAGACAGATGTTGGGCTGAGTGGCAAACCTGCAGAGCCCCTGATGAAGGATGCAGGGGTGAAGGATTTTGACTTAGACATTTTGAGGCCATTTCCCTGGGGAAAAGCAGGGACTGTGAAAGACTTGAAAAGGTGCCAGTGCTGACCAGTAAGGAAAGAATGTAAATAAGTAATGAACATCCAATTATATGTGAAGGCTGGTAATAAATTATAGATCGAGAACTAAGAATAGTAAGGTGTGTAAGGTTCTGTACACAGTGTGAGTGCAGATGTGTGAGAACAAGTAGTAATATACTGGACGAAGCAATAAAAGCTGAATGTTGGCCATCATCAATAAAGGTGCCCAAATTTATTTTTGTGACTGTCCTCAACTTACTACGACAGATAGAAACCTTACCCACCTTACAGGCATTCACTCTTCCACCACGCTACTATTAGGAAAGCACCTGCTCGGCTCCGAGCTCTGGTTCTTTAAGAACTGGCAGGATGTCCAGCACCTGACGTCTGTTCCCTGCTGTGGGAAGGAAGCTTCTGATTGAAAAGAATGCTACACAGACATGAGGGTCAGTCCCAGATACAGTGAGACACTTGAACTTAGGTATTTAGAATATGGATTTACTCATTTGAGTTAGGTGTCTGATCACCTGTCACAGCCAGCTGATTCAGTTACCTAGAACTAGATGTTCAACACCTTATGAGAACTCCTGTTGCTCTCTAGGTTCTGGTAAATAAGCAGTCACCTGGGGAACCTGTGTCACCTCTGTCAACCTTGTTTTGATGAAATATTAATATAAAATTATTACATAATGACTAGTTACTATGACTATATTTGCTATGCATTTGATATATATATTGGTCTAGGGAAGGTTTGCTTTGGTCGGTAGCTGTATGTAATATGTTTATGTTCCATGCTGGAACATAAATGTATTCTTGAGAAGAGAGCTGAAGAGAACTCTGACTCCCTCATGCTTTGCATTTAGCCCTTAGTCTGCATTAGTTCTATATGCTGGTAGGGTTTACAACAGGAGGAGAGAATTAATGCATTTCCATCTCCCCAGATGTCTTTCAGATTGGCCCTGTTTAGATGAGTTTGCAGCTTTGCTTCAGCTGCAACAGACACTTGGGACAAAACCTAGGCTTACTGGTGTTTTTTATTTTCATAAAAAGTAAAATCAAACACTTTCTTCCTTAAATCACAAGATAAATTGCTTGACATCCTACACATATAACCTGTTAGGTAGCATGCTATAGCTGAATTGTGTTTCTTTGAAAGTAATTGTATCTGAAAGCATAATTATCTGAAAGAACCCAAGGTTTTTTTCTAAAAGTCTAAAAGTTTAGCTAAAAAAGAAGAATGATGTGTATTAGGAGATGTTAGTGTTATGATTCCAGGATCTTTGACTCCAGAGGAGCAGACTGGTTTTATTTCAAATTGTCTAAAGAGCAACATTAGCCTTGATTGAGAACTAGATTGGAACCTTTTGTCCTTCCTTCCAGCTAGAAGAAAGCAGCAATCCTATTAAATGGTGATATTTACCTAAGCGAGACAAAGAAAACAATGGGTATAATATTTCAGAATACTTAAGAAAATGTTTTATTTTCATAATGTATAAAGAGGTTGGTATGATAATATGTTGTGCATGCCACTTGAAAGCAGATATAAGAGTTTCTATCTACGTGTTTTCATCCATTTAGCATCTTAGGATGCGTATCAAGCAGTCAATCCACAATGTGTTGGCATAAAATAGTTTGTTGCAATCTGGACACATTTTACCCACATAAAAAAATAGATTCAGAAATGTCTTTGAATCACCCATAATTGTACAAAATTGGTCAGATTTCCTGTGACTAACCTTTCCTGTGAATTTTCAAGTTCTTCCTGCTTAGGGCAATGACACTAAGAAAGGTGTTTTGCTCTACATGTCACTTCTGCTCTTTGAGCCAGGTTGAGTACCAAGTGTGACCAGAGGAGCAGTATGTGAAAGGATTCTTGTTTCATGACTACATAAAGATTCAAGTCATTCCATTTAACTGAAAAACACGAAATTGTAGTGTTGGTCAGGTACTTAACAGCACTCACATTTCTGAAAGAACATCAGCATTTTTGGATAACATTGTGTCAGCAGGATCATCCAGTAGCTCAGTGGTTTGCAGTAGTAGTTACAGGATACTCCTTAACCAGTCACAAGGATTTTATAAGAGTTTATATAGCGAAATGTTAGTGAAAGGCAGTTTATGTCAGTCAAGTCAGACAAGACATTCCTTTCCCTCAAATACTACAGAGCAGAGCCATGAAGAAGTAGCAATAAGGTACTTTAGCTTAGATGTGTGACAAACCAGGATTTGCCGTTATTATTGCCATATACTGTTGTAGAGGTCACACTATGCATGGTCCTCCAGGAGGAAAGTAAAAAGCAGTTGTTTAGCTGCTGTTGCAGTGTGTGACATGCAATGAGGCAAAATATGGGGAGAAAGCACTGAAGTCATTCAGACAGAAAGCCTAACTAGGCTTTATTGACATCCAGTCAAGACATCCAGTGTCTTGAAAGAACAAATAAAGAATATTTTTAGAAAACTCATAAGGAAAAATCGCCTGCCTAGATACTTGCATGATGTTTGTCACAGTTGAAATTGAAGGGACTATAATCTGTCCCTTGGAGTGCTTTTTGAAACGCCAGAAATTCAAACAGTGGGACTCTTCTCAGTGGTTTCTACCTCCTAGAAGCAGGCACTTTCTTGCCTTTCTTCTCATGCATTTCCCGTCCTTGCTATGCAATGATCCAATTGCAGTAGGAGGATGATCATTGCTTTAGTCAAGTGTGTAGCCTAGTGGCAAGCACATCCTTCAAGGCATCAATATGAAGTTTCGAACAATTTTCTCTTTTGGCTGAGGTACCACAAAAGGGTGAACAACATATCGCTACAGATACTTCTATAGAGGAGAAATTATGTCATTTTACAGATGGTTTACTTTTATATATTAATTAATTAACCCCCCATGCCCCAAACTGTCATGCAATGCACTTTACTGTGTCATGTGAATGCACATATAACCTCCAAAAATGGCAAGCAGAGAACATCAGAATTCAGACATTTTTTAGTATAAGAATATTGCACATTGCAAAAATCTCTGTATCTAACTTTACTAAGTAGTAACATACACTGTCTACTTCAAATATGAATGCGTACAAGATGATGAGGCTCTGAGGTGCGATAGCAAGTACATTTCCAGTTGCCATTTGACACTAATGTTTTCTAAACTATTTCAGAATAACTTACAGAAGAGGCAGTTTTTTATAATCACAAACTTGAAGCTTTCTCACTCAGTTATATGGACAATAAGTTATATGTATGTGTTTTTTCTCATCATGAAGTTTTGTTCAACTTTTAGTCTTCAGTAGTTCAGGATCACTCAGCACCTTTCAACATGTTGCTGTTTCTTAGAAGCTGAGTGGAAATGTAGCAGTTCAGGATACCTGGCAAGAGCAATGAGGAAAAGGTCTCAAAAAACCCACCCAGAATGCTATTTTGGGAAGGATTCTATCTTTTAGTTTACAACCATTGTAAAACTGATAGAATAGTTAGGCATGTAGCTGCTTCTTGAACTGGCAAATTTTGTTGATTATAAATATCTTTGTGTGGACATAGACATTTAAGAACATACATATTCTTCTTGTAGAGGAAAAACATGAAAACATATATCCTGTGAACTATCTGCCTTTTTATTCTGTGGGCATACATGTATTTAGGCAGTGTAAAGATAAGCTAAAAGTTGATAATGGGGAATTCCTGAGAGAAAAAGTTTGTAAAAAAGTGGTATTAAAATTGATGTGAGAATTTTATTATGTGGCTTACAGAATTAAGTGTTTCTTAATTATTTGGAGACATTTTACCAACCCATTCACTGCTATTATTTATTCTGCTGCATAACTGAGTGCAAGTATCTGCAATGTGAAAGTGTTTGGAATAGGTTTGGTTTCTTATTTCTCTTATTTAACATCACTAGTTAATAACTTTTCATAATGTATATTTACACACACTCTCTCACACAGGCCTTTTCTCCTTCCTTTCGAGAGATGACATGAAAGAGTAGCAGACAAAGATTTTGCTAACTCCTTCAAGGATGCTTCAGGGGTAGTTTATGTTGCATTTTGTGTGGTAATCTGCCAAGGTGATTTCTATGGTAACCTCCATTTGCATTCTTTCAAATGATGGTAAGTTCTGACACATTCCATTAAATATTGATAGCAGTGTTTCATCTGCTGGAAACCCACATGGGAATATTTAACTTTATCTATTGTCTGAGACTATTCTTTTGTATCAGCAAGCTTTATGCCATTAAAATGTTAATTAGATTTTTATAACCATTTTTATCGTTCTACTCTTCATCTAGATTGCTCCAAATACGTTTATTTACAATTCCAAAATGCTTCCATTAATATTCCACAGCATCTTACTCCGAGATTAGCTTAACAGCAAACCTCAAAAATGTACTTAAAGGCTTCTGAAATGCATACAGATCCATAATGCTCCTAATTTTCTTGGCTAATGGCCAAGTGATTTCAAAGATCAGCTTGTCAGGGAAAAGAGACAAGCCTGAAAGAGCAAATGTCATAATTAGTTTCAAAATTGCATTGGTTTTTGAAACACAAAACAGTACCGAAACTATTTACATAAAAGGATTTTTTTATTGATGGGGTGGGGTAAAGCAAGCTAAGAAATGGAGTTCATGGAGTTTTATCTTTATGAGTTGCATATGAAATATCTCCAAAGAATTAAAAAAAAAAATCCTCTGGAAAAATAATCTTTCATCACACTAAGGATTATGTGCTCATTTTATATAAAACACTGTTCAGGCATCTGGTTAGTGACTGTTTTCTTATGAAGAAATTAGTCATCATGAATTTGTGGCAGAGGCTCTGAACTGCTACCGTTTTGTGTTTTGCATCACTGCTTACACATCTGAATAGTAAATACACACTGGATTTAAAGCACCACTAAGTAAGGAGGGCACCACTGATGCTCACCAGCATGTAGCTGAACAAAGTCCCAGCATCTGAACAAGTGGTAACAACACAAGTTTCAATTGTGATGACCTTTTGTTATTTGATCTGCTGGCTTACAGGTGGAAAGTGTTGCACAGTAATGTGGAACTTCTGACCTGTTTTGCACTTCTGAGCAGGTTCCGGACTGTGATGTAATTACAGGAGATACTTTTACAAAATTGGTGCTAATATGAAGGTTTTCAGGGCTCCATTAAAGTTTAGAAGTCAGAAATACTTGTGCTGAGACAGAAAATTGAAACTACTTGATACTAAGATGAGCTTTGTAAAGAGAAACAGCACTATACATGATTCTAAGCTGTGAAACTGAAATTCATTTGAACTGTTTGCTTTCATATCCAATCCCCAAACCATCTCAATTACAGATGCACAGCTAGTGGGAATTAATCTGTTTGTAGATCTCATACAACATAATGAAATGCATAGATCATGTAATATTATTTTTAAGATCTATTGCATTATTGCCAAGAATTTTCAACCTCAAACTAACCAGTTTAAGCCATGTTACGTCCCTTTCTTTTTTATTTATTTTTTTAAAATTTTATTTAAAGACCAACTCCCCGAAGAGATCAGTTTGCAATCTGTTGAAAAATCATTGCTGTGATATTACAACCTTATGCTATACATTCAGAAAAATCCTTGGAAATTGTGAAATGCTGTAACCTGATCTCTCTGGAGTTTGCTTTCAGTGCTCTTTTAATGAAAATCCAACTGTAGCTGGATTTATGACAGTGCAAAAACTCTTCAGAGCAAGGATAGAATAAGACTTGCTGAATTTCAAGGCTATGCAAACTGATTATCACCTGAAACATTTGTAACAGTACTAGGATATTGGGAAAGGCAGAAGAAATGCAAGAAGAGTGTCAACCATCCAGTTGCAATCTAGTGGAGCTAACTATGGCACCATCCAAAAGAATGTCTTATTTACTCTTCCATGGCTGTGGTCTTCACCAGTCACTTGTTGAGGGCCCAGACCAGTAAAAGGCAGAAAAGAAAGAAGAGAGGAAAGGGATGGATAACACTGAAGATAATTCAAATGGCCCTTCCGCTCTGTTTTTGGGAAGGAGAGAGCCAAATGCCTGACCTCATGGCTTATTTTCTGTGGCACAGTGACAGCAACTCAGCTGTCTGCAACAGAGAGAGCAAGAGTGCCTGGCTGTCCTTTTGCTTCCAAGACTGATTAGGGATAATATTATGGAAAAGTAGGGAGGTAAAGGAGGTGGCATAGGGGTAAGGGAAATGAGATAGGAAAGGAAAAGCGGGAAACCTAAAGGTGAAGAGGCATGATATAAAAAGAAGGATAATAAATGTTGGTACAGGTTTGGGCTGCCAGTGTTGATTAATGCAAACGAAGTGGCATGTTTCCAGAGTGAGCTCAGGTTAAGTACTGTTAAGCACTACAGCAAGGCACAGAATCAGATCTCATAAGCCTCGTGGACTGGAGCCAGTCAGATGCTATTGACACATGGTCCTGTAATCATTGGGAAGATAGTGTAGAAAATACCTTTAAATTATGCTCCATATTCTGTTGTGGAGGGTTATTGCTTTAGGAAGAACACCAAACTCAAGATAATTTCATTCTATACATAGCTAAAGTAAATAACCTGTGCACTGTAGAGGATAGCAGAGACTGCCCAAGCTCTGAACAGGAGGCAGCATGGTCCAGCAGAACCAGGGCTGTGCTGACTGCTGTAGCCTGGGAGATGGAGGAGCATAAGGATGTGCTACACTGACCCGAGTAATATTCCTTCCTTAGTAGTCATAAGTCTGTGCTTAGTCACAGAGTTGACCCAGGGCTTGTGTGCTAGAGAATATAAGAATTAACTCCGAACACAAATCATAGCAAATCATGTTTGGTTGATGCTGCACCTGCATTAATTAATTTGATGGATCTGAGCTGGACCTGTGCCACTTACCTGTACTGCAATATCTTTCCCTTGCAGCTCACCAAGTGGCACCTGTGCTCTGAGCAGTGCTTACCAAACTGGGCAAGATGTGCTGTTTGGCTAACTAACCCAAATGAGGAGCAGGTAAAGGTACCTTGCACATTGTGTCCAGTCTTTGAGTCTTTAGTTAGTCATTTCTCCTGTAGGTTTTATGGATAATTGAACAATCATTTTTTTCGTGGAATACATCATACTATCCTACAACCAGGCCCTAACCTTTTGAAGCCATTGACAAAAACACTACTAATTTCAATAGAGGCAGAATTTACATATTGTCTTTTCAAAGCAAGAGGAGACTTGTTTTAGTTCTGTACTCCCACAGGACTGAAAGGGCTTTGGCAAGTTATGTTTCAGAACTATAATAAATGTAAAAATATGTTATTTTATATGTATGTGTTTCATAATTGAGACATGAAATTTAGTGTCTCTGTGAAACCATGTCCTGTTGGCAGGCATAAACATTTGCATAGTGGGACTTTGAAAAAAAATTGCAATGAAAGCAGAGTAAAAAGTTTCCTCATATTTTATCTAAAAAGTTTAGAAGCCATGCTTTTCTAGCATATAATTCTTGAGTTAATTAAAGTATAAATACTTCATTTACTTCTATCATGAATGTCCTTTTAATTTATAGAGCATAACTCTATAGTGTGGGGAATATTTTTTCCCTATGTGAACTGAGGAAGATAGCAATGACAGTGCTTTCTTTAGGTGGCTACAAAACACCGAGCATTTTCAGACTGAATCACTGCAAAGTGATGAAGCTCTGACTCTCATGTTAAGTGTTCCACTGTGGTACTGAATTAATATAAGCTATACTGGTTGTACCAAAAGCAGAATGGGAGTGGGTATTAGACTTCTAGCTGGTGTGACAATTCCATCTGCTCCAGGTTTGCCTCCCAAAGCCACATAAGGACAAGACCAGTAACACATATTAACTCTTTTTTACAGAAGATAAATCTGAATATGTGAGCCAGAGGAAAGACACAGAAAATTCAGCCACATTTCTCCAAGAGAACCAGGACTTCAGGGTTTCTGTACTGAAATATAGCCCAAGCTGACTCAAGGTTTGGCACTGAAATCACGCATATTTATACACACATGCACCTGCATATACATAATGAATAGGTTTTCCTGACATATATATATGTAAGTTTCAGACACTATAGGGTCTCTGAGACCTCCCCATAAGACAGCTGTCTACAGCATGCAATTAAGGAGGAACCATATTGCCCTGGCTGGAGAATAAGCAGGATCCCCTACAATGCATAAAATTATTCTTGACTATTATGTTTGTGCAGCTGAACCCTGTTCAGGATGTCTAACTTGGAGAAATCCCTTCTGAAGTCTTTTTTATATCAGCCAAGAGAGAGGCTTTTTCTTGGGCAAAACAGTTCACAAAACATGTGAACAGTGGGCTTTTCTACACTCTTTTGGAGGATTTGTCAGGGTAATGAGATTCCAAGCATAGACAATTAGACACAAGTTTGTTCATCTGAACAAAATCCTTTGCACTGTGAGGAGAACAAGAGGACTTTATAAGACAGTGAGAGAAAGGAGGTGGAGAGCTGATGTCTATGCTAAGCATCAATGTGTGTTCACAGTAGGACTGTTAAAAGTTGACCAGCTTACCTATCATTTTCATGAGTGATGATTTATTTATTTCTTTAGTACCAACAAAGCACAGCCAGATGAAGACCCAATTCAGTCTTCCAAATACTTTAAAGGGGCAGACCCTTTGTTCGGATGAAGAAGAGGAAAAGAAAGTCAAGAAATGGAGAGACAGAGCAGCAGGAGGTAGGAAAGGATATGACAAAAGCAGATATGCCAACAGCAGAATAAAAATTTTTACATTAAGCAGGAGATCTGCCCTGGAGGCAGCCATTCTGTTGTGCCCCTCAGTTGTCTCAAAAGTAAAATCAAATGTTTGTACAGCTCTGCTCCAGCTGAGGGGCTGAAAGCCTCATGTAGTGAAGATAATGAATTTCTTTTCTTCCCTTTCTCTCCCCCTCAACCCCCAATTGATTATGGATTGCACTTAGAAGGCAAAATTAACAGCTCCACTTTCCAGCATCAGCTCTGGTAACTAATGAAGAGGGGCATCAGCTGTGTAACACCAATTTACTGCTTCTGCAGACAAATGTCACTGACCAGGGAGTTGTTGGCTCCTATGAGGATGGACACACTAAACTACACTGGGAAATTTCATATAAGCCTCTGAAAAGTATCAAACTAAATTATGACCTCTAACCGCCCCAGTATCACTGAGTGTCCAGATATAACATAACCCTGTGATATTTCATGGACCTTTAAGGCATTCTTTCTTTCTTTCCTTCCTTCTCTCCTTCTCTCTCCCTCCTTCTCTCTCCCAACTTTCTGTCTGTCTTTCTCTCTCTCTCTCTCTCTCTGTTTTCCACAGAAAAGGTATTGTTTATATGATGAATAGTCAAATCTGAGATTCAATATTCTGAAAATGTAAACAGCACTGACTTCGTAGAGTAGATTAATGGAAAAGATGTTTATTGGCATGGCCAGACAGACAAGAGAACTTCTTATTCAAATCCTGAACTTTTAAGCACTTGAAAGTCAGGCTAAGAAATAAAAAGTCAGGAAAAAATAAAAAGGATCTGAAACAGAAATAGGGAGGGGTTTGAGAGTACTATTAAAGCAGTTTTATGAAAGTTTCAGGCAATATTGAGAGCCAGCAAAAACATTACATGGACTTCAAGTGCCTTTTGGTGCAGTTGCTGGAGAGGTGAGGTTTCAATGAACATGCAAGTTTGGTCAAAGCTTCTAAAAGTCTTGGAGAAAAGTGTAAAACTTTCAATGTACAGATGTATAGCAAGACAGCAAGCTTGAGCACTCACAGTAAGATGTTGTTTTAGCTTCATATAAGATTGCCTAATACTTCTGTATTCTAGACACATATTGTAGCCCCCCATTCAAAAGCACAACTACACAACTGACAGACAACACATGCAAAGCTATACATAGAGAAGTGGAACCATATGAAGAGAGGATATTAATTTCTGACAAGTATCCCATGGCACAAATAAGGCAAGAATGAGATTATGCTATATATTTTGAGATTGGCCTCATTTACATGCATTTGTAATAGAACATTGTGCACTAGGCTGTAACTGTGAATGATTTCTGCAATGCATCAGGAGAGTGTGTTAATTCTGTACAGTTACTTAAATTTTGGGAAGGAAATCAAATTCTGAAATTGTTATTTTCTCCCATGAATGCCAAAAATCACTTCTCCATTTGCAGTATATACTTAGTGTCATTTAGGGATACTATACCCTTTTTGTCAAGTTCCCTGATTAGGCTGTCTTTTTGCTAACCTTAAAGATGACCTGTTTTCTGTTTCCTACTTTATGGCTCTTATAGAAGCTGAATAGAAAATCAAAAGCAAGAATGGTGTTATTATCAAGGCACTGCTGTTTTTCAACTTTTCTGCTGTTTTTCTTCTGCAAACAGCAAGGTGCCAAAAAGCATCATTTGATAGACACTAAAACATGAAGAGCAGACATCTCATCTACATTTTTATGAAGAGTAAACAAGTGGGACATTGATGTAAAATAGGTATTAAACTTCCTACTCCTTTCCCTCCCTCTACATGCATTCTTTACATGCACATGCAGTTTTGTAAGGGATGAAAGGTTGCATGAGGGTTTTTTTTGGTTTGGTTTGGTTTGGTTTGGTTGGTTTTTTCCCCTATGTGCCTGATATTTATTTTATAAACAGTTAACTCTTTGGGAGTCTGAGTTTCTATAATTTCCTTCTACTTTAGTGGAAAAGCTTCTGAGCTGTCTTGAGAAAGCAGGTTCTGTTTGGAGCTCAAGTGAGCTATAACTCCAGACTGTTTAGACTGTTTTACAGTGGCCTTACCTTGTGACACATGAATTGCATTGCTAGCATGAGTGACCCAAGCCATCAGCCACCCCTTCTGCTCCTTAGCTTTGCACTTGGAATTTTTACTTTAGACAGAGTTTCTACTGGTGTTGAGTCCTTGTAACCATTTTTTCTCAGATCCACTTCTGTAGGAAGTGTTTCCCTATTCCTAGTGGCATATTCATGGGTATCCAAAGGAGAGGGCAGAGACAAAAATCAGTCTTGCCATGCATAAAATCCTGCAGGGTATTTTATAGATTCAGTGTTTTGGGTTTTTTCCCCCTCCCCCACAATGCCATTTGATGCATGCTTGAGAGAGTCTGAGCCAGGAAATGGAATAAGCTGCTGCAGCCATGGCAGGTATTTTTGGTGCAATAGAGGTAGCATGACACGGCTCTATTACAGTAAGTAATACAATTCCAGAAATAACCTATGCGGAACATATTGCTTCTGCTGCACATGTCAGGAAACAGACTTTGATCGATGTTGTTGCAACACAAAACCACATACTAAAACTTTTTAATTATGATGACAATGTAAAAGTGTAGATGGTGCTCACTGGCAGTGTTCGTAGCCTTTATAATTAACAAATGGACAGTGCAGATTAATTCTGCATGCTCTTCATGTTTAACAATTCTTTCTAGTTGCTGCCATCAGCATATATATAAGCAATAAGGCACGAGAGAGGGCCTGGTTCTCATCACCTCTGGGGTGTTAACAGGCATCCTCAAGGGGAGTGATTATCTCACGATAACCGCACCACCTGGAGCTACCATATTGCTGCTATAAAAATTCATTAATGTGAGAGAAAAACATGTGCTTTTGTGCTAGAGGATGGAGGTAGGAGTTCAGAATGCTAAAGAGCATTATCAGGCGCTCTAGTTTGCATCTATTCAACTCCATATGAGATATTCACTAGGCTACTGTAAAGCTTTCTCAGTTTTGTAAACTAAACCACCACTTTAGCAATAGTTTTGCAGCGACCTAGTATAATAGCCAAAAATTAAAAAGAAATGGCAAAATCATCAGGGAACAGAAAGTCACATATCTCAAATTGCCTTCTCAAGGGGAGTATCTCAGTTGGCAGTAGACACATTCTACACATAGTTTTTCAGAATAAAAAGCACATGGAAATTACAAATCAAATGAGATAGGAATGCCTATAATTTTAAGTTTTAAATAGACTAATTTCTGCTCAGCAACGCATTTAGAGTATATTTAATTTGAATTTATCAGAAAAGTATAGAATGAAGTACATGGGAATACAATAACTCATTGTCTGCTGCTCTCTATGATAATGTACCAAACTGTTATCTCTTACACTAATGACTTTGATGTTAATGGAGTCGTACGTTCTGTCTGACCTCTTCAGTGCTGGATGGATGTGTATGTGCTTTTTCTGTCCATCAGGTTTTATGCCTCACTCTCAAATCTCTTAGTAATCTTTAAACTTCGCTTCTGCTTCATTTCCTCTTTGGTAGGAGGGCAGATTTTGTTCAAATTGAGAGTTTTAGTTCTACAATTGTAAGGATAATTTCTTGGATTTTAAAATCAGTAAATTTTGAAGAAACTTTTCAATTACTGATGTTGTGATTATCCACCCCCCAAGAGTATTTCTTACTCTTTCAGAGAGATTTACCCATTTAATGAAATTTGGCTTGCCAGTCACCCAAGAATGTGGCCCAGAGAGAGCCAAGTGGCTACAGTGGCGCAGAACAGTTTCATTTACAGCCGTTCTCTGCTCACCGTGTGTGGTTAGTCAGCACACAAGAAGCTAAGGAGATCTCATCCTTGGGGACAAAAAGAACTTGAAGATAGTTTGCTTATGCAGTACCTCTTAGACATTTCGAGTCCAGCTTTAGTGCTGGACAGAAGAACAGAAGGTATTTAGGGTTTTTTTTTCATGAGTGTACAAGGCACTGTGAAATGTTAACTTCCCTGTCTAGTCCCAAAGTACCTGAACTCTGCAAAATACAAAGGTGTTTACAAGATAGCACCTGCTCTTGCTAGACATCAGCTAATGGCACAGGTAGTATCTACTACTTGTGTTATATCATAGCTACGTGCCAGGAGAACAATATATTGTTGCTGACATATCAACAGTAGTTCTTAAATGATTATAACTGTATACACAGTGGTGGCCCAGACAGTTTCCTTCTTTGGTTCAAGGAGTGGCTGAAATAGGAATCTCTTAAGGCCACTGAGACTTATTTTTATAAATGGAACTGTGTTTTTATCAATGATGTCGAAATTACACAGTATGAAGCCCTTTATCACACTCTGAGAGTGTAGAAACCATGATAGAAAAAGGATTCAAAAACATCTTGTGTGACACCTTATTTGGTTCCCTAGGTGGTTGTAGGGAAAGACTTGTGAAGATACATTTTTGCAGATTTCAAGTACTATGAGAATTTCCTGGGATGATCTCCATGGCTGTTAAGAGCTAATGCAAAAGGGAATAACTATATAACTGTTCAAGCTTGCACTTGAGGGCATGACTGTCACTTATACTGTTTCGCATGTGCAAGTCAAAAGTCTTGTTTTTGTGGATTGATCTAGTTCACCATTCTGGCTTAGACTGTGAAAAGTAGATATATACAATACAACACCAGAGTAAGTCCTCTGCAAATTTGTTTTCTGGTAGATAGAGTCCAGGAGCATCAGCAGCTCTTTGTCGCTTGCTGACCTCACCAGCTGTCCAATTGGAAATCTAATCAAAAACAAATACTGTTCAAGATCTTCCTGCAGCTTTACTCTTATGGTCAGAATTGGAAAAAAGACTGAACTAAAGACATGAGAGTGCCTCTAAAATTGGTACTGACAGGGGTTAAATGAGCCTACAGTACTCTACAGGGGGCCAGGCATCAGCAGGGATCCATCCATCTGTTTGGTTTCTCAAGATTGCTGTAGAGCAGCTGTGGCTTATCACTGATGTCCAAAGGAATAATTTCTTATAAATTCTGGAAGTTAATATGCAGTAGATTTGTCTTTTCTGCTCTTTTTCAGGATACTTATAGACAAGTTCTTCAGCCTTAGTGTCACTTAGTGTTGGTCCTCGTTTTCTAGAATTTCCAGCTTCTCACTACATTAGAAACTCTGCAGCTTGGAAATATGACATTAACTGATGCCTAAGGTATAGTGCAAAGGTATTATACAAGTAACCAAATGTGATAAATTAGGAATGCCAACCATTTATCATGGGTTTGTCGTTTCACTCTGTTACTGTTTTACAGGTTTTTTTAATGTCTAAGATAGTCTAGACCCGCTGGTTGCCTCTAAATGCTACTGTATAGACAGATACAGTGAGATAATTTACTGCATGTTGTTTGCCCTTCCTAGATTTTTAACATGACTGAAGCTATTAGTTTCTGTGTTGTTCTTTCTTTCCTTTGTAAGAAGTGTTCCGACTCAGACTTGCCCTGTGAAATGCCATTTTGTTCAAAATCTGGCACTTGCAGCTTTCACATGCTAGATTATATGGTTCATGAGTTCCTCTGGGTGAGTTTTCCTTCACTGTGTATTGTAGCTCATGGTGAGCTTCACAGATCTTGAACAGCTCTGCTCTTGATGGATGTTAGTATATTTTCCTAGTGGCTGCCTTTTGTGAGTTTCAAAAGATAACAGTCTATGCAGCCACAAACTTTGATGTTTATGTGTGTGAAGGGCACCAGGAAGAAAAATATCTATTATCCTCCTCTTGGTCAGATTTTACCTTTCAGAATATTTACATCTGTTGGTTATGATATTTACCGTAAAAGTAAAACTGTAGGAAGCCAAAAGTGCCTCCCTGGCATAGGGAAAGGAACTGCTGATATTGAGTTCATTCATACTTTTTAAGCCTCCATGTCCCTCTCTTCCCAAAGGGTATAACAGTATTCAACCCCAAAGAGTTTTCAGATTAATAATTTTAAAGAAAATTACCAGTGAGGTAACTCCAGTGGAGTCTGAATTCCTTTGTTACGGCTGAACATAGGGTATTTGGAGACTGGAGAAGCCCTTTCAGACAGCATACACTACATATATCTGCTTCTAGATCAGCCAGAAGTGGGAATGGTTCTTGAAACTGAAGGCTGTACAAAAAGCCACAGGACAGAAGCCATTTAATGTGCACAAGAGCATTCCTGCATATTCTTGAGCACCATCTGCTGACATTTCCTCATCTAACCAGTATCTGCATAATTGGAGACATATCTATTTATAGAACGTTCCTGAAAGAAGCAGGAGCTGAAGCCCTCAAGAAATTAAAGTCTGTTTCTTGAATGTGGCCATACAGAAAAGGTCTGGAAAGGGCTTTGGAGAAGCCTAGCAAGATGCTGCATGAAAAACCCTAAATGCTGAATAAAGATACGTACAGAGATGGGCAGTGCCTGGAGTAAGGATTTTGGCATAGTCAAATTCTTTTTGTTCCACAGCAGATGAGATACCAACCATCGTCTGATGCCAAAATGGTCCCAGGACAAGGAAGGGGACAGTGAGGGTTTTCCTATGAGGTACACAGCAGTAAAGGTGCCAGATTTGTTTAAGACCCTCTTGAAAAAACTTTCAGAAAAACATATGATAAAGAGGGCAGGAGAGAAGCAGGAAGGAATAGGATGTTAACATTAACCTATTTTGGCTCTTTAATGCATGCATATTCAATATCCTCTGGTATCCTGTTTCAGGACCTAGAAATCTAGTGCAGTCTCCAAAACACATCTGAAGAGGTTGTCTGTACTATAGCCAATAACAAAACCTGAATTAGCTTTAAAATAGCTAACCCAGTTACATATACCTGTGTAGATCTGTGAAGTCTTCAAAATCTTTCCTATAATTTGTTGATTTGGCCTTACCAGGTAGTAGTGCTAACTAATGCCTGTGTGGTCCACCAATGACTGGGGTTTAGTCTCATTTCATGAATGTGGTAGTCAGTCCTACATCAAACAGCAAGAGTTATTTCTATGTAAGCTGCTGTTATATATTTGTGTATTTTTATTATTTTAGCACCTTTTAAGTCTCCAAATGTTATAAATGTTATTCTGAGTCCTGTGATGGTATAAGGACTCCTTAGTGGCACCTGATGTATTTTATACTTAGGATTTATAGAAAGGAGAGAAAAACAAAGAAGAAAACACAACACAGCGACTGCTGTGTCCCACAGAAGCTATTATTTTTATTTCAATTCCCTAGAGTTCAGTGAAGTGTCAGACATTGCTTTGCCCTGCTCTATCCCTTGGTAGTTTTTTACACAGGTACAGAATGCAAATGTTAGAATTTTCAAAGATATCAAAGACTAAAAGATCTGAAGCAATCATAGCTCAAAAATATTTTTTCAGTTGTCTCTGAAGAAGTTAATTTCTGGTAGAGGACATGTACGTGAGGAAAAAATATTGCGCAGTCACTGTGCAAAGTATCAGACCATTAACAATGATTTAGACCCATGATTCTTTTTGATGCAGCTCCTTATTTCAGCTGCAAAGGGTGTCTTCTCAAGAGCCCGGTGCTTTTCCTGAAAGCAGGATGAGTACTGGAATTCAATATGATTGGGTATTCAAATGATAATGTAACTCCATTCAACTTCATTTTAAAAGAATATTTATTGAACTAAAAGAATATAAAAATATGTACCATACTCTTATTTATACAGCTACAGCACATGCAAGTTTAGATGCCTCTTACAAGATGTGTGCTTCTGCTTTTTTATTGACCTGGTGCAGCTACACCTAGCAATACATTTTCCATTGATAGGGAGGATTCAATAACCCACTAAACCTAAGCTTTTTAACTTCTTTTAACTTCAGCATAAAATCCTTTTAATAAAACACTAATAAGAACATTCAGAATAGTGCATTGTCTATCAGAAACAAAATTACAACTGAAATGTAGCCTAATTTCCAACCCCGAATTTTCCATTTTTTTTTCAGTCAGTTGTTTTACTTTCCAGTGTAACATGTCACTATGAGGAACTGCAGTAGTCCAACTAGTGATTAACTTTAGCTAAATCTTTAATTTGAATTCAAATCCTTGACACAGCTCCAGGGTTTTGTACCTTTTTCAGTGAATAATCTATTCCTCAGTTCTGAAAGGAAAGTACTTATACATTACTATTTCTTTGTATATGAATAAGTGTGGAAGGGTACAAGCAGTGTCAGTATTGTTTATAATACTTATCACTGGTAAGTAAAGAATATTAAGTTCTGATGCCTTTAGCCTTCATATAACTACTTTCACAAACCAATTTATAATATCTTGTCCGAGGAGTTTTACTTAGAGATGTTAATGTAATAGAGTAAAAAATGAAATTAGATTTATGGTCTTGTTACACCTGAACTTCTCAGTAATGCTACGCACTTACTGTCTTTACTCATTTTTGCCTAACCAATGTAGAACAGTGTTTTGTACCAATTTTACTTCTGCTCAAGGAGCACCAACAATTTATTACAAATACGGGTTTTCTGTGAGGAAAAGGAAAACTTTTCTAAGCGGTATTGATGGATGATAACTGCTTACAAGGATACCGTTAACTCCTACATGTGCAATGTGAAGTTTGCATTCAGGACTTAAGAAATAGCATTAAGTTAATGAACTTGAAACCAAAGCAAACAAAGAAAAAGCAGAGGTAAGAGAGCAATTAGATTTCCATTAAAAACTTCTAATTAGCGAGGTTGTGAGACAAAACTAATATAAGCCAATCTGGAAATGTGGCTTTTTGCAAGTGCCGAAATGTGGATTATGTTCCTCTTGAGCAGGTAAAATAGAGGTTAAGCTTCACTTAGGCGGACCAGCCCCTGTGCTGATCCAAGGCCACTGTCATATAGGTGCTCCATGACACTGACCAGACGGAGATTTTTTCACAGGTAAACCAATGGGTCCAGAAGCTACTTTTTCTTCTTATCTGAGGAGTAGGGCTTGTAACCTTATGTCAACTTCAAAGACTTTTTTTTAGCATAGCACAGCTTCTCTGCTGCCATTTAAGGTGAGGCAGTAAAAGTTTTTCCTGACTTGACAATCCTCAGGCTTACCAGCCTTCAGTTTTCACTCATTTGAGAGGAGTTCTAGAAAAGTTGAACAATTTCTCACCAGTTTAGAAGCTGTCTTCCTTATTGCAAATAGATAGTTAAAGAAAATTCAACAACCTAGTGTTGCACAAAAAAAAAAAAAAAGCAAAGAAGAAAAAGACATTAAAACCTACGAAATTGTGGCAACTAATCCTGCCGAATATTGTCAGCACTATAAGACAAGTCTTAAAGCAGTTAAAAGTTACATTACATAACTAAAGACTGCTGTGTCCTGATTAAAAATGTTTGGAATTAATGAGATGCCTCATGGTGTGTGCCAGCATAACAGGAGGGGAAGACCAAACTGAAGCTCAGGCTTACATCGTTTAAACTTGTCACACATCTTTTTGCTCACAATACTGACTATTCCCCTCAGCTCAGTGCCCAAAACCAGATCCATACTGTGCAAAGTAGGCAGTCTTCAAGCCAAGTGCCATAGACCAGTTGCGTCCAATTTACCCAGAAGTCAGTCCTAGGTCTTCCCTGATTCCATGTGTGTTCCCAATACATAACTTCTAATTGTGTGCACTCGTGGGTTTTTTTGGCTGACTGTTTTTCAGATCAAAATGTGCCAAATACATGAAGGCAGCTGTGTCTTCACCCCATGGAAATGAGTGTGCAGTTGCATTCACTGAGAAGTGTCAAAACCACAGTGGGTGATCTATTGGTTCAACTTGCGAAAAAGTGGCAATTTTAGTAGTAATGTGGGATGTGTATATGCCAGCAGAGTGGGTCAGCACAAGACCTGGTCCACTTAGGTTCTTCATAACCTCTACACTAAATACTATAGAGGAATTAACTTGGCATACAGACTTCATTTTGGCATGTGCAGAATATTGTGTTTCTAGATTGGCTTATATTATTTTCTTATGAGTAACTGGTGTGATAGCCTGGGAAGTGGGGGCACTGTGGAACCCAAGGAGAACAGCTGTGGGGTTCAAGGAAAACTTTAGCTCCTGGAGAAGGCGATGGAGGTGCCAGACCCTGTGCTGATGGAGCTCCCCAGAGACTTGTAAGCTGGGAAAGGGCATCCCAGAGCCCAAAATAAGCTTGGTTAGTGAGATACAAGGCTAGAAATGGAGAAGAGAAAGGTGTCTGTCTACATCCATGGTAACCAAAGCCTGCCACCTCCCTGAGTCATTCTTGGTCCTTCCTGGTCCCCATCCTGTAGGCCTAGTGCTGTTGATAAACCGTCTCTCCACTTGCCTTTTTCTCTCACAGTGCTACTGCCATTTGCATTGCAGGATCAAACTTCTTTGTCCTTCTTCCTCCACACAACGAAAAGAAGGAAATTACTTTCTTACTCCATAGTCTTGGAATAAAACTCGTTTATACTTATCCTGCTGGAGAGTGTTGAATGGCTCTAGAAAATTCCCTGTCAACCTCATAGCTAAGCACAAATGAAGTTTTAAGTATGATATAGGTATAGTAGAGCTTGGGTAGAGGGAGATATGGACTGGCCATGAGTTTTATTGCATTTTAAAATTAGAAGGTTCTTGTCATGGCAGCAGCCTGTTTCTGTGCCATGTCAGGGCCTCGTCACTGAACCTCACCTTGAACCTGAAAGGCAAATTCTCATGCTAAATAGGCACTGCAGGGAAGAGGAAGGTTCTTATGATCTCTGGCCCTTTCCCCAGATAATATATTCTGTATTCCAGTAAAAGCAAGCTGAAAGTGTCTGTGATCTGCTCCAGGAAATCTATGGTTTTTTGGGGAGAAAAACTAACTTTTCTAGTTTCTCTGTCCTGGTCTGGCATTGGAAAAGACCTTAAAGATCACTGAGTCCAACTGTTATCCCAGCACTGCCAATTCCACCACTAAACCATGTCCCTAAATGCCAGATGTACGTCTTTTAAATCCCTCCAGGTATGATGACATATCCATTTCCCTGGGCAGCCTCTTCCAGTCCTTGACAACCCTTTTGATGAAGAAATTTTTCCTAAAAATGTGTGATTACACTCCTGTTCTCCCATAGTCCTACTGGGTGCTGAATACTTGCATACATAATGGAATTCCCCTCACTTGTGAAGGCAGTGAGGAAGCACAGAGCCCTCTCAGGTGCAGGGAGGCACTTCTCTGTTGTCACCAGCTTGGTTCAATGCTTTTTAAAAATATTCATTGTTCATTGATCAGGGAGCACATTTTTCATGACATAATGTGTGACATTATTTTCTTCTGAATTTAATAGTCCTTAAAAGGCATCAGTACCCTTTAGGCTACAAATGCGGTGTTACTGGTAGATTTGTTTCATTGGATTCATTCCGTAGAAATCCCTTCTCCACCCCCAACAATAACTTATTAAGCAAGAGGGATGGGAATGGGTTTTATGCTGCTGCTGTTTTAAACGTTAGTACAAAGCCTTTCAAGCAAAGACGCATTACTGTGGAAATCTGGGATTTAGTAGGTCATTGGAAGGCAAGGTAACCATCAGAAAATGCTACAGTTTGGCATCACAAAAGTAGCCTCAATCTATGAGGCTTAATCTTGCATGCAGTGATTCATGGGCTGTCCATAAAAAAAAAAAGTTACTCTGCCACTGTGAAGTAAGTTCAAGGCTGCTGCGAAGTGGGAAAGAATAATCTTGGTGGATGAGAGAAGACCAATGAGCTTGTATCAAGGAAAATTCAGGCTGGATTTTGGAAAAGCTTTTTAAATGGTAGAAGTGATAATACACTGAAATAGATTTTCTGGGGTGGATATGGATCTGCAGACCTGGAAATCTTTAAGAAATGATGAGTCAAAAATGTATGAAATCACTGAGGTTGATACTGACATGGCATAGGACAGGCTAGATGACCCTCTGAATTTTCTTTAGACTCTTTTTGTCTAAAAGAGTAGTTTTTATTGCATGGCACTTGACATTTTATGCTTTTCTTGTAGTACTGCAAGTACTGGAACTAAGGACTCTAGCTGTCACTTTACAAGTTTCTATCTGCTATGATTCTGAAGATGAATTCCAAAGTGTGGTCAATCAAAAAGAGATAAGGTAATTCCAAATGGAGAGACAGAGAGATTTTAAACCAAGCTTTTAGTTTGCAAATACTTTGTAGTGATAAAACTAGAGAAATCCAAAATATAGGGTAGAGGAACTTCTCAGTGGTGAGCATTACATACTACCATGAAACTTGCATTCCAGTAAGAATTAAATTTTGCTAGTGGCTGAGATTTTTAAGGCCTCCCACTCCCTGAAAAAACATGGAGGTTGTTTTCTATGCATATTTATTTATCCCTTTTCCACCAGGAAAATACTTTTACAGTCATTACATCAGTGCTTTAGAGTGTTTAATATAATTGAGATGCTGTAGGCAAGGGAAAAAAAAAATTGTGTTTTCGAGGTGGAGTTCCCAAAGGAAACTGAGTTCTGGCTCTAGCTACATTTTCTTCCTGGAATCCTGCTTTTTAGATAAATGTCAGACAGGAGTTTGAAGCAGAAAATAGAAGCAGATGATGAATATAATTCTAATCACTAAAGCAAGATACGGAAACAGCAAAATAGGAAAGTGGTCCTAGGTGAAGCTAATAAATCCATGTTTGACAGCCAGACACATCGGAGTGTACAAATTATATGCTTTTATCCAGGGAGATTTTTTGAGCAAGATTAAGGTCTTAATGTGATGGCTGTCTTGTGACAATTAGAAGGAGCTGCGTTATTCACTGCAGTGAGAGGGCACTGAGCTAAGGTCATGGAGTGTTCACAGTCTTCCACATTGCACTTGAATCACCTTCGGTAGCAAATTGCATGTTCCACTTTAAACAAGAAAATAGAAGCAAATCACAATAGCTGAGAAAGAATGGAAGTGTGCACAGGCTCTTCTGACTGTAGATGAACACCAAATGTAATGGTAATAGAAAGAATGGCTAAAAGACAGAAAGAAATAAAAATGACATCCTATTTACATTTGTTTGTGTGTTTTAAAATACAGTTGCCTTATTCTTATGTTATTGCTGAAATACATGGATCTTTAAGTCACAGAAGTATGACAACACATGAAATGCAACCCCTCCTTCCCCTATACCCTCCATTCCAACGATTAAAGTAGTTTGGATACTTTGATGTTTTAAATTCTAATTCCTTTGTTGTGATTTTTATGCTGGCTTTGAAGGTTACTTTGTAGATTTTTGTATTTTCTTTCCTAATAGTTTTATCAGGATATGCTTCTTTTACAGCTAAGGCACTTAAAGGAAATACATTATTTAAATGTGAAATGGAAAGAGAGAAAATGTAAGACTACAGTGTATTTTTCTGTGTGATTCAGAGACATAATAGAACAACTCAGAAGACATAAAAAAAAAAAAATGCAGGAAACTGCATCCTTTCTTGGCTTATCTGCTAGCCACATCCAGATATGGTCCTTCTACCTTTAACTAGCACTAGCTTTGTTTTCAGAATACAAATAAGTAAGTAGCTTATATCTATAGATTACGAAGCAGAAAAATACAAGGCACTGATTTTAAAAAATGGCTGAACAAACCTACTGCTTCTGACAGTTGAAAAGGGTTTCTTTCTAACTGCTTCCATGCATTTATACTATGCCAACCATTCTCAACCCAACTCATTTTATTATAATAATAATTGTTCTTTATTGCAGTAACATGTAAGGATTTCAAATAGAGTTCAGGACCCTATTATTCTAGGCACTATCCATGTGCATAATAAAATCATCTCTGCTGTAAAGAGCTTACGATCTTGACATATGACAAGGCACAACAGTGAAAGAGAACAAACAATTGCAGGGGAGGGGTGGAAGAGAAGCTATCAAGAAAGCCAACACACAGGGTGTGTTAAGTAGCAGTGTCTGAACACTAACTGATTAGCTATTGTCAAGGGCTTTATATAATCTGTAGAAATAGTTTTTCATTGTGCCTTCTATATCACTTAGTTTCCAGTTTTTAACATGCAAATGCGGCTGTTACACCTCTTGAATAAACTACTGGGGGGAAGTGCAGGAAGGAAAGGTTAAAGAAGGAAATTATATAGGACCTCTAAGGATAAGACAAAATAACAGGTGATTTTCATGCCAGTTATACCTGATACCTGTACACAAGCACATTAAAGGAAATTTCACTACTCTCGTCTTAAAAAAGCCTAAAGGAAAATGGGATCACTTTTGTTCTTAATACCTTTGCCATACATCTGTTGCAGATGTGGGAAAACAATGCATGCATGTACAGTTTGTGGGTGAAGTATCTCATATTTTTCCTTGTTTAAGAGCTTTTTAAATCGTCAACAACACGATTTGGATGCATGGTAAAAGGGGGTCAAAATAGTTTGCTTGGCTGAAATGCGGAGATCTCAATTTTCTCTTCCTATTCTTGTATTACGTGATCATAACATCCCTTCCCAGAACAGAGTTTATATAGATTTTCTATATTACACGTGGGTGCTAGCATCCTGTAAATTTTCTGCCAGTCAATAATTATGTGAGCAAATCAATGAGAATGTATGACCACAGAAAATGTGAAAGCAGAAATAAGGATAGCTGAATTTTTTTTTCTGTCTCAGCAAAGCCTTAGGACACACTGTAAGTATTGGTAGTTCCTCAGTTTAAGCTACTGAATGTGATGTTTCAGAAGTATTATTACTTGCTTCTTTGAAAGGAAAAAGAAGTTGTGGTAAAAAATATGTGGCAAACAAAGTAACTAATATGCAAAAAGTAGGTATCATTTAACAATATTTCTCCAAGATGTATATACAGAATCAGGATAACATTATAAAGTCCTGGCTGGGCCAGGAGGAACTGTGCTCACCGGAGCAGTTTGTGATACCTTACAAGTTGCTCATGTTCATGTTGGTTCAGAAAGCTCTCTAAACTTTACTGTAGTTTTCTCTTGTGCCCAGGCAGCACTGCCTGTTCCTCACCAGCACATGTGCATTTTGTCATCAGCCCCTCTGTGAGTGATGCTGCCAAGAGTCTCCATGTAACATGAAGCTGTACAGTGACAGTAGAAGTACTGGGGGTGCCCAACATGTATTGTCAGAGTTATCCCAGGTGTCTAATGCTAAACTGCACTGAGGATCTACTGGCTGTGGGGTGGGAACACCAGGCCAGGGGCTCTGACTGCAGTTGCCTCATGGGGAGCAGGAAGCTCCTAGGAGTTTGCTTGAATGTGAGAAGACTAAAGAAGCTAAAGTGACTGCAGAGGAGACAGTGTGGCTCCCAGGGGGACATGACTGTGGTGACACTAGTGAGCAAGGCTCATGGGTTCAGTTTTTAATGGCCAAATATGGGCTGAGCCACTTTCAGGAGAGCATTGGTTGAATTTAGGCAGTCAGTATCCTAACTAGCCTGGAGGTGGACTTTGCCAAATGGACATTTAGAGGAGACTAATATGGTTTCTCTCAATCTAAATTCTGTGTGGGCAGTATCAAGTTATTCAACTCTGTCTCTGGCAAATGGTCTCACTGAAAGTGAATTTCACAACTTTGTTGTCTTGCTTTGTTAGTATAGTTAGCATAAAATTTTACTCTGTTAGTATAAATAACGATTAGTAACACTGTTGCAATAAAACAATGTTTATAAGTAGCTTTTTCCTTTGGGTAATGAATAAGGATAGGGTTGTGTAACTCAAGCGTGATGTGCATCCTTCCTCCATTGGAGGAAACATGAGAATGGCCTTCTCATTTCCAATAACTATTGTTACCAACAAGTTTTGCTTTTGGTCTGAGATAGCTGTCACATCTCGAAATCATTGTGATCATTGTGAAGTGCTTCTCTCCTTCCACTGAATTCCAATAGCTCTTTGGAGGCTTAGTCCAGATGTCCTTTAGATGGGTAAAATAAACTGTGATGAATCCCTTCTCGGTGTTACCTCCTTTGAAAGGATATGAAAAGTAATCAGCAGAAACTCTGTGGCAAAGCATTCCTGCATTAGACGAACTCTTCTGAAAAAGCTTTATCTGGAAAACTGAAATGCCTGGTGTCTCCATCTCTCTGGCTTAATGCGCTAAAAGCATTAAATATATGAGTCATATCTTTTGCTCTTTTCCTATATTTTCCTCCTGGCTAGACCAGGTGTTGCCTTCTTTGACGTGATGGCTTTGATGTATTGTTAAAGTTGTTATTTACAGATGACGTGGGGGGCCTGTGGAACCAAATCCAGCTGAGAACTACACTAGACAATGGCTTGTCTAAGAGGTAGGTACTGCAGTGGTAAGTCTAGACACCATTTTCTCAGATTTAACCTTTTATACGCAGCTGGTTTTCTTATGAATTTAAAATTTCTCTTTTCTGCTTTCTGTACAAAACACATGTGCACACACACATGCATACAGATGTGCACATTAGGTGTGTATGTGTGCGCACACACATGAGCTTTTCCCCTGAATCTAGGAAATAAGCAAATATCCTTTTCCTGCTAAACTGAATTGTGTTGCACAGTCTGCTAGTTTTACTAGGTGGATTTTAAGAATTAAGCAGAAAAAACAAAACCCTTAGGAAAAAAGGTAGCCTTCAATCCAGTCAGTGTCAATTAAAAGGGAGCCTCTGATGCAAATGCCACATCAGCACCAATTTTGTCACTTAAGAACTGGAAGATCAAAAGCAATTACCTTCAATAGCACCTTGTTTTTATGTGTCTACCCTTCATAGCCTTGGCTAGTAACTCGGCCTACACCATAATTTACACTGACATCTAATTTCAGTGGATCTGCAAGCAATCTAACTGAAGATGGAGATACTGAGAGTGAGGATTCCTACTTTATCACCACAGACATAAAGATTCATTATTTTTTGCCAATTCAGAAAGCGAGACTTATGGGAATGAAGTTTTTTTTCATGTGCATTTGTGCCTGTTTTGCATAACTCATTACTTGAATTATTTCCTGGTTTAGGCAAATGATTGCTGCCTTTAACTAGATGATTAAACACTCTAACAGCTCACAAAGGAAAAAAAAAGCAGCCAAGTACTACTAGCATTCAGTAGATTTACCGTTTTCAAGTGTCTCTGCAAAATGAGAGCAAAAGAAAAAGAGTACATTTATTGCTAATCATATTATTTGAAGTATAGTAGAGACCTGGCAATTTTATATTGTGCATGAAAGTAACAGTATTAGGCTAAGATTATTTTAAGAAACACTTTTATCATTTTCTAACTGACAAAGAGGGCAAGTCTGCCAGCCATGCAGGTTGATGTTTCCTCGTGAAACAATGAGAGAACCCCACAATGATGTGATTAATGACTTGCATCCATTTTCTCTGATCCTCAAACTTGAATATAGAAAGCAGAGCTGATCTCTATGCTATTATACAGCCTTCTATTCAGACCAGGCTAATACCAGCACAGCTTCTTTTGTGATGTTTGTTCCCCAAGCCAAGAAATTTCCATATCACAGAGAATAAGGTTATGTAACCCAGTTGTTGATTTTGGTTGCGCAAAGAACCGTCAGAGTTGTTTTTGTCACAAAGAGTGTGGTTTTAAAGTAGGTGTTAAAAAAAACATGTACTCTCGTTTGTTATTTTGCAGTATGCAAAACTGCTCGTGGTTGTAAATACATAATTGGTAAGAGAAACGCTTATGTCAGTATGTACCTGTTCAATTAGTGTTATGCAGATGGTAGAACAAGACAATCATCACTAAAGGCAACTCTTGCATCTCTATTTGAAAATGCAGTTGCCCTTACAGCTCTCTTTCCCACACTACTTTCAGATTGTTGTAGGTCACTTTCTTACAAACTCTTGCAGAACGGTTGTAAATGCCATAAATCAAAAGTTTAGGTGACTTATGCTTTTGGTTTGTGTTCTTAAGGTCCTCCAGAGAAAGTGACCCATTTCAAATTGGACCAAAAGACAGAGAGCCTGAACACTGAAGGACACTCGAGTCTGACAAGCACTGAGTAAGGACCATGATGCTGAGGGCAGCGTACTTGCTCAGCACAACTTCCCATTTTAGTCCACTTGCACATAAAATGATCACCATAAGGGGAGGGAATAAGAAAAAAACAACCTTCTTGCTGTGAAGCGAGGGAAGAAAAATTGGAGGGAGAAATTTCGACTGATGCTCATTGGAAAAGTATCGGCTATAGGTTCTTAAAGTATAAACCAAATTGATGAAGGGATAAAAAAGGATAGCTTTACCACTTTAGTTTCTTTCTATTTTTCCATGAGGGGAATGCAGGTTTCCTAAGGCATAACCTGAGGTACAGAAGTTATAGCAAACAAATAAATACCAGTGCAGGTGAATATACAAAATTGACGCAGTCGGATTCCTGAGCTCCTAGTACTTAATCTTCTACTGTAACACAGCTGAATTGGCAGAAGTGAAAATGCATTTGGAAAGCTCAAGCCTTTTTAATCCTGCTGTATATATTGAGCTATTAATTCTAAACTGCAGGGAAAAAACACTGTTTTGATCAGCAGCAACATTAGCACTTTCCTTACAAAAAGCATTCCATCTAGTATCATTTAAGCAGCCCTAATTTATTTAGGCAAAGGAATAATAAAATTAATTATACACCAACATTTAGGTGCCCATACCAAGGGCATTTGGGATCAAAAATTTTTTCATGTTTCAGGATGTCTTTTGATATTCTAGGCCTTATCCTGTCTGCAAGGCAAATGCTATAGGTATGGAAACATAAATGGCATCAGGTCTAACTAAACCTTTTCTATATACAGACCAAAGACTTCTTTTTGCCGTCTTAGAGGGTTGGGAAGTCAGTCACAACCACGTGGCAAACTCACAAGGGATGGCTTGCACCTGGGTAGTAAGCAAAACACATCCCTCCCCTGCCCTGCACCTCCACAGTCCCCATCCCTGGAGATGCTCCAAATAGTCTCACTCCCCTCATCAGACTTCATTCACCATGACCAAATGCTCTAGTCTTTCTTTAGTGGAAGCTTCTTCTAGGTACAGGGCAGCCTTCTCAGGACTGAGGATATTGAGGCAGAACAGAGACCGGTGACCATTTCACCTTCCTTGATTGATTTTCTTAACAGTTACAGAAATGAAAGTCCTGAGAGCTCTGAAGAACAGCAAGGTCTTTACATCATTCTTTAGTGAACCGTCAGTCCTCCCCTTTGATTTTTAGCTCTCCATTGACTTCTAATAACCTTTTTGAGACACTAATTTATTCCATTAGAACAGGAACTTTCCACATGAGAGTTTCACAGCACTGGTTATACAAGTTAAAGGTAGTTTTATACTACAGGTTTCAGAGGATACAGACATAGAGGAAACTTTGAGCCTTCCAGACAACCAGTCTTCAGCTATTAACTCTCACGAGTTCTTCCTGCTCAAGTTTTTGAAATTGGAAACTTCATTACAAATGTAATTTTTGTGTATATTTTTAGCAACATTTAAGGCAGATGTAATAACTACTTTCAAAATCATTTTGTATGATTAGCTATTCACTGTCAATCCAAAGATGACCCAACATTTTTGCCTTCAAAGTTTGTTGCTAAAGAAACTTTTAAAATACAATATGCAGAAACATGCAGGCCTTTTTTTTCCTTGATGTAATTCCAGGTATCTTTTATTCTATATAGTAATAAAATGATGTCTTTATCTGAATGCAAATCTGATTCAGAGGTTTTAGAAAAATCTGGCATGATACCAGTCTTTCCAAAAAATAATTTCTTATACAAACTCTTTTCCTGAACTATTGCCTTTTTTTTCTTTAGTTTCTGTCACATTGCTAATGCTCAGTGCAACTACACCACCTTAATGTTTATTTACAATTTTATGAAGAAAGCCTCTACCTGCTTCCCATCAGGCTTGCTATTTCTCCATTTTTCTTTTATAGCTGTTACAACAGCTTAATGTCCTGTACTATTCTCCACTCTGTTGTCCAGGCTTTTTGCACTAATCTAGGAACATTTAAATTGTTTCTCTCAGAACTCATCCTATTTCTTACGCGAATTAAATGCAGTAACTTTCATCAGCTGTATTGACTTATACTCTCACTTATATTTTTGCTCTCTTCTATTTGTGTGAGTTTGTTTCATTTTATGGGGGGATTTTTTTCAATCCTCTTACCTTCCATGCATTCTTATCCATTATTGCGATCTTGTTTACATGGCTTTTCTTTTCTCTGCCTACTGAAAACAGGTGTGAATTATGTCCCAACAATATTCTTGATTTCCATGTTTTCTCATAACATCTCTCTTCACTGGTTGTAGAATTTCAGTACTCCAAGTATTTAGTAGAAGACAGTTGATGAGAAGGTGCAGACACACCTTTTCTGTTGAAAAATCCTTCATAGGCCTTTAGGGGTGATGCCCTTAGGGACTTACTTATGTCATGTTGCATGCCCAAATCCATCTGCAAAGGCTGCTCATTATTTTGCCACTTCCCAAGCTGGTCTGTGAATAAGATCTTCCCTACCACTTAAGTATCTTTAGCATTACCTTGATGGAATAGGCAGTAATCTGGTTTTAATAATCATAAGATGTGTGAAATGTCTGGCTTGCCAGTTCCTGATATTTATGCCTATAACCAAGAAATGCTAAGATAGAATAAAATAAGTATGTATGAAATCCAAGTATTAACAGCTCATTAACTTACTATGTTTAGAGAAAGGAGCACACATATAAAAGAAAATCTGTATGTTAGTTCATGTCTAAATGGTTTCTTTCTTTCTTTGATCCAAGAAGCTTTCAAGATGGTTAGACAGACTTGCACACAGAAGGACTTAATACACAAACTCTTTCTCCAACAACATGTACACTGAAGAGAGCCCTTACTTTGAAGATACATATTACCTAATGTGTCTTCAATTCTGAGTTTCTCTTCACATTCAGATCTTCAGAATGTAGATTCATATCTGAAAAATTCCTGTGAACTGTAACTTGACTTGGATCCTTGTCTGAACAAAGTACTGAAAATGTTTTATTGAGCTAACTAATTTTCATAAAGACTTATGCTCTATGGGTATAATTTTTAAATCTACTGATTATCTAGGTTTTAGGGTGACTATCCTAGTTCATAACTAATCACAAATATACAAATTACTAGGAAAATGCTCCTTTCCCCTGTCACCTGGTGACAATTATCTCTCATGCCTTAGGTTGTCAGCTTGAAGAGAAAGTCTGACTGTCTTTTCTCTGTAGCTCACTTTGGGGTTGTTAAGATAACAATCTGACACGATGCCCACCACCCACATGTTGCCACCCCCATTGCCTTCTTTTCTTCAGGCTGAACAAATAATTTTTCTTTGGTGTCTGTGTGGCATATGCTGCAGTCTTCCTAGTAATGAGTTGCTACTGGGAGTATTCAAAGCTGGACACTGTTTTGGATGGAGTTTCACAAGGGCAAAACAAAAGGAGATAACCACCCTCATACCTTCTGGATACTTTTGCTGCCCAAAATGCTGTTCTCCTTTACTGCCATAAGAGTGCACTGCTGCCCCATGTTCAACTTTCTGTCCACCATGCCACTACTGCAGAACTGATTTCTAACCAGTCACCTCCAGCTTTGCTCTTACTTGGGGTTAATATCATCTCAGATGCAGGACTCTGCCTTTGTCTTTGCTCTTTGCTTTTCTCCACCTTCATGGGTCAGCTGTTTGTCCATCTGTCAAAGTCCCCTGCTCCCCTTCCAGTGTATCAGCTGCCCCCCTCTGTTTGGTGTTGTTCATAACCAGATGATCCCATCCCAAATGTATTTAGTAGTATCAGTTCTTGTACTGAGCTATGAGGAGAGTCAATTTTAATCATATGCTGTTACACTCTGAACTGTTGACTGCAATACTTTCAGTGCAACAATCCAGACAATTTTTCCCTCTCCTTGAAGTTTGCCCATCTTGTCTGTATGCATTCAGCTTTGGGAGACCATGTCCAATGCCTTGCTGCAGTCAAGGTAAATGACACAGACTGCTTTTCTGGTCTCTGCAGAGCCAGCTATTTCATCATGGAAGGCAATCAAGATTAATTAGGATAATTAAGTATAATTATAGATAAAGGATAATTATAGAATTTACCCTACCTTCCATCAACTTCAGAATCATATTTTATATCCTTACTCTTGTGGGTAGTTTGCTATTCCAGTTTCTCTGTCTGCACTGGTGACAGTGCATTATTAATTTCTCCTCTTAATTAGTCCCCAGTTGCATAGACTTGACTCTCCTCATGAATCTCAGGTAGTCTCTTCCCTGTTTCATCACATCTTTTCCCTTGAAAACTCTGCATATCACCCACATTTCTCTTTGGGCTTTAGTCTCTAACTATATCTGTCTCCCGTTCTTCTCTTGAGAGCCCAGTTGCTAATTTCATTAGTTGCTCTGCAGCTTCTGCTTGACTTTTCATTATACTTCAGAGCTTCAAAGCTCTTTATATAGAAATACATTCACAACTTGGTTGTATTTACCTTTGAGTAGATTACTGGCACAAGTATTGCTATATGTGAATTTGGCATGGAGCTATACACTAGCTTAATCATAGTTGTTAGATATTTCAAAAATACACTTTGAATTATAAAGAGTAGGAGCACACTTTACATAGCTTACTGATAAGTAAGCTAACAGATTTAAAATTCGTGCACAAATTTAATATGCAAAATGTGGAACTGCACACAAGCTGAAATGTTCTATAGGTTTGTAGTAGGGAAAAAAATGCATGTCTGCATTTGCAATTTCAGTTGGTGGATGACCAATTTATATGCATATGCTGCAGATGTACAAAGAAAATAGCAACCTGTTTTATATCTTGGAGTTTTGGCAGGCTTTGATTTGCACCAAGGTAATTGTCTTATACTGCAAACCCGAAGGATCATTTATAAAGCTTTTAGATGGTGACCACAGCAGTATTTAAGTGTAAAAGAGATTATTGTAGTAAATGAATCTTGTCTGAAAACTAGCAGAAGAAAATTTGTTTGGCATTCAGTTAAAAGCACTTTATTATTTTTCTTGACTCAACATTTTGGCTGTAACTCTTCTGGCTTACACAGTTGCAAAAAGAAAAAGGATACATGCTTCTGTACCATTCTATTTTTTGTCCAGAACCAAGCAATTATGTTTTAGAAGAAACCATTTAAAGGAAAAATAATTTCACTGCGAGTGTCTAGGCCTCCAGCGGTTTAGCATGACTCTTGCTGCAGTGACATCTGTAAATATGTATCATTGCTGCAGTGTGCCTCCTAGTGTTTCCTATAAATCTGTGGCAAAAACCATATTACTTACTGCCTGCTGTGTTCAATACTGTATTTCAATAGTTTCTGCCATAATGGACATATTATGTTCACCAAAACAGTATGCCTGGGAAGACAGGTAGACACATCTCTCTGTGTGCCTTTAAAGGCAAGCTGCTCAGACTTACATGTTTTTATCTATACAAGAATGCATAATTGAGAAAAGTGAAAAGATTTTGACAGATTTATACAAATATATTTCTTGAGAGACAAATACATCATGGCATATACACCATTCTCATTGTTCATTGTATTACTTTTGAAATAGACACCTTCTTTTCTCCTGACTGATGAATTATTTCAATAAAATGGACTTTTCCCCCACAGAAGTAGATTATGATAAATGGATAGAAAGTGCTGCACTTAACTCATGGCTTACCTTTCAAGTTTCTTGATACTCCCATGGAGTATTCTTGTCCTTAGAGCTGACAGCATCTGAAGAGTGGGTGGCAAACATCCTACTGTGGGTACCTAGCATCTTACTCTCTCTACTTAAGACAGTATATACAGAGTGTACAGTGATCTAAACTGTTCATGTCTGTACTGGGAGAAAGGCATTCCAGCCTTTCTATGTGTATCTGTTTTCGACTGTCTATGTGTATGTGTATGTGGCAGAGCTGTTGCATTGCAAACTACTTCTAAATGATTGATATGCAGGGCCAGAACTAAAGTCCACTGATCCCACTGAATGCCAAACCCAGACATGGAATAAAGGAAAATAGCCAATAACTAAATACAGCTAAAAGACAGAAAGGTTCTTATGGAAGTTTTGTAAAGTTGAAACTCCACAAGATATAATGGAATGCAAATGGTTTTCTGTATTTTAAAATACATATTAATCATACTTTGGAAAGAAATCTTAAAATAAAAATTCTAGCAGTCCACTTGCATAAAGAGCTTTAATTGAGCTGTTTCGTCCATGCACATGATCATGTTTTTTTAATCACCAGACTAAATACAATTTTTTCTCCAGAGAGACCACTTTTTTTTTTTGTCTCAGAGTTGAACTCCTACACAACTAACTAATTCAATTACATTCTTTCACCTCATTTTCCCCTTTCTTTTGCTCTTTTACACCAAATAAAAACTGAATGACGTTTGGATTTTTCTCTTTTAAAGAGAAAAGAAAGACCAGGTTAGTCAGAGCTAATTTGAACAAGAGTGTTAGTCAGAACAGAATGGTCCATAAAAGAAAACAAGTAATTTGTGGTTTATAAGAGAAGACAAGACCACTCTGAAGAAAGTTCAAGTATTTCCTGATTTTTGATCTGTGGCAGTATGTCATCAGTCTGAAGCTGAAATCTTTGAATGCCCAAGAGGAATAGTCTGAGTATTCCTCTGATAGTGGATAAGTAGGCCAAGATAAATCCCTTTTGAATACTATGCTAAATGTATTTAAAAGAGAGAGAACTAGGGACAAAAATATGTATGTGCATGACAATTTTCAAACTAACAAAATCTGTATTTTAACATGTTGGCATAAACTATGGATCTAACCAAAAGCGGAAAATATAAGTGTAAGATGAGAACATCTTGCTGGAGAGACACAAGTCAGAAGTAATTTAGAGCTGTCTCAAATTTAGACTGAAAACTCAGGTCAGGTAACAGAATAGAAGACAACATTTATTTTCCTTTTGGATGTTGATTTTTTGAATGACTTGATAAAAAACCCCTTTAATTGTACAGTAATACCAGCTGAATTGAACTTTACAAATCAGTTGAAAATAGTACCTCTGAAACCTAACCAAATAATCAGCCACCTGCAAGTAGATGGGAGGACTTGTGTTTTCAAAATACAATCTCAGATTTGTCCAGTAAGGGTGGGGCTCATGCTGAACGACTTCTACCTCATATTCTGATTTAAGCTAATTTCTGCATGAATGACATTTTAGTGCTGTGATGAATGGCTGCTGTCTGCCTGATTGGACCTTTGATTACTGCTTAAATTCCGAGTCTTGAAGAAGTAAACATAAAGCATACTGCCATCATTACTGGGAATTCTTCTATTGATAGTGGTAAATATTGATTTATGCTAGTTGTTGCTATTGTTGAGGTATGACACCAAGGCTTCTGTTGTATTTACCATTAGAACTGCATGATACTGGAATTCTGGAGGAGGAGTGACATAGAAACCAATCCCTTTTGGACAGTTTCCCTAAAGCAGAGGGTGATATTCACAGAAACAGCTATTTAGGCTTTTGGATTTCTATAAAATGAAGAGGGAAAATATACTGGTTCTATTAAGTTGCGAGCAAATAGGTATTACCTGGATACTTTGCATTCTTTTGGGCTTTTCTAGTTAATAGGATTTATGCTTCTTTCTTCGTAAGATTTATGTTTCTCTTATGCTAAAAGATACGGTATTTCAGTGCTGTGAGACCTAGAATGATGTCTTACTGCAGCAATGAATCTATGCAGATGACTGCAAGAGGAGAAACATAGAGATACTTAATTAATTTTGAAACCTATATATAATTACATATCAGTCTGAATCTGTACCTATTTAGTAGTATCATTTGCATTCACTATTTCATGTGTGTACTTCATTCCATTGGCATTCAGAGTGATTTACATGATTGCAGCCACATGAGCAATTTTCTTGAATTTCAGGCTCCCTGTGGCTTTTCCAATACCTGTTTGCTTTTCTTTAGCTTTGATTCTTTTTATCACAATGATTAAGAGATGAGGCTGAAGAAAACCAAAACAAAGTCTTGAATATATATACTTAGGACCTGATATGGAATGTAGTCATGGACATATTCTTTCTACCTCCATAACCAATAACAAAAAAAGACAAATTCTAAATGACAATACTACAGTAAACAGAATGCTTTTAAGATTAATAAAAGTGGGACCACTGATTAACTGGATCACTCCCTGAATGATGATATAAAAACTCTGAGTAAATGCCAGAGTTTTACTTATTAAAAGTGCTTAGGAATGATGGTATTCGGCCTTTTCTATTGAATGAACTCAGCAAGGAGATTTAAAATAACACTGTAGTTTTAAAGTGAATTTCTTCATAGCATTGGTCTTGAGAATTAGGCTTAATTTTCCAAGATAAAAAAGTCACAAATGTTGATGCATCATTATCTGAAGTGTACTGCACACTTAGTTTTTATGTGGAACAATAGCGTTAAAGAGCCAATTTGAGAAGTTGGATGAAAACACACCAGTAATAAATATGGATTGTTTGCTGTTGGAATTGGTTTTAAATTGCTTTCTTTCTTCAGTTTCCTTTTTTTTTTTTTTTTTAAGAGACAAAAATGTTCCCTATTTTAAGGAACAAGCACCATGTAGTATTGCTAATGAAAATATAGAAAAGTAAGAGATCAAACAAAATTTCTCTTAAGAGTTATTCCCTAGATATAACATGTCTAATTTTTCTTTTTCTATAAAATAGCGTTTTTGTGGGTTTTTTTGTGGGTTTTTTCCATTTTTTTTTTTTAAAGCAAAAATACCATTAAGTTACTAGAATATTTTAACCTATTAATCTGATTTCATCTTTCAATGCCACTTATTCAACTTGTAAGGATCATCTTCTCAAGTGCTTGAAGTTAAGAAATTTGTAGTCTAATTGCCTTGGAAACTGTGAAACATTTGAAACCACAAAAAACCCCAAATGGTTTGAATTTAATAAATACAGAAAGAAGGTTAGGCAAGTTTTAACCCTTGTTTTCTGTAATCAAAAATACATCTTAGGTTGTCCAAAATACAACAGGAGATCAAAAAATCAAGGTTTCATAAGGGGATATAGGCGCTGGTACTGAATTGAATACACTGGATTCTTGCAAGATGAAAAAAATGCTACCTTAAACATTTGTCCTGCTATGTACAGTCCTAATCTTATATGAAATGGGTAGACTAAAGCATAAAACCAAGCCAGAGACCATTTGGATCAGAGTGCTATAAGCCCCTTTAACTGTTTTAGGTTTTTTTAGGCTCTGCAAACAAATGGATGCCTTTAGGCCCTCTCACTTGTAGCTCTAGTTTAATTTCTGTGCTCAGTGGGGACTTTTGTTGAGAAAAGACTACTTTGGCCTTAAAATCAGTTGTCAGTGCTGTCCAGGGAACTGTGAAGCCTCAAACATTAAATTGACTTTCTGTGAGGTTCCTGATCCTATACCTACCTTAATTCAATCCTAACTGTAGCCAGAAACCTCTACAAAGAACATGCAAATTTATGTTTTCTTCTGGAATAAACCCTTACTCTGAACTAACACCTTTCCCAAGTTCTATATATATCATAATAGGATGAAACTCTACTCTCATTTTACATTATCATCTAGTGTTAATTTAATCTTGTTCAGCTCTTGTCTTTCCAAACCATACTTGCAATACTCAACCTAGCCCAGTGACTTTTCTGCAGGTTATGACATTGCTAAACAGATCCCACAGATTTGCTTTTCTTCTCTTCAGCACGATATCTCAATCTCTACTAGTAGGGCTTTTGCATCCAGCAGACTGTGTAGTTCTGTAGTTTCTGCTTTTTCTGACCAAACTCTTAGTCAAGATTTAACTATTCTTGAATATAAGCCCAGAGAACCAGTTCCCTGGACAACAGAAAATAAAGTGTATTTTTTTCTGGAACCACCCTTTCTCCTTGTAATGGTAAGAGGAGGCCTCAGTAATAGAGTTGTTAAGTTCCTGTACTCAAAATTCCTAATTATGAATTTAACTAGAATCTCCTCCATGGACTATATTAAAATATGATCAGTTTCCTTTCCATAAATTGCTTTCTTCCTTACCCTGAGCCTTTTTCAGTGTTTAAACCTGGTATTTTTATTGCACCTTTCCACGGCACTAAATCTAAGCCCTAAGCAGCATCCAGAATGAGAAAATTTCAAAGGCCTATTTTTTCTTTCTAAAGCCTTAATTCTAGACTGATATCATTTACAGGACCAAATACTAAAACTGTTTCTTCAAGATCTGCCGTTTGTATTAAGAATTCCCATCTCATTAGGGAATAGATCTCTGTCTATATGCTCATGAGCTTCACAGGATCTTAAATAAATCTAACTCCTTGGCTTGTCCAGTCCATAACCTTAGCCATAGCTCTGACACCATCCTTAAGTTCTCAAATAGAATAGAGAGGTGGGCAGGGGAAAAAAAAAATCTAGTTTTTTTTTTTTGCCTCAGTGGAACAAAATGTCTCAGTGAGTCCTGAAGGATAAAGAAACATGAATTTACATTCATGGCTTTGGGCCCTGGTCCCAGGAACGTTAAGATGAACCACAGTTCTACTCATATGCTAATAAGTTTGACATGTTTACAAGAAGAGAGCAAAACAACAACAAAAACTTTAAACCTGAAAAGAAGCTTTCTTGTGGGTTGGCTCCCTGAAACCTTCTGCCATCTCCCTGAAACCTGCTGTCTTCTGTAAACATCAACAGAGTCAACTTTCTAGGTTTGTGCTTCAGGGTGGCAAACAGATATACAAGGAAGAGCAAAACACAGACTGCTGATTTACAATTCAGGTATTGGAGGATGCCTCAGTAAACTCCCCTCTCTATGCGTTACTCTCAGAAATTCTAACAGAAATCAAAAAATAGAGAACAGTAAGGTTCATCTCTACTCCATCAAAAGAAAATAGAAATAATTTCCCAAAATAGAGGGCTGAACCTTTCAGAATCAACCAAAAAGACTTAGTCTGAAGAGGAAAGAATTGTATGGACAGTTAGAGTATATATGTATTTGTGGGACTAGAAAGTAATTTTCTGGCACTCATTTTTATCATAGGTCAGAGAAGGTCCATTTACTCTCTTTTCTACCCTACCAGTGCTGGAGTTTAAAAATGATCCCAAGACATAAGCTACAAAAAATTGAGAACAATTCTTTATGTCTGGCATAGTGTGTCATCTTACATCACAGAAGCCTTGTAATTTGTACACTTATAATAGTCTGCATCTGAAAATAACAGGATATTAGGGAAACGATTCTCCTTGGTTACCCTGCTGTCATCCTAACCAGAACCGTGACCCTGTGTTTACCAACAAGTTTCTTGTTGGACTAGAAGAAAATATTAGCTGTTCTCTGGAGCAGCTTCCAGGAATTCTGCTACAAACCTGCAGTCCCCAGCTTTCCTGTGCTTAAAAACAAAATATGAATTAATCTACCTTGGGTTTTAATGAAGGTAGGAACCAAGATAAAGGATATTTTCCAGACTCTATTGTAGAGGTGATGGTAATTCTTGGTATGACCACTGCTAAGCTTAGCCTTATTTGACATGCTTCTGTTTTTTTCTTGTCTTTTAGAGCAAGCCAAAATTACAGGGGGAAAACAGGTAAAGAAATTTGTCACACAGACTTTGGTAATCATAAAAGTAGCTTCAGACCCCAACCTAAACAAAGCAAAAAACTAGAGACTTCAATAAAAATATGAAGTGTTCTTTCCTCTGACTTGGAGACGCATCATTTCAGGCTGCTGCAGAGAAGTAGGGCTTCTCCATAGCCCTAGCATTAACCATTCACCAACAGCCGTATTACTTCTCCCAATATTCCGTCTACAATTGCAAACTTTCCTGTTACTATGTGTTTCAAATGGAGATACTCAACTCTTGGGTGAGTGAAATAGGAATTACTTCTTCATTGTAGCACTAGATCATATTTTATGTTCCTGAGCCTTGAAAGATCCAGTAATAGAGTAGGTACTTCATTCCCTCTCCTTTCTAATCCTAACCTCAGCTATAAATTTAGTAAAGGGAGCCATCTTGGGAAAGTCACTCACAGTGGCTCACCCTTTACCGTAGGTTTACAGAAACTCTATATAAGGAAGAAAATGAAGTAGGATCTACTTCATTGCTGTGACATCTGTTATCAATTTACATCACTGACAAGACTGGGGGGAAAAAGAATCCTAGAAGTCACTATCTTCTTCCTGAATCATTCTTTACCACCTCTGAGCAAGTCCTGCAGAATCAGCAGATTCCTGCTGTCAACGACCCTGAGCCTACCTAAGTCTTAAATCAGGGTTTAACAGTAAATTAGAGACCTCAAAATGAAGTACCACTCTCTGCCTTGATTGAGGGGCTTTAGTCAGCAGTAACTATAGTTTCTAACAGACTGTTCTGCTTAATCAGAACATAAAGGCTCCCAGATTTGCTCTTCAACTGCAGTTTTGGGAAGTAACTGTCCTTACATGTGGTGTAAGGGAGTTTAGAAGGATTTAGTAATAAAGCAGTGTCTTTCTCTAATTCTGACCCAGTCCTCACCCTGTTTTTAACGGTAATGCTTAGTCAGTGTTGTTATTAGATTAGGTAAAAAAACACAGAAAATTCTCCCTTCCAGAATCACCATTCATCAAAGAATTATCAACTTTGTGGGATTCAGGACTTCTCAAGACCTTATCTGCAATCTTAATTTAGGCTTATTGAAAGATTTCAAGTCAGGTGTCATAACATTAAAAATTATTCTTCATTTATAAAACCAGAATTGTACATCAGTATCAATACTCTGGTGGCTACAGCACTGCTTTTTGGTGCTGGAGCACTAATATACAGATTAATCAGAAGGGACTGAGAAAAACTCTTTCTCTTGCCACCAGGATTCATTCTACTTCAGAACAAGCACCCAGGCAGCTTTGGCAGATGGTAGCCTTTTGGTTATTGCCCTCCACAACTTCCACAGTGTTAAGAAGATTCCAGAGAACAATCTCTGGACCATCTCCACAAAACATGGACCATTTCTTTCCTTCGTACTCAACTTTCTGCAAAGTGAAAGCCACACAAGAGAGAACATTTTATTTTCTGAAGCTCACAAAATAGCTCTTGCTGAAGTGTAGGCTTAGCAAGAGCAGATACTTTAGTCTATCATTCAGATTATAGTGGAAAAATAATACAGATTATAGTTAGATAAGTGATTCTTCTGGCACTGAGCCATTTTTTACCATAACAAAGTCTTTGGTGTGAAACAGCACAATGCAACAAACAACAATGCAATCCTGTTGTTGTGGTCTTGAGTGCACTACATACTTTGATAAGCCTCAACAGGGACCTTCACCCTCCATCTGTGGGCCAGAAGCCCCATTTCAGCCTGTATTCTGGCCCCCTCTCCTGGGCTCAGCCATGCTGTAGGTAAGTTCTGGCTTCTGCTGTTCTGACTTGCAGGCTGTATTGCTGAGTGGACCAGACTTTGCCCTACCTGATGATTGCTGGGCTGACAATTGAGCCAGTTGCTGTTGTCACCCCTGCCCTGCTTGTACACAGTGTGGCTCTTCCATGTTGTCACTACCTTGGGTTCACTCTTGGCTCCTTGCCTCTTGGGGAACAGCCCTGCTCTTGAGTCAATATTAGCAGTCTTTCAGGAGAAAAATACTGTCCTGAAGAAAGATATAAAATTCTGAGAGGAAATACAGACAGTAAAAGAATGGCAATTTAGCAAGATCAAGGATTATCCTGCTGAAGGCAGTAACTAAACCTGATACTTCCAGCCTGGCTGATGACTGCTGGTCATCAAAGAACCATTGGGTGCCTGCTTCAGGACTGTGAGCATTATCCACAGCTCCAATTATTTTCCATGTATAGAAGATAACTGTCTTGTGCTCATTAGTTTTGTATAATCATGGTTGCAAGTCTTCTTCTTTAACAGAGTTAAAGGTGCTCAAATAGAAGTGGTCTTCTAGAGAAAGAGTTATAAGTCTTCTAAATAGTAAGCAGAGTTTGAACTGTAAGAAAAACCCATACCAGAATATACTGGAGGTTATTTCTCACTGTAGTATCTGGACCAATCTTCTGTTAAGAGGGTGTGCAAGAACCCAAATGATAGTCTTTCTACAAATTTTATGCTTGTGACATCTTGCAGTTTAACTGAGAGACCTAGCAGTACTGCCTGGCAGTAGAGAAAAATAATAACCAGCCTTTTCTGGCATTTAACACTTACCTATGCCAGGGAGGTTGCATGGGCAAAACAAACAAAGTTCTTCAACCCCTGATCTCCTAATCCTAACCCTAATTCTAGGAGCAGCTCTTTGTTGATCTTTAAGACATTTCAAGATATAGCATTAAGTATTTTAATTCTAAAACCACTACTGTAAAATAATTCACTCATGTGGGATTCACAGATATGCCACAGGATTGTGCATTTTTGGTATGGTAGACAGAAGATGATACCTCAGGGCTTCTGAAATGGCACAAAGTGCTTGTGTTTATTAATCTGATTTCTAACACTGTGGGCTTAACTTGTTATCCAGACTTGCAACCTAACCTATGTTTAACTTCAGCTTGGTCACTCAGCTGAGAACTAAAGCCTTCCCTCCCCACAGTATGACAGCAAGTGAGTCTCCTGGACCTCTGAGCAGCTCTTCAGATATACAGAAATAGCCAGTTACAGAAAGGGGTTGTTGCCTCTGGAAGAGCAGACACTGATGTTTACTGACAAAAACTGGCAAATTTGAGGTTAGGCTGTAAATTGCAGCCCAACTGTTGGCCTTCTGTTATCGACAGTAAAAAAGAAGAACACCTGATTAGTTTTGAACTTCCTGCCTTTTGAAACTCTTTTAACATTTCTTTTGTAGATCTTTTGGATTTACCACATCAAACAGTGACATGAAAGCCTTGCTGCATCAATCAAACTTACAAAAATTCAAACTTGTAAAGTCTCTGTCCACTCCTTTTATCAATCACATTGCTGGCATTAGGGTCTTCATGAGATAGTTGCATGTATTGGTCTAATATGGCGTTATACTGATATATTTTAACAAATCACAACTTTGTACAATTCTTAGGGACACAACAGTTTTTTAGCATATCAATTACTGTTCTAGTCTAAACAAATATAGTTGTAAATACGTATTCTTATTTTTTCTGTTTGTTTGGTTTTTTTTAAGAGAAATTTAAATCCTCACAACTAAAGAGTGCAAGTATTCATATGTGACCCTAATGACTTGCTACCCACCATAAACAGTAAATAGATTAAATGAACATTTAATGAACATATTGAATTCTTTAGTGGCTAGAGACTGTATTGAGAGATGTGAAGCAATAATTCAAAATGACTGACACATGAATTTATCCTATGTTCCTCAGAAATAGAATGGAAGTCTTTTTAGGGCAAGAACCATCTTTTTTTTCTCTGCTAGTGCAACATCTAGTGCCATGACATGTATCTGCTTAGGGCTCTGAGGTGCTTTTACATTATAAATGATAATCATAATAATCTTCCAATAGATGTAGTAGATTTAATAAACCATTCTCAATTCAAACTCCAATTTAGAGATGTCACTATTGCATACACTTTGAAAAATCTGTTGAGGGAATGTTGAGTGACTAAACCTTGGAAAAAATCTAAACGTTTAATTAAATTTCATTGGCTTCTCATTCTTGACAGTGACATCTAAAGCAATACAGTATCTAAGAAGAGGGTGATATATCCCTCCAAAAGAGACACAGCAACAAATTCTGTGTGTCAGTAAAGGCTTTTTGAAAGGGTTAATCAAAATAGTTGTGAGGAATGGAGAACTCTTTTTAATTTAAATAGGGCAGACTTCTTCAAGTGTGGTTGAGACAATCAGTTCTGTAGTCAGAGCACTAATTCAATAATGATTTTCCTCCATCATGGACATTAGATATTGCAATATTAATGACTTTTGATGAATGACATGAAAATCAGTAATGAAAAATTAAAACCTTAACCCTCTGCTAGAAAATTTGTTCCTTGAGAAACAAACAGGAATAAGTACACAATGTTGAATATATAAAGGAGTGAATGCTTATATATGTGTATAAAATGAGTACATATATACATGAGATACATACTCTATCACTCATTTTCTCTCATAATCTCCTGTTATAAAAGAGGTGATTATCTGAAAGTGATTTGTAATTCATTTTTAAAAAAATTATAAACATAGGTTATCATAGAATCAAATAATGGTTTGAATTGGGAGGAACCTTCAAAGATCATCTAGTCCAACCGCTCTGCCATAGGTAGGGCCACCTTCCACTAGACTAGGTGGCTCAAAGTCCCATCCAACCTGGCCTTGAACACTGCCAGGGATAGGGCATCCACAGCTGCTCTAGGCAGCTATTCCAGTGTTTCACTACTCTCACCATAAAAAATCACTTCCCAGTGCCCAGTCTAAATCTTACAGTTTAAAACTCTTGTCCCTTCTCCTGTCAGTACAGACCTTGGCAGAAAGTCCCTCTCTGCCTTTTAAGCCCCCTTTAGTTACTACAAGGCTGCTCCAGACAGAACAACCCTGGCTCTCAGCTTGTCTTCGTAGGAGAGGTGTTCCAGCCCCTTTCATCACCTCTGTGGCCCTCCTCTGGACCTGCTCTAACAGGTTCACAACTTTCTGATGTTGGGGGCTCCAGGCCTGGACACAATACTCCAAGCGGGGTCTCATGAGAGTGCAGTAAAGGTGGAGAATCACCTCCCTCAACTTGCTGACTGTATTTTTTTTGATGCAGCCAGGATTTAATTTGCTTTCTGAGATATGAGCTCACATTGCTGGCTCATGTCCAATATTTTGTCCATAAGAATCCCCAAGCCCTTCTTTGCAGTGCTGCTCTCAGTCCATTCATCTCCCTGCCTGTGTTGATAGTACTGTGTGTCTTGATTCAGGTACTTGACTTAGCCTTGTTGAACTTCATGAGGTTCACGCAGGCCCACTCCTCCAGCCTTTCCAAGTCTCCCTGGAAAAGATATCTTCCTTCTGGTAAATCAAATGCACCACTTAGCTTAGTATCATCAGCAAAATTGCTAGGGGTGCACTTGATCTCACTGTCTATGTCATGGCTGAAAATACTAAACATTGATGGACCCTTGAGGGACACCACCTGTTACTGGTTTCCACTTGCTGGCTGAGCCATGGACTATAACTCTTTGGATGCAGTTATCCAGATAGTGCTTTATCCATCTAACTGTTCATCTATCAAGCCCAGATCTCTACAATGTAGTGTCAAGAACTTTCTGGGGTATCATGTGAAAGACCTTACCTGCTTTAAGATCTCACTGGATATGGAGGAGAGGCTGACTGGTTGTAGTTCCCAGTGTCTTTCTTTTCACACTTTTCAAAAATGATCATGATATTTCTCTTTTTCCAATCACTTTCAAATTCCCCTGACTGTCACAGCTTTTCAAATATGATGCAGAATGACTAAGCAATATCCTATTGGATTAGTCTAATCGACAGTAGTCTGTGGCAGTGGCAGCAATGAGTTGACATTTATGGTGCAAGTGAGCCTGGCCATGCTCTAAATGTTCCCATTTTACTGTCCTTCCATCCATCAATGTTGGATGAGGGTTGTTGGAAGACGTATCTCTGCCTACTCTTTTTAGTGTTTCCTTATGGAACTTTGCACAGAATCACAGAATGGTTGACACTGGAAAGGACCTCTGGAAGTCATCTGGTCCAAATTCACTGCTGAAGAGGGGCCCCCTAGAATCAGTTGTCTAGGACTATGTCCAGATGGTTTTTGAGTATCTCCAAGGATGAAGACTACACAGCCTCCCTAGGCAAATTGTGCCAGTGCTTGGTCAACCTCACAATAAGAAAGTATTTCTTCATGTCCAAATGGACACTCCTGTGCTCCAGTTTGTGTCCATTGACTCTTGTCCAGTCACTGGGCACCACTGAAAAGAGCCTGGCTCCTTCTTTATACCTTTTCTTCAGATATTTACATACATTAGCAAGGTTCCTGCTGAGCCTTCTCCAGCTTCAACATTCCCAAACCCTCCAGGATTTCCTCACAGGACAGATGCTTAATTATCTTTGTTGTCAGTCTCTTCATCATATTTTTCCACCTGGACCATCAGGTCCTTTTCTGCAGAGCTTCTTTCCAGGCTGATTGAACAAGCTCTTCAGGAACACAAAGGCAGATTCTAAGCAGTACAAGACATACCTTACAGTAATATGGCTAGAAGTTCACTGGTGCTACTGCCAAAAACTGAGTATGTAAAAAGATATAGCTTTCTAAATTTTAATGATTATTCCATCTTATAGAAAGGATAATACAGTTGAAATGGTAATAATTTAACCTGTGGCCCTGAAATGAATTTAATCTCAGACTTTGTCTACCCACCAATCCACAGCTAGCAAAAATAAAATGGCAATGTAGAATAGTGGTATTTAATCACAGACTTAGCTTATAAACGTGATGCTTTATTTCAGTTCTTAAATTTTCACAACTCTTGGTTTAATAGAAACTGTAGTGAGAAATGACTGTTATCTGTTGTGGCTAGCCAGATGACTGTAGCTTTTGCCTGCATGTGGTCTGGTTGTAGAAAGTGGTTATTTTAATCCAAAAAAGCTAAATCACTCTCTGTGTGTAGTGAATAACCACATAGCAAGAATCTGAAGACTCCTATTTAGTGTGCCAGCATTTACCCACTTAAGTAAACTCACTGGATGCAATGGCAGCTCCTGCAAGATTTACTGCATGAAGAAGGGCTTTCATTTGAAAAAGGAGAAACAAGTTCATGGATGGAAAACAGTACTTTTTTTTTTCAACATAGATAGGAATTCAAGAATCTTGTTTTACTTAGCCAGTGTAGCCAATGCAAACAGGAAAAGTAAGAAAAAAACCCAAACAGTGGTCAAATATTAGAACATACTTATCAACCTAAGAAGAAGAGTTAGTTAAATAACAATGGCTGAACAAGGATAAGGTAATGCTTCTCTCCGGGGAAGGATTTACTGATCCAGAAAACCACGTCAGTAACTTTTTTCTTCACATTAAAGGAACAACAAATAATTAAGTTTCCAATTTTCACTCGGTTGCCTTCCTGAAGTTTAACATTTTGTAAAAATAGAATGAAAAAAACTAAATTAGGATAAAACAGGGAAAAAGAGAAATGTCTTTGGATATCTCACACATCTTTCAAAACATTACTTGTAAACAGGATACAGTATGCAGTGTAAATTGAAGTAATACAGGCAATCCCATCTTTTCTTACTATTTGACCTCTGCTATTGAACTGTTGGTAAACATTTTTAGAAGTAAAGCACACAAACTCCCTAAGAGCCACCTCTGAGTCATTTTCCAGAACTATTATGCAAATATTAGTTTCTGCTCATTGCGGTTTGTATTTGTGATATATGCAAGATGAAGAACATCAGGGCTGAGTAATCTGCTTAAGAGTAACACACTATAAATGTGATGGATTGTAACATTTTGCAGAGCACAAAAGGTAATTGAGTGGAGTCAATTAGGAAAGTAGGAGGGCTTAGTGGAGAAGAGGGGAGCAATCTGTAAACTACTGTGACATGGTTTTTTTACCTAGGCTTTCCAAAACAGCTTAGTAGGCCATCTAGCCTTAGAATTTAAGGGATAATTGTAAGCAGCTTCTTTGAAAATTCTAGCCTTTGTACCTGTGAAAAAATTGAAGGTCTGTTATTGTAGAGGGAGGAATGCAATTTTCAGAACAATGTAGGTTGCAAATAAATGTATTCTTTAGAAATGTGACATGTTTTAAACACGACTCAAAACAAGACTTTATTGAATGAAGAGTCATTCATTGCAATAGTTGCTATACTTGCAAGTTAAAACCACTACTTCTTGCCTTGTTAGAATATATTTAGAAAGCAGCTCCTTACAGAAAATTACTTCTCTTTGGTTAGGTCAAACGATAAGTGTGCTGTTGCTGGTTACTTTCCTGACCAAAATAATATACCAGTTGCTTAAGCATTCCTAGTTTTATTTAGAATGTTTGTTTTTGAAGGGTCAGGAGTTGGACTTCATGATCCTGATGGGTCCCTCTCAACTCAGCATACTCTATGATCCTATGAATTAATTGATGAGACATATCTGGGATCACCAGAAGAAAATGATGGCTTGAGCTCCTTAGAAGTTTCCTTAAAGATATTCTTAATATGTTTCTAATTAAAGAGAAAATATAACACGTGACACACTGCTGCTTTCATCTTATATTTTAGAGGTATTGTTTCACACCAGCTGATTTTTTAAGTTATAACTTTGAAAGGCACTGTTTTAGCCCTGTCTTTTTCATAACACTTCAAATAAAGGCTTAATTTTAATAAGTAATTTCAGTAAACCTTAGGAGGTCTAGCTGACAAGCTAAGAGAAAACCAAAAACAACAAACCCAAACCAACAATAGTTTTAATGTCTGAATAGTAAGGCATTCCACTGAATTATTATTGCTATTATGGCTGCCACTGTTACTACAACCTTTACTATTAGTAATATTATTTCTTATTATTTATTCTTTTTGTTACTATATATATCTATATACATATAGCCAAATATTTAAAACTAGGTACTTAGTAAGATTTTTAAAATTTCAGCACAAACCCCTCAGTGTTCATTACAGTCTGTTTTAGAATTCCCATCATATTCAACCTGAAAAAAAGGACTCTGTAAATGTAAAAAAATTGCTGCAAAATTTACATGATTGCATCCTTAACTGTCTTTAAAAATCTATGCTAAAGTACAGTACAGCTAATATCTGACTTTTTCTTATTATGCATCTGAAATCTGAACAGTTCCTATGGGCAAAAATTATCAATCTTTTTACAGGGTGAACTTACACTGGAATTAGTTGAAACTTGTTGTATACACAGACTGAAGGATTTAATCTCCTGTACTAAATATTCATTAATAAAAATACACATTTTTTCTTAATGTTACTCATCAATGTGAGAGAAGAGATGGAGTTATAACATAAAACATTAGCTTCTCTTTGAAACCAAAGCAGTAGCTAAGAAGCTACTGGATTTTTGTATAAGTCACTATTCGAACAAAATCAATCTTGAACAGGAAATAGATAGTGGATTTTTATGGTAGTTGTGTAGTGATATATGATTTTACATATGTGTAAGAAGATACAGTTGCTCAAAATTGCCTCAGGACACTAGAAAACACAATCCTCTATGATTTCCTTTTCTCATATTTTCTTACTCTAATAATATGATCCACTGTGATCTTATTTGAGACTAAATCATGTTTGTGCAACAGTTCCCACAGTCCTTTAGCTTTGTGAGACATATCACTATTGTCCTGTCAAAGAACCCATTTCCATTACTTGCTCTAGTCCCCACTACTCCAAGCTCAAAGGAAAAGCATCTGAGGAGAAATTATCGTCAGGTGGATGCTCAGCTGGATTTGTTCTTGGCCAATTTTGTTCCACTTTTTTTTGCTAATGACTTGGATAGTGGAAAGGATGGCACATTAGGTGTTATGTCTGACATCAAACTGAGAGGATTACTACCTCATTCAAGGGCTGGTTCAGATTTCAATTACCTCTTGACAAAAGAGGAGTAGAAAGGGCTACACTTCATCAAGGATAAAGCAAATGCACAAATGGGAAATGACGGGCTAAGACAATATGTGGGTTAAGGGTCTCTTGCAACCTGTGTACAAGTCAGTGTCATGGACTGAGAGAGATACCTTTGTCTCAAACCTTCTTCCTTGTTTATTGAATTAAGCTCATCTCTTTCAAGCTGTGATGATTATTCAGTCTATACAATGTTCTTTGTAAGATATTAGTCAGTTCCTATTGAAAAATATCCTAAAAATAAAAAGAGGATCTGAGAATGCACATCACCTTGGAATTGTTACATAAAACTTTAAGTTACTATCAAAAAATATGTAAACCTTGATAATTTTGATATATATTACTAGTAATATTTAAAAAGAGATAACAAAACTGTTGGTGAGGGATGGTAAGGCCTCAGAAAGAATACTTTTTCCACTGCTTGGTTAATGGTCTTAAAATAAGATGTGCCTAAAATGCATTAGAGTCCAAGAGAGAGCATAAAGACAATACAGGGACATGATCTATAAGGAAAGTTTGAAATAAGAGTATCTACTTAGTGTAGGGAAGAGGAGGCTGAGTCATGAAATGATCTTGTGTTTAAAGGCTGTTATAAAAAGATAGTGAGCAGGTGTTCTCTGTCTGCTGAGCAAGGACAAGATGGAATTAACTCCATTTGGATCAAGGATTATTTATCTGAGTACTAGGAAACAAGTGCTATTAGGGTAGCAAACAATCCATTTAGAGAACATCTTCCCACTGACAGGCTTTAAGAATTGTAAGCAAACAGCAGCCTCAGTCTTCCATTGATTTGGCCTCATGAATGCAGCTATTTTTTATCTTGGCCTCCCTTCTCACCCTTATATGTCTACAATTTGATAGTAAAAATCTCACATCCATTCTAATTCAAAAACATGGGAAAAGGAATAGGCTGATTTTACTCTCCCTGTTGCTTCAGGCAGAATTGGATACCAGAGTCTGTAAATATAGTGGATTGTGTGTGTTACTTTGATTCAACTAACGAGAGTCAGGCTTTCAGATGTCTCATTGTGACCAATATGATCCACCATTTATTTTCAATTATATCATGATACTCAATTTTATGCTTTCAGGTTGGCAATTTTAACAACCAAATATTATTTTGTTTAGTAGGACTTATGCTCAAATTTTGCTTTTGTGGATACATTGAAAGAGATGACATGCAGTACTAGGTCTTCAGGCATAACAGGGTTTTATTCATTGAGGTACTACTTTCATATGAAGAATTGTTATACCAAACTTTTGCAGAACTTCAGCAAAAGTTGCTGGTATTTTTAGGACTGCAGCAAAATAGCAAACTAGGATTTTCAACAGTTTCTGGCCAAAGATGCTACATTCTTTATAATAAGACTGTCATTCTGGCTAACAAGTTTCTCCTACCAGACCTTTATATTTTGAAAGGATGGAAAATGGCTTTGCTTTGACCTTATCAAACCATGGGTGATTTCCGCAACAGGTTGCTGCACTGATCATCTGCACTAGCTTGTGCTTAGAAAGGCTGCAAGAAAAGAAAACCTCTGGAGTAAAAGATTCTCTCTTTGCTCTTGCTCTCTCTTCTTTTTTTTTAACTCCGGTTTTTCTTTTGTTTTTGTTCAGATGGACTTCCACTCTGATATCAGGTTAATTGGGTGAGGCGCTGTTCATTCTGAGATAACTCACTGCCTCAGCTGCATTATCAAGCCTATGTTTTGACTGATAGTTTTCTGCTGCTCAAAGTGCCCTCTAATGAGCTCTACCCTTTCATACGCATCCTTAGTTTAAAGGGTTTGAGGAAACTCGAAAGGCTGACATTCTTCATAAAGCAGAGCAAATCTGAGCTATCCATAGGAAAGCACTGCATATCAATTATGGAAAATGTTAAAAGAGAAAAATTGAAACTGCAGAGCTGTCTGTAAATACATAGAGAAGATCACTGATCTCATTTACTGTTATGGTGCTTTTATGAGTCAGTACATAATGTAGGCAGAAATGTCTAATTTAACATTGTCTCAGCAAGTTGTGGCAAGCCATCCAGATGACATCATTAAAACACAGAGGTCCTTATCTGGCCTGAAGGTCAAATTCTTCAATCACCTAAAATAATTTTGTGCCCTTGGACATGTTGTGAACCTATAAGATAAAAGTTATTGGCAGTAGCTTTGCCATCTCCAGTGTTCATCTCCTACTATTGTGTATAGGGAGGGAACTGTAAACCATAAGCAAGAGACGGAGTGGATGACGGGAGGAGAAGGACTCTTATGTGGATCATTCTTCTCCAATGCCTTTTTGAACAGATTGCATCTGTTCAACCTCATCTAAAAGCAACATTTCCTTATTGGGAGACCTGCTGCCTTGGTCTTACAATAACTTACAATATAAACTGGTTCCCCCTCGACCCAACACACCAGATAGCAATAAACAATTTGACCAGATTTTCCCACCTTGGTCCCAGTGATACATTTGTGCACAAATTTGGCATTTCAGGTATTGAAAACAGGTTAATCTGGGTCTCATAAGGTATTATTGATGTGGTCATCTGGGCATTGCTGGCCTTGCAAGAATCTGTTCCCTAAAAGTTCCTAATACTCCCCTCCACTATCTGTGAAGTTCAACCATAATGCATTTTTATCCATCTACCAAAACCAGATGTCCCTTTTGGTATTATCTGTAACTCATCAGTTTCTTAGATTCATCTCTGACATGTCCAGCAATTTCTCATGTTATGTGCATAATTTTCATATCCTGTTCACCTAGCTTCACCTCAGGTTAGGACAATGCCAGCTGCTTAGTCTTTTGTCTGCCAGGGTAATGTGGACATACTGAGTATTTTATGTCTCCTGTGCAACCAATATGCCACTTTTCTTTCAATGGAAATTAGGAAGATAATGGATAAGAAATTAAGAAAAAGAAGGTGCATATATATAAATATATATATGCATATTTATATATACAGGGAACCTCATTTTCAATCCAGAAAATGGAGTAAGAAAATCATGTTCTCTACAGTAATTTCAGAATTCTTGGTATCAACATTCATTCTGGTTGACAGAAAAAGCTCTTAGTAGAATCTAACAAGATGCTTGTACATCCTAGTATATTTAGTTCTCTCATTTCAAATACATAAATCATATCTACTGTTCTTATATAAAAATGGCTGCTCCTTGGTAAGGATGCCCAAAGTTCAAGGAGAAGATGTTTGTAAATCTTACCACATTTTAAAGGGTTAAGCATAAAATGAGAGAAAAAAGAAAAAACATGGTCTTGCAAAGTAACAGAAGAGAAATAATGTCTATCAGTGTGTAAGTAAAGCATTTTTATAAGCTTTTATGAATATTGCAGCATTTTAGGGTTTCTTCCTCAAGAAAAACATATTTTTAGGGGAACTTTTTCTGTGTTAAATCTTTATGAAATGTATATTAAGAATACCCTGATCTTACTCATTTAACTTGTCCCTCCACAAAAGTCTTTTTACAGCAGAAGGCAAAATGACACAATACAGGTGGGTTGATCCATGCAGGAATACATTGTACAAAAGCTAATACACATCTGAGACTTCTAAGTGGTTTAGATATTCGTTTTTCTCAAATCAGAACCCTTTCAAGCTACAAGTGATAATAATAATAATGGCCAGTCTTCACGAGCGAAGATCCGGGGAAGGTCTTTACACCTTCCAGCCTGCGCATTGGATTTTTTAGGTGAGACACAGTGTGCGCGGAACTGAGCCCACCCTTTAATCCTAAGGTTCATCTGCTGGGGCCAAGCGAGCTTGGACGGTGGCAGCGAGGTCCTTAGGACGTAGGTGGGTTGCCTTTAAGGGCTAACGAGCCCCACCTGCCCAGGAGTGGCCCTGACCGGGAATCGAACCTGGGTCTCGGCGGTGATAGCGCCGCGCCTTTACCACTAGACCACCAGGGACTCACGGCTAATGTATTAGCAGAGTTTTAAAACTCCTGCACTGCAGTGACTGAAATGATACTGCCATCATCATCATCATCATCATCATCATCATCATCATTATCATGGCTAGGCTTCACGAACGAAGATTTGAGAAGGGCTCTACCCACGCTTGCTACAAGCGCGCTGATGGCTAAAAAGGCCAATGCGAGATAGACAAGTCTGGTTGCAGAAGGCACAGCAGAAAGACTCTCCAGGTGATATCGACGAGACGCGATTCTTTCTGCGTTGTCTTTTCTCCTCGAGAGTGATCCTGCGTGTGTTCTCAAAAGCAGCAGCAGCATTATAGATGGTGTGTCTCCAGGCCTCCCGATTGGAGGCCAGGGTAGACCAATGGTGATGATCAATATGGCCAAGGCTGAGGGATTGTTTCAGGGAGTCCTTGTATCTCCTCTTCGGGGCTCCTCTCTTGCGGCAGCCAGTGGCAAGTTCCCCATAGAGGACGATCTTGGGGAGGCGGTAGTCCTGCATCCTGGAGACGAGCCCTGCCCAGCGCAGCTGTGTTCTCAGCAGCATGGCCTCAATGCTCGTGACTGCTGCCTGTTCAAGGACAGACGTGTTGGTCACATAGTCAGTCCAGTGGATGTTTAGAATTGTGCGGAGGCAGCGCTGATGGAAGAGTTCTAAGAGACACAAGTGGTGCTGGTAAATGACCCAAGATTCGGACCCATACAAAAGAGTAGACAGTACAACAGCTCTGTAAACGCTGATCTTTGTACTTTTCTTCAGGTGTTTGTTTTGCCACACTCTTTTATGGAGTTTACCGAAAGCTCTGTATGCCTTTGCTAACCTGTTGTCTATTTCTGCATCAATCTTACCGTCTGAGGAGATGATGCTACCCAGGTAACTAAACTGCTGGACTGATTTGAGTTCTGTTTCACCAATGGTGATATGGGAATGATGGGAGACTTCCTGAGGTGCAGGCTGGTATAAAACTTCTGTCTTCTTCAAGCTGACTTCCAGTCCAAACAGCTCAGCAGCCTCTGCAAAGCAGGATGTTAGACGCTGCAGAGCTACTTCTGTGTGGGCAACAAGGGCAGCATCATCAGCGTAAAGCAGCTCACGGATAAGACAATTTAAGGTCTTAGTGTGGGCCTTCAGTCGCCTTAGGTTGAACAGGCTCCCGTCCGTACGATATCGAATGTAGACACCGTTTTCATTATCGAGGTATTTGTTCTCAGACAACTGCAAGAGAAGTGCAGGGAACAGAACAAAGGACTCTGTGTTACCTTTGTTGATCTCACCAAGGCTTTCGACACTGTGAGCAGAAAAGGTCTGTGGCAGATTTTGGAACGTTTAGGATGTCCTCCCAAGTTCCTCAAAATGATCATCTTGCTTCATGAGGACCAGCGGGGCCAAGTGAGACATGGTGATGCACTTTCTGAGCCGTTTCCAATAGCCAATGGTGTGAAGCAAGGCTGCGTTCTTGCACCAACTTTATTCACAGTCTTCTTCAGCATGATGCTCCAAAGGGCCACGGCAGACCTCGACAAGTGATACTAATACAGGTAAGTGTAAGCATATTTTTCTCAGGTAGAGTACTCAAGTATGGAGTTTACCCTTGGTCATCCTGTGATGTCGTGAATGAGTGTTTTAAGTTCGCTTAAAGAATCACTGGCAAAGGTATCAACAAAACCAGGTTTAATATAAAAGAGACAGCATGACAAAATTTTTTAGGTTATAGGACAGCCTGAATGGGGAAGGGGAGGGGATGCACCACCACATCTGGGAGATGACCACTACTAAGTTCAGGTGAACATAGAACCAAATATGTTGTCTTTGACAACTAAGCTGTATGTATTTCTCTGATGCTTTCTCCTGTATTTTTTACCTGAATATAGGACACCTGAAAAAAAGGTAAGGCTTACAATACAAAATAATAATATTTTCTATTAGCAGAATGTTGATATTGATACAACATATTCATACTCAGTTTGAAAACACATTATGATACAAAAATACTCCAGCTGCTTAATGATGTTCTACTCAGTCGCAGAAATCATATCACAACTCTCCATTGTCCCTTGATGCAGCTCATTAAGTTATAGAAATACTGCCTGAAAAACTTAAGTCATCCAAGGCTCTATCCGCTTGCTATAAAACTCAGAAAGGCAAAGAATGGTTTTGGTAGGAAGGGACCATCTATTTTCCAGCTGCCCTGCCACAGGCACCATGGGCAGGGACACCTTGGATGAGACCAGCTTGCTCAAAGCCCCATGCAAGCTGTTCAGGAATGCTTCCAGGGATGGGGCACCCACAGCTGCTCGGCACAACCTGTGCCGGTGCCCTACTACCCTCAAAGTCAAGAATTTCTTCCTAATATCTATTCTGAACCTACCCTTCTTCACTTTAAAGTCATTCCCTCTTTTTTGCCTGCTATTGTAGTGATTTATGAAATTTGTAATGCCAATTGTGGTCTTTCTTTCTTTACCACTTTTCACTATGACTTTTGGAATTTTTGTTCTAGTAGGTATGTTTTAAGGTATTTTGTGGCATAAGTAGTTGTTTCGGGAATAATTCTCAACTTGACACATCATATTACAGGAAAACTTAAAACTTACTTAAATGATGTAAGTGACCTTTTCCCATTTCTCTGTCTTAAACAGGGAATTTTGTTGCCTGTAAAGAAACACAGATTTTCTTTTTAGTAGCAAGTACCTCCTTTGATAACTCTTTGATAACTGATACTGAAAATGAGTAAATGCAAGATGTGATAAGGAAATCCATATCATCATACAAGATAATGTATTTATGAAGTTTAAGAGCTCAGAAGTATGCAGGTTATCTGCTTATGCATATAATGACTGTGTACCTTCTGGCCTAAAATGTGAAAAGTGTGACTTCTACTACTTGTTCATTGATGCCTCCCTAATGTAAGGATTTGTCTGTTTTGATGAGCAGAAGGAATACTCAAAAATAGTTAATTTTATAATAATGATGCTTAAATAATATAGAATATATTTTACCACTTAAAGAATAGGTCAATCTGTTTATGAAAATATACACTGGTTCAAATTAAAGAATTTTCGTAATTTTGACAGAGTAAAACTAACGGATGTAGCTAAAATAGTTTGTTAAATAAATGGCATGAACTTAATTATGCACATCACAGTATGAAATGATAACCTTATAAATAATGTTGTTTCCCATTTTGATATAATGTTGTAATGGCTTTTGCTAATAGAATGTTTTAAGCATTAATAAGCACATTAGGGTAACTCACATTTTCAAAAGTTCCCACTAGAAATTGCAAACAAAATGGAAATGTCTGCATAAAGATGCCCCTCTCCTCTCCTTTTAACTTCAATTCAGTCTAATTTATTGTGGGAAATGAGGTTTTCCCAATCTCTGAGGACACCTCACAGAGCTCTTCTTTACCCTCTGTGAGGGAGACATTGCTGTCCAAGTGGCTGTATATTGCACTCTAAGATAACACAGACAAATATGTTATCTTTGACACAAACTACAGAGGTCTACTAGACTTTCATGCCTACCGGTGTACTCTACCATTATGGATGATGTTTTACTTGGTAGAGAGCTTCAAAAGATGACATTAAAAAAAAATTCTCATCTGTTTTAATAGGAGCCTGTGCTTGTGTCAAGAGGAAACTGTTGATTACATTCTTAATCGTGATCCTTCTGGCTGATGTCAAACATGGCAGAAAGATTAGGCTAGGATGTAAACATTAAATTTCTAAATACTCGGACAACACAAATCTTGAGGTAAAAATCGGTATGAATTGTAACTAATGCATTGCTGTGCCTCACTGTGCGGTAAACATAACTTTCATAAAATTTAATTAGTAACATTTTATGCTCTGCTTCTTCCAGCTTCTTCTCTCCTTTTCCCAGAATTAGTAAAGATCAATTTGTTTTTTAAAGGAATACAAGATATTTTTATGCATTAAAAATACCTGCTGTCCTGTCTGGCTAAGCTGATATGCTGTGGCATTTTTCAGACAGTGTGTAAAAAAATAAGGGGCAAATAAGGTCAACAGAAAACATAATAAATTATGAAAAATTGATCATTATTTTGTCAATCTCTTGTCTATCCATAATGTCAAGCTTTGTGTGACCCAACATAATATCTCACTGTGTTAGAAATTCTGTGAAAAGAAATTCTGTGTGTGTCCTTTGATCTTTTTCCATGTTTTATTTCCATAATTCATATAAAAGAGGTACGGAAGTATAAACTAGGAAGTGATCATTAGATTCATAGATCCATTATTAGGGGTTTCTTTTCCTGGAACTGGTTTACTTGTGGTGACTAGGGAAAATTAGCAGAATAAAAAGATTTACTGAAGTGCTGTAGCTGTACTAGTCTTCTCTAGCTTGCTCAAAGATTGTATATTTCCTTTAGAAAATACAGAGGCACCTTTCCTATTTAATGGAACTCATGCTGTTTGGCTATGCTTAAATATTTCCAAAAATATACAGTTGCTCCAGGAACAGATGTCTTGGCCTTGTCTGTGCACCGTCAATACAAGCGACTCTGTGGCCCCAGCCACCCAAAGGAGAAGCTGAGGAATTACGCATGGAACTGAGTGCCACAACCTGTTTTGCTGCTATTGCCACCACTGGGAGCCTCTACCATGCACTCCTACAGATGTTGAAAGTTTCCAGAACAGCAAGAAGAAAGAAGATGCATTACCTGGGATGAAAGCAGTGGGCTCAGGAAGGTTAAGGTGCTGGTAAGTATGGCAAGTGAAGACTACCACATGCCCAAAAGAAGTGGTGGTGGTGGTGACGATGATGATGGCAAAGTACACAAACTTGAATAAAAAAAAGACAGGACAAGCAGAATGAGGTTAGATTGGAATCCGAAACACACCTAACACTTTCTGCTGCAGGCAGCTGTAGCACAGCACTGTTTATGTGACTGTGGCTGGTTAGATGAAACATTGCTAAGCTTTCTGAGATCCTGAAAAATTAATTACTTATATTAAATTAATATAAAGTCCCCCAAAACTGTCCTCTTCCCCTGGTTAGCAAGGAGTCTCTAAATTACTTCTCAGAGCTGTACCAGGAGACTCTTTTAGATGTTGGAAAGTATGACAGATATTTCTTTAAAACCTTCCCTGCTTACCTAACTCCTGGTTCACCCAAGTTTGGAAAAAAAAAAATTGCAATTTTTAGAATTTTCTTCCAACAAATACAGAGAAAATGTTTTAATAATATTGATTAGTATGAAATGATTTGGGGCTTTTTTAATTGCTAGTTTTGATTAAGATAATAGACTCTATAAACCCCCTCCCTAAATTATCCAAATACCATATGACCAGAAAAATAACTTTCATGCAAACTATTTTCTCAGGGAAGAAAAAAACAAATCAAAGTACAATAAGCAACAAAAAACCTTGTCCAGGGTCACAAATTAATTTTTTGTTTCACTATTCCCCATGTATTATAATGTGTTGCTAGTATGTACACAAAAGTTGCTATGAACACAAAAGTTTTAAAATAAATTTGGAAAGTACAGGAATGTTGTGTGAAACAGAAGCTTGCTAATCATTAATTAGCACTGCTAAAGTTAGAAAGTGCTAAAGCTCCTGTCAGAATCAAACTCATTGTTGCCAGCTCTTGTGGTTTTAATGCAGGAAGTGTCTTTTCTTCAAGGCCTGCCATAAGTTCTGTGATTACAGTAGAATTTCAACTTTCATTTTAAAAAATTTCAAATTTAGGTGTCTTGTTAAGCAGAGAAGCTTGGAAATATGAATTATATATAACCTGGTATGAAATTAAACCATCTCATGATCTTTAATACAATCTCTTTATTTCTGAATATTTGAGAATTAAACATTCTCAGCTGGGGAATGAAAGTTTTTTGTTTGGCATGGTAGGACTTCAGAGTGTCCTTTTTGTGCCAAATTTGATTCCTTGTAGATTGGTCTTTTTGCTGCCATGGTCATTTTCGTGTCTTAGAATTAGCTCACTGTTAGTACAAATAAGTCAGATAGTAAGCTGCATTTCTCAGCTACAGAACTCATTTTCACTGGGAACTTGCCAGACAGTGTATCAGACTAATACTCCTATTGACTGGCAAACATAGTTCATAATGTGAATGCATGGGAGGTGCATGTCTCCCTTTTCTTTTTTCAACTGCAACTCAGTAATGATTTCTTTTTAATCAGTGGAAAAATTAACTCCCTGTATTCATTGCATGATTTCTTCAATTTATTAAAAGTATGTAAAGAAAGGGAATTAGGAGGGAAAATGTCAGACAACTTGGGAACACGAATAGGGAAATGGCATCTTTTTTTCCCTATCACTGGTCTCCTCTGCTTCAGAGCTGTAGTGAAACTGGAGTCCCCCAGAGTATTCTGCATAAAAATTTTGTGAAGCTGATTCCTTGACATTTTCTGAGAATTTAATCAATACTCTCAGACCAAACAAAAGCATGCTCCTATGCTCATTTCTACCTGTGAAAACAAGGGTATGCCTTTGCTGACTTCATTTCCCTTGTGTAGTACTTTATAAATGAGCTGCCCCACCAAGCTATAGTGTTTGTAGAGCAGGCCTCTGCTCAGGCTAAGGCAATCCTAACCCTCCTCTATGTTCAAACTGACGCTGTGGAAAATGCAACGTGTGTTATCTAGAGAGGTGTTGTCCATCTAATCAAAGTCTCGTTCACTCTTGGAATTTGGGTGTGAGGGTCATAATGCAGTGTTTGGGGAAGTCAAAGAGCTTCCTCTGTTTCAGCTACATAAAATTTGAATGACCAGACTCATCACTGACCATCAAGAGCCTGTGTCAACTGTTGTATGTCTTATGTTTTCACATTCAACAGGAGTCATCTGTGTACTGTATACTAACAGGAACCATCATATGTTGTAGGATATATGAGTTTCAAATGAGCAGAGGCTGAAATACTGAGTTGCTGTTTCACTCAGAAGCATTTCTTTTTAGAAAGACTAAAGAAATTGTTTTCCATTGAAATCAATTTAGCGCTCAAAAGCACAAAAAGAGATTTCCCTGGACGCTTAAGTGGAATAGCTATACCATAATAAGCATGATTTAAATATATTTGTCTGTACATATTGGAGGTACAGTGCACCAATATATCAATACAACAGCAATAAAATAAAAATCCTGAGCAGAGTTATGGTTTCATACTTTAGTGCAGTGCTATTGTTTTGTTAGTGATTATTTTATGCCTACATGCCCTATTCATGGACAGGAAAATTACTATATAGGCGTAAACAGAAAGACACTTGTTCTCCAAAGACTTTACAGTGCAAGTATATGTCAGCTCTGTGCACTCAGCATCCTCAGTCAGGGAAGCTGAGAGATACCCCTGCCATACTGCCCATGCAGAAGGGTGATTATCTCTTAGAATAGTGGTGGGAAAATCCTGTTTTGATAAATGATATGCAAACTGTTTTATATATGTTGCTGCCTCATAGGGGCTGGATTCCATTTCTGTTTGCCTCTGAAGACTGTTGGGGTATGAAGGCAATTGCTTAGGTGGGCTGCTCGCAGGAGTCCTGGGCAACGGCCAGCTCATGTATGGACATAGTTGATTTAGGAAGTGGTAACCTGGGATGTCTCAGTGGGAGTTGAGCAGCCATAATGCTCAGCAGTAATGCACTCCTTTGATAGTGGTGGTCTTAGGTTAGTGGTCACTGCAATGTTTTGAAGACTCATTCAGCTAGTTATGTTATCACAAGGGAGAAATTTTATGGCGTCCAAAGGCAAGTTGTGCAGGTGTTTTGGTGGAGATTTAAATATATATATGACTTTTGCACCTGATGAATAGAATATGTGGGAAGGTAGACTTCAAACATTTTTATTTGTTTTTATTTGTTCTAAAATACTGAAAAAAGACTGTTCTATCTTTTAAAAATATTAATTGCCATCCATGTTAGATAAAAAGTTCTTTCTTGCAGCATTAGAAGCTAGTTTTTTTCCTTCAGTTTCTGTAATCCTAACAACTCTTAATTTTTTTTTGAGCCTCAGTTAGCTCATCTTCTTAAGTGGATAAAATGTAGACAGAAAAGTGGATACCATGATACAATTTGCAGGAGCTGGGAACCTTCTCAGCATTTATCAGAGACTGAGCACCTGTAGTTGGTCTCCAAAATGTATGTGTTTGTTCCACTCAGCTTGATCAAGGTATAAATCAGAGAGGAGAATTCTTCCCACAGAACATTTTAAAGACAGATAGAGATGCAGATGGTTCAGTAAAACACGAGACTGAATATAAATGCGAAATAAAATATAGATGAAAGTGCCTTGCCTCAGAGAGTTTTAATATTAATATCAACATCTCTTGGATGAAAAAGACCAATATTTTGTGGTTGTGGCATTTTCCAGAGGTATAAAACAGTCAGATTTCCTAGGCATATTTCTGAACTAGATGGAAAAAACCTCTGTTTTTTAAATGGTGGTATGATGTTAGACTCAGTCCAGACCGATACATTAAGTTCCATTACCCGTCTCATTTTGGGGGTTAAAAATAGAGAAGGAACAAGTTTTAATGTGTTTACAAGTAGATGTATAGCGCTCTGATTCTGCAATAACTGTTGAGTAGAATTACTTGTTTTAGTTGCTTATGTAAAAGTTCTTCAGGACCAAATATTCTATACAGAGGTGATTTTGTATTCTTTGTCCAAGATGGGAAACCCATAATTTCTAGTGGAATTGGATAGCATTAATAATACATACCTTTTCCACTGTCTGCTGAAGAACTCTTGTGAGAAACTTTTTAACAGAAAACAAGGTCTGATTTGTACAACGTGACTCAAGATCAGATGTTCTGGGAGTTTGATCTGAAAACGAACAGTAGGTGGCTTCAGAGAGCATTCCCACCAGTGATGGCTTGCTGCAAATAAAGACTGAAGACACAGCTGCAGACTATACAGAAAGGCCCCAAAGGGTTGATCTGGGAAAGTCAGATTTTCTTATTTTTGTGTACACTGCTAGTAAAAAAAAGGTTAAAAAATAGGACTGTTTGACTAAAATACACTGCCAAAATTCCACAAATAATAACATTTAAAGCCATAGCAGTACTGGACTACACTAAAGTTCTACTGAGCTTAGCGTCAGCCCTGACAGAGAATCTTGTACAAGATAGGGTAGGGAAGAGGTTTCTGAAGAGGGTGTTTGTTGGATCTTACCTTCATAGGCCTTTCCAGCTGCCATCTGTTGTATCCATAGTGTTTTGGGAATAATAACTGATGAATCTTTCTTCTACCAGTCTACAAATCCGTCTTTAAACACACAATGCTGGTTTCCACCATGTCATAGCAATGAACTCAGAGTTCAGGTACGCACTTCATAGTGAAGTAATTTGTGCCTGTAACTTAATGAGTGCTTACTTCATGGAATAATCACTCAGTTTTGTGTTGACATAGAATCTGTAACTGTTTCTTCTCCATCTGAAGCTCTGAGAATTTTTCTCAGTTTTCTTCAAGTTTTCAACCACTTTGTTCTTTCTTGTCACCTTCTCTGTGCTTTTCCAGTTCTGCTATTTCTTTTTTGAGATGGTGTGATTGTTGAGTTTGTACAATGCCAGAGTGGTGCTATGTGTTTTTCTCCTATTCTTGTCTAAGGTGGAAAACCTCAAGTGTTGAATTGTTTTATTTCTTAAAGCAGTTAAAGTGGATAAAAACCACTGCACAGCACTAGTAAATTGAATTATATTAGAGAAGATTGGACCTTAATTATTTTAGAATATTTTTAGATGTGAAAATATACCTTGTCTGAGATTTGCTTGACAAATTCTGATTTAGTATTTGGATGGGCTGGCAGAGATATCTTTTAAATTTGTGTCTAAAGAAAATCACTAAATTGTCTCACACAGTTGAAATTATTCCAGTGTTGGGCCACAATATTTTGTTCCATGTGAAGGATCAAGAAAAGCTGCTTCTTTTTATTCCCACCCCCATACTCACATTTTTCTGTGTTTATGTAAGTATATGACAAAGGTTTCATCTTCTTCACAGTTAAAAAATAGATGTAAATCTTACTTCAGAATAAATAATGCACAAAAATAAACTATACTTTAATATGTTAATATATTTAATACATTTTCTTCTTTAAATTCTAGAGTTACATAGTCTTGTGGCTGTCCTTAGCAATGTTATTTCTCTCAAAGCTTGAGACAAAATGATAGCATACTTATCTCTCACATTTCAAGCAAGTAGCATCCTACTGCAGATTGCTTCAGTAGTCATTCTTAGTTTGGATTTTATAGACTGAAAAAGATGAAGTTATTGTAGATTTGGAGACCAGCTTTTCTCATGGTCTAGTGGTTATAAAATAAAATACACATTTATTTACCAGCTGGTTGATATCTTGCAGTTCTGTGTACATGTTTTTCTTTTCCTACTTAGCTATTGTTTATCAGTGAATTATATTTCTAGGAAGGAATGATTAATTTAATTTTTTCTCTCTAATGTCCTATATAAAATAACAAAATCCACTGTTATGTAAACAAGCAAGAATTATCCAAATAATTTTAAATTATAATAAATTCCTTCTTTATGGGAAGACAAAAATTAAAATATGAAATCTGTTGGCCTTTTGTCCAACTCTGTCTCTTTTCTTCTCCTCATATACATTCATGTATGTACATGGATACACTGACATGAGGGTTCTTATCTAGCTTTATTTTTATCAATATACCACCTGGAAATTTGTGTAATAAAATCCTGGGGAATTAGTTACATCAGATGGATAGAATGAGTCTACTTATAAATACCCAAGTCTCCTTTCTGCAAAGGGAAAAAAACTATCTCCGTGCGCAGGAGCAGTCTTCTCAGAATTCCTTTGCATGTTTGAGGAGAACCATCATACCTATGTGTGCTGACCATCAAATGAGTGCTGTCAGGCATCTGCAGGTTTGCTAAATCAAAGCAACACATTGCCTATCTAATGGCTCCCTAGCTCCTCTGATGATGGATATTGACAACAAGGAAGCTGCCTGTTTTTGTTGCTAATTTGTTATCTTATTTATAGGTCTTTTGTGTGTGTGTCACTTTTATGTATGATGTATTTCCACTGTTGATGTTGTCTTCCTTCTGCTTGCAATGGTGTTCCTGTGTCCCAGCAGATTCATGTGTTTGTGGCAATGAACGAGACAGAAGTGACAACTCTCCTCCTAGGATTCAGCTCATAAATTATCCCTTACAACCAAAGCACCAGACAAAACAGTTTTTTCAAGTGGTCACAGATGAGCAATGTCCAAAGGAATTTTCCTCTTCAGATGTTCATTAATGCATCTGTTTACTGATCTGGGGCATGCAAACTGCAAAAAAGGTCATCATTTGCAGGTGCAAATACGTTTGCCAAAGCCCCCTGGAGACCAGCTTGTTTCTGATAATAGTGAATGCTAGGTAAAAATGAAGGTCTTAACCATATGGTTTCAACTGTATTTTCTGGCTGAAGTGTTCCATCACATTGAGTGCAAAATTTTATCTCCAGCAGGGAGAAAGCACAAAGTAAAAGATGAGAGAGAAACGGAGGCAGAAATGAGAGCAATTAATATTGCTAGCTGTGACTAAAGCTGCTATGAATATAGTGAACTCAGAGCATTTAACATATTTATTCCAAAAGAAGTTCTAAATAACTGTAATTATATAATTAAATGACAGCCTGTGTAATTGTATCCAATAGAATTAAAGATAACTACATTCTATACATCAAATAAAAGTAACATTAAAAAAAAACCAATAAAGCCAAGAGCTAAACATAAAGCATTTGCATTTGCCTAGTGCTACTAAACATACTCCACCAGCTAGGCTCTCCTTTCTCCATTCTTTTGGTATCACCTTTGGCTTAGGCACTGAAATCTTTCTTCAGTTCACAAACATCCTACTGAGGAACAAGATCTGTGAGAACCTGTGAACAGCTATATTATTTATTTTTCATCAGTTCATCTTGATTTTGTAACTGGTGCCTAGCCATAGACTATATAACTCCTCACACTGGGTTTGTTCTCATTGGATTTTTTAAAGTAAAAGCTGTGAGTATGTCTGCACTGTTTTACGTCTGCACAAAAAAGTCACTAGTCAATAACTCCAGCACTCAACACTGGGACGGCCACATGGTTTTATTTTCTGCCTTGCTGATTCTGTTATTTGCACTATTGTCAAGTTCCTGAGCAACCTCACCAGACACCCTGGCACTGATAGATGAGCTCCTGCTGCCTCCTGGGGCTGAGCTGAGGAAGAACATGTACTGGTTTTAACACCCCTGTAATGTATTTTATTTATCCAAGATATCATTGTACAGGATCCCATATAACATTATAACATTAAGTTTTAGTTTTGCAAGTGCAGGTTATATGTAAAGCTTGTGCATATTATGAAAGCCTTTTCTAGAAAACCAGTGGGATGGCCTTATATCGCATGAAAGAATGCAAAATAAAGACAAGGGACTAATACTTCATATCCTTTATAATCCTAAAGAAAAAAAAAAGCTGTTTTTAAAGATAATGTCTTTTCTCCTTTAAAAATGAATTTCAAAACTTTTTTATGGTTTGGTGAGAGGAAGGAAAATAAGACACTCTCCTGGGCCCTTTTATGAGGAATTGGTTGCACAAAGAGAGGTAGAGTGACTGCAAACTCCTATGGTGCCCTAATTCAGCTCTCCTGGTGCCTGCCTCTGGAGGTAGTTTCAGCCCCTGCTGAAGACTGTGTCATTGTGAAACCGTTGTAAAAGTAATTGATGCTGGCAAATAGTAGCATTCAGTCCTTGAGACATTGAACTGGGAAGATATTTTTGCTGTTTTTTTCAGGTCATGCAACAGCAATTTTAAATCAGTGCTCTTTTTTTTTTTTCTGCAAAAAGTAAGGAGGAGGGCTGCATTCCCCTCTGTTACATGCAGATTAGCTCTCTACTTGTTGTCAATATACATATTAGCTACACAAAGCTTGGGTAGCCCTCTTTTAAAGATCTGTGCAGTCTTTCAGCTTGTCCTTTTTATTGTCATTTTCAGTGGCTTTTGGTACCTTTCTTATTGCTTTATTAACCTTTGTTCACTGGGTTTCATTTGTTCCGATCAATGGTAAGTGCACACCTTTCTGTTATGGACTCTCTGTGGACTATAGTACAGTTTTGTTCCACTGATTGAGTTTTCCTATTGTCACTATTTTCACTCTTAAAGCTTGCCTTTCCTTAATTCACTTTAAACAAACATCTGAATAGGTGTAAAGGATAGATGATACCAATACTGTCAAGATCCCATTGATCTTCTGACTGAAGCTGCTGGAAGGCAAGCTGGCTGGTTCCTCTCTGTGTTTAGGTTCTTAATTTTCTGATTATTTTGATAGCTTAGAAATTTTAGTAGCAATGAAGGTGAACTCATCCTTGCCTTTTCATGTGCACCTCCCTTTTGTGTTATTCCCAGACAATATGGCACTGCCAGAAAGTGTTAGATACAGCTTTTTATGTTGTCTGAAACAGTTTCTCAACAGCAAGCTGGAAATAGCAGTTTGAAAGCCTGTGTCCCGGACTGAGTTTAGCATGTTGTGCTAACACTCATCTTCATTATGGTTATTTCTGCCAAATGTGTTCTGCTTTTCAGACAGTTCCAGTTTTCCTCAAGGGGAAGATCTGTTGGGCATTAGCTGTGGAGGTACACAGCTGGTAACTAAGAATGTGAAGAGCAGAAGCATGCAACGAGTTATTTTTGTATACACAGAAATTCTGTTATATTGGATTAAGTACAGGTAGCCATATTCTGTATTATATATTTGTATACTCCAACTTTTAGTATGTTTTTCAGATTGTAAACTTCAAAAAATGACAGCTGGTTCTAGGATAACGGGATAACAGAGGGTGGGTCTGCACCACAGAGAGAAGGACCTGCAGAAGTCCCTGAGCTGTTGGAGCTGTGCACCATGAAGTCTTCAAAGCTCAGCAGTGGCTTCAGGGTTGGATATATGCTGTGCTCACCAAAGAACCTGCTTTCAGGGTCAGCACCTGCATTTCAGATGTCTGTGTCCCTGATGCGTGAGTGTGGAATTAGAGGATAAAGGGAGCCAGACATCTGGGATAACTTGCTAAGAAACCAGGCATTGACAAAGCAGTTGGAAAAAAGACACAAGTCCTTAGTCTTTGGAGGTGACTCTTGTCAAGCTATGTATGTACAAAATCCATTTGTAATTCTGGAGAAACAAGTGGTGTTCGAGCAAGTGGCTGTGTGGTGCTTAATTTCCAACTGGGCTTAAAAACACAACAGGGAGGCATAGCCCTAGCTTTTACAGTGATGTTTACTCATCAGGTTCTTCCAGCTAGGCCAAAAATCAGAACTTCACGCATTCATTCATTACAATACCATGCTTATCTGATTAAGATCATCTGTTGACTTTCTTGAAAGAAATTAAATAAATCTCACTTTCTTTGTCTGAAGCAGGATAGGAGAGTAATGAAATGTCTCTATCAGGCTTGGCAGCTTTGGAGTCCATAAGGAATTTCCCTCTGTCAGATTAGTAGGGATGTTTTCTGTTGTTACCTTGTAGTGTGGTGAGATCTACGTTGCAATTTCTATAACCATGCACATGGGAAACAACAGTTTCAAGGACTGAGTCCAAACTGTATTTTATCTTATGCCTCCTTACTTAGCGATTCTCCTGGTCTCTTCTGCTCCTTTCTTCTGGTTCTTCTTTGAGAACTTGAAAAGAATGAATGGATCAAATAAATCTGAGTTCATCTCAAAATCTCTGTGGACCATGAACATTATATTGAGACCAGTATATAATGCAGCAGAAAAGGTCTTAAAATCACAGTTTAAACTCATGTCTGTTTGAATGTTATCCTAAATCATCTGATATGGTTTTCCTACTCTGGGATAAGGGCAATCCAATGAATGTAAAGAAACTCTTAAGCCTGATAAATAGTTCATAAATGTAACAAAAAAACCTCAACAAAAAACAAAAAACCAACCAAAAAAACCCCCCACCAATAAAACCCAAACCAAAATCAAAAAGATATTGTAGGTCCTCAATAGTACCAATTATTTTACTTCAGTATTTTTCTAACACTAAGATGTTGTAAACAGTTCATTACAAGCTGAAGACACGAGAAAGCTCTTCTGGACACTGACATCTTCACAGCGCTTCACCTTTGAAGGAGTTGAAGCACCAAAAGCTCTGTGATTAACTGTAGAAATGCAGGCCTACCTGAATGAGAGCTGCTGATTGCAGATGCAGAATTTCCAGGAGTGATACAGATAATATAATTTTAAGGTATGTATTTTTTTGCACAGAAAACACAATTACAGTGAAGCATGCAAGCTCTTGTATAGTGCAGATGGTGTGATAAAATTTGAAATGCATGAAAGAAGGAAGAATTTTTAATTTAAACATGAAAACAGTAGAATTAAAATCGTGTCAAGCTCTAAATATTAATGTATATTGCAATATATTAATCTTTAAGTGTTTACACGCCCATGTATACATGCCTATATAGTTTATCTCACTTATTTTTCTTTCTCTCTACACAACAGCTGTGTTTCTTTATGCTGCGATAATAATGTGACTACAGGTACACAATGCATGTTCGGAGTCTCAACCTGTAAAGGCAACTCTCCTTAGTTAAATTTACTACTTCCAAATTAAGATAATAATGTCCTTATTGACACTGTAGCTTTAATGTCACTCTCATTTAAGACATACACTGACAAAGTATCTTTGAACTGGAAAGGGAATTAGAAAGTCAGGAAAATCAGACGGGAGTATTGCTTTTTGGGAAGCAGTGTTGGGAGTCACTTAGGGATTACAGAGGACAAGTAACTAAATTTACGTTTATTTTTTGCAGTAAGGAGCTGGAAGATCCTTTGGTGTATAGGTGGGGGGCCCACAAATGGGAGCAGCAAAGTGATTTTAATTTTAACTCACAGCAGTGGTGAGCCTGGTATAGAAGTATCATGTGCTACTCTGGTATAGACATTTTCTAAAAGGATGTTGGAATGGTGGTACAGAAAAGAACCGTAAAATGCCCTTTGGAGACTGCACAATCTGAGAGATAATTTGATTATAGTGTATAAGTATCTTCAGGGGAAAAATACAGAACACTGAACCAATGTCTGGGAGCTGCAGACAGGCAAGTTAAAATTAAAATTAGGTACAATATTCTTAAAAGTGAGATTGATTAATCATTGGAACAAAAGAAGTGCTTGAATTTCATTGTACTGCAGTCTTCAAATCATGGTTGAATGTCCTTTCTGAAAGTCAAATACAACTTACGGGACTCAGAGAGAAGTAACAGGCAGAATTTGAATGACCTGTTTAACAGAGTCTGCCGAGCAACCACAGAATTTGCTCCCTTTTACTCTTCAGTTCTGTAATATGAAGCCATGCATTTCACTGACAACTTCCCTCAGACGAGTTGGTTTCTGGGTCACATCTTTCAAAATCACTCTCACAACAGACAGTGAATTCAGAAGCATTTGACTTGTGTTCTCCTCTGAAAACGACATCAAATTTATCTCTGATTAATATTGTTGATATCAGAATATCTTTTATATTGTTGGATGTTTCTTACATTCTCTCAAGGATGAGTATTAGAGATGCCTAATGAATATAATATGATATAAAAGTTTTCCGTTCTAAATATATGCCTCACAGACAGACTGAAAGATTTGAGTCTATATGTGAAAACTGGTTGTTCAAAGTCAATGTATGTCCAGCCTAGTCTAACTCTAATGAAAACCTGTTGGACTGTGATGGAATCAGGAAAGCCCTACCCCACAAGTGAAATAATTCTGTGCTTAAAGTTGCCTCTGGTATTTGCAATTTGTGTTGCACCTTCCAGTTTAGGAACTCCATCACAGCCTAGGCAGCACTGTGCTAAGTACTATACAAACACAGAGAAAAGTTTATATATTAGGGTAATGCTCTATACAAAGCCTTGCTGCACCATCACATGATGGTGGACTGAAACAAGCGACCAATTTAATGGTAGAGAACAAGCTACCACCCATGAGCTGATCTGTGTGAACTATCTGCACACACCATGCTACTGAGTGCTAATAACTTATAACCTCAATTTGTGTCCAAAGGAGGGAAATAAAGATGGTGAAAGGCCTTGTGGGGAACTGTATGAGGAGCAGATGAGGTCACTTGGTCTATTCAACCTGGAGAAGAGACTAAGGGTAGACCTCATTGCGATCTCACACTTTCTCATAAGGGGAAGAGGAGGAATAGACACTTTGTGATGAGCAGTGATAGAACCTGAGGGAATGGCTTCATGTCTCAGGGGAGGTTTAGGTTGGATATTACAAAGAGGTTCTTCACGCAGAGGGTGATTGGGCACTGGAACAGCCTCCCCAGGAAGTGCTCACAGCACCCAGCCTGACAGAGCTCAAGAAGTGTTTGGATAATATTCTCAGGTGCATGCCCATGTGATTTACGGGGATGGTCCTATGCAGAACTAGGAGTTGGACTCAATGATCCCTGTGGGTCCCTTCAAACTTGGCATATTCCATGATTCTGTGATTCTGTGTGATCTGACCCTTGCTGTGGGCTAAGAGCATATATATGGATAGTTGACATGGATCAATTGATGTATGGAGGTTTGCTTCCCTGTGATATGTCTGTTTGAAATCTGTACCTCTCCTGTTAGCTCAACACATCTGTGAGTGTTACTCAACTCAGGATACATTTATGCATGTTCAAGAGAAACAGTAAAATGAAACAGCTTTTTCTTATTAGATGTCCTGCATAAGTAAGAGCTGCTGTTGAAAAGAAAACCTATTTGTTACAAAGAAATAGCAGACATTGAACCGAGATCACAGTTCATGATTATACTTCCTTGGATGGAGTCAATGCTCCTATTTTTATTTGTAAATAGAAACATTAAATACAGAGTTTTGGTACTCCAGGATTGGATCTTACACTAGAATATATAAATAAAAAAATAGGATTAAAATTAGTTATGGGGAAAGAGAGCTGGGGTTATTTATGGGTTTATACACCTCTTCCTTTCCCAAATCCACATTTCTTTACCTGTTGTCATCCAGGTAAAATGATTCAGTGAGGTCCATGCATTCTGGCCCAAAAGGCAAAAATGATTTGCTGGACTAAATGAGACTGGGGTCTTCTAGTTACCCTTTTACTTGAAGGGTCTTTCCGTATAGTAATGTCTATTTTCTTGATTCCCAAAGGAAGTCCACACTGAATAAAATGTTGTTAATTAAATTTAAATGGACTCAGCTGCATAATATGAAGTCAACCTAACAAATCAAGAAAGTCAATCTATTTAATTTGTGTCATTATATAAGGTTCTAAGACATTTTCCAAATGAGAAGCAACTGCAATTTTCAGTCCTTAAAAATGCTAAACTGAAAGTAATATTAAAGAATAGGTGTGTTAGGTTCTTAAATATTCTTGAGGCACTGTTGTCATTTCATGGTCAATGCCAGGTCTGTTCTGCTAATAATTTTTATGCCAATTATCATCCTGAGACTTATCTGGTCTATTACTCTCTCTGTGAAATAAAGATGAGTTGCACTGGCTTGTGTCAGATATGGTCCCAAGGAAGAGAATGGCTGATGGTAATTTATCCCAGAACAACCTCCATCTGCTTCCTTTGAACATTCAGGGACTTTCAGTTTCATATTTCCCTTGACCAGGGACTGTTAACTTCACTGAAGTACTGTGATTTCCACAAATGGATGCCAAAACGACAAGATCAAGCTAATTTTCTTTTATGAACCAAGCCTGGATTTGAGTTCAGGTCTAGAGGAAGATAAGGACGTAAAGCTAATACTCTTTTTCATTCTATTGTTCAGTGTCTTTTTGTTTCTGCTTAGCTGCCCTGTGCCTTACTCATAGATTTATGTTATAGATTTAGGTCACTTCCAGTGTTTTACATTTGGAAATAAAATTTTGCTATAAAACAGTAGCAGTCATGGGAAAGCCTATTTTAATGTCACAACATAAAAGCTGCATATATTATTTTAGATTCAGAGATAAAATGAAGGCAGTTGGTGTGAATCTATGATACAGTAAAAAAACGAATGAAGAAGTTACAGCTTGTTCTGCTGTCATACAAAACAACAAAATAGACAACTGAGCTGAGGATTTTCATTTCAATTTCCAGGAAGCTTTTCCATTTCAATATATGTGGAAATGTAAGGCATTCTGTGTTTCTGTCAGACTGCAGGCTAACCTAAATAGTAAAGGGCACTGTAAGAATTGAGAGAATGAAGTATTAATTTATTTATTCATTCATTTCTGTAATACTTGCATTAAACTAACATGCAAATACCACTGAGGAATATGCTTCATACCTTTTCATGTTCTTATTGAGATTTTTTATATTACATATACCTTCCCATCATATTCAAGTTAGTGTGAAGAAGGATTCACTGTAATAGATGAACGGCAGAAACTCTGAGATATTACACTGGAAAGAGAAGGATTATTGGTGAGACTTGTTAATTTCTTTAAAAAAGTCATATTCATATTGTGATTTGCTGATAATGGCTGTTGCATCTCCTGAGCAATAGTTATTTTTTGCGTTCTAGTCATGAGACTGACAATAAGTGACTTCTCAAAAAATGTGTTTACAAAGTCTTTTGTAGACAAACATGAAAGAGTATCATACTAAAGAAAAAGAACCAAGACTAATGGTGTGGGGATATATATTTTATTTTCTATGTTCCTCAACTGATGTACTTACAGAAGGGATTTTCTTCAAAGGTTTTATCACAACCATAACCATAAGCATGTACATTCAATGCACAGCTGTTGATGTAATCTAAGAAATTAATTTATATTGTGGAATGAACTGTATGAAATTATCCCCCTAGGTTTATGGCCTGCTTTAATCCCACATTAAAAGAAAACAACCCAAAACGGTTCCCTCTGCAACTGACCCTTTATTTTAGTAGTAATAGTGACCAAAGAAAGTCTAAAGACACTTAATATCATTCAGCCCCACTTTTAGATGTGTTATGTTAAACCCCAAAATTACCCTGAAGTAATCTATTTTCTGCTTCACACTGCACAGAGTAAATAAAGAGAGAAGACCTGTTCTAGTTCTTAAAAAGGGCCTCTGGATTTATATTATGGCAGTTAAGATCCTAATGCAAGGAAAGATCATCATACAGAGGCATAAATAGATCTGTCATTTTAAACTAAGGTGAAGATGTTCTGTGCTGGTACAACGATGCAATTCAATAATTAAAATGATTATACAACAGGTGGCATTCAACAGCACATAAAATCCTGTACATCAATCATTCAGGAAAGGCAATCAATTAAAGTACTTAGTGAAAGTGTAAGACAGAATATTAAAGTTTTAAAGCTATGTTATAGAGGTTCTATCCATCTCTCAGGTTTCCTTTCTGTAACAAAATTTAAAAAGAAGGAGTTGAAAAAGAGGAATTAAAGAAGATTCACTAAGACCTCTGGGGCTCTGTAGAGAAATTAATGATTTGATAAGTACTTTGTGAACTGTGTTTGCTACAGTGACATTTAACAGATATTTTTTCAAATGACAACAGAGAAGTTTGATGGCTAAATATGATATCCTTAATTTATTTTAGAAAAGGTTTTAGTTTGACTGTTTAACTGAGCCTATTCATAGCAATTAAAATCTCTTAGGTATCTGAAATAAGCCAAGGATGCAGTTCCAGCCATTCTTTCTACAGAAAGAACAAAGCTCACTGACATCAATAACCATTCCTGAAATACAAGAATAACAGTCTTGAAAAGTTCCTAGTGCTCATGTAACTCCTTATCTGGGCCTAAACTTCATTTTTTCACCCGAGTTTTTTCCTCCTGCTTTTAACAGTCATTCAAGGAGTGTTTCTTAACATAGTTTTTACTAGACATAAGTACAAAATGGCTGGCATGGTAATAATCATGTTATTGCAAAGAATGTTAATAGCTACTGTTTCAATAACCTGTCACCATATTTAATGGAAATAAAGCTCAGAACTAGAGTACTGGTAGGGTCTGAAAATGCCTTTGTTGAACCTGGGGGAAGGTGGTAGAGGCCATCTTTTGTCTGATGAACAGTCCTGGTCTGTAATGTCTACCTTAGTGATTGGATCTTCCGTTGTACAGGTCTGCAGGGGCCAGTCTCAAATTGTGTGTTTTAGTACAAGAGGGAAGTGGGTCAGTTTCAGAAAAAATTATTCCCTGTGACTTGTTTTATCCTACACAATCCATCTAATTAGCTACAATGGGTAGAAGAGAAAGATTTGCTTTCTCAGTCACAGAGAGAACTGTAAAGGACCTTTGTTCTGTGTTTCTCCTTCGCTCTTATTCTGAAGGACTACCATTCAGTACTGGTTTTGGCTGGAATAGTGAATTTTCTTCTCAGTACATGCTATGGGTCTACAGTTTGGATTTGTGCAGAAACAGTTGTGATAATACAGGAATTTTTTGCTACTGCTGGGGATGCACAAGGATTTGGTAGGGGACACAGCTGGGGCAGCTGGCCCCAAGTGACCAAAGGGACCTTCCACACCACATGACATCACGCTCAGTATATAAAGTGAGTGGACGGCTGCGTGGGGCTGAGCTTCCTACCAAGACTAAACCCCCAATACTTCACCATGGGAAAACACACTCACATCTGTTTCTGTTTCATGTATACTGGTGGTTTTTTCCCTGTGCCTTTAAAGTACAATTTCATTGTGTGCAGTGCAGATGTGCCCAGTGATGCTGAGGGAGTCGTTCATCCCACTGTACTGAGTTCCATATGCTGGCAAGCCAGCACACTGCACCCTGACTGAGACTGTCAGCTTCACGTCACAGTAGCCAGCAGCAGCCCGTGACCTTCAATTCCTTGCTAATACTTCTTGACAACTTCCATACTTGCAGGCTAGCCTGAAAGGAAAATAAATAAATAAGGAATAAATAAATAAGGATAATTTGCTGTGTAAAGCTCATTGTTAAGAACAAAGAAACAAATAAATGGTTGACCCTTTAAGTTATGTATTATTTCTTTTATTCATCTATCTAAACAGGAGAAATTAGCATAGTAAATGCTGTTCTGCATGTGAATTATTCTTTTTTAAAATAAATACTTTGGGAACAGTTTTATACACTTTGGAAGCTTAAAGTCCCCTGGTTATAAATCATCAATGTTCCATACGGCACAGGCATGTTTTAAACTGTGTACCCACTGTAAAAAAATGCATATTGTTTTTCTGAGTGCTTTTCCCTTTCCCCCTAAATTTATAAATCATATTGTCACCTTCCTAAGTGATTTATTTTCTAAATTTTTCTCTGGCTGTAGAGAGAGGAGAAAAAAAGAGATACCCAGTCTTTTCTTATCGTTGTGCTATTTAAGCTGGTAGAAGTGATGAAAGGCTCAGACTGTATTAAGGATTCAGCTTAGTTTTCAGATCACCTGTATTGCTATTGAATACCTTTCCTTAAAACAAGTGCAAAGAGCATTTGATTGCCTACCTAAAAATAGTGCCTTTTAATGGAAAGTAGATGCTGAACCTGCAACTGAGATTGTGGGAAGCAGCTGGGGCTGTGTTGGCCTGCATACAGTCACAAAAGATGCTATCAATAGTAACCTGGGTGATTTGGTCTGATCCCAGATGATTAGGCAGTTATGACAGTCACGACCCCTGCCAGGTTTTAGCTCTCCTTCAGCAAATGACCTTCAGGATGCCCTACAGTAGGAAGCCCTACAATACCACTTCTGAAAAAAGGAAAAGGTCTCATTTATTACTATTTTAGTTCAGCAACTTTAAAATTAATAAAATGCTCAGACTGCAGACATAATTGTATTTCTGTCCCTTGGAAAGGATACACATATTGAAAAGGTTGATACATTCTTTGCTGTAGTACCACGCAGCTATTACAACATTTCTTGTACCGAGTTTATTACTCTATCATACATATTTCCTTTAGTTTCTTCTGCTGCACTAGAACACTCTGCTTTCTTGGTGTATGAGTTATAATAGCTTTAAATTTAGAATTTTGCTCCTGTTGCCACGTATAACATACTCCACTTCTGGAAGTGGCCCAGAGACCTAAATCATTAAGGTAAAATCTTAATGAGTTTATCACCTCTCATTTTATGGATTTGAATCTTATAGAAGATTTTATGCTGTTTGGATAATAAATAGCAAGGACATAAACCAAATATATCCTATTAGAGTAGTCAGAGATTCTTCAAGCAGGGAGGATTGTCAGAATGATACAAGTCCTAGGTGTTGGAATACTTCATGGTAAATGCAGCCATCAAAATCATACTGACAACCAGCTTCAGATTACTTTGCTGAGCACCCCTCAGAATGATGGCATATGCTTTTCATCTTTCCCTGTCTAAGCCTGTGAATTTGAACCCATTTACTTCCTAGAAAATTCATAATATCAGTAGCAAATTATTATTTGCATGAACAGTCTCACTGAAATCAACAGTGCCACCACTCCTATCACATAAAGGAGTAAGATCTTTGTAATCAAGTCTAAAGCTGAAAAAAGGAGCAGTAGGTAAGATTCACGGCCAGAGGCAATGTAGGAAGTAAGTTGTCAATTAATTCTGTGAATTAAAAGTAAGTAAATAAGTAAGTACCATTTCCCCTTGACTCCACCTCTTAATTGTGTGTCAACATGTAGAATCTCTCACAATTCATGACTAACATGAACAAATTTTTCTTCAGGAAAAAGAACCCCTCCCCATCCACAGGTCCCAAATGTTAATCTTGAGTAATTGAACAACTCCTCACAATTCCACAAGAAAATCAGATCAAAGAAACAAATATCAGTGGGGAAAAGTTAGATCAATTAATGCAGTAGTACCTGTAATATTGAGATGGGAATGGTCACATGAAAAGCATATTTTTATTTTGCTGCAAAAATAAGTACTGTAGCAATAGAGAGTAGTGTCCAAAGCAAAGAAAATGTGGAAGTTCAGGAGTACAATTTTGTGTTTGTATTGGAGGGGAGAGATAGAGTAGCTTGGTGAGCACCTTGTGTACAGCCAAGGTCAACCTATCCCAGTGCTGTAAGAAAAGAACCCCACAGACGGATGGAGTGGAAATAAAACCACATAGAAGTAAAGAATTCACAGTCTGCCTAAAGACAAATAAGCCTAGAGAAGAAAAAGACTTCTGTCTTAGAAATAGAAAAAGATCCTATAATGAAATTAAAACATATGAAAAGGTGTACACTTCATAAGGAAAATAACAAATCTAAGAGTTCATATGGTCTAAAAGATATAAAAAGTCTTATGTTAGCAGTTATAAAACAAAAATCTCCTTTTTCTAGGTTGCCAATAGTCATTTTAAGACTGTCAGTAGACTTTCTAGTATATACACTGTCCTGTTAATAGTACCTTAGTAAATGAATAGGCATTAGATAAAAAAAGTAAAAGAAAAGAAAAAACAGTAGATCCTGAGCCTATTGTCTGTTTCCAAATCTTCATTTTTGTGGATTTCAGATGTGCATCTGCGTAGGATCTGCTCCCTGATAGGGATGAGAGCAAAGACACCAACCCGAGATTTACTTAGGTTGGAACCAACCACCTAACCAGAGAAGCAATACTGGATATTTATATGCCATCTTGTGTTTGTGCTACAACGTGGTGTCTCTAAGCCAACAGGAATGGATAAGTCCCTTTTTGCTTCCCCAAAAAGGCATAGGTTACAGAGGCTCTGACTGTGCCTGGTTCTTGTGCATAATCATATTGCTTTATTATTACAGGGGATTGTCTCAGTGGAGAAACCAAAGCTAAAACATTGGTGTCCTGAGGTCCTATGACCTGTCACTGGTAATCTTTTAATGCTTTCTGAAAAAACCAACAGCAGCAGTGTGAAGCAGGTCTATAGTGTAACTGGAGGTCTTTTACCCTCTGAGTACTTCGCACTTTCAGCTTCCACTATAACTAGTGAAGGTACACATGTGGCTAGGTAACCCAGTGCTTAGACTATTATGTTGTCACTTTACTTCCTAAAAATGAATGTAATTTTTTCAGCTCTGCATGTTACTTGGTTTCTGGACATTATACCACCTCTTCCCTAGCTCCTCATGGAGTCCTATAGTAACTGGATGTTCAGTTAGCTGTCATTCTGTTGGCTACATGCATGGGAGAGGGGAAGCTGTGATTTTTAAGGCATGTACTGATTCCCTTTTGTGATTCAGATTCCCTTGCGTTTGACCTAGAATAGTATTTATTGAAAGGTCCTGGATTATTTGTTCTACAAAACACTAGAAAGTTGTGGTGACTTTAAATAAAAGTTGTCTGGTCTTCTTGAATTAACTGAAAAAAGAATAGAGAGATAATCATACTTACTCAGTTATAGCTAATGTCTGTTTTGGCAATTTAGAGCAGGAAGACTCCATGATTGTTAATGTACTTCCTTCCCTGAAATATGTATACCTATTATATACAATTATTTAAGATAATCTGGCACAAATTGCTTGAGATTAGCTGGCACTGATTTACAAATAGCAGAGGAAATCATATTTATGGCACACCCTTGTGTTTGTGGGATATGGCCTTCTTTCTGAAACAGAGAACAGGCTCTTCTTATTATTAAACAGTTTCTCTTGTGGATAGAATATTACTCTCTGCAGAACACCATCACAGCTGTGAGTATATCTGCAGTTGGATAGAAGTCTGCTCTGCCAGATAAATGTCAAGGCCTGAATAGCCCTTTTGTGTCAAAAACCCTTCTGGGTGGAATATGGAACAGATTTTGAACAGGAAAGGAAAGTATTTCAGGCCAGATGGTTAATCTGATGGAGTCATATTCTGACAGAAGGAAAGAGTAGTATTGTGTAGTTTAGCAGTTATGTCAGGGAGAGAAGAAAGCCCTTCTGCTAAGTTAATGGAGATCCATGATTTTTCTGGACTCTAGGGTAATATGGCAGTTCCTAATAATACATAATGGGAAATAGCTAATGTAGTATGATAAAGTTTTCATGCTGTTTTACTGTTTCAGTATTTCCTGAATGGTAATGGCTGAGAACCATATTCTTGCAAACAATTCATTGTTATTTGAAGATTGTATTTGTATCTGCATATGTGTGATCTGGCTTTGGTCGTCTTAATTTGTTTTTGTAATTTTTATAAGATGTTTCTCATCCATATGAAATTCTGAAGAGGGGTTTTCATCAGATTGTAGAGTTAGAAATGGTTTATTCATTCTGTGGAAAAGATTGGAACTGGGATTACCATCTCCTGTTATAGTGTATCTAACTTGTCATCAAATGCAATCATTTATAATACAGGATTGGGGATCAGCAATTCATTAAAGAAGAGAAAAGCCTGGTATAAAAGCTGGTTTAGGATTTCAGATAAAAGGGCTAAGAAAGCCACAGCGTCTCGGGCAACACAGCAGTGAAAGGCAGCAACAGCTTACTCCTGTTGAGATCCTCATTTCCTGCTATCTAGGCTTCTCAGACAGGCTGATACAGTTGCTGATAGGACACCTGTGGTTTCTGAGAGGCAGTGTCTCCTGGTCCTCACTGATATTACTCTTTGACCTCTTTGATGTCTAAGTTAAGAAAGAAAAATGCAGGCTGGCATGCTGCCCTCAAAAGATTGCCATCTTTCTCATCAGAGAGTGGTCCTTGAGAAATCAGGACCTAGTTTATATGTTGGTGTTTTATTAGTAGAGAAGATGAATGTAAATCTGCAAATAAAATGCATGAATAACGGGTTTCATTACAGCATCATAAAAGAACCTTGATGAGAGAGAGCAGTGGATTGTATTTGGAATATGTCTGTGGTGAGGAAAGGAAAGGAATTTATTTACAGAATATTTAGGCAGTTTATGGAAGTTTTAGTTAATCTCTTCATCTTTATATGTGATCTATGATTTTGAAGACCAAAGTAATTTGAAAATACTGTATGATAGATACTATAGTACCACTCATTAAAAAAAAAATAATTTCAGTGTCTTCTTTCAGTGTCTTACATCTAAGCATGCAGGTCATATTCTTTTGACATGTGATGTGAATCACCCAAATAAGAATTGAGTAAGAAACACAGATGAAGGGACAGAAGGTTTTTAGTATGCAGATACAATTTAAAAATACAGAATAGATAAGATTTAAAGAAATCTGGAAATGTAGACACCACATTTTGCAACAGCACCTCAAACTTAATTCTGCAAATATGTACTTATTAACTGAATAAGTTAGTGAATTTTAACTCTTCCTTCAGATAATATTTCAAAATTATAAAAATAATTAAAATAAACATGTTTTTTATTTTCCACATCTAATAGACACATAGACTAACAATTCATATAGCTAGCTGCAGAATCATGGGAGAGCTCTGGTGGGAAAGGACCTCAGGAGATTTCTAGTCCAATTCCTGACATAAAGCAGCATCAGCTATGGGATCAAGCCAAGTTGCTTAGAGCTTTAGCCAGCTAGATGCTGGAAACCTCCAGTGATAGCGAATGCATAAGCTTTCTGGGAAAAACCCACTACACTGTCTACTATATATAAGGAGAAAAACATTTTTCCTTATATCCAGTGGGAACTTCTCTAATTTTCAACTTATGCCTGTTCTTACCCATCTGTCCACCATGCACAAGTGAGAAGATCCTGGTGTATCTTCAGCGAGATCTTCCTGATGACCTCCTCATAGGAACTGGTGACCTGCTACTAGGTCCCCCTTAAGCCACTTCTTCTCCTGGCTCTGCAAGCCCCATTTCCCCAGACATTTTTAATGAGGTAACTGCTCCAGACCTCTCCACTGTCTGGAAGCCCTCTGAACTGTCTGGCAGCCCTCTGCTGAACTCATTACATTTTACTGAAGTCTGTCTGGCGTTGGGTGCACAAAACTGGGTGCGCAATTTAGATGTGTTCTCATGAGTACTGAGTTCAGGTGCATGAGTCCTTCCCTCAACCTATGGGCGGAAAGACTGTTAATACAACCCTGGGCATTGACATTCCTTGCCCAGTGCACTGTTTGCCACTATACCTGGGGCATTTCTGCAGACCTGTTCCCATTCAGTCAGCCAGACCCCTGCCTGTAATTGCTGCAGGGGATTCCTTCCCTCCCAGCTGCAGGGCTTGTCATGTGCCTTGAATTTTTTTCAGGCTCCCATTGACCAGTTACTCCAGCCTGTCTAGATCACTCTCAGTGGCAGCCTGCCTTCTACCATGTCAAATGTGTTCTCCCAAATTTAGTTTCATCTGCAAACTTTGTGAGACCACAGTCCCCTGCCTTCTCCAGATCACTGATGATGGTATTAAACAGGACCCATCTGATTGTCCATCCATTCATACTGTGATGTCCTAACATGATTATGCGAATACTACGTGAGACAATATCTTGCTACAGACAAAGTAAATGACATCCACTCCTCTCTCCTTGTTAACAAGTGCTCCATGTGGTTGCAAAGGTATATGGGTTTTTCTTCAAACTCCCTCGAGTGATCATTTCAAGAAATTTCTCCACTGATAAAGAAGAGTTAATCTAAGGCCAAATCAGAGTTATTAAACTGCTAAAATATGTGTAACCTGCACATATTACTCGATCATAGTTGTGATCATGATCCCTTTCACTAGAAAGATCCAGTAAGATGTGATAAACACTGTTTTTGTGACCTATCTTACAGACATATGTTTTGGATCTTACAATAGACTTGTCACAATAAAGTTTGTACTCAAATATAAAAGAGAAAAATCTAGATATCTTAGTTTCTGGCATTAGTTAAGGCTCATCTGTAGCACAACAGGATGAACTATAAGTGTATGCAAAGTGGTGGGCTCAAAGGAGGTGCACGTGAAGTTGTTACTCGAAGGACTTAAGGCATTTTTGATCCTTGAGCCACTGTAGAAACACTAATGAAAAGCATATCCTCAGATATTTATAAGATTGTACAAGATGCTTTAATCATCTCAAATGTACACTGACAGTTTATTATTTTCTCCTAGTTGTGCAGGTTTCAGAGTAGTTCTGTTGAAATATGCTATTATAGCTATGGAACTTTCTCAGTAAGGTAGATTTGCTATAGATTTAACACATAATCGTGGTTTCAAAACAGAATAATGAAAGACTGGCATCCTTTATAGGGCATAATAATTATATTATTATGGCTTATAGTTGAGTCAGTATTGCTTCTATAGCCCATTATATCAAGTTCTTAACCTTTCAGTGTCATCTTCCAAAAAACCCCAAACCAATTTGTCTAACATAATTATCAGTAAAAATTCCTTAGGTATGCATGGTTTACCAGGTATAGGGTTATGGTACGGTGGGAGCCTTGAGGAACTGGAGATAGTTGTGTGGTCAAAACAGTTCTGATCTTGGGTAAGCTGTTAATTTGTTATCATAAATTAATTTATTAAACACCTAAGCATTTGTTTAATGAGCTGTCTAAATTAGAGAGTTGAATTCTACCAGCAGCAAAATATTAATAAATCCTATGTACAGAAAGGATTTTACACCATTATTGAGTCTTTCCTCTTCTGGGTAAGGGTTTTCATTTTCTTATGTGAATTTCTCTTGCTGCACAGTTCCTTTCAAAACCAAGACATGAATAGTGCTTAAATCACAAATAGCAACACAACATTGAGTTTTATGCATTTATACCACAGGGCTCTTGCTGTGCTTTCATATTGAGGTTTTGACATTAACTGGATCAAGTATATTGGCACAGTGGCTATGTTTCTGCTGTCAAAATGCAGCTTTAGAACTGTTTAAAAATGTAGGAAGGCAACAGCATCTTTACAGAAACTTTGCCTGTATTTATTTCTATCCAGATAAAGGAAGCAGAAGGTTTACCAGACACTGACAGAAGCAGACGACACAGAATTTGCCATGCAGATTCGGAATCGAGGTCTATTATCCTGTTCCTGGCAGTGGACCGTACCTCCCACTCAAAAGAAAGATGAGAGAAAACAAAAAGAGATGACAGTGGCTTTTGGAAGTTCTATTCTTCCCCTAATAGTCTAGTACTTCCTCCTATCCCATCAAGCAGCCTTGTTCACAGAGGCTGAGCTGTGGCTACTATATCCAGATGACAGGGGAAGGCTTATGTATGAGGGTTAAAAGATTAGGGGGAACCTGTGATCTTTGAGAAGATCCTACAGCTGAAATTTAACTTGTAACTGCAGCTATAAAAGGCTGGACCATTTTGATGAAGGATACTTTATGCTTCAGGGTATGAGAACATGTCTAGCAAAATTCCTGATTAGGTTTTTATTCTACTATAACTCATATTGTTATTATAATATTTTTACAGGTTTGCTCCTTCTCTGGAAACTGACTATTTTATTAGCTTCAACAATAACTTGCAGTAGGAGACTCCATAGCTTAATTGCTGTTGGGTGAAAAGGTTTTTCTGTTACCAGATTGATGTTTCAGCCTTTCAATTTTAAACAATTCCCTTGTGTTCTTCTTTCATGAAAAAAGGGTAGTTAGCAAAACCCCATCTATTTTCTCTGAACTATTAATTTCATTTGCTTTCATTCAGTCATTTTTCTGCTTGTCATTTCTAGAGGAAAAATGTTTCAGTTTTTCTTTTTTTCCTTACTTTTTCAGTTGTGTTTCCCTTTAGACAACCTCTCTATTTATTGATTTTTTTCCTGAAGTCATGATGACCAGAGAAATTATTATGGTAATTGCCTTTGACTTTTACTATTCAAAAAACCCCAGACACTACATACTGTTGTGAATAAACAAGGTGCTTGAAGAGGCTTAACTGCATGGTTCCAGATGTATATCATGGATAGTAAACCTGAGATTACAGGAAAAACAAATAGTTTTGTTCTGTACTTACTAAGCCCATCCATCAGTGATCAGGATTTCCTACTGTCCACACGCACCAATTTAGGATCACATAAAGATACTAAGATTTTCAGATGTCATGCCTTTGTAGCCTTTGAATGAACTTGTGAGTTGCTAGTATCAAAATGTTGATAACAAAACATGCTACTGTCATAAGGAAAACACTTATTTTAATTTTTTTAAGTTTTTACTAACACCTATTTATTCAGTAAATGCTTTCCAAGCATCTGAAAGCAGGTTGCACTACAAATGGATGTATGGTGTATACCACTAGAATTCCATGTGTGTTTCACATGGGAGAAACTCAAGAGGATTACATCAGTGTGGAAAATAAATGTGTGCCTCTCTTTATGACATGGAAGTCCATTATTTACGTAGTTAATTTTTTTCACTTCAGGAGGTATTTAACTTAGAATTAATTCTTTCCATTGGTAGTCTTGTCCATGACAGTTGCAGCTTTATTCCTTTGTCTTTTCCAGCATATTTATGTTAGCCTAGTTTTATTCAGGTTAATAAAATAACTCAGAAATTAGATACAGGACACAAAAAATGATCTATTGCACATTAAAATTATTGGTGCAGAGTTGAAATACTTAAATTTTTTACAGCATTGACACCTGGTTAAGCACTGAAACAAGTGGTTTATTAAACTGAGTTGTGTCTATGTATACATAAATAAAATAAGTTTTTTATAAATAATGTAAAAAAGACGTAAATCCTTCATTAATCATAGTTTTATCTTACATAGTAATACAGGATGCATCTGCTGCAATTTTCCTGCATGTCTTTTTCTTGCTAGCAGAGAACATGTCTCTAACCTTCTTTCAGGGCTCGTTATATTGATATGAATAAGTGAGATTTTTCATCATTAGCGTAGCAAAACCTTTTAAGGGTTTTAATATTCATCATTGTAAGGCATCAGCTACTTGCTCTAGACTCATATCTATGAGTCCCCAGTCCTTTCCAGATAAGCAAAGTGTGCTATCATGGTCAAATTGCAAAGTTTTGCAAGCAATTAGCAAGCATGATACGCCCCTGCAACGACTGGTCTGGCAGAGAGAGGCACATTAAGGGTTTAATTATGAGAACGTACCCATTTCTACTTTGGCCAAAAGAAACAATGTTTTGTTGAAATTTTTAGTGGGTTAAAAATTTTGATGGGGAGTAAAAGGAGACCACCACACCATACTACCCCTTATGTTAAAAAGTTTCCATTTGATAAAAATTTCAGGTTTTGAGGCAGCATTATATCCACGGCTTAGCAGACAGTCCTCTTTTTACTTTATTGAAATATTGATAAGTAATCCAAGAAAAGTTTGTTTTATGAGAGTGAAATGAATGTTTACCTGAGTTGGTATTTTTCTGAAAGGCTGAAATTTACAGGGAACAGAAATCCTAACCCACTCAAGAAATGAGTAACACAGCACAGCACGACTGTGTTAGAAAACATCTTTAAATAATGATTAAGATGAAGATAAACTGTCTCACTGAATTTGTACTAAATAAAGACATATGTGGAGAGATTTGATGATGTATTATATAATATAAAAAAATAAGTGCTCTTGGGTACTTCATAAGCAGCTTATAATATTCTGCATAACATTGCCCTTAATGATAAAGTATGAGGCTCTTTAGACTGCAGCCACATAAGAATGACCATTGATCTAATACTTGTGATGACAGTGATCTTGTCACTGTGTGTACCTTGGAACTAAAAATACTGGGTCAGCAATAACAGTTGTAGCATTCATTACCCTTTTTTACAGCTTCATTACATTCTACATCTACAGCTATTGCAACATGTAAAGCTTTTTTTTTTAAATTCATAAGTAATTTCTAATTTTGGTTCAAATATTTTTATTGCATTTTTATTATAAAAATATTATTTTGTCAAAAGCAAAAAATTATAGAGGAATTTATATATTGGATTTAATATTTAATTTTTTAAGAATTTTATTTTGTCAAGTATTTTCTAAAAAGAGAATTCTTCCAAGTAATATTGTTCCTGACTGATACTAAAATATTTATTTTGCGACTACATGACATATTTTGCTACATAATTATTGCATTATGAATTGTTATTCAACATCTTCATACCAGAGTTTTGTTTCCAGAAAAAAAGTGCTTAGAGTTTTGGCTAAGAATACATTTTTGAACATTCAGGTTATAAAAATGGCATGATTTTTCCAGGTTTATTGGCATTTTAAACACTGTGGACCATTACAGGCATTACACGTCTACTGAAATACTTTTTAAATGGTGGGTAACTGTATTTTTATTAGTCTTAATTACTTTGATCACATACTACTCGTAATGAAATTCACATTAAAAAATGAAAATAACAAACCTTGATGATTTATCCTGCTTAGCTCAGGAAGTGATTATTATCTCATGCATAGGATGTTGCAGCTGAGAAGCATTTGATAGTACATAAATCCACAGTGAATTGAATAACTTGCTTGTCAAATCAAGAAAATTAACTGATCTCAGTTTGATTTGTTAAGCTCTGTGTGATACTCCTACCTGAGTCCAGGAATATGCCAAGACTGGGCCACAGGGAAGGAAACTTGGGTAGTAATTAAGTGAAAATTTATTTTCATTCTCTAAAAACGACATTTACTTTTTTCTATTATACTACCTTCTGAATTTATTTTTGAGGCTTTTAACATTTTCAAGGTTTTGGTTCTTATTTGCTTATGAGACAAGAATTTTGTTTTGTTACTGATGGTAAATTAGCTGTTACTAAAGCCCTGTGTTTGGAATTGTTCTTTACATAAAAAAAGGGTTCTCTTTGTTCACTGCAGTAAACACTCTCAGTAAAGCAATGGTGTGTACAGAAGAGTTATAATGGGATGACACCTACATCCAGTTTTGTCTGGCATCTTTATAACAATGTGTCACTTGTCACATCTGTTTGATCATGCAGACCTACGTGTGTATCAACAGCACTGATGAACACAAAAGGCTTCAAATTTAGAAATTTGTCTTCACAGCCAGGCTCACTTCACTATGCGGATGTTGTAATAAAGATTTGAATTGTAGTAGAAATGAAATGAGAATAAGAGTAGTACAAAGAGTTTTGTGCTGGAAACAATATTTCAGAAGCTTGGATTGGTTTTGGCCTTGTTGCCCTCTGAACTCTTCACTCTAAATGTAACTCAAATTTTCGAAACTGATGTTGGCACTGGATAGCCAGGGTTTTAAAGGTACATCACGTACTAATTTTCAAACGTGCGGAATTGCACTCCATGAGAATGCCATTTATAGGTACTTCAGTTTTACTTTTCTACTCCCTTCAAAGCTTTCTAGTACTTGAAAAATATTTCTTGAATTAGGTATATAACTATGAAGGCAGGAGAGTACAAATAACTCTTACAGGCACAAAGAGCAGCTTCTATTTTCCTGTGTCCCTGTATGACAGTGTCACTGGGATGATCCAATGTTCCAACCATTGGATAGGCAATGAATCTCTCTCCTGTCATATATAAGATTATTTTTATTCTTCTGTATTATACATTTTCTCTTAATATGAGCTGACATATTTATAATGAGAAACAGCCCTCAGGATAAGCTACCAGCTACCAGAGAAAGTGAATGTGAGTGTCTGTAGCCAAGTCCTTTCCCTCAAGCCTTTTATCTTGCCAAAACCAACACAACCCTAATACAAGAACATCCTGATTTGCCCTGCAGAATGCCTGTAAAACCTTCAGTCTTTTATACCAACTTCAGAATATTTCTTACTTTGTCACTGAGTTAAAAGCCACTCCTCAGGTTTTGTGAGACAGAACATTTCAATTCCTTTTTGTCATCCTGCCATGCAGCTGAGTTCATGAGCCCAAGTTAAATGCCAGGGTTCTCCATATAAGGGGAGCTAAGTGCCTAAGAATGAATTTGGCACTTGCTAGCAAGTGTTAACTGGTCACTGGAAAGTGCTGAAGTGCTAAAGCATGGCCTTATCCCAGCCAAGCAAACATTTAGGAGCATACGTCATGATCAGAGAAACTCATAACTGCCAAACCTATCCTGGAGCTCAGTGTCAAAACCGGGTCAGACATTTATTTTAAAAGGAAGACAAAAAGGGGAAGAACAAGTACATTTACCTAGAAAAGAATTCTTCATCTCATACATTACTCAGGAACTAGACCAGTTAGAGACTTGTAGGTTCAAATCCTTATATATCCACTGCATAGGAATCAGGGATTGACACAAGTAATTTCTCTCTGCTTTCCTTTCCTAAGAAGTAAAATTACATACCTGGATTGCCACTTTTGTCCTCACCCCACTGAATCATTCCATAGATGATGAGGATAATCAGTTTAAGAATAGGCTAAAAATAGACCTGTCACAAGTAGAAAAGAAAAATAATTCTCTATGGGTATTTCAGACAGTCAAGTAAGCTGTTGATTATTATCTAATTAGAGAAAAAGATGGAAGCGAGAAAGTAGTCAGCCTAGATTACATGTTTGATGTGCTAAAATTATTCCTGGACTGAACTGCAGGTTTGTGTTCCACACCAAGATGGAGCTCACTACTGAAGCCTGGATTCTGATTTTATAATCTCCTTGTAGCAGCTGCCACTCAGTCTTTCAAATCACACACATCTTTGATGTCAGACTATTGTTCCATTAAGGTGCAGCTCACTGCTTTTTTTCAACTCAATCTCTTTTAATCTTGCAAATCAAATAAAGCTCAGTAATGCAGATAATATGTCAAAAATGTCCTTACCTCATTGACATTCCCAGTGGAAGTCTACTTTTGAAATAATTTCTCAACTAAGTTCAGATATGATCTGTAAACCATGAAACATCTTTGAGAAGTGCTTAGTGCACATCAATAAAATGAAAAAGATAGCCAACAGGTATCATAATAATAGTTAACTGCAGGGTTTTTGTGCAGTAGAATATAGATGTGCATAAAAATAAAATCAGATTTCATGTGGATGCTATTAATGCTAAATACCACTTCTTTATAAAAAAGAATACCAGATTGTATTTCTAGTGATATATCAGTGGGCAGAATAATAATTGACTAAGCCTGCTAGGAAAGTTTTGATAGTATAAGTAAATGTCTGTTGCAGGTCTGTAGGCACTGCAGCCTATTATGGGGTTTATCCTTGGTGGTAAATATTTTCGTTGGCAGTTTGAAGACATAAAAAACCTGTCACTTTGATGTAACATCATATGCATATCTGAGGTGCCAGCAGTTTTTAATAATGGGCTTCTACAAAGCAAGATTTAGACAGGAGGGACATAACAGCCTCTCAGTCATATAAAGGCGTCTGAGCTTAGTGGACCAGGAAGCCAGTGAAGACTTGGGAACTCTGCTACTGAACGGTATTGAAATGGGTCTCTAATTGTGTTTATGCTGTGAAATATTCATGGCATGTTTACATATTTAAAATGACATACTGAATATAGAAAGTGGATATATAAAAGTCACATAGAAAGTGACAGCTAGATTACATTCCTGATACAGTTTTTTTCCCTTTATTGATGGAGGAGAGGTAGATTTGACAGATACAAGGCTTACAGTAATCCATACGCAAAGTCAGTGCCAGTTGAATATAGACGTCACAGAACCACAGAACCACAGAATGGTTGAGGTTGGACAGGACATCTGGAGGTCATTTATCCCCACCCCCTCAGATCAAGGATGGCTCACTACAGGCAGTTTTACAGTACCGTATTGAGATGTCCCTTGAATATCTCCATTGGCTGAGACTGCATAACCTTTATGAACAGCCTGTGTCAGTGCTTGATTACCTTCACAATAAAAAGTGATCTCTGACATTTAGATGGAAAATGATCAGAGATTTTCTGTCCCCAGCTCTCCCTCTGCACAAGGCATGATGGTTCTGGTAGTCTCAGCTGAATCCTTACACACTCCTGATCATGACATGCAATTTTTCATAGCCTTTCTGGTCACAAGACTGCCCTTTTTATTTGGGACCGAAATACCTTTGTGTTATATTCTTTAAAAATTTAAGGACAAGGAAGAAAATAGATTGTGAACTTTAGAAGCTAGAGAAGAAAAAGACTCAATAAACCATTTAAGTCTTCTTCTTGATAGTATGGGGTTATTTATTAACAACAGTCTATTCTTTAGTATTGAGTCCTGCCTAATATGTTTTTGCTCTCAGTATGCAGATTTCTGTCATTTGCACAAGGAAAGTAGTCAGCAGCATGCCCTTCATGACTGTTAAAAATCATCTTCTTCAGACTATCTAGGATTTTCAAGGAATCAAATTAGTTTACCTACAAGCCTTATTCCCTAAAATTCTTTTTATGATTTTTTTTGCTTTCATTATGTAACTGTACACTTTCTACACAGCTTCTATTATATGTGCTGATCTTGCTGTAAGCTTCTTTTGGATCATCAAAATTACTGGCCAGTAAAAGCACATTCTGATGAACAACTCACAAGAAGTGCTGCTACACTCACCCTGGAAAATGTATCTTTAAATTTCTCTCTCTATATACACTTTTTGAAGGATGAAATAGTATTTTCCTCTAGCAAAGAAATTCAAGGAGACATGGTGTTCTTATTTTATTCAGTTGCTATTTAAAACAGCTGAAAATGATAAATATATGCTCAGTGTCCAGTGATCCATCATCCAGTGGCACCTACTGCAGTAAAATGTACTTCCAAGAGGGACAGGGAAAACAAAAGCAGGAGTGAAGGGAGGCTTAGCTCAGTGGTAGTAAATCACTTGTAAGTTGTCTCTGGTGGTTTTGCAGATCTGGCGGTGCAGACATAAATGTGCTGTGTGAAATCTTTTCTTTTGATTTGCCAAGGAAATTTCAGCCATACTACTTGTTATATTTGTGCTGGGAAGCCATGCAGATATATTAACATATAGTACTTCAGGTATAATTAATGTATTTAGATACAGTTGACATAAAAGCAGCACATCTCTTTTTGGAAGTCACAGTAAATGAAAAAAAAGTCAAGCCTAATTTTAGATGGGCCTATAGAGAGAGAATCAGAATTTTAACCTCTGTGCAATCCTTTCCTACTTGATACTGTTTTAGAGTGTATTTACCACAAAAGGGCTGTACACTATAGATTAGGTAAAGCAGCACTAGACTTACCAGAGAGCAGAGAGCATATTCCATCACACAGCGTGATTACCTCCAGCATTGTTTGAGAGAATGGTGGGTGCGTGAAACTCCGAAGAATTTGTCAAAAGTCTTGTTTGGAAACCTGAAAGTGCTGATGAATTCATGAATCCTTAAATTGGCCTAAGCCTTCTTAAATGACAGTTCCAGTAAACAACAACTAAAAATACCAGAAATCCTTTGAAACTGCAGGAATGTCAAAATCTGTGGCCTATGATAGTGAACTTGAAAAGGTTCTTACCAAATAGGACACTTAGTTCTCTTTGGTGTGTTTATAAGGCTTTTAAATTTTTTTCTTTGTATGCATAAATTATGTAATTTAGGAATTTATGACAATTTTGATATGGTTGAAAATCATAGGATTGAAAGATCACTAAGGAATTATTTGAGTTCAGAAATAGTTCTTAAAAAGCCTGAAAAACATAGGTTTTTTAGGTACTTATGACCAACTGGACTGGTGTTTACTGTACCATGGTGTGTGTTGGTATACTTTTAACTTTCATTTTAAATATTTGTATCTGTTCTTTTTTTCCTAACTCTTTTCAGGTCTTAATTATTAATTTTCTTCCATTTATCTTTGAAAATCATCATTGTACTTTCCTTTTGGTTACAAAAATAAGACCTTTTTTCTCTTATGCCATTATTAATAACTAATTTATTTGACGGAGACCAATCCTGTCTCAAAACTAAAATTGAATTATTCAGAAAACCATCACTTAAAATTGTGAATACATTTATAAAAAGGTCCTCTTCTAACAAGTGAGCAGACTTGTGTGAAAAACAGATGTGTTGCCCATATAGTAAGAATCACAGTTATTATTTAATATATGTGGGAAAATACTGCAAGAAACAGCTGTTTTCCAAGTATTGCTTTTGTTCTGACTGTGCTAAATTCACCTTTATTTACACTTGCTAAAAGAAAGAGGTTGAAATAAATTGGTATTATAAATATTGCAGAAGCAGAATTTCAATATATGTGAATTACCATATATTTAATTTAGGTCTATGAATTTATATAAGTGGTGAGTCACAAGAAAACAATTATTTTGCAATTGTGAAAATATCAGAATTCATATTGAAGAAAAAAATGATGCTAATTAAATGTTGGCTCTGGATATAGGCTGTGGATATTTTTAAGTATAAAGAGGGTTAAGTTTGCTCAAATTTATTACTGGGAACTTTTTGTTTCATTCTCTGATGATCGGACAGTGCTTGAACATTAGAAGAAAGAGTGAAATCAGAAAGCACTCTTGAAACACTTCTTCAGGAGCATTAATCCAATCTGTAAAAGTCTGAAGAGATTTCTAGAAAATTTGTGATCTACTGTCTTGATTAAAAAAGAAATCCTAGTGTTAAAAAAAGGCCAAGAAAGTTTTGAAGTATTGCAAATGAAGCTTGGCTATATACAGATGTTGAAGGCTTTTGTCCCCTCCTTGTACCAAGCAATATGCAGGAATGGATTATCATTTGTGGAGACAGATGTTAATAGTCAAGATAGTGGCTGGAGATATATTTTTTCTACTTAAAATAAAAATTAGTTTCTTTTTACTTCTGCATAAGATCAGCAAGAGTATAGCATTGCATTGTTGGATTTTAATTTTGGTAAATTTATGTTGAAAGTAAATAATTAAAAAGCATAGAAAACAGTTCATGATGGGCAACAATTACCTTTCATGTTTACTGTGTTCTTATAAAGTCACATTTATGATCTAACTAAGTGTGGAATGAATGATGACTCTAAAAGTAGACTAGGAAATTCTCATGATGTTTTCCATTAGTTTCTTTCCAGTTTTTGTGAATCTTGGGATTTATGATACACGCTGGAAAAGAAAAGCTAAATCAAATAATTGGTTGGTTGTACATAATACTGATGACACCACTATCATCAGTAGATAGGGGTGATATTCTATTAATGGAATGGAAGATATATATTTTTTGGAAATAGGATTTAGGATTATTGGTAAACAACTTGAAACTCTCCAAATATTAAAGACAATCATTCTTTCCTGAGTTCGTGGAGTATCTGGCTCAGCGATGAACACTGGGGCTTAACAGTGCACTATGGAAAGTGAATAATTAATAACGTGTCAACTATGGAAAGCAATTGAAGAAAATGAGATTTGGTATGAGCAGGTGCAATTTTTATGACATGCATACAAATACATCCAATTATATCAAAGGTTATTGATGATTTATGAATTCAGTTTCATCAGTTAAGCTTTGACTGAGTAGATTTCTCTTATTTTCAACCAGGATTTGTTTCGTCTTGTGTATCAGTTTTCACAGATGCTGATTCCCCTAGAGGTTATTTTGTTGAGGGATCTATTTAGTGAAATTCATGTTGCAATTTCTTGGAAAATAAGAATGGTGAAATAAATCATATTCTGTGGAGCTCCAGCCAGAGTGACTGAGTCTGTTTCGTGCACACTGAGGACAAAGGAGAAGCCCAGAAGAGAGCGGGAGATACCATAGGGATAATGTTTTTTCTACCCTCAACAAGGGTGTGCTTTCATAATCCCTTTGTGCAATTAGCTGCTGGAGGATTGTGTCTGACTCTGAGAACGTGATGTTACTGTATACAGTTCAAATCTTTTGGATACATATACCTCAGAGGACAGAATATGGCTATTTTGAGAGCTAGTATTCCAAGGAGGCCACATAAAAGTTGCTTTCAGTTGCTGTAATTTATAAGCAATAGATTTCAAAGTCAGAAGGAGCTGTTATGGTCATTGTAGTCTATGCCACATCAGACAGATAATTTTGCCTGATATCCTCTGTAAGTTGAAGGAGCGTGTTGAAGTACACTACAAGTTTTAGGAGCATGTCCAGTCTTAAGTTCAATATTTCTAATGATGAAGAAATCTCTTCCTTTGGCAGATTGTTCTAGTGGTGAATTGCTTACATTTTCAAAACTATGCAAAACTCTTTTGAAATTTGAATGTATACAATTGTTTCTAGCCATTTTGTCTGCTCTCTTGTTTCACCCAACCATGCCCATTACATCTGAGTTTTTCCAAACATATCTAACCATCTTTAAAATTTGTTCTTCTTAGGCAAATGTCATGTCAAATACAGACAAGAGTAGGGTATGTGGAATGATCTGCTTTTTATTCAGCTTGTCTAGGACACTTTACTGAGAGCATTTAGTTAATTATGTACGTAGTGACTGTAAGCTTAATCAGCTGACTTTATGAAGTCTCAGGAAGTTTCTGCCTAAAAATAGGGATTTCCCAATATTCCAAGCCTGTCTTTCACGGATGGTTATTAAACAGAATTGGCTATCTCTAATTTTGTTTCCATTTTGAACATCAATTAAATGTCATTTGCAAATGTCTTTGATGCTTCTTGTAGGTATTGATGAACTAAATTTACTTCATTAAAAAAAAAATTACTAGGAAATTTTATGATAATCAGTGTAAAGCTTACAATATGTTCTCTGGGTAACTAGAAAAGAACGTTTCATGAATCAGATTACTGAGCTGGAATTTATGCAAGAAGGTATAACTACAGTGATTTGCTCACAGTGCCTCTTATTTATATAAGAAACTGCTTGAGTGTAGAGGGATATTTCACTAGAACCTCTATAATTACTGAGATTTCAAGAAGCTGGCAGCAGGGCTTGCACATAAGTATGCAAAAGGCATATTTGGCCAGAGGATTGAGCTGTAATGGATGGTAGAAAATTTAATGTTATCAGTGTCATGAAATTTGTATGTAGAGATTTGAATAAACTCAAATCACCCCTGGAAAAAAAAAAAAAAGCAGAATTTGGCATGTAGAATGTTTAATAAACTTCCACAACCATATCTGATGTCAAAATAAAGATACTGTGGTTCATATCGATCTGAACTTTGTACACTTTGGATTTGCTTCTTATCCAATCCACAGCTTTGGGGTATTGAGTAATTTGTAGTGCATGATAAAGACTGCTATTTTTTTGTTGTATTTTAGCTTCAGCAGTGTCCCAGTTTAAATGAGACACAGGTCTTTTGCTGAGGATGAATTATGAGAAAAGACCCAAACTCCTCCCTCTAAGCAATTATAAATCTGAAATTAAGAGGCTCCGATTGAAGGAGAAACAAATTATGGAAAAGGAAAAATAACAGCCCTTTATTAAGGGTGTGTGTGTATTAACAGAAACATGAAAAAAACCACAAGTAAAACAACCAAACAATACTCCTATACCCACAATTAATCCCCTTCAAAAACAAACTGATAAACAGGCGAAGGGAAAAGTAAACAGTTTAATTTTGCACCTTTTGGTGCAATTCCAACCACAGTCAATAGAAGGCGCTGTTGGATCACTGGAGATGCAGAGCTTGTAATGTCCTGTACCAGTCACCAGGTGGCACTGTTGGATCACTGGAGGTGCACAACTTGTAGTGTCCTGTAGCAGTCACCAGGGTATGCCGGAGAAACCAATCCAACCAAAAAAAACCTGGGCCTTCTTTCCCTTCCCACACATTGGGAAAGGGGAGAGGGAGAAGGAAAACAACAACAACAACAAAAAACAATCCTTCACTTACTCTGGCTGGTTGAAACCGCTCTGCACAGACCTTTCTCTTCCCCGGATGTGCACAAAGACCATCACCAGGGAAAAACAGGAATGGGAAAAGAGGGGAAAAACCCCCAGGGAAAAAACAACAGTCCTATCCGATGAAGAATTCAGGCAGGACCCACAGCTAACCAACAGCTGAGGGCACAGAGCAGCACCAAGCTTCCATTCCGACCTGTGCTCCCGCCAACAACCAGCCCACCAAACTCCTCCCCCCGTCACCCAGGAGATATGAGAAAAAAGTAAACAGCAGCCCCCTCGTCTCCCCTGTTTCCTAGGAGACTAAGTTTTCAGCCATTAGCCAGCTGGCCATTCCTTTTGTGTGCTGTGAATGCTCACTTAACAGCTACTTGATGGCTCTGCACACAGGGCCAGGGGGAAGGGGAAAAATTCCTGATTGGTTCGAGAGAACTAGCTAAACCATGACAAGCAGATTTTGGAATTATGATCTTGTAGTTAATTTTTCTAGTCTTGTATTATTCTGTGATACTATGCAGTCACAACGAAAATAGTGAGACTTCACTAGATACTAACTGTTGCCACTCACGTGTGAGGACTGCTACACCAATAATACCATGGGAATTGCTTAAACTAATTAAAAGTCTTAGCCATAAGTCTTTAATTTTATGTATTTAAACAGAACATTTATTCTGTGAAAAATGATATTTTGTCATTCTTTATCAAGGAAAGATAGGTAGTTGGTACAAAAAAGAAGGAGTACATCCTCTAAGAGAACTCTATTTTTGCCTACTTCTTATATGTCCTGGATTCAAATTTTCCTTCCACATTTCTGAAATTTTGGCTGAGCATTTTATTAAATAAAATTCTCATAGGAACTGAATTAAATGTCATGTAGAGCTCACTGGATGTTTTTGACCTCACTTTTCTTCCTCTTGAAAATAGGTTTCATCCAATCAATTAAAAATAGAATAAATTATGTTTCGATAGAATTTTATAAGTTTTTTTTCCTTCACCTAAAATATTTTCTTGTCCAAAATAATAATTATTACTTGTTTTCAAGGAGTACCTATAGTCAATAATGACTTCAAATTTGGCTTATCATTAAGTATACAAATACTATAGGAGGATCTAATATTCCTATGGATGCAATGGCTATATTTAATCCACTCAGAACAATTAGAAGATGCTGAAGTAAGGAGTTCTGAAAGGGAGTATCATCTGTGGGTGTTCTTGTATACAGCAGACATCTCTGGCAGTCCTTCTCTGCTGCAATGAATTCCATGGTACTTTGGCCCCCATACCTTCTGGTGATTAAAAAAGGAGACTTGAGAGATCTACACTGAACCTTTCTTTTTAAAATTACTTCTCTGGTCTTGTATATGGCTCAGGACAACTCCTAACTCTTTGAGATCCAATTCTTTCATCTTTTTTTTCATCAATGACTCTTCTCCTCCTGTAAATCAGTTCTGTAATACTGTAATTCCAGGGCAGAAGTCATAAAAATGAAATTCTCTGAAAGTGTTATGAGCAAATCATTTCACTGGAATAGAATTGAATGTAACTGTTTCCATCTGAAAACCCTACCGCCTTCTCCAAGGATCTGGGAAATTTTTTGTGAAAAGGTAAACTTCCTTTTAAATTCAGGTAGCTGACAATTAGGACATGCAAATTTCAGAGTTGCCCAAACATCTTAATTATGTAAATCACCATGCAAAAAGCCATATTAAAATAGTGTCAAGGTGTATGCAAAATAGCACCTTCATAACATCTCTACACATAATGGATGTAAAAGGTGATGAAAAAAATGAATTATAGAATATAAATATATTTCTGAATATTTTGATTATAGTGTATCTAAATATACAATTTTCTTACATTGACACTGCATGTGAGTTTACTAGATAGAAAATACTATCTAAGTATTTTCATACAAATTTAACTTTCTAATATGTCTTAACAATCAAAAATAAGGTGTGCATGTACTGAGGGCTGTATAATGAGGGGTACTCTCAAGACTACTGATACTTTTACTGAACAATGAAATGATTAATTGGGATGTCAACAAGGCCACCACTGAACATGGATTAAAAAATGACCAGAATGATGCTTGGTGCTTAACCTGCTTTTTCCATTGTTTGTCTAAGAAATCAGTGTTCTCATTAATATGATTTTAGTTAGAACTAAATCTGAGCTCTTAAGGTATTGATCAAAAAGAAATGTACAAATAAAGACCTGTTGCAATTAAGGGACTAGAACTAATGGATTTACCACTGAGTTCAGCCATCTATTTTTGTTCATGAGAGAAAAGAAAACATTTGAACACATATTCTGTGATTTCAGTCCATGAAGTATGAAGACACAGATCTCTAAAATCAGATATAACTAAATCAATATTTGTCGGACAAAAGAAACTCACTTGATGCATTATTAAGTGGGAAAATAATCCGAGGTTGAAATTCCTGACCACCCTATGAGGTAGTCATGTCAACTCACAGGGACATGTCCCTCATTGTTCATCATGTTCTTTGTAAAATTTTGTTAATTAGTGACATCCTGCTTATAATTCAGAGTAAGTGCAGGGAGACCAAAGTTTTTGTCAGTATTTTTCCAGTCAAACTACAGACGGCTGAGTAAGACTTTAACAGAAGATAAATGCAATTATACCGTTTAGAATAACTCTTCAGTCAGCCATCTCGTGCACTAGTGACAGCAAGTCTTTAGTAGCCATGAAATTATCCAACAGTCAGGGAGGCAAGAGAGAAAAGATGCAGAGTGGTATAGCATTTTCCTCCAAAATAGCAGTGCTCAGGTTGTCATGGACTCTTTTCCTTGTGCTGCCATTTGCTGTCCTTCACAGACCTTACTCCTCTCTTTGTGTGGTTCACCTCAGAGCTGTCTTGTGCCTTTTTTGAGATACTACTAGAATCTTACAATAATAAATATTGACCTCTTGTATCAATGGCTAAATTTCCAAGTAATTTAGAGGCAAAGGATTTCTTGTTCATTCTGTAAAGGAAATTTTTTAGTATTGATCTAAAGATTCAGTGATAGATATGCTATCATGTTTCTTGAGAAGTATCAATAATTAGATTACTTTCCAATATATTTTAAAGCACTGTGTCTTAAGGTTTCCTACTTCCAATTCTAGTCATTGCATTGTGTTTTTCTTCTATAGTTTGAAGCATTGTTTTTCTGCCTATGTTCAGAGTCTTGTCACTGCTTCAATTTCTTTTACAATATGAATTTATTGGGCTCCCTAAATTGCTTATTCTCTGAATCCACTTCAGTTCTCAATATTCATTTTTACAGTAAAGTAAATAAGAACTGGGCAGAGTAGAATCTGTCTGGCAACATTGGCTATCTTTGGGTTTGAAGCTGATGTACTTGCTTGAAGTTCAAGAAGGTTGTAAAATATTATTACTCTCCTTGTATGAATATGCCTCAATCCAATCCACGTTTATGTAGAGAAGTAAGAACTATAAAATCCTCAGCAAGACAAAACATCTTTTCTCATTTAAACCCACAGCAAAATGTAAATGAGTTATCTTTTTTCCTTCAATACTAATACAAAATTTACAATGCAGCCCAGGCATGAGAAATGATGAAAGATTTCTCTATTAGATTTGGCTAAGCATGGTGCAAGAATATGATTTTAAAAAATGAATGTATCTTTGAACATGAGCTTTTAGGCTGTTTCCTAAAATCTGACAAGTGCTCAGAACATGAGATATCTGCTCTCCACACCGTTTTAATCAGCTAATCTCTACACCATTTTAATCAGTAGAGTCTAAAGATGAAACCTGAATTATTCAAATATGTTTTGCTAACAGGAAAACAAAATCAAAAAGATTGTCTAAGAGAGATGATAATCTTTTAAGTATCCCTATGCAATACGTACGTGTTCACCATATTTAGAAACTTTACTAAGCACCAGCATTTAGTTGCTGTATTTACATGAGCAGCTGTGATCTGCCTATGAGTATTCTACACCACTTCAGTATATATGATTTCAAAACACCTGAGAATATTTTGTTTGCATTAGCCATTATTATTAAGATGATAAAAGATGCATTCTTTATGTTAAGATCATAAAAGATAATGCCAGATATTGGTCAAAGCAGCTTCTGAGAAAATGAAAAGTATATACAGCAGCAAAGTATTATAGTATGTTATTAAAAGATAATTAAGAAATTTAGATATTAAAATAATTAATAATACACATTTTATTGCTGTCATATATCCACTGAAAAAGAGACTATTCAGAAAACCAAAACATTCTTTCTAAGGAATATTGCCTTTAAATTATGCATCTCAATTCAGGTTTGTACTATGCAAAATCTAATTACCCCATACATTTACCTTACATACTCATCAAATATCAATCTCCTTCATAAATGCCAGCCTTATTCCTTACTTTACTGTGAAATTAAATAACGGAGTGGAAGTATTTGACTCCTACAAATAAGAGACATTATAATATAAATAATCTAATAGCACATTTATAATTTAGTATTTTCAATTACAAGACCCTCAGATACTAGTTGCAGGTAACTATGATGACCTTGCATTCAAGATCAAACTTCTTAAAGTATTATTTGGAGGTACCTATCTGATACCTTTCTTTAGTGTTATGCTACACCACAAGATTTTTTTTCTTCATCTTTATAAATGAATATATTTTAGCCAGTGGGGTTTTAATGAATGGACCTAAAAATTGTTCGTTTTTGCACATACCTACTCAGCCTTAAGGATGGCCCTGGTTTAGCAAAGGCCATGCTTAATTTTAAGCACCTGACTACTCTTCTGAAATGCACAATAGATCATGTGCTCTGCTTAACTCTGAAGATGGTTCACCAAGTCTTTTTTGCTAGAGCATAGTCTAGCGACTAATTGAAAAAACGGTGAATTCAGCTGTTAAGGAAAACAGTCCAACACCTATTGTTAACTATGATAGTCAATAGTGACATCCAGAATAACTTTTCCTTCAGTGAACAATGCAGAGAAAGCCAGTTTTGCCTTCCGGAACCAGAGGCCAGTGAAAGCTGATATTGATTCCAAAAGAAGCAGTTTGGCCCTTTTGTCTCCTATGGTTGTTTTTTTTTAGTAAAAGGGCCCGGAAGCACAATCTAGCTGGTCACCTACAAAATTACCTCTAACATCAGCTTTCAATGTCTCTTATTTTCCAAGAAGATCTTGTTACAAAGCTGTATAAAACCACATCACCTTAAGCATTTCAAAGAAGGCCTTCATCACAGCAGGTGCTCTGACATCAAAGTAACACTGTTTCTGGGGGAACAGTGGAAGTTTATTCCTTAATATTCTCATCTGCAGAGTCTTATCTGTACATGCATTTCTGTCTTTTTATTATTTTATCCTTGTCTGCCTTTTTGTTTTAACTACAAGTTCCAATGCTCAGAGATGGAAAGAGAAAGGTCAGAAAAATATCTTATGTAGGGTAATAACTTTAACCATTTAGCAACTTTCCAGGGAATTAAAAATATGAGGGAAAATTTTCTTTAGTTTTATTAAAGCCTCTTGTGCAAAAATCCATACCTACCTGGTCTGAATTATTCTTCAGGTACCTTTTTTTCCTTTTTTAAATGCCCACTTTTTTTTTTTTTTTTTTTTTTTTAACAGCTCTGTGGATCTGCATTATGATACAGGCATAATTAATCATAAATTGCTTAAGGAATAATGAGTGTTTGTATACCTTCCTGGTCTCACAAGCTGGAAAAAGTATATGAAATATATTTCACAACACAAATTCTGTTTTAGAAAGTTAAATTGAAAAGCTAGTTCTTTCCAAAACAAACAACCACTGTGGATGAATGTTTTTCATTATAAAGGCTTCAATTTTGCCATGTACTTTTGTTTTTTAAATGAGAATTTTTTATTGTATAAACATTCTATTTACATTATTGGTGAGAAGAGATCTGTCTAAATTTCTCATATTTCAAGTGGATTTCATTTTAAACAAAAATTTAATTACAAATTAAGTTGGTATATGCTGAGTGTTTTTCATGGCTGTCAATTAAATGCAAACCAAAACAATAATAACTATCTTGTAATGGCCCAAAAATAATTAAAGTTATAATCTTAAACATCCCTGAAATCAATTGAACTTACCCCTTCTTTCACTTACGTTGCTAATTTCTTTTGTTGTATATTTGATTTATAACCGATTTTTAAGTGTCAGTTGGTAGCTTCTGTTTCAACTGTACAATTAAATAGTCCCTGTGCATGGTAAGCTCGAAATAACTACCTTTTCAGGGTACATGAGAATAATCTTTAGCCCAAAACCTGATATTATGAATCAGTTGTGTGAAAAAACAAACTCCCTTTCTGTGTGAAAGTGTTGTGGAGAAAATTTTTGCAGATATATATGTGGGGCAGTGAATCGACATAATTCTCTTTTCCAAGTGCCCAAGGCCTTTTTTCTGATCCCACAGCAAAGCTGCTGCATATGAGGTACTCTCCCACATGCATGAGGTAAAAGGGCTTCACAGATCCTTCACACCTCTGTCACTGTCTCAAAATAAAAGAAGGACTAAGCTACATCTGGCAGATTTATTTCTCTCTTCTGGGTGGTTGAAGCTGTGCAAAACTGATAGGAAATCATAGAAAATGTTCCTTTCGAAAATAGAAAGCAAGCTAAACATCAAACTACTGCTCGTTTTACCATTGCTGTGGTGTTTTCTCATTGACTTGGATCCTTGCACATATGGTTCCAACTAATCTATAGAGAGGGAACAGAGAAATGTGTTGAACATACAATAAATGCCAAGAGAGACTGAAACAGATATCACTGATATTTTGCAACTGTAGAGTGGGGTAAGGCAGGTTGGGTTGGGTGGCAAGTGTTAGATCTTGGTGAAGGAAACAGGCTATGAGGAGATTCAGTGTGACCAAACCATATGTGGTAGTGACAGGGCCGCTTTCCTATAGGAATGTAGCTCTACTTGACTTATATAGCCAAATCTTGGGTTATTTTCTCTGGAGTAGTAGTCTAATAATTTGGAAATACAGGTTTATATGTGTGAATCTCACTGTTTTGCATGTGGAGCTCAGCTTTGTGTCATAGAAGACTGGCCCTACAGGTCAACCTAGCAACCCTACAGGTTGTTATTTTCTCCCATTTTTCAGGTTTAGCAGATATTATTGTTGTGCACCAGAACAACAACAACAACAAAAATTGTCGTTGCAATATGAAATCACATTTTTCAAAAATAAATTATATATTCAAAATTTGTAAAAGAGCTTAGAATGAGCACTGCCTGAAGTGTGAATAAAAATTCTGTAGTCTAATCAGCACAGTCACAAAAATTTTATTAAGTTTTGGTTACTGTGTGCCACATTTAGCTTCAAGAAAAAAACCATATCTGAGCTTGTCACTTCTGCTTGTTAGAATTCTATATTTTTTTTGGGTCTTTCTTTCCTTCATGTCAAGGCTACATATATCCTTATATATCCTTACATTATTCTCTATTTTCTTTTTTGAAACCTTCCTCTTAAATCACAATATAAAAGAACTATTTAGTGACTACCACTGTTTCACACTGAATAACAGGAAAATACTAATGGTTGAATCTCAAAAAGTCTACAGTAGGAGACCTTTTTATATTTAAACCTCTGTATTTTCATCCCAGTCAGAGATGATGAAAAAATATTGTCTTTCAATAATCTGAAGGAAAAAGGAGAGACAGGAGGTTTTCAGAGCAGAAATGAGAGAGCACCTTTACAGTGATTCAAAATACTCTGCCTATTGAGGATTTTCAGTTGGCAAAAGCACCAGGCCAAACTTAGAATCGTGTATATAACTAGGCAGAATTTATGGAAGATGTCATTTAAGTGAATGCTGGAAATAATGATGTTTGTGAGAGAGAAAAGAATGGTATGAAGATCCATCTTGACATCTGTTTTAAAGGATATCATGAGCTGAAGGATACATAGTCTCTAGAAAATATAAAACCAGAAAATCGAAAAACAAATCCTACAGAATGAACTGTAGTAATTGGGGTTTTTTTAATACTAAAACTAGAATTTTATCCAGTTGTCAACTTTTCTTAGATGAAAGGCTTTTTTGTTGTTATTATAAAAGTATTTATACCATGTTTATTAATATATGTTGGGGTACTGTCTTAGAGCATTGGAACACTAACCCTACTTATAATAAGAATGTCTTATAACAGTGTACTTATGATACTAATGTTTTGTGCTTCATAATTGGATGGATCTTGCAGGGTTTGCAAAATTTAAAATTTGTTGAAATTTGTTCTGTAAGAAGTTTCTCTTCTTTTTTTGCTTTAAACAGAAAATATGACAAGAAGTCTGTTGTTCTCTTGTTAATTATTTCTGGAAGAAGGGATATAACTTTAGCAATTTTGATCTTTCTGATTGGTGAAATTAGTAAGAAGAGAGTTAAATAAGATGAAAAACAAGGGGAAACAACTGCATGATTACCTCCGTTGGTTAGAACATGGTGCTAACACAAAGATAATGAGTTTGATCCCCATACAGGCCATTCACTTAAGAGCTGGACTCAGTGATCCTTGTGGGTTTCTTCCAACTCAGAATATTCTGTGATTTTACATGACTAGTAATGATTCTTTCTAGGATTACAGAAAATATTAATTTAAAAAGAAAAATAAGCTTTACTGGTTTATAACAGTGAATGATCTTATCAAGAGTTTCTAACATGATGTCGTGGCTTAGAAATGGTATTCCCAACTTAGTGTTCCCACTGAAACTTTCCGAACCAGGTACCGCTTGCTCACTCCCCCCTTCTCCACCCGTGTGGTGGGCTGGAGAGAACTGGAGCCACAAAAGGTAAAGATCACGGGTTGAGATAAGAACAATTTACTGGAAACAGCAATGAAATAAGAAAACGAACAGTAAGAGCAATGATATTTATAACAAAGTGTACAAAAGAGGCAAAGGATTCACATGCGAATGCTCTCCACACAGCCGCAGACAACACCCAACTGATTGTTTCCCTCTACTTAGCCAGAAGGGATTCCTTCCCCCTGCCCCCTGCAATGACATCAGGTGGTATAGAATCACCTCCAGGTCCTAGCCATGCTCCCTCCTGACTACTGCAAAAATTAGCCTCTAATATTTGTCAAGTAAAGTTTTGTTAAAAATGTTAAAACAAGGCTATATACCATTTTTTTTTTTAGTCTACAGACACATAGTTAGTGTGTGGGTGTTGAAAGATGGTCAGTAATTTTCTTATTAGAAAGATATGGTTTTAAATAAATTTATTGTAGATATAAACATTTACTAAGTCATAAAGACTTGTATTTCTGAAGAATCTTGTGTTGCTATTTCAGACCTTGTTGCTCCATGGTCCCTTTTCCAAGTCAATCCTTTGCAAGAAAATGAGTATGTAAAAATCAAAATCAGCTAGATAGTAAAAGTGTGATTCACCCACTGATTTCATTCATGTGAGTGGCTGTTTCCAAGAGTTCTGCTTATGCTTCCTGGCACCAGTGTTTTTCTCTTTTTAATGGTAAAAATTACCAAGAACAGAAGTTAGGTTCAAAAGCTTTCTTCAAGTATAATGCAGGCTTACTGTACAGCAAATATTCATGTGTCTCGACTCCTTAGATCAAGATCCATTTTTGCCTCCTGCCTAATACTGTTCTATGGCTCTCCATCATTGTCCCTGGCTAGAACAACCTGTCAGTCAGTTGAAAGTGCCCATTGCATTGTTAATAGTGTGCTGATTTATGATACTTGTAATGTGGGTAGTCATCTTTTAAAAGAAATGTGGACAGAGCTTTTCAAATGAAAGTATAATTAGAAGTATTTATTTTGAATGTGATATGATTTAAAATCCCATCAGTGTTTTTATGAGTTAGGCATTGTTTTACATGGTTTTGACTTATTTTTTTTTTATTACACCAATTCTTAGTATCATTGGAATGAACAGTATGCTAAGAAAATCATGGCTATATAGCTGCAACATCTTGTGTCTCTTAATGTAACTTTAGACTTGATTGATAACACAGATTTTTTTGCACAGACTCAAACAAAAGTTTTATTTTCAGTATAAATGTGCCTAACCAATGTTAGGCAATCATAAGTGGTGTGAATTATATTGATCTTAGACTTATAATCTCTCTGAAACTATCCCTGAAAATCATCTAGCTAATTGTAGGGAATTTCTTAGAAACTTTGGAAGACTTATGCAGTCATTAATCCTTATCATATGCACATTTTAATATGAATTTTTTGTTGCTAATTTCAGCTCAGTAGACTTAGTCCTTCCCTTGTTACCACTATAATTTATATGTAATCATAATTTGACAACCTTAGTCTAAAGCTGCACTCTGTCCTCCAAGGAAATTTAATACCTTCTGCTCTGTACACTCATAACATTTATCACTCTAACAATAGGTGTATATGTCCCTGTTCATTTACCCTCCAGTGTGTGCAAGGAGGTACTTCAGTACAAGCAGGTTCCCAACATTATATTTCAGGGCTTGTTTGTAGCTGTTGACTTGCATATAGGGTGTTGCTGCTCATTTCCAACAGAGTTAAATTTTCAAAGAATTCGTTATTTTCAGTGGGGTTTTTTACCTTGTTTCCTGATGTTATGGTAACAACAATAAGCAAAAGATGAGTATATACCAATTGCCATGCTTTTTCAAGTGTACAAACCTGATGTAAATATCTCTCAGGAAGTGCAGCTAAGATGTGTCCTGAGGCACACAGTGAGATATTTCAGACTATCAGACGGGCGTTTTGTATTCTTTGCCAATTCCCACCTCTTCTGTTGTGACAGGATATTCCCTGACTATCAGCCAAACGCCTACCCAGCTACTCACTCTTTCATTCTGTCTCCTCTGTGGGACAGGGGAAGGAAACAGGATGAAAAAGTCTCATGGGCTTTCCTACCTCTCTGCCCCACTGAACCCAGCCTTCTCCACTCCCAGCTCAAGTGGCACAGGAAGAATGGGAAGGGATTTAATCCACAGCAGGTTCTTGCTGCTGCTGCTTCCTTCTCACAGTTACCCTGCTCACCCATGGACTCGCAATGGGCTGCAGTATGAATACCTGCTCCAGCTTCTACTGTGTTTCCTCCTCCTCCTCTTTTGACCTTTCAGTTATTTCTCACTGTTTTGGTTCCCTTTTCATCTCTCTGAGAGAGGGTTTTTTTGCCTTTTCTTGAATATGCTTTCCCAGAGGTGCCACCACTGTGGCTGCAGAGCTCAGCTGTTCCATGGGGTGCTGGCTGGAATGTGCCACGTTGAGCACTGGGCAGCCTCGTCCTCTCCTCACAGAGGCTGCCCTGCAGCCCCCACTGCCAGTGACCAGGCACCTCCATCAAATACATCTGTCACTGGTAAGTAGTGATCATTACAGTTTTATAAAAGTTTGACTTTAAAAGGATTAGCAACATGTGGGATGTATAACAATTACTGACTAAGTTTGGTCAATGCAGCCCTATTAATCCAATGTAAGAATAACTCCCACTTCTTGTTGCTTGTCAGAGCAGGTTGTCTGGCTGTCCCTGCTCTAGAGCCTGTTTCCTACATCAAGAAACCCTCACAGCCTTTGTGGCCATTGGTTCCAAATAATAGCAGCTTCTGCACTAACTGAACAAACTTCATGTGCTATTTTGGCAAATTGCTAGGTCATCTGCTTCATTACCAACAAAGTCTTGTAACCATCTAAGGTTTCTAGAAAGCGGATCTGATTGCAAAGTTTCCCTTTATTGCCATGTTCCTATGTCCTTCTGTAAGCAGTTATTATTGACGGGGTTTGGAGACAAGATGTTGGGTCTGAACCAGTATGGTCGAATGCTTAGGTATACTTTTTGCAATCTATGTTACCTGCCTGAATGTACTTATATATATTTAAAGAGAAAAGAGGATTGCAGCTCTGTGATAAATAGCTTGGGAAATATCAGGAGACTTCTGGAGCATTTGCATCTTTATGTAACAGTGTGCTGAGTAAATATTTTTCTTCGTGGAAGATTGGATGTAAAGCCACTGGGCATTGCTAAGCCTGAGGGAGCTGTTAAAAAAATGTACAACATAGAACTACTGGCAATGCTGGAGTGGCCAAGTAGCTTACACAGAGCAGAGTGATTTCTTAAACATTGCTAAATAATCTTCCACGTGTGACTAAGTCTGCACATGATGTTTCAGTCGAATTGCTGGAGGGGTATGGTACTACTCCACAGGAACAACTAGGGAAATCTGGCCCACCCTGGGATGCAATATGCTTCTCCCACATTAAGAGAGGTTCCTGATTGTCCAAGCCTGTAGTCTGCCTGTAGTCAGTCCATCTGAAAAGGACCCGGGGGTGCTGCTTGACAGCTGACTGAACCTGAGCCAGGGTGTGCCCAGGTGGCCAAGAAGGCCAATGGCCTCCAGCCTGTATCAAGAATAGTGTGGCCAGCAAGACTAGGGCAGTGATCATCTCCCTGTAATTTGGCACTGGTGAGGTTGCATCTCAAATCCTGTGTTCAGATTTGGTCCCTTCACTCCAAAACAGACATTGAGGTGCTGGAATGTGTCCAGAGAAGGGCAACAAAGCTGGTGAAGGGTCTGGAGCACAAATCTTACGAGGAGTAGCTGAGGGAGCTGGAGAAAAGTGGCCTTAGAGGGGACCTTGCCACTCTCTAGAAGTAGCCAGTTGTGGGTTGTTGTCTTCTCCCAAGTAACAAGTGATAGGACTAGATGAAATGGCCTCAACTTGTGTCAGGGGTGGTTTAGATTGGATATTAAGAAAAAAATTTCTTCCTCAAACAGGTTATCAAATATTGGAACAGGATGCCCACAGAGGTGGTAGAGTCACTAGCCCTAGAAGTGTTTAAATTATATGTAGAGGAGGTACTCAGTGACACGGTTTATTAGTGGACTTGGCAGTGCAGGGTTAACAACTGACTTGATTACCAACCTGAAAACTTCTGATTCTGTGATTCTGAATATTTAATAGAGAGCATGATACAGCTGGGATGGGATAGGATAGGAACAGAGCAATAGTTTAGTATATATCAATAGATCTTACAGGTAGGTCACATCATTTTAGCATTTTTTAGACTAAGCAGTAATCTGATGATCAATGAGGAAACTAAGATAAGTGGGGCAGAGAGGATTTGATTTGCCTATGAGCCAATAAACATACTTCACTCCTTCTTCAGGTTTAAGACTTGTTCACATTATTTATATCAGGCTTCTGTGAGGGACTTAAAAAGGTTATTAAAAATTATTACTGGCTCAAAATGACTCTGTGTGTGGGATAAAGGAGGCAGATCAGGTTCTACCAAGGTGGAATAGTGCTCTGCCCCACCAACATCCTACCTCCTTGAGACCCTCTAGTGCAACTGTCAGCCACTGGCACGCTGGGAACACTGCTCCACATGACAGCCCCTGGAGCCCAGAATGGCTATTAGCCACTGGCAAAACAACAGCTCACACCACACCCCTTGGAGCCCTTAACCCAGCCCCACACAGCTGGCAGACTGGAAGCCCGACCTGGGGGGAATGGCTACAGGGCCCCAGAGCAAATAAAACCAGCACCACATGGCCACCACATGTTTACCACCCTTCTGTTTCTTGAATCTCTAGTAGCTGGATCTATGCTGGATTTAAGGTGGTACATATCATTTTCTCTGTCTTTCTCTCTCTCTCTCAACCCTTCATCCTTTTCTCCTAATTTCCTTTTCTTGATATTTGGGTAGCTTAAACCTGGATGGGTTGGAATTTGCTACGTCAATGTTTTGTGAAATGTTTTATGTTGATTGAATGCTTGTTTTAAACTTTTCCAAGAGTCTCTATTTTCCAAAGGTTGACAATAAAAGTGTGTTATTTTGACCCCCTGAGGAGCATCGTAGAGTTTGTCCCATGGGTGGCCTCAGGTTATAAAAGAACTGAAGACTCTTTTAATAAATCTGTGGGGTGGATTTTTTGAGCCTTGTGTATTTTTAATGTAAAACCTCTTCAATGAACTTATGAGAAGAGCCTGGAGTGTTACAGTTTGTCATTAATTAAAGTAAATTTTTTAAATTCAGATTAAAAAAACCCCTAAAGTAAAACACTGAAACAATAATTATGACTTTCTGCCCATGAACCTGTGTTCAGGCAGAAATCATAGAACTGTAGAATGGTTTGGGTTGGAAGGCACCTTAAAGGTCATCTAGTTTCAATTCCCTTGACAATAAGAACTTAAGAAGTATGAGTTTAGGATTTCTTATGTCTTTTAGGTGGTCATCATTTAATATAATATCATTTTTTAATTCAGTCTTTATGAAAGAAAGATATACAGAGCATGCAGAAGTGCCTTCCAGTTAGCTAATTTTTTCAGAGAAATCATTTTAATAGGAAGTTTTGATGATATGTTCATTTGTAAATGCTCCTTGACCAATATGTATTGTTACAAAACTGGGAACCAGCTACAGGTCTGCTTGAAACCTACCAAAATAAATTCTACCAATTAATTTTTTCTTGCTTGATATCTCTAAAACAAAAATGTCATCAGCCCTTGTACGAAAGGAATAAAGAAATATTTGGTACTTTTGTCTTCTTTTTGAGGTACCTAAACTAAGAGCCCAGTTTTCCCAAGCTGGTGAGAGATCTAGGAGAGTGAAGAAAGATTTATGTCTCTTTACACTTTTCCTTGTTTTTTGCTCAGTTCTGCACCAACATTAGTTGAAGTGAATATGAACTAAATAAGCCAGCTACCAACCTAAGGAGATAAGGAATAAAACCACCTTCTGTCTCTCAGGTCTCTGTAGCTGGAGCAGCAGATAGATTGTGCCAGGAGCCAGTCAGATCACTTTCATATTTACAGAGATTTCCTGGATCATGAGGATATTCTCCATTCCTAAGTTCATCAGTCTTTGCTGCCTTCTAGTTTCCTGAAAGGCTCAAGTACAGTGAAAAAGTAGATACGTCGGTATTTTTGCACAGTACTTAAAAGCTCTAAAGAGTTAGGGGTAAAAGTAAAATTAAAGAAGTAGGATACCAGGAAACATCAAATCAGTAGCAGGGCTAAATCTCTTACCTGTAAAGGTCCTTTCAGCTGGTTCCTGGCTTAAATCAAGTCAATATGAACAAAATATTTCTCAAGTTTTACTATGTATTTCAACTAATATTTAATTGTTGATTTAGTTTGTTCATTAATGTCAGTCTGAATGTGTAGTTGTTGCTTTGTCATTTCAGTGATGTCTTGGAGCTGTGGGTGGACTGTTGTAGAAGGCATTTTCAAGTAGAAGGCTGGACTTGAGACACTGGAGTACACAGGTACTTGCCCCTGTTGATGGCAAATCTCCAGATCATAGGAACAGTATCATTCAAAAGTACAGGAGCAACATTCATCAGATTTTAACTCTTACTTATCTATGTAAATCTGAGTTCAAGCCTAAGTTTTGGCACAAAAGAGAATTTTGCCAGTTAATTGTCTGAAGAAGTTGGAAAGCCTTGGCTTTCCCCTCATATTAAAAAAAATTGTATTAAATAACTTCTAGAACCGAAAAGAATTGCAGCATGGCAAAGGAAGGCACTATTCTGATAACTCTGAAAAGGTTCAGTTTCTCTGAAAATTTCCACATGCAGTGTTATCTTTCTGTCTTCAGTTGTATAGAGGAAATCTGAAATAAATTACATTAGTAAGGTTCCTTAGGCATGAACACAAAAAGAGCTCAGAATCATTTTCTGTTTTTTAAACTCTGCATTCTCTTTATAGCCTAAGGTCAGCAGGTACTTACTTCATCTGCACATCATGTGAGTTATTAACCACAGCAGTAGCTGAATAAGCAATGACCAGCCTCTTTATACAATCGAGTGCAACATCCATCAAAAAAAGTACTTATTCTACTATCATTGATTGTACATAGTATCATGTCATTTCCTCTCAAGAACATTACTAAGATCCCAGTGGCATATTTAAAAAAACAATATATCCATTTAGCACACATGCTGCTGAATTTACCAATGTCTGATTACAGTGAATGCTGTGTTTTCTTTTTGGCAATGACTTCTGATTGCAGTATCTTGCCACAGGTTGCACCAAACAAATATGAAAAGGATTGGCCATCTTATCAGGTACTGTATAACTCTTGCTGATCTCAGCGTTAAAATCTCTGTGACAATGAGTGAAATTGAATTTTCTCCCATCCCATCTGGTAAACAGAAAGAAATTATGACTATAAAATACCATTAATTTTATCCTCCAGTCAAGGGTGTCTGTTTGGTTTGGTATTAACTATAAATCCCCTTTATGTGTCATGGACCTTTCAAATTACATTTGTGAACACTTAATTGCTTTCTTCTCCATATTACTAGCAGTTGCACTTTGTATCCTTTTATTTTAGTGAATTATGCCTCTTGTCAAGTAGGAAACTGTTTGCAGGAGATAAAGTGTAGATGCACAAACATTCAGGCCACTGAATTTCTTGTGTGCAAAACACTTTTCTGTGCTATTTTTAGATGCTTTTAATATATTTTAAAGCAGGTAAGATATGCAAACAAAAATGGAAACAAGCAATAAAAGAAGCAAACAAACAAAACCCTGAAACAGTTCTTATGAATACAGCTGGAAAGTCTGGTAAGTGAAAATGTGATTCCAAAGAAAATTGAGCTCTGCATTTTAAAAAGCTACTTCTTTTCCTAGAGTGAATACAAGTTATGTATTGCAACATTTACAAGAAGTGCTGTGGGCATATTTTACTCCATGAATGATCACTGTTTCTTACAGTTTATTTTCTGGTAGTATGATTTACAAGAAATGAATTTTGTGATTAGTTTATTACTGGTATACTTGTGCACTTCTCTGAAGTAGTAAATGGTCTTTCAGTTATTCGCAAAAATTAGCTTAGGGCTAAAGAAAAAAACATATATTGCTAGGTACAAAAGAAAAAACCATATATTCCTAGGTACAAACATTTAGGTTGAGTGCAGAAATTTTTAGATTTAGCTATGAAATTGGGGTAGGGGGGTGTTAACTTTCTATTTATTAGAGTCAAAAAATCATTAACTTTGTTTCCTTTAAAACATTTGCCTTTGTTTTTGTTTTGTTTTGTTTTGTTTTGTTTTTTTCTTTTATTTAAGCATTGGCAGCCAAGCTTTAATGTGGGCTTGGTACTTTTGATATTGGGGAAAATTTGTGTATTACATCTTGCTCATTAATCACAGCACTTATAAAATGACAAAATAAATCAGATCTTTAGAGACTTAAATCAAATAAGATATTTACTATTTGTTGCATAGAATGAATGAACTGATACCCTGTCTCCTTCAGTGAAGGAGGTAGGGTGAAAGGAGGCTTGTAATAATTTCCTACTGTGTTCATTTAACTTTATGATGGTTCCTCTCAGGAGACCATAATGAAAAGATAAGAGACTAATGATCCGTAAATTTAACAGAAGCCAGACTGAACAATCTTTCAGTCTGACAAAATTAGTTAATGTTAAAACATATTTTCATGAGATGAGTATGTGTATGTGAAATCAAGCCCCAAGATAAGAACATTCCTCAGCTTTTCAAGAAGTTTGTTTTTAGACTGCAGCTTTAACCTCCCAAATCTGACTAATTTCTGCTTTCATAACCTAAATTTGATATTTTTATTTGTATTAATGCTTTTTGTTTTCCAAAATACTTCATACTTGATCTTTTCCTTGTAGGTACTGTCACAACTACTTATTTAAGTGGCAAAACCAAGGATTTATTGTGATTATATCTCTAGTAACAACATAATCAAGGTCTTGTATTTACTTGTAGTAAACCTAAACTGATCTGTAACTTAAACACAGACAGTATATCCAGTCCCATCCTAGTACTGACAACTCCAGTCCTGTACGGAGAAGTTTTTGAGCTAAATGACCTTGCCACTGCTATCTCAATGACTCTGAAATGTCATAGTGTGGACACTCTCACTTATGAATATTAGAGTAGATGCAGAGTTAAGTCCTCTTTAAAATAATTTCTAGAGGAGGTTTAATTTCCCTCCTTTCTCATAGTGAGCTGTTGACACAAACCAAAATGGGCAGACCAGTTGAAGGCATCAGAGTTGCACCATTAAGACTGAGCTTGAGAAGTACTTACATAGTAGTCTGCCCACCAGGTATATGCTCACCCTGTCTCATTCTGAACCATGCCTCTGCATAAAAACAGTGTAATTATTAGGAACATTTGCTAAGATTATCATCAGTGCCTATGTACAATAACACAGCTTGTGGTTCTACTGCAAGTATTCATACCCATGTTACCTTTTACTTAAGAACTTCCTATAGTAATAAATTCTCAGGAGACTGAATTTTAGGTTTGAGCACATACAAGCTGAACTCTCTTGACTCATTTGCAGGTGTCTTGTTCCTACTTGTCTAGCTATATTCAAGCTCTTTTACATGCCTGTGCATGCTGAGGTCAGATTTCTATGGCAATACAGAATAGATCTGTGTTCTCTTTCACTTGTTGGTGAGATTTGTTTACATCTTTTTCTCCATACTGGAAAAAATCCAACAAAGGATTGTAAAAGTTATGTATTATACAGATGACAGACACAAATTTCACAGATAGGAATCGTACAGGAATAAGTTTAATGGACTTAATTTTACTAACTTCATCAATCAACAGGATAGTTATACATATGTTCTACGGTTCTCTGAATTTTTTCTGTTGTTTTGTTCTGTTTTTTGCTCTGCGTACATGGGAAAAAACACATGAAATTCAGGTTCTGTCCTTGCTTTGATGTCTTCTTTTGCTCATTTTCTAAGGAGTAATTTTTTTCAGAAAGAAGCAATTCATTTTTGCTGTGTAAATTCAAAGTTTCTTATCAATATTTTGCTTATTCTCCCATCAATTTTTAATGTGACAGCATCTCATATGCATGCTGGAAGCAGTGCTCTTCGTAATCATTTCCTCTTCAGTAAGGTCATTAAGTCTACATTGTCAAATTTTACCTTGATTACAAATGTACACATTTTCCATGCTGCTAATATAAAATAAATGTCATGTATGTTTATTTGCAGCTCTAGCCAAAGTGGTTGATATTAAGGAACCATTAAGGAAACCTGAATCCCAGATCATTATTCATTCAACAGTCAAAAAAAGCATCTGTGCATTAGATGCTATTAGCACATGCAGAATGCCAGATATAATGATCCCATTAAATCAGACTTGATTAATAGTTTATAAAGACTGAATTTATGTGGGTTTTTTTGGAAATGGAGTGTATATTACCCATTTGCATTATTTTTTGGAAATGTTGCTTTAAGAAGAACAGCCTTTCATCGGCAAGTATATAGTCTTCTGTCTACACCAATCCACTTTCACCTAGACCAGAAGGTAGAAGGTTATTATACAGAGAAGATTGGATTCCTCCCGGCTTGCACGTTCTGAAATATGCTTTTATCACCTGTCCCCACATTAACTGTTCTTTGTACTCAAAACTTCCTCTGGGATTCACCAAAAGTTTATGCTTTCTCTATCTGACTATCGAAAAATAATGTTATTATGTTCATAGTTTTAGGGGTGCTGTGTTAATTAAATCACTGTAATTGTAGACTTGTTCCATGAACTTTTATGGCTGAAATGAAATAACTTTATTTCAAATAGCACTTAGTCCAATGGGTATTTTCTTTTGCTACTTGGTCTATAAAGCTGAGACACTGTCTGTGTTGGGATCTTTGGTTTTTCTTTGTTCCCACAGAACTCCCAAACTTGCAGGTCTTGTTTATGGAAAGTAGTTACATGTCCAGGACCACCAAGAATGATTGATAATATCCTGGTTCTTTTTCCTAGGCTAAAACTTTCTTTGTCTTTATTGACCTGGCAATTCACTCGGTGACTTTCCAATGCGCCTTGATTGAAATGAGTTGCATAGAAAAGGTAAAGGCTTGGTACCTGTTCTTGCTTTGTCAGCCTTGGCCATTTCTATATCCTCCTTTGCTCTAGCTACAGAGGAGAGAAAATTTTAAGTAAAAGCAATTCTGGGCCACATTTGTAAGATTTACATTAAATGTTTCTTCCAGTTAGGGCTCAAACTCCAGGACTTCAATTATAATTATTTTGGTGAATGGTGTAAAGAAAAATAAATACTTTTAAAATCAGCAGAAAGCTTGCAAGCAGATGAAAACAAGTTGTTTATCAGTTGTTTGTAAAAATTATAAAAAAATATAGATATGTTTTTCTTAATACTTAAAATTATTTATTTCATGATGCTTCTAGCAATTATACAGCTTTGGGTTTTTGAGGAAAAAGTATTGGTGTTTTTACTTGTTTTGGTGTTTTAATTGATTTATTTACTTTGCCCTGAAGGCTGTGATTACTGATGTACATTATTATACTTACACGTGGCAGTTTCATATAGGAAGCCTTGATGATGAATAATCTGGGAAAATTAATGAGCAAGAAAATTTTGTTTTGTGGTTTGAAATCCTATATCATATGAAGAGTGTGAATAGTTTTAAGCTCTCTCTAAAGTAGGGATAATATAGTAGACTGGTAAAATGTTTATCAAGTAATGCTTCATTCTATGGATCGATTTGAAGGATTAAGATTATCAAAAATCTCATCTCTTCTAATCCCAACTGGGGACAATTATTTTCCTCAGAACAGTAGAAAGAAATTCCCATATTTGAGAAAATATAGTTAATCTATAGTCTGTTCCTTCAAAGGAAATCTTTATCTTCAAGCTTAAACCACATACAAAGATTATCACTTTTGTCATTTTAGAGGAGCTGCAACCTCAGACAGCTGAAGACATTTCTCAGTGTATTTTGAATTCAAACTTCCTCTCCAAGTCTTGAAACCCCTTACATTCCAACGAACATTACATTTTTTTATCATATCCTGAAAGTGCTTTTCCTCATCTAGCTGTCAATTTTGTGTTGTTATTTTCCTGAAGGTAGTTGCTGATAGGAACCGATGCAAATTTAAACAAAGATGCAGTTCATAAAAACAGTGGATGGACACTCTCGTCAAGGGGAAAAACTGACTGCTTCAGCAAACAACACGCCCCTGACTGTTTTAAGCACAAACCCTTTAGGAGAACTTTTAGTTTTGTTCACTGAACCACAAAATTGAAGTAGCATGGAAGAAATCCAGACATGCAACAATGCCAAAATACGTATCACACTTTACTGAAAGGCTTCAAAATTACTGTATTTACACAAGGGTATTACTGACAGAATAAATGAAAATTTTATGGTCTAAGAAAAGAAACACAATTTTAGTTAACTAGCATTTTTCTACTGCTCTAAAGCTTTTATTGGGAGCAGAGGGAATTTGTACTCAGTGAAGTAGATCAGTGAAATGATAATTTGTCTTTGAATGGAGTACTTTTATCCCATTAATTTCTGCCATTATGGTGTGAGATAAGATGTAAGCCAGTGACTGACTGAAAATTAAGGTCCCAAAAAAGAGGCAACGAAACAAAAGAATACCTTATGCAGTATTATACAAAGTGCATGCTAAAATTAATTTTTACTCAACCTTTTATTGTAGCCACTTTCAACCTCAGTTCTTTATGCACTTAATTATGCCTGCTTCTATTCTATTTAAATATATTCAGTTTACTCATCAGATGTCCTTTTATGGATATTTGATTAAAATCCTTCCTTGTTGCAGTTAAGAGGAGAAAAAGGGCATTGTAGTGGAGATATGCTGTAGGTAAATGTATGGCATGGAAAGTTTTCCCTATACACTGCAAATGAAGGAATAATTTAGTATATTACAGAAGAAGCATAAGACAATACTTTAGCTCATGTTTTTTTCAAAATTAAGCTGTCATTATATGCTATTACTGATAATAATTCTTTTTCAAAGAAATGTAATCACTGTGGTGTTTTGAAAGTACATTTTGGGGGAAAAGAGGAAAGAGACATATGTTGTCAGAAAGAATCTCCAAAGTTCAAGGCATTTCTTTCCATCTATTGCACTGAAGCTGGATTGTGTAAAACTACCATATGCTTGTCTAACCTGTTCTTAAAAATGGTGAAGAATGGTTCATCACATCTTTGGGTAGCCTGCTGAAGTGCCTCATTACTCTTCATTAGAACATTTTTACTGGTCTGAACCTAAAGTCTTTGCTGATTTCTACTTGTCCTTCCCCGTATGTGCATAAAGAACAAATGTTCATCTTCCTTTTTTATAACTGCTTTTTAAGTAACGGAAGCAGTTATGTTTTCTGCTAGCCAGACCATTTTTTTTTTTCGGACCAAACACTCTTCTATTTTTTTTCCCAAGTCATGCTTTCTAAAACTCTTTGCATTTTCACATTTACTCCAGTTTTCCCCTCTGGAATTTGCAGTTTGTCAGCATTATTCTGAGGAGAAAGATATCCACAATGAGCCTGAATCCCCCAGCTAGGGACTCCATACTATCAGTAAACAGGGCAAAGACCTCTCTTCTGCTCTGTAGGACCTCTTAGTACACATCCTGAAGTGAGACTTGTCTTTAAGATAGCATGGCATTATGAATTTATAGTATGCCACTGATCTTTTTATGCCCTTAATATGTTTTCTGTCTAGCTGATTTTTCACCACTGGGAATGTTGCATTCAGTTGAGTCATGGTTCTTATTCTCCTTGAGTACTTTTTGCTAGTCTATTTGAATTTGCCTTGTTGATCAATCTTGTTAAGATTGTCCAGCTAAAATTGCTCAGTAGCTATGTTTTGAAAAAGTAGGAGCTATGCTTCACTGATCATTTGGAGATTTCAATAAATCTTTTCATATGAGTAGCTGAAAAAACTGTTTGGAGGTCCATCCTGTATTCATGCCCCAATTCCACCTGCAAATTGTCATTATTTTACTTGTTTCCTTAGTCTGGCAGATCAACACTCAATATAAGGACTCTACAGGTTCATCTGAAATGGAAACACTGAGAAAAAGAAAGTACTGTAGAATAAAACAGATTTCCCAGTTCTATTTTTTCAGTTTCCATCAGGTATGTTGTACACTGTCACCCACAAAACTCATTGTTAAAGAGTGATCATTATTCATGGATGCTCTGGGCAGAATTTCAATTTGTTCACCAGATCTTCCCACTGATATTGTTAATTAGACAAAATACATCATAGCATCATCTTCCTCCTCGTGCTGCAACAGGGTTAGCTTTAATGTTCACTGGGCAGCTTTAATATTCACTGGCAGAAAAGGTGATGGTAGACAAAGTCAAGGCAGAACTGAGTATCAGGAGCTGTATGGCTGTCCGAGGGCACCACTTCTAATCAGGCAAATGTACCTTGCTTGTATGCACTCAGAAGGCAATAGAGAAACAGGTTTTTCTGTCCTCTTCTCAGCTATTCACTCCTTTTTTCCTCTGCTGCTCCTTTTGCCTGTTGCTCCAGTTTTGCAAACTGATGATGCACTGTGCGTGTCTCCACCTTCTGAGAGAGAGGGCACAAACCTCTTATTGAGAGTGCAGCTTAAGAAGGAACTGGAAAGCTATCTTGAATTAATAATAAAAAAGATAAATGTATGATCACTTGTTGAAATGATAATCAGGAAATGTTATTAGCACTAATGTTTATTATCACAAAAGCCAAGTCTAATCAGTTTTTAAATACATAATTAAATTCATATTTTGATAGTTTTCTGAATCTGGACTGTATTTTAGTTGTGAATCCCAGGGAGATTGCCAAGTTAAAAATATATCTAAGGGACCCAGAATTGGTGTGGAAACTTAGCACTGCCACCCAGAACACAGAACACTCTATAGCGTGTTTTATGGAGATCTATAGTTTGCAAAGGGAAATTCAGAGCAGGCTTTTCAGGAAAAAAATTTTTATATAGCAGAAAATTTGAAAGATGATAATATGCCAAAATAACAATAAGTACTTGGAAAACAAAAGTAATATTTCAATACTGACTGTCAACACCATCCTGGGATGCTTTAGGATAAGTGATTTTAGCAGGTTGGAGCTGGTGATCTATCAAGTCTACTCAGCTCTGGTGAGACACATCTGGTGTGCTGGGTCCAGCTCTAGACTCCTCAGTACAAATAAGATGCAGACTTACTAGACCAGTGCTTACAGTGCTGGGCCATTAAGATAATTAAGGGATTGGAGGATCTCTTATAAGGAGAGGCTGAGAGAGCTAGGGTTCCTGAGCCTAGAGAAGGCCTGGGGGAATCTGATTACACATATTTATATTATATATATTTTTATATTATAAATACCTCATGGGTGGGGATGAAAAAGAAAGATTCTTCTTGATGCTTCCTAGTGACAGGACAAGAGGCAGAGGAAACAAATTTAAACATAGTAAATTCTACTTAAAAGTAACAAGAGTGATCATAATGAAAGGTTGTAATCTCGGTCTAATGAGACAGGAGAGTGAACCAACACCAGAAGACATTTACTATACAGGCTTTGTAGTCACCATCCATGGAGATACACAAATCTCAGTTGTACATGATCCTTAGCAACTTGTTCCAGCTAACCCAGCTTTGGGCAGTGTGTTGGACTTGTCAATCTTGAGGTCCTTTCCAGGTTCAACAATTCTGTGATTGGTTCTGTGATTTCACAGATAAACGATTTATCCATTGGAAAACCTAACCTATTTCTATTTCATAAGTTAATGTTAATTTAAAGGGAGGAAATTTATTGAAATGGATCCTTAATTTCTGAAAGAAATAGAAATGAAAATTTTTACATAAACTTACCTAAGAATTTCCAGCTAATACTGTTATATTCTAGTTCACAATAATATTCTTACAAATATTCCTTATAGCATCTTAGTATTCATATGTTCTACTTCATTGTATTTTATTTTAAAAATTGGACCTAAGTGGGATTGGCTCAGCAGTCCCAACAGTCCTCTTCAGAAACTCAAGAAATACAGGGTAAGTTCTTCTATGCTTTATATACTATCCTGGCAACAGTGGGATGAGCTGGTTGTTATTCCTGTCGTAAAACTAAGATGTGTAGAAACTTATTTCTGGTTTTGGATTTTTTGTTTGTTTGCTTATTCCTTCTTTGTTTGTTTTGTTTTGTTTTTTTTTTTTTTTTTTTTTTAAATAATGTTTTTCATCTCCCTGGGAGAAGGGTCATTTGTTTATTTGTTTCTTTAGCTACTGTTTTTTTACTCTGTTCTTGCTAGCTGTTGCCTTCAGAACGTAAATTTGGAGCAGACAAAACAAATAAGTTTCCCTTAAATGTAACAAAGTTATTTAGATGTAGATTTCTGCTGTCCTTTTAGGAATGGTCTGGTATCAAGTTCTTTATCTAGCAAGGAGCAGATATATACTGAGTTCTTTGTCAACTCTGTCAGTCCTGAGCAGATTACCTAGGTACAAGTATTTCACTAGAATAAAGTAGAATGCAAATATCCATTATGTTTTTTTAGCACGTAGAACTACAATCATATTAATCTTTTGACCTTGGGTTTTAAAACATTTTTCTTTCAGCTCTTCTGTGTCATTTTGAATGTCTGTTTTATGTAATATAAGAGTATAATAGCTTTCAAAGTATATAGAAGTAAGGTATATACACTCAAGTAACAGGTTAGAAATTTCATATAGCGAAGGACTAAGTAATTATTTATGAAGTCTATTACATCAAGCTGACATCAGACACTTTAGAACAGGACCTTATTTCATCATACTTATTATATGCTAGAACTATTGGACCTCTTAATTTAGCTGGCACAATGGTAAAAAATATGAAGCATAAAAATTTTACCATATAAATTACTAGGATGTAACTTGTATAAATATAGAAATAAATTGGTGCCTAAGTAGCCTGACTTAATCTCCCCCCTCCCTAGCCTTTGGACTGGTTAGAGATATGACAGGGAGCAGAGCTCTGATACACAGTCTGTCTTTCAGGCTCCACATGTGGCTCTGAACAGCACATCATCTCTTTGCTGAACTGGTGGGAAAACCACACCTTTTCCGATAATAAGGGTGCTAAAAAAGGTTCAAAGCCTTCACTAGACAGAAAATGAGCTCAATGTTAATGGGAAAAAAAAAAGTCTGTAGAAAACCCTTAAGAAGAATACATTTCTTTTCAGTTTGGGTGTTGATGATGTGGTCTTGTGGAAGTTAAAGCTTTTTTGAAAGGTTTTTGAAGCAACTTTCATTAAATTAATTCCCAGTGCCTTTCAGGATCAACGCTAAATCTCAAATGAAGGAAAATCAAAGGTACCATACTATGTGCTCAGTCACAGCTATAGTAAATTTTTCAGAAAAGTTCTCAAAGTTACAGAGACAAAACAGAGTCAAAGAACTTTTGGACCAAGAAATAAGAGAAATGAGGGCTGTTACTGTTCCTAACCACAATGGGACTATTGGGCAGCCCAATCACTGTGACAAGTGAATACAGAGTTGCTTCTCCTTACACTGAATAGCATTACATTTGTTGATATTTGTTCTATACATATTCATGTATTCAAAATGCTTCCGTATTTTACAAGAATTACTGACATTTGCTGGAGAGTCAGGCCGTTATTAAAAGAAAAAAGTTCGATGAGATGGAAATGAGCATGGTGCATATTTCTAATAAATGTATGTGCGTGTATATAAAATAACAGAGTTAAACTGCTAGATTTTGCCTCAGACCTACCAGATGCTGCCCCTACTGTAAGCTCTAGTGCTGCATGTGGCCTCAGAGTTTTTGGTCTAGCTCCTGGCCACTCTCTTATGTTTTTAGGATACCAAGCCTTTTTGCAAGATACCATAGAGACACAGCAGTTCCTTTCCACGGTAGGACTAGCTCATTACTGATGTGTACAGAGTCAAATAGGATCGCTTTTGAACATGATCTGTTTAAATAGAAATTACACTTAGGTGTGGACTAGCTTTCTTTAGTATAAGCTACCAACAGCTGAAACAGGAGATTGATTCTTATGGTTTTCAGTACCTGGAAACTTGGACAGTTTATGCTCATGCTTTGTTACTTTTAGTGAGATTTTCTGGTTTCTCCAAAAGAAATATATCAACTAATTTTTAGAGGAGACAGTAAAATCTCCTAGTGTCTCTTTTTATTTAGATTTCATGAAAATACTGTAGAAATTACAAGATCAAAAAGTCAGAATTTGCTTTAGAGTCTAGAAATACTGTGTATTTCAACAAGCTTATTTTCATGAAAAGCTTTGTAGATTTTAAATATTGCATTGTCCTAGAGGCAGAGAAATAGTAAATCTACCTCAGTTGTACTCTAAAACGTTTTTTCTTTGATTTGTAACAAACTAATAGAAAGCTGAGAGGAAAAAAAAAAGCCATGATTGTGCAAATTTGCCCATAGTATTTCTGAATAAATAAAATAATAAAATCATTTCAGCAATTTGATGTGATGGCAATAAAGTTTAGGGATTTTTTTAAATCTTAGCAGTGGATGCAATCTTTCATTACAGGAAAGCTGTAGAAACATGGCCTGTGACGACCTACTGTGCTAACAAAGTACAATTGTGACAAGTTTGATATACAAAAGGCATTTACAAGCCATAGGAGTGATTTAAAAGAAAGTAATTTTTTCTCTCTGTACTGAAAAGCATGATTTTTATATCTAGGCTAATCCTTTTACTCTCATAGTGACACTGAGACGAAGTGAGAAACAGACTTAGGGATGAACCCCTCATTCCCGGTGTGCAGCAGTTTAGTCACCCCAAAGCCTAAATCAAGGCATGTGACTGATAGGATACTGTGTGGGTACTGACTGTGGTCTCCCTACATGATAATAAAGTCCCTTCAGGCCTGGGTGGCTAACTGCAGTGCTGAAATGTCAATGGCCAAGTTTCTCCCTGGAGCTCACTTCCAGTGTTGAGCTTGACCTCTTAACTTGTGTGAAAACTGTGTTCTTCAGTAAGGTTTTATCTACTTCTAACACCTCAGGCTGAGATCAGGTCTTGCCTAATGTCACAGGAAAAGAGACAAGCTGTGGGCAATGTGGTTTAATTCAAATATAATGGTATTAAAGCAATTATCCTGTCATGGGGAGTGGAGGACAGCAGCCCTGGCTCAATCAGTGAACTCTTTTTGAACAGATATCAAAAGAAGGACCAAAGGAGAACATTTTCTCTCTGCTGATATGATGTGAGCATGAATCCTTAAGAGACTTCTGCTGGCTTTGTATTCACTTATGCCTCATAAAAGAATTAGATTTCTCCTCTAGAAAAGTATCTGCATTGTAGTTCAAGGGGAAAAATACTAAAATTACCCCCAAAAAATCAATCTATCAATCAGCAATTCCCTACATTATATGTCCTCTCTCTCTCTAGCAATGCAGAGATCGTGGGGTGTTTTTCTCTCATGGTCCTTACTGCATGCAGTTCAGGCTAGTGCAAGTATTTCATATGTGGTTTTCTACTAATAACCCCTACTGTATATCTGGATGCATTCCTTCTGACTGTCTAATTGCCTTTTCTTCCCCTAATTTAGCTAAATATATGATTAACATAAACTCTAACTGTAGCAAGCTGATTAATAAACTCAGGCAAACCGGAAAAAGAAAATCTTATTATTTCATTCTATACTTCACAATCAACAAATATATTTTTTTTCCACATGTTTATAACTCTTCACCAAATTTTTCAGCATCTGTTCATCAGTGGCTTAGGCACAAGTTTGAGTCATCATGACCAAAGTTTGGCCCTCTTGTTCTGTAAATAACAAAAAGTATAGTATACTTAAACATTTTTTATTTGTCTTCAGTCATATGCAAATTTAAGGAGGTGTCTAAAGAAGACATAGATATGGAGTTCAATCTATAAGGAGCCCAGAAGGATTTGAGGAGAAATAACAGTACTTTTAAGTCCAGTTTGTAATGGTAAAACTGATTTTTCTCCTCTGTCTCTCTTGCCAAGAAACTTTGCTCCCTAAATGCAAACACTATTTGACTGCTCTCAATTTGTTGCCAAATCTGAAAAGAAATACCTGTATTGACGACAGCTTTTTCTTTACAGTGGTAAATACATGCCTCCAACAAGACCTCAGGTTGGGTTTAACTTCTTGAAGACACTGTTTACTTTCAAGTCAATAGGAGTAGTAATGATAAGATACATTAAAATGCCATAATGATGGTACCAGGTATCATCACCATTAGCACTTTGTTATTATATTTTGTATATGCATGTATTCACTCATATATCTGCAAAACCTGACATATCACCATACTACCTTTAATTGTTACAAGTGATTTAAGAGATAATCTAGTTGGAAGATAAGAGCAAGAGTGGAAAAAAATAGATTCTCTTCCACTTCCATGTTACAGCCTTTACCCTGCAGTTTGGGGTTTTGTTTGTTTGTTTAGGGGTTTTGTTTATTTTTCTTCCTTTCCATGTTTTTAATATGTAGAATTTTTTAATTATATTGCTGACAATTAACTGAAAAAAATTTAGATACATAAATAAGTGCATGTTCCTGAGTCATCTGAGTTTGTTGGAGCCAAACACTCCAAAAATATTTTTGACTGTTTTTTTCCAATTTTATTGTTTTGGGAATTCTTTAAAAATATTCAACAAACAAGTCCTCTTAATCAGTGGAAGAATGAGGCAATACGTGGCACTATACTAGGCAATCATGCTATGTAGTCAACAATGAATCCAGAATGTTTTGCTTACCAGATATCTGTGACAGCTATAAATAACCAGGTGGAATGATGAATTATATATAAGAAAGCTACTGTTTTGTTTCTCAAGAGAAACATTCTCTGAAACATTTTAATTCCCTATGAGCCTCTTCAGCTCCAATGCCATCTTCATCTTCAGAATTAGTATCCTTTTCACACTGTCAGGTATTATGTGCATTTAGAAGGATGTTCCTCTAGGCTTGCTTTATCACAGACTCCCTTTTACAGTCTTCTCTATTGTGAAACTCCATAAACCTCATACAGTTGTCCCCCCACACTGCACTGCTTGAGAAGGTTTTATTGTCAGTCAGATCTCTCTCTCTCTCTCTCTCTCTCCTTTCTGCTGCCAAATAGTAATGCTGAAAATTGCATTTCAGATGTCCACCTCCTCTATTTTTTCCTTTCTGAGAGAACAGACCGATATTAAAAATATGATATTAATGATAAAAATATGATATTAAAATCTATGAATGCCAGAAAACTGTTATCTGTGTTTTTAGTACTCCATCTTCTGCAGAAACATCTGATTCTATCCATGTCTCCTGTGTAACCCAAATATATATATGGAGTAATTTTTCAGCATTTCCAGACATGTCAAATGAAAGTAAAAATTGAGTTGGAAAAGCATTTAGTCTCAAGTTTTCTAAATCTTGTTTTGAGCTTGAAAATTTGTAACATTCATTCAGGTGTTCCCATGTTACTACCAAGGCATGACAAGAGATTTTCTTGTATTTCCTATTGAAAGTAATATGTGCTGTAGGAGTATCTTGCTCTTATATTGACTACTTTTGCATCTGTTCTTTTTCACATTACTGACTCTTTTCAAGTCTTACAGCCAATTTTTTGCCTCTCCACTTTTACAGCTCCAATATTCATTGATGCAATTAGAAAGGACTAATTCCCATATCTTTAGAATCCAAGATTGTAGAGGGAAGTGATAGTAATTGGATACCAAGGACAGGAAAAAAAAAGGTAAATCTCCATGCTGAACCTCGAGGTTATACTCCCCAAAAACAGTCTTTTTCAAGCTCTGTTATGAGTTAAGTCTGCACTAGGTTTTTATAGAAGGTAAGGAGTAGTGGGCAATATTTTCAGCGGAAAGAGGTCCTATGAGAAGTATGAAGTGAGATTTGGTGAAATAACCTAGATAATTTTAATATAAAGGAGAATTATTTACGAAAAAAAGAGAGAACACAATATATTAGTCTTAAGAGTGGTTAAGTTTTTTAGAGCATGTTTAATTTTTTTTAAAATAAAATATTGAGGAGCTATGCAAATGTAAAAGTCTTATTATAGTGGTACTCCATCATATGCTAGTAAACTTCCAAAATCAGGATTTTCATTGCAGTTGTTTACACTATTATTTTAAGTGGTTTATAATTCATCAGTACAAATTCAATGTAGGCTAAATCATAGTATACATATATTTCTAATACATAGTATATACATATATACACAATATATATACTATACCTATATTTCTAATCCACAGAAATCATTTCCTCCAGTAGATTGCTTTTGTCAAGAAATATAATCTTCCTCCAGGAGATTGCTTTTTTAACAAAAATTTTGATATGGACACTGTTTGCTACTTGTTCTTTTTCCTTCTTTGGGACATAATATCTTTCTATTAAAAAAAAAAAGAAAAAAGAAAAAGAAAATTCCTTCTAAAACATCACCTCTATTTTCTCTGTTAGCTATAATAGCTAATATAGTATTAGAATAGCTGGCTCTTGAATATTCTAGAAGACTTTCTAAATACCTCTAAAAATGGAATTTGAAATTTATTATTCCAGGCAAACTGGAACAATAACTAAAAAGAAAAAATGAAATAAAACCACCAAAACCAGCCAACCAACCAACCAAACCCAAGAGCAGAAGCAAACTTGGTAAGTGGTAATTAGTTCAATTTCTCTTTTAACTTATCAGATTGTCCAGATAAATCCATTCTTCTTGCTGCAAATGCAAGAAACAGAGTCTCCCCATTGCCCTCATCTGGCATTTCATTAAAGGCCTCTGCTGCTCCCATTTAGCCTACATGATTGTATTTTATTTGTATGGAAACCAGGAGCTGCAGAGATGGAGTCAAAGGAAAGTCTGAACCACCACCAGTGCTTCCAGATGGGTTGCAAGCTCATTGTCATGAGAGTGCTTGGACCAGACAACATGGATATGTTCCTGGATACAATATTATAGATGTCACTTACAATGTGGATGTTTTATTGGATACATGAAAAAACCCCATCCCACTGCTGTGAATAATTAGGGTTAAATTGTTAAATTGTTGTGAATAATATATATGCGCACATTGATGTCATTCACCCTCTTAAGGAAGAAATCACTTGTATGACATTAGGAAGAACTATTTGGTTCACTCTGTATGTCTATTACTAGAATGTCATTCAAAGCAGATGCATTTTGCATTGTAATCTGAGAGTAATTAGGCTCAGTAATGAATACAGAATAGCGTAACAGCTTTTCCTCATGGGCTCCATCAGCCACAGTGTTTCCTCTCAGCACAGCTGCTGTGATCACGAATAGAAAGGAATGATTCTTGTGATGTATCAGTCAAACACTCATTGCTATTAAGTCTCAAAGGCAATAACATAAAGTCTGAATTGGATTTAGACTCCAAGATTTGATTTATACCAAGTATTTTTTTAAAATACAAAACTTAAAAAATCATGCTGCAGTTTATCACTTCTGGTTGCAATGAGGTACATGTTTACGTTTCTCAGGAACGGGAACTCACACAAGCAATGGAATTTAAAATGGCAATTGTAAATAGCCTTGTGGAAAGAAAAATAGTTTTAGGAAGAAGTAAAAATGATGAGTATGCATACTCTTAGTAGTGAAGAACTGCTAAGCTAACAGTAAAACTTATCATATCTTTGGTTTATGACAACATGACTGATGCAGCAATAATAATATTTAATTCTGGTCTTTGTTGAGTTTACAGAGATTATGACATCAATGGCTATCACAAGATAACTTTCTTTTCTGATATTATAGTTTAAAAATATGTCATTAAAGACATGCAAAGCACATTGAGATACCTGTAACATGATGGGAATACTGTATGTGCTATTTCATAATTATTTAGGAATAATTCAGAAGAAAAAGCTGCATGCAAGTAGAAGTGAAGAAGGTAGTCTGGTGAGAGGTTCTCTAGGAGTACCTGAGAGAATTCATAGTGTCAGTCATTTGTGGGTGTGATGGTAAAATCACAGCAAAACTTCAAGTGTCCTATCTTCAAATAAATTTAGGCTCAAAATATTTATTGCTTTCCAGTGAGTGTGTTCTAAGAATATACACATTTTTAAACAGTAAGAATGAACCTATAATACATTCATGATCTTAATGGTCCCAGAAGCATACAAGTTGAATCCTCCTAGAAATAGAACTTCTGCAGAAGTTGCCAGCATAGAAAAAAAGGCCTGACCTGTTGTAGTGATTGCAATTCTTTAAGTTGGGGTTGGAACAAAAAAAAAAAAAAAAAAGAAAAAAAAAAGAAAAAAAACTTCTCACTTTCTTAAACAAGAATTTTGCAGAAATTTCCCTTTTGTTCTGACATTCTACTTGCATGTGTAACCTTGTGACTCTATAGAATATAATTTCAGGAAATAAAGATATAGTCTTTGTTTATTGCACAAAATTTTATACAATGATATCAAGTAACACACTGAAATCTTCCCTGTGCATCAGTTTCTTCTTCATTCTTAGTTCGATTCCTTTTTCTCTGTTGTTTGTTTAAATTCAAACAGGAGTCGTGCTATAAAATTAGATCTCACACTGAAGTGATTACCTGCACCATTTTGACTGATAGTGACAAGAATTACCTAGTGCAAATAACTTTTATTTTTATTTACCTTATGACTGTTTCTCCAGCCAAGCAGTATGAAAGAGCCTTTATGCAATAGAGAATGAGGTCCAATGAGTTGAATTCCAATACATTTCAGTGCACCTTGGTCAGTCTGCTGTCAGTATTTGTCATTTAGTACAAATCCCTGTCATATTCTTTCCCTTTTCAGTGCTTGTTATGGTCATTTTTAATTAAAGCCTTCACTTTGAATGATATTTCAAATGTTTTTTTTATGGAGCAAGGAAGACTGCAAAGCTGAGTTCTACATGTCCCGGTCTGAAACTGTTCCAGTGTGAAAACTGTCCTGTCATGGTACTGAAACGTAAATGCATTTGTTACTAGATCCAAGCTGAGTCATTGCAGTTCATTGTTTATTTGTACTGAAAGAAGTTTGAAGCAACTACTTCATTTTTCAGTTTTTATTATAATATATATATTTTTAAATTTCAAATTCAAGACTGCTTTTGTTAATCTATCCTAGATAATACTTTCCTGTTTGTCTGCATTGCTGTTAGTATTCACTATACATTACTGTTAGTATTCACTAAATCATGTATGATTGTAGAGGTCTTCTTGAATAGCAAATCTAAAAATGGCTGGATGGATGCTCATTGAAGCGTGTAAATTACTCATATTGAAGTGTGTAAAAAAAAATGCAAAAAGATGCATATGAATTCCATCCTATTGGCATATACAATGCAAGGACTATTGAGGCTTAGGAGGATTTTATTTCTGGTTTGCTAGTGGTCTATTGAAGGCTTAGGGACAGCTATTTCACCACTTGTGTTCCCCTTCCTCAAGAGCTGAGCTAGTGCTGTTTATCTCCTTCCTAGAGCACTCTGATATCTGCGAGGAAAAGTACTATATTTTTTTTATTGCTATTAGTAATGCTATTAGTAATAATCATATAAAAGTTACAAAGTAAAACATAAGTTAAAAAAAAAAAATCCAGTTGTTACTGGACTTGCCTGATGTGACAGAAAACTTAGGGAAGCTGTCATAAGGAAAGGTCAGCCTTATAGAAGATTGAAAGCTTGTCTAAATCAAAAGAAAAAGAAAGCCCATAAAATATGGCAGCTTGGGCTTAAAGGCAAAGTCCAAAGACTAGAACAAAATTAGAGAGTGGTTTGCAGAGGATGCTCAGGTTGCTAGTAAGTAGTTGTTTACTTCATCAGATATAAGACAAACAGGATAATTGATGACTGGGGTGTAACAGGGTACTCAGGAATGGACAAGACAGAGCAGAGTAGTGCAAAAGATTTTTGTATTAGTCGACTGCTTAAGTCTTTGATAATTCCCACTTCCTCACTATTCTTTACAGGAGAGGGATCAGAGGAGTTAGATACATTTGTTGTGAGTATACAGGAGGAATTAGACCAAACAGAAAAGTTAGGTAAATCTCCAGGACTGGGTGATGTTTGGGAGAAATCTTTGGAGTAACTCAGATGTGAAACTGCAGAGCATCTGGCAAAGCCTTGTAAACTTTCACTGTAAACAGGGCAATGCAATTTCTATTGTGCTAGAAGAGTAACTCCCATTACAAAATAAAAAAGTCTGGGAGCCACAGAGGGGAACCTGGAAACTACAGACCAGAAAATCTGATTTCTGTATCTAAAAGGTAAGACTACTGTGCAAATGGAAAAGCATAGGGTGTTGGGAAAGACTCAATATAGCTTCAGTAAATGAAAATCTTGACTAACACACTTGGTCTAGCTCTGTGAGAATGTCTGACTGAGTAAGGGCACTTATTATTCCTTTTGTTTCATGAAAAAAAAAAAAAAGTTGTCCTCTCTAACTCCTAACTAATCACTCCAACTAATTTTATTCTCCTCCATGGTTCAAGGCATCTGTAAGATGCTGGTAGAATTCCTTTTTCTTTCCCTCTAATGTGTGAGCAACCTTGAGTCTGAGCCTCCTGATGTTTTGCAAGCCTCTCTAACTGCCTTGCAGATGACCATAGCTGGACAGGAGATCCTTTGCAGGTGCATTACTGTTTCAACAGGTTTTGGGAAATTACCATGGCTGCTTGGTACAAAGTGTGATAGCATTAGTAGCATTAGTGTCTTGCTCATGTGCTTAGTTAAATGGATACTCAGGTTTGTCAAGAAGGAATTAGGTCTTTGTATTGGACAGATTTTTTTCCTACCTTCTTCTGTGGGCTGGTTTGTAGTTTACTATATAGGCTACTTTGAATAAATTTCTATTCTTCTGTGAGCCTCCAGAATATGTACACTCTCATGCACACAGGAACACACACATGCACGTACAAAGAAACACACAAAGTCTCTCATCAAATTGTAGCCTGTCCTGGGTTGGAGTTTGTCAGTACAAAAGGACATTGAGAAATCAGGCACTGGGAACACAGGAGACTGGAGTAGGCAGGAAAATCAGGCAGGAAAAGTAGGCAGTGCACACAGTTTGGATAATTTCTCCATGAGATAATTCCCATGATGTTCTTATGTGGAATTCCCATTCCCATTCTCCCTCCACAGATTGTGTTAGTTTCTAGGCAGTTTTTCAAACTTTTGTCATCCACCCTCCATTCTTCAGACTACATACTGTGTAACACTACTATGTGATACATGTGGTGGGTGTGTTATCCTGCAAAATCAGATGGATTTTTTTATGCTTGGATGCTTCCTCTTTGTCATGTACATAACAGTCTTTTCTCAAGGCTGCAATTCTTCAGTGACCAGTAATTGCCATCAGTGAGTAATTTACAGTCATGAGCATTCAATCATGTTTTAAGCCCTTTCCTGTCATTTTGTGCTTGAACTTCTCAAAGGACACCAAGTACCAATGTCTGGGTCACATAGAAAGTTCTCATAACAGAGTCAGGCCTAATAGGCTAGGTCTGGGGCCTTTAAGGTTAACATTAGGCAAAGTTAACCTAAGTGTTGTTTCATATTGCTGTCAATAGCAATATGATTCTTGCAGTGTAACTGTCTTATAATTGCATCAGGTTTTGCAGCTTCTAGCATTTCACATTGAAAGATCTATGTTGACTATAGAGTCTTTGCAAACTGTAGATGGGTCTAGGTCAAACATATTTCATAATTTCAATAGCCATGACTGACTGCAACCATTCAAAATTTAAGCATTTACAGGGTATGCTACACAACTAATCTATAAAACAGACTCAAAGAAACATTCTTAAGTGGCACTAGAGAATGGACCAGCATCTCCATGTATCCAGAAAGTCTATATTAAGAAAAAGAATGCTTGTAAATACTGTGGGTGAGGAACACCTCAAAAACTGTTGAATAAAAAGTGTTCATCAGAAAGTGAATCTTACCAACATATTTGAAAGAATCCTTCCACAATGAGTTTCTACATTTAGCTGTCTTTCTAGGCTATGTCTTCATTAATGAATGTAGCACAAGTGAGCATGTGAAGAGATGAGGATGTCATGTTCCCACTCTATGCATTTATGTGTTATGGAGGTTGTTTCACGTTATCTATAATCTGGTGCTGTGGACTGAATGCCCATAAACTGGAGAGCCAAAAATCTCTGGAAATATATATAATTTTTGTTTAAGTTCACCTGAAAGGAATTCAGGTCTGTTCACTTCACCCTGTGATGATCTGAACTGTAGTGAACGGAAGATACAGGGACATGTCCTTCAAAAGAGCACCCAATATCTAAACTAATATGCTTGCAAAATGCAATGATATAAAACTGATAGTTAAGGAATGTACATACTTATGTTATGTAAAGAACACAATATATGCTGAAAAGGTTGATGAAAAACAAGTAGAAACTGCAGATTTGACATTTCTTGGTTAACTGCCCTTCCCCACCCCCAAAATCACCCAAAATTAACAGTTTTTCTAAAAACAGATTATTCTTGAAGTGTTAGCTTTCCTTACCAGAAGTCCAGTCTGGCAATAACTTGATCACAAAGGTTGTTGCAGTGTTGCTTAGCAGATAAGCTTTTATCCCAGGAGAAAATTTAGTTGCTTTGCACTAAATATTATTTTTGAATATGATTTGTATCCTACATAGTACACATTACTGTAAATGCTGTTCCCTACTTGGCATAATCCTCCTCAATGTTATTTTGTTTTAATCTACTTTTGTTTCAGTTACGTAGCGATAGGGTAGATGTAGATTAGATAGGAAATTAGATAGGAAAAACTCTTTACTATGAGGGTGGTGAGACAATGGAAGAGGTTGTGTAAGAACACTGAGGATGTCCCATCCCTGGGAGTGTTCAAGACCAGGTTGGATGGGGCTTTGATTAACCTAATCTAGTGAAAGATATCCCTGCCCATGGCAGGGGTTTGGAACTGGATGAACTACACCATATAGAATAGGTTACTTATTTTTATAATCCTGTCTCTGGAGTTAGCAGGTAGGAGGTTATGGAGGGTATGTGGCAACAGCTCAGCTGGGGAACGGACTATCTTTTGCCATTCTCTTTCCGTTGTTCTGACTCAAACCATTTGACAATGTTTCTGGTCTCAGAAAATCCGATGCTTGGAATAAATGATTTTCTGCAATATGAAACCTTCTTCTTACCTAGATCACCCTCAAAATAAGAAATGGAAGAGGAAAAATGAGAAAAATGCATGGGGTTTGCAAGATGAATAAAAGTAGGAAGCACTTTTTATGTTAGCATGGAGTTAACCTCAACTGGCAGGTAAGACCTCAACCACTTTCTTGCTTGCTCCATTGCAGTGGAATGGGGTGAAGAATTGTGAGGGCAACGGTGAGAAAACTCATGAATTGAGGTAAAGACATTTTAATGTGTAGGGGAGAAGAAATAGGAAAAAAAAAGAAAAAAACAAGTGGTGCAAACATGATAACTTACCATCAGCTAACCAATGCCCAGCAGTGGTTACTTGGGGAAAATTCTCCCCTGGTTTTATTGTTGAGCATGATGTTCTATGGTGTGGAATCCCTCTCTTGTCAGTTTGGGTCAGCTGTTCTGCCTGCAACCTCTCCCAGCCTCTTGCCAATCCCCAGTATACTTATGAGGGCAGAGTGAGAAATATGAAGTCTTGTTCAGCAATGGATAAAACATTGCTGTGTTATCAATGTTGTTTTAAGAATAGAATAGAATAGAATATTTCAGTGGAAAGGGGCCTACAATGATCATATAGTGAAGCTCTCGATTGTTTGGTGTCAGATCTGAAACACAGCAACATACCTGCTGCTATGAAGAAAATTAACTCCATGCCAGAGAGACCCAGTACAATATGAATAGTGTCTCAAGAGCTGAGGACTCCTCAGTTTGTAAAAAAGCTGAGGAACGATATGATAGGTTAGCATGGAGAAATGTAACAGGATACAATTATTTCCTTTTTCACTCAACAGTCCAATGGAGCGTCAGATGAAATGGTCAGGCTGCAGGTATAAATCAAAGAAAAGAAAGTGCTCTTATACACAGTATGAAGGAAAAGTCTGAAACTCATCACCAGAGGCTCCTGTGGAGTTTCTCTCTGTAAATGGATTTGAAACACTCTTAGGCAAATTTATAGAAGAAGAATCAATCAGGAGCTACAAAACAGGATGTAGATGCAGCTTTTAACTGAAAAAAATCCTCAAATGGCAGACTGCTGGAAACCAGAGAAGTAGGGAGAGAAAGTATCAGTCTCTACTTTTGCTATTCTTAAGGTCTCTCACCATACATTTTACACAGGCCCTTTTCAGAAATGGGATATGGGCTACATGGACCTTGCTCAGAGGCATTGTTTCCTTCTCTGCTTTATGTTATTATTAGACTGCAGTTCATCTCAGGTTATACTTTCCTAGTGACACACTTTGAGTAGAGGAGGCCATGGAAGATAGAAACCAGGGTTTCCTGAAAAAGATGAATACTTTAAAATGTCCACTACCTGCTCTACTGATTTGAGTTAGGTGTTCAAAACTAATGTCTTCTCCAGCAGGTGATTTCCAGTCAGAAATATCCCTGTTGACCTGTGTAGTAAGCTTGTGTTTAAACAATTTGCCAATGTTTTTTCCACTTCAAGTTCACCAGTCTAATTTCTTCCTCAGAGGGCGTTTACAGTTTCTTCAAAACCTTCATTCCTTATCAAGAGTCTGTGATGGTCCTTGATGACATTCACCCCTCCCATCTGTCAGGTTACACTGGTCAGGCAAGAAAGTGTTGATTCTGATTAAAGATGCAATGAACTAGATGATATTAATTAGAGGAGGTTGGAAAACACTCAATTTTAGTCTGCTGCTTTCATTTTAGACAGTTTATCCAATATCTAAATTAAAGCCAGCAGGTATCTGATCTAAAAATAAATTGTTTGTCCTTAAATCCAAACCTGAGTGCTTTGGTATTACTTTCCCTGATGCTTCAGTTAGAATTAGTGGGAACCACAGTGTCAAATTCTGTTTTGGAATTGTAAAACTTGTAGCACTGTGTTGTTCTCTGAGGGTGGTGTACGGGCTTCAGTGAGGGCTTTTATATAATTGTTTCTAATAAGCAAATACATCCAGTTAAAATAACTGTTATTTGAAAAGTTATTTTCATTACTATGTTGAAAATACTGAGTTAAAGACTGAAATGGGGCCCATATTAAGACAACTTTGACCATGATGATGTCAGATTATATGCAAAGTATTTTATACATACTACTGTATACATACTACTGTATTTTCTAATTCATATGTTTAATTATACCCTATTGAATTAAATTAAAAGTCTCTTGGAAATCCATTATTTTTAACAAAGAAAGAGTTAAATCTGAATTTAAGATCAAATTGAAATACCTAACAAGATGTTTAAGTCAGAATATCTATTTTTGAATTTGAGCAATGAAGTGGCAGTGGTATTTAGGTTCAAGGTTTTACATTAATAATAAATAAATTGCTAAAACCTTTCCAATATAAATATTTTTTCTTCACTTAAAATTGGGAGTACAGTTGGAATCCATAGTTCCTCCAGAAGCCAAGACACTGAAAACATAATTGCTAAAACAAGCAGAGAAGGGTGGTAAAAATCATATCCTTTTGATCTTTATAGCATTTTCCTTAAAACAACTGACACCAACTGCACACCTGGGTCCCAGTGATTTGTTCCTCTACTGGGAAACAAAGATTTTTGGGCTAAACCCAATAAAGGATATGTTGAATTGGGTAATGTTTTGACCCAGACATTGGCTGACATATTACTGTCACATTAGCAAACGTGTTTTTAGAAGAAAGACCAAACTGTTTCTGCACATGCCACCCTGCACTCTGTGCACTGTGCAATGCCTGGGAAAAGTGAGGGTCCAGAGCAGCGAGCATCCCTTGGACAGACTGTCTGCAAGAAATGGTTAAAACAAGGACATACAGTATCCTGTACAGTAAACTTTAGGAAAAGCCTCATCTTTAATTCTTAGATACTGTTGCTGAACACTGTGCAACACAGAACTAAAAGTATAAAAGCAGAGAAAGGGGGAAAAGGCACCACAACTATGTGAGGTAGAGGTTGGGGCTCACAGTCAAGTATACAAATCTTTGTCTCTGATGCATTTTTCCCAAATATGTAAATTGAAACTGAACAAGATATCTCAGTCTGGTTTGGGAAATGGAACCTGGACCCTGATCTCTCTCATCTCTACCAGGTGACAGACACTCTCTGATGACCTGGAATGTTAGGGGTTTCCAATGGGGTCTAGCAGAGCAGGGCATGACAGCCAGGACCAGTCCCACTGTGCCAGCCAGGAGCTGGGGAACTGAAATGGGATACTGACCTTTAGGCTCCTGGGGGAGCCCTGGAGGGGTTGGATAGGGACAGTAAGGCCCCTTGGCACTCCCAGGGCCAGCCACTTTCCCAGCAAAGCACTCACTTATGTTGCTTTGCTCTCATTCTTTCTATTTCCCTAATGAATCCTTCTTTCCTTGCAATCCTGTGACAATATGAAAGATGAGAAGTGATCCAATCCAAAACTGGTAATAGCCTGCAGTAAAAAGAGGCATCAAACCCCAGGAAAATTAACAAGATTTTTGTCAGGTGAGAATCAATTTTTATTTGCTAAGGTGACAGCAAATACTCAGGCATGATTCACACCCTTTCTTGTCTCTGTTGAACAAACAACACCGTACAAGCTGTGGCATCAGTTGTAGGCTTTGGTGTCCAGGACATCACAGGCAGCAAGTGGAGTGGAGCTCAAGTCTGTAGTGTGATGGGTTAGCACAGGGTTAAATACTCTGCAGATAACTTATGCTTTTTCATTATGTACTACGACATTTTCTGGATGTGACAAATTTTTGAACTTGTGCTTTTCTGGAAGGTGATTGCTAAAGAGTTTCTTGTGGCACTTTGGAATAAATGTCTGGTGATTACTAATTCATTTGGCACTGCTCTGTAATAATGTAAATCACGATGTTCTTGTGTGGCATTAGAGGATGTAATCTCTTCCGAAAATCTCTCAAAATCCTCTCTCTTGTCTCAGTATAGTCAAGTATATCTTCTTTAGTGTATATGGATTTGGCAGTGCTCCACTTTCTTTGATGTATTTAGTTAGAAAGAGACTTGATAAGTAGGTACCAGTGTTTAGGGATGAGCAAAGCGAGTTTAATATAGATATTTTGATTTAAGATTCAAGAGTTTGTTTTTTTTTTCATAATGTTCCTTCCTTCTTCTGCTTACCCTTAAATGTAATTAGGTTGAGGTTTATTTCACTTGGAACTAAAATCTTCATATCTAACTTAGAGAACATGGCAACGCTTCGCTGGTTTTGTGGGCAAAACAAACAAAAACAATGAAAAAAATCCCAAAGAGAACCCAAGGCTTTTCACTCTTCTTTCACAGCAACATAAAGAAACAGATTTTGCATTTAAAAGTTTTTGCGAAGTGCGAGACTCTTATTCAATAACACAGAACAGTGAGTGACTAGTTCCAAAGATGTTTTAAAAGGTACACTTGTTAAGTGTCTTACAATATTTGAAGTAGTGTCATTTCACGATTTTTAACTTTTCCTGTGAAATTCTTCATATGTAGTAACCTCCTTGCATTATATAGCATATCTCTTTATATTGCGGTATTTAGTTATTGGGGTCACAAAACCGAACAGTTAGCACTTGACCTATGTTGTTTCTGTCATACAACATCATGACGAGGCTGATGGATCATAAAAAATTGAAGACAGATAGGTAACAGAAATAGAACTCTGTTTTGCAGTTCCTTTCTTTGCTGAGGTCAATGAGAAGGCAACTGTGCCTAAACATATCATGCAGCTAGACTGCTAGACTCCTTAACATGGTACAGCACTAAATATGTTTACACTCTTCTGAAAAGAGTGCATTTAATAAACAATGTGTCTTAGTGAATCAGAGTGGGCAAAACTTTGAAACAGACAAGCTTTCTGAAGGCAGAATCAACTGTCTCTGGATCATTACAGTCAGATGTTTGCTCTATACATCTTGAAGTCCTCCAGTGATGAAGAACACTCAAACAACTATATTATCTACTTCAGTGCATCTGCTTTGTTATGACTAGAGATATCTGGTTGAATCACACTCTTGTTGTTCTAGATTTTTTTCCTGTATTTTGATACAATTAGATAGTCAGTGATACCCAAATATCCTCCTTCTTTTTCTGTGTTTTCTTTTGATTTTTTAATAATTCAACTTCCAGTTTTACAACTCCCATTGAAATACAGAAGGAAATACAGGGACCATATATTTATCCTGACTTATGTCCTTTTTCCATCTTTTTGAAACTCATTCCTTTTTTCCTTCCTTTCATCAGTCACTGTTAGGACTTAGAACTGATTAAATTAAATTCTGAAACCATATCAACTCTGGAAAGACTTGTTTTCAGGTCTCCCCCGGTCATGTCTTGGAGAGTATCATGCAACCTATGCCTCACAGAAACAGTAGAAAAATACCTTGTTTCTCAGGGAAATGTTTTTTTCAGCTTTGGAAATATGATTTTTTTTTCATACATACAGAAATTTTCACAGTCGAATCCTAAATCTAGAAATTCATGCTGAGAAAAGGTATTTAATCACTTTTACACTTTTCTCTGCCTTGAGTTCCTTGTCACACTTTACCCCATACCAAATTGTCTGGCTTCTTTAAAGAGAATATCTTCCAAGACTGATTTTTAAGGCTGTTTTTTCATTGTTTGTGTGTTGTTAAAAATCAGCATCTGAAATGGCTTTGCAGCCTAAGGACAGAGAGAGGCAGCAGGAAACAGAGATGCAGGAGTTCAGCTTTTTTTTTCTCCTACATGCCTGTTGGCAGTCCCTCCATATGTTGGGATTCAGTCTCCCCCAAACCAGTGCCTGAAGCCTTCACAGTGTGTTGCTGCAGTCGAGCAGCAAGCATTCAAGGGTTTATCTTTATTAGATTTGATCACTCACTGTTTATGAGGCAGCACAGCTTGTGCTGATAATGAAAGACCTCCTCTTCCCTCCCCCTCCCAATTAGTAGGTCTTGTCTATCTCATATTCCTTATGAAAAAGTTTTATGTCAATATTGACAAGATGAGAAAAGGAAAATGAATTGACTTTGCACAGCTTGAGTCTCATCCTGTGAAAAAATTCTGTGGCAGCAGTTCTGCCTTATTGTTTAACACTACCCTTAACATGAGTAATACCCTAGATGCTGAAGATGATACTCATGACATTAGAGGGTGTTCAAGGTGTTATGACTCACTGAACACAACAGTAAAAGACCCCAAATACCGCAACTCCTTTCACATCAGAAAGAATAAAAAATCCACTAAATGTCCCTTACAAATGAGGAATTGGTTTATGGGAGTTGACATTGTGAAGAAGGAGCAAATGCTAGAAATCCCAGAATTTCAAAGGAGCTTTATTTATCTTGCTCAAAGAAGCAAGAAACTGAATCTCATGGGTCAGAGGAGTGACACTCCATGCAAAATAGTTAATCTTTCTAGGTTTCTTGTTTGCAAAATGAGATAGTAATACTTACCTTTCCCCTGTTTTGTCAAGATCAATTTCAGACATTTCAAGAGGTGCTTCTTTAAGGCAATGTGTATACATAAAGCCCAACAAAAGACAAAATGACAAAAAGATGAGAAAAATTTGAATCCCAGTCTAAACTGGGTGTTTACTTTTATCAATCATATTTAATGTGGAAATAAATGGCAAGAAAATGGATGCCTATGTTATCTTTAATAGTTAAAAGGTGTAGACATAGAACAGACTGGTTAAGAGCGACAAGAAGGATCAGCACAATGTAGTAATGATTTCTAAAAGAGCAACACAAAGTCAATATTTTGCTTAGTACAGATTCAAGTAACTGATTAGAGAGTAATTCTGATGGGCTATAGTTCACCTAGCATAAGCTATGAAGCTATGGTGAGTCACCCTGTGAATCATTTGCAGATAGTTTTTTATTACAGGTGCCAGCAAACAAAGTTTTAGGCATCAAGTAAATATATTGCAAAACACTTTTCCTATAACAGAATGCAATTTTGTAATCTGTTGTCAGTGAAACCATTAGGCACCTAATATTTTAAAGACTCCTGTTTGCTAGACAAACTCTGTTAAGGTTTTTTAACCTTTGCGTTGATGTAGTGCACTTTATCTTTGAGTGACACACCAACCTATTTATTTTCAATTCTTTTACTTTTCTCCTTCTCCTCTCCCAGTTGTGAGTCACATATTCCTGGTACTGAAATAAAAAAAAATAACCTGCTAAGAAATAATCAAAATAAAGAACTTAAAGGATGGTGCCAGAATTTCTCCATTAATTCTCCAATGTCTTGAGTTGTCTTCAAGCCTACAGTTTTCTCATCTGTGAGAACATCATGACATGCTCTCTTTTTTTCTTAACTGTAATACAATTACCAGATTTGGATCTCAAGATCCAGATTCACATCCAGATGTCAAGATCCAGATCTGGTAATTGTATTAGAGTTAAGAGGGGAAAAAAAACCGTAAAGTACCCAAACTGCCAGTTCCCATGAGTTTTGTTCAGGAGATTGGTGTTTTACCTCCAGAAAATGGATCTTTTTAAGGAGCAATTTCTTAGGAGAAGCTTGAATAGAGTAGTACTCATCAGTAAAGATAAATATCTGCGCTCTTCACTTGGTTGTCATGTCTAGAGTCTCATGGACAGTGGAATGCAATTAATTCTACTTCCTCTGTAGACGTTCAAAACCTTCCAGTAGGCTTTATGATATGACACACATTTTTTGAAAATGATCACTACGTGCCAACTTTGTCTAAGACATCTCCAGCCAGAGCAGAAATCAGACCAACATGTATTTCTGTTGTTGAATGAGAGCTCTCACCAAAATGACAATTAAATAATGGGTGCTCAAACAGTTCCAGGACATTGTGAGGTTCTGAAGCATTTTTCACTAGTGTGAATGACAAAACAAACAAGGAAATAGAAAACCAGCTAGTTTTCAGGGGTTGCCAAATAAACATGTTGTTACCTTACATATTCAAGGATTTTTTAAAAAACTGTTTTCCATAATGGTTTCATGGACTTCTTTTGACAGTAAGACCAGTTTTGTGTCTGACTTTGTCTTCTCAAGATCTCATACCTAACTCTGGCATGTTTGATTAAGAATAGGTTTTCAGAAGTTTTCCACACATACCACAATGCTGTAGAATGCATCCAGAAGTAATGCACTTACATAGGTATCCAAAAATATCTGTCCTGCTAATAAGATTAGTTGAAATAAGATTATTTCTTAAGGATACCAGAGTTTTTCTTGTTATGAATTATTACTACATCCTTTAGGTTTCTTTCAGAAAAAATCACTTAATGTAGCAAATATATTTTGAACAACTTTTGCATGTCTCATCTATAATGTTGGATTATTAAATTAGCTTGCTGTTCACTGCCTTCGAACAAGAAAGCATCATATCAGTTTCATTACTGACAAATACAAATTCTTGTTTTTACAAGGTCAGCTTTTTCAACTCCCAGTATTGCTGAAAAAAATGTGTCTCAGTTTGAAATGCAGAACTTCATAAAAATGGCCTCACACATTTCAAAAGAAGTAATTTGTAAGCAATGAATCAGAATAAGATGTTACCTAGTTGCTAGAAAGTGATTGACTATAGACAAAGCTCTTATTGGACATTATTAAGTGCTAGTTACGTAATTAGGCTATATTTAATCGGATGTTTGCAATTAATTTTAATGGTTATTTTAAAATGTCAGTCCCATGTGCCCAATACATAGTTGTCCTGCAAAATGTAACTGACCTTTTGAAGATGATTATTTTTTAAATTTTATATATTAGGAAAACACTAGTGGTATCTTTCATTAGGTGACATATAAGAAGTTAATAATTTTGAAATAAGGCATTTTGAGATGCAAAACACTATACAGAAGCCTGTTGAAAGTTGCTAAAAATAATGTTAGTTCTTTAGCATATACATAGCTAATGACTGTGTTAGATCATTGCTTGTGTGTTTCATGAAATGCACAATTGTTGTGTTTTATAAGGAGAAAACACTTCAAAAGCTCATACTTGCCTGTGTGTGGGTGAACAGAAGGAAACAGAAGAAAATTCCCTCCTAACAATGATAATATCTCTAAATGAGGAAGATTTGATCCACAACATTCATTAATGTAATTACAACCAGAACACAATTTGCTCAGATATAAATGTAGATTGTTTTCTTATTATGTGAGAATTTTAAGCAAGCTGGTTTTATTCTATTATTATTGCACACATTTAGTATTTTCTTGCATTAAATAGTAATATTAATTAATGCTTACTAGTGCTAAATAGGAATACAATCAGAAATTGTATTAAATAACAATCTGTAACAGCTGTGGTTGCCATATATCTGCATATAGGCAACCATTTTCCATCATTTAAAAATGAATGGGAACTCATTTTGACTTGTAGTTTCTGTATTTTGGAGTAAAATTGTACCAGCTTTTATGAAGACTCTGTTATCATTGCTTATAAAATTGCATTTGGAGGCAAACATAGTTTTCTTGACCCACAGCTATGTGGGCGTTGCCAGACATCTCCCTTTTATATATGTGCTCCTTAAGTCATAATGAATAATAAACCAAGTGAGCATGGTTTGTTTTAATTTATTATTTTTTTTTTTTAAGAAATGACATAAACCAGTACTGATATAATGTGATTTAACTGGTCTTACCTAACTCTAAATCAGACTTCTTAATCTTTTGTTTAAATCTGGAAGGGAAAAAATATCGATGTGGCTTTCCATTTCACCTATTTTGAGCATCTATTCTATCCTATTTTAGGATAGATTTATTGTGCCTGTTTCAATGTGGTCATAGCACCAAACCTGACAGAGATCAAGAAGCATTTGGACATTGCACTCAGTCACATGGTATGAATCTTGGGGCTGTCTTGTCCAAGGCCAGGAGTTGGATTTTGATGATCCTTGTGGGTCTCCTACAACTCAGGATATTCTATGATTCTATCATCTTTAAAATGGATCTGAAGTGCCTATGCTTCAACTGAATGATTAACATTAATGTGTGTACTTTGATGTAGACAAAATTCCTTCATAATATGTAATGTCTGGATTTTCAAAGGTAAACTGAGATCACTTTTGACATATATCTTATATGGCACTGTGATGGTTCGAACTTAGCTCTCTGCCAAATGCCCAAACCCCAGTAGCAGCCTCCCCTCCCTTCCCCCTTCCTTCTTCCCCCAGAGCAAAGGAAAAAAAATATGTAAATTGAAGAACCCAAAAATCCAACTAGTTATATAAAAAATAAATATATTTGATGTATATTACAGTTAAGATGCTATGTACACAGCAAAAAGGAATCCAAACACCGCCCGAAGGGATAGGGAAAGGGGAAAAGGAACAAAAGGAGACAAAGGGACACCGAGCAGATATACGTAATCGAACTTGAGAACTAGTAAAACAACTAGTAAAACAAATCTCACCACGTCCCTTAGAAAGAAGTAGGATTTGCACACACGGCCAGCAGTCTGCTATCCTCCACGTGGCAGGCCAGCGGTCACTGCAGGCCTCAGCCTTAGATAAGCGAGACCAACGCAAGGACCCACTGTTCCTGTACTCCGCTGGAAGAGAAGAGAGTGAAGGCCTCTCCTCCCTTCTTGCCTATTACCCCGATTTACGTAAAAATCGTATGGAATACTGGGAACACTGCCTCTTCCTTGGTTACAAACTGGTAACCAAGGAAGGCCTAGATTAAAACCACTCCCTTCTGATTTTGTTCTTGTACACATTTAAACATAGGGAAACTACTCTCACCAAAAAGTCAATAATTCAGATCACTTGAATTTGCATGAAGAAAGATATTGGGGTTTATTTCCTGGTATTATACTCAATGATCCAAGTTTGACTCTGACTTAACATGGTCTAAACCCACTATAGAAGCAGTGACTTCATTTATTCTGATGAATTATTTTTCCTTTTCCATAGAATAAGTCATATATAATAGAGAATGAAAGAAAACCTTCTCTCATTACCAGTGATTATTTTTTCAACTAGTCTATTCCTAATAAGTAGCATGGTTCTTTTTTTTATCTAAGTGGTCTATATTGGGGCTGAAAATAGAAGTTATTATCTCACACCTCAGACTGAAACATTAACCATAAAACTGGTTTTATACATTAACATTCCTTCTGGCAAGGTAGACTGAAGATTAAAGTACTTCTCTAAAAAAATTCCTGTAATTTCACATTATTGAAGTATTATCCAAGATGGAGAACTATAGTGATTTATTGTGGAAAAATTAAGAGACCTATTACTTGCCATGGGTAAGTACAGACATACTGTTAGTTTGACATAAACCACATAAAGATATTAAATGTGACTCTAATTAGTTTTATTCACCACTCGAGTCTCTGCAGTTAGATTCCTTTGATGTCATCCTGCTTCTATCTAACATGAGTAATGGGAATGGTTAGTGAACAATATTTCATACTGCCACATTCCAGTAGAAGCGGTTTCCACTCGCATGCAGTGTTCCAGTGGATGCACTTCGATAAAATGGTAAAAATGAGAAGCTCATAACTATCTTATTTCTTAACACACAAAATCCTGAAGATTTGTGTTACATCAGCATGTGCAAAATTACCCTCTGCTAATACTACAAATCTGTTGATTATACTACCCTATGCTTACTTAATCACTGATGTACAATAAATCGTATTTGCTATGTACTTATATAATGCTACTCAGCAAAAGAGAAACATTGTATGATTCAAACATCCTTAATTACACTAGTCAAAACCAACATTCGAACTGATTTAAAAAAACCAAACCAAACAACCTATAAATAGAGAGAAGGGGTCTGCAGCTTACTCTTAAAGTTCTGGCCCCTAAAGTAGAAACTATCTCGATCTGGGAAAAACTTACAAACTTACTCCTCATCTAGAATCTTAACTTTGTCAAATTCTATGGACCAAGGACATGTAGAAGCTTACAGTGGATTGACCTTGGCTGGTATCTTGCTGGCTGCCAGACACCCACCCAGCTGCTCTCGCACTCCCTCTCCTACACAGGAATGGGAGTCCACTTACCAACTACTGTCACGGGCAAAACAGGCTTGTCTTGGGGAAAATTGCTTTAATTGATTGCCAATTTATTGGAAAGTGAGAAACCAAGACTAATTGAAACAATGCCTTCTTCACCTCCTCTGTTCCTGACCCCTTTAATTCCTCCTAATCCACTGAGCAGGAGGATGGAGAATGAGAAGCTGAGCTCCTGTTTGCCACTGCCTCATCCTCATACTTTTTCTCTGCTCTAGCATGGGTCTGCTCTATGGGTTGTAGTCCTTCTGGATAAACCTGCTCCCTCTTGGACTCATTTCCACAGGCTGCAGTTCCTGCAGGAGATATCCACCTACTCTTCACAGTGAATTCCAAAGCTTCCATGGGCTACTGGGAAATAACTGCTCCAGGTCCTGGACCATCTCTTCCTCTCCATCCTCTCTTAACTTGTTGTTCACAGTATTGTTGCTATTTTCCTCACTGTTGTGCATCCTTTTCCCCCCATCTTAAATAGGTTTTCCCTAAGGGACCACCAGGTTTAAGGGTTCAGCAGTGTCCTGTGGTGAATCTGTGGAAGCTGGCAGTGTCTGACACAGGAGGGTCCCTGCCTTCTCCTCACAGAGACCATCTCTGTAGCCCACCCACTTCCAGCACCTGGACACAGACATCCCAAAAAAATCATCTTTGATTAAAAGATGCCTCCTAATTGTAGACTCTTTTTGGGTATTGGAAGGCTGCAATTAGGTCACCCCAAAGCCTTGTCCTTTCAGGCTGAACAATCCCAAATATCTCAGCCTTTCCTCATACGAAAGGTGCTCCATCCCTCTAATTGTTTTGGTGACCTCCTCTGTATTCAGTCCAAGAAGTTCATGTCTTTTTTGTGCTGAGGACCCCAGAACTGAATGCAATACTCCAGGCGGGATCTCACCAGGGTGGAGTAGAGAGGCAGAATCACCTTCCTTGACCTGCTGGCCACAGTGCTTTTGAAGCAGCCCAGGATACAATTGGCTTTCTGGGCTCCAAGTGTACATTGCTGACTGATGTCAAGCCTCTCATCCACCAGCACCTGCAAATGCTTCTCAGCAGAGCTGCTTTTGATCTGTTCATCCCCCAACCTCTTATACCGGGAGTTGCCCTGACCCAGGTGCAGCAACTTGCCCTTGGTCTTTTTAAACTGCATGAGATTCCCATGGGCCCAGCACTTCTCAAGGCTGTCCAGGTCTCTCTGGATGGCATACTGTCCTTCAGGTGTGTCAAAAGCACCACTCAGCTTCATGTAATTAGCAGTAAGAAATTTCCAGAATTAAGATACAACTAAGTGGTTTTCCACCTAAAAACCCCCAATCTAAAAAAATTAGTGTTTGTTATTACAGTTATAGTTTTTACTATAGTTTTTACAGTACTGAAATACACTTAGTGTTTTTTAGAAGGAGTCAAAAAATATGAAAAGGAAAGGGGAGTGGAAATGGAGAATAACAGTGATGGAAGCAGGATGCAGTTTATGATGATTAGAGAACAGATTCCAGTTTAGGCTGCAACTTAGAAAAGACACAGAAAAATGTGAAAGAATTGCTACTAAAGAGACAGCAAAGTGAAGAGAATATTCTATGTCATGTAAGAATATTTTTTTTACCTGGCAAACTGAGAAAGATAGGGTTGAAATGAATTCTTAATTAAAATTAATTGAGGAAACACTGACAATTCTCTGTTATCTTGAAAATTATCTTTTCCTTTAGAAAGAAAAATGAAGAAATGAGGGGTCTGTTCAGTTAAAGAAATACTAGGATAAAGTTTAGTTAGCTAATTACTATTTTAATCTTATTTTAGACTTCCAATATGATAATAATTGGTGAGGTATGTTTGAGAAAAGTCAGATTTAACAAGTGACTGAAATAGACATCAGAAGTTTGATACCACAGTGTTCTAGCCTGTAAGGTAAAGGAACATTTAGGGAGTAAGTAGATAAAGGAAATAAAATACATATCAAAACCTGTTTTGAAAGAGTGTTGCTTTGTATTCAGGTTGATACATTTCCTCCTACAACTTTTCTCTGTTAAGGCAAACAACACAAAGATATCAGCCTGGACTGAAGACTTCTTCACCTTAAGAAATGAGGAAATAATAACTCTGTCATGTGATTTCCACTGAAGCAAATTTTGGACTTGTTGCAACAATTTCAGTATGACTGGAATGAAACAAACTTGTGAAAAATTAAATATGTTGATTACAATATAGCCAAATATAGTGTCTGTAAAGAGCAGGTAAACCATTTAAAAACCACAAGATCATGGTGCAAATACATGCCTAATTAAGATTTTAAATGGGTAGCCCTGCCATTAAACAAAGACAATTAAAAAAAAAAAAAACAAACACTTGTTCCAGGTTGAAGAATGAGCCGTAGTGTGTTAGATTAGAACAGAGTGAAAAATAATGACTGAGATTTTGACTGGCTTTCTGTTAGAACTGTCTGTCTAATTGAACATTAATGGGATTTGAGTATCTAATTTCCATGTGATTGAAAATTCAGTAGTACTTGGTAGAACATAGTTACTAACAGAGAGAAATAAAGGTCAGAACACAAGATGGGGGATTGCACATAAAAGTCAGAAAATTAAAAAAAAAGTAAAATCAAGTCTTTCACAAGCTGAAAACGTAACCATGGAAAGTATAAGCAATACATGCTGTTAACCAGAGATGTTAGGGGAGAATCAGGAATTCACTTTTTTCCAGAGTTTATATGAGAAAGGAATCAATACCTGCTAGTAACAGTAGTGTGGAGCTTACACTGATAGTGTAATGTTTGGGAATATATTTGTCAGTGATCCAGACTCATGCCTCACTGAGAAACTTTTTGCCATCATATCTTTGAAGTAAATATATAATTTTCTCAGCAACTAGAAAATGTACCAGAAAAAAACCCCCACAACAGTTGCCCACAGAAAGACTAAAACATGAGTGATCTCTCATAAAAATAATTTCTTTACTTTTCAAAAGATATTTTGTTTGTCTAATCCTGAAGAAAGTCATGTCCACTGGGAATACATGAAATGCATCAAGCTAAAGCATAGAAAGTTAGAGAATGTTTAATTAATATTACAGTCCTCTGGAGAGAAAGTGAGAAGCAGGGACAACTGAGCTCCAGAGGAGTTTTCCAAAGAAAAGGCAGGGCTTCCCTTGGTGCAGGATTTGTGAAGCAGAACATCTTCGGTTTGCTGATGGGAATGAGAGCCTGCTTTGGAAGATATTTCTGTTGCCTAGCTGTAGTTGGGCAGACCTTCTCTGCAGCCATTATTGGGAATAACAGAACTTTCCATTGTGGTGCAGAGCTCCAGGGCTGCAGGCAGACTTGAGCCCATCAGAGACTGCATTGTTACTTCTGTGGTTTGCTTGCTAAGTATCTACTTAGCATATCTGTGTTCAGATCCAGGCAACAGTTTACTGTAGTTAGTGCAGTGGGCTCTGGTAAAACACAGTCCACGGTCTCTTTTTATTCCTTCAACAGGTTCCTACCAGTCTCACTATATTTTTCCAAGAAGAGGTGGCAATAGAAACACTTATTTTATTTGTCCCCTTATGTTAGCCCATATCAGCTATATCTGCAAGCTATATAAGCATATACTCATCCCACATATGCAGGAAGTTTGTAAAAAAACCCTGTTGAACCTCAGTGTTTTCAGGAAAACCCATTCTGTCATGAACATAAAAATATGATTTCCAAGTAGATTGAAGCAGCAACAGAAGGTGAGGCATCAGAATAGAAGAGGGTTGTTGACTGCAAAAGAGAGTGCTCTTTGTTTTCTCTCTTCACCTGGGTAGGAGGAGGGGATAGGCAATCCCCTCAATTCCAGGGTCACCGCTTAGACACTCCTGGAATATGTAGGAGTCTTCCACTGTTATTTGAAATGGCTAACATTTCTGAACAGTCTAAAACTAACAAAGTCCTAACAAAATCTTATGCTTAAGCAAATAAACTCACTTGATAACATTGCAGAAGGACAGATTTACCATCTGTCTTAGTTACACCTCTTATTTTTCCAGTCCTCTAAGTTGTTTTTTTTTTCCCCTAGAGAAATTCCACCATAAAAATGTTGGTGCTAACTATGTGAAATACCAAAGCCAAACCTAAAGATTTTGTTGAGAAACCAAACACCCCCTGTATGGTGCTTGAAACTTTAGTGTGAAAAAAAAAACATGTAAAGGATTTAAAATTATGGTCTTTGTGACTTCTGTGTTTTCCTATAATTCAGCTGGCAATACATAATAAACGTTTGATAATATTAAAAACTTTTCATGTCCCCTGAAAATGGATTCTGAGGCTTTTCCATACTGAGGAAGCTGAGATTTAAGTAATAATGTGTGTCTCCCTATTTTGGAACCATCCATAATATCATTATAAATTTTATAAAGTGCATTCATCTATGTAATTTAATGTTCTTTGGGTTTTTAACATCTAGTGCCAAAGCTTTTTGCAAAGACACACCAGTAATGCGTTTAAAAAATTTGGCATGTAAAAAGAAACTTCTGTGACGCTAAATGTATATTTATTCATCAGCATTTTAAACTTGGGAAATGTCTAGTACTTTTGTACATAAGTTTTGCCCCAAGGTAGATAAGTTGTTTTTTTAAAAATATACATGTTATAAGAAAGCTCTGAATATATACAATGTGCAGTCTCTTACAATGACTGCTTTAATAGTAGGCAAAGTAATATAAGTGTTTTCATGTTTCCCTGGTGCAGAGACAGAAGAAGAAGCTGAAATCAGGACACTGACATCAGAAGCCATAAGCTGTACATTTGTTAATTTTCAAAGAACTATGTGTATTTGAACTAGATTCATTTTTCTACCAATAGTTCCCATAAAAAGTTTCAGATCTGAAATTTGTCACTGGAGAAAGCATGTGAATGCAGACAGAAACAATAATGACCTGGTATTTTAGCAGTTTAGCCTGAGAAATGAAAACAGATATGGTGCTCTTTTTTTGCCTATAATATTGATCTTTTCAATGAGTATGATGAATGGAAACCATATAGTAAGGTACATATTATGATCTGCTCTGAGATTAACCATCTCTTTAATCAGCAACACATCCCATTCCTTAATGATTCATTTGTCCAGTGATAAGATATTTGGACTGCACCATTCAGCAGCAACATGCCTTTCAGCTGCATCATTAAATGCTTTAGTTGTGCCTCTGAGGTATGCACAGATGAACTTCAATCTACTCCCTAAAATATCTGCCCCTGAAGATATTTCAGTTGCGTGGGATTATGTGTTTGGTTGCTACCAGCTCAGCATTTCTGGTTTAGCATTTTAGATACTCTGTGATATTTGCTGGTCTTCAAACAATCTCCCGGAATGATTGGTGGTTCTGAATTTTGCAGGTTTAAATTTTAAACTTATCAAGTAGAATATAAATACCCAAAATAATAAAGAATATGATCTTTATAGCTCGGTAGTTAATCACAATTAGCCAGAGCCTTTCTTTATTCCTGATACTGGAAAATATGCAGTGGTCCTTGAACTCTGATGCAGAAAATGTGAGTACTTATCTTTATGTTCAGTAGCCTTATCTTTATGTCTACAGAAGCCAACTTGTCAACAGAATTTGAGAATTCCTCACTATAAAACAAGGAAACACAGTCAGAAATTAGTGGTGAGCTAAATCTTGAATGCTTCATGTGATTATGTTTCTACTAGGAAAAAAAGAAAAAGAAAATGAAAAAAACTATGTGGTAGAACAAAAAGAGATAAAGATAATGGTGGTAGATACAATCAAAGTATGGCATGATTTCTGTACAAACATTAAACAGAGGATATTTTAATATGGGAAAGAAATAGGTGATCTTATGGTAGATACTAGAAAATTACATATCTAGAAAATATATTTATTCTATTTAGCTTGTAGTGACAGACCACTTCTTCCCATGATATTGAAGTGTCTGGCAAAAGATATGTGGGGAAGAAATGGTGACTATTTCTTACAACAGAAAGTACCAAGGGAACTTAAATTCAGCAAAAGGAATTCCTTCTTTACATAACACAGACATAAGACTGTGAATGTATTATGGCTGTAGAAGCTAAAAGTGAGAAAGTGGAAAGCAGTAAGATGAACCAAAGGAAGAGAATTTTAAAAGGAGTTATTTAATATGGAGGTACAGGAATATCTTTTCACTCAGTATGTTCTTCAGCCTAGACTGATATTAGCTGAGAGGAAACACCATGGGGGGTACAATACCATAATAATTTTTTCGGTCTTTCTCTAACCTCTGTTAGAAATTCGCTGTGGAGAGCTCAAGGGACGTGATATTCCTGTGGGGGCATCTACAAGTTTAAAATGAAACATATTAATTGGTGCTTCTTGATTGAAGAAAATGCTGATTCCAAAAGCCAAGACAACTTCTTACACTCTGGATGGAATTGATTTCTGCTGTGCTTGTATTCATTATAAATGTGAACTGTAGGCTTACAAGGTGCTATTTTTTTACAATATATGAGAGTGTAATTATTCCTCTGGGAGAAGTTTAAGAAGTCCATAAATACAATTCCTCAAGAGAAAAAAAGACAGACATAAACACAAAACTTTGCAAACAGAACTCATTTTAGAATTTTGGACATAAAAAGTCAGAATTCAGCAAACGTAAATCAATTAATATTGATGTGCTGATGCAGTGCCTGTGGTTTTTGTCTTCATGAGCTTTTTAAAGGCCTATATTCAAAACCAAATTTAACATCCAGAAAAACCTGAAAATATACAATGACCCACCAGAGTCTGTTTCTTTCCAGTGAATTTGTCTCTGAGCCTGCTGTCTAAAATGGCTCTGCCCACAGAAATGTTATATATGAACACAGAGCTGGAGCATATATACAACTTTCACATTTCAATGCTACTATTAATGCCTCATTTGTATCCCAAGTGCTAATTATCATTGCACTAGTGAAAATAAAGATGAAAAATAAAAAGTAATAAAAATAGTAAAAACATAGTAGAGTAGAGGAAAATTAAACCAGTATAAGAAATTGTGTAAAAAAACCCCAAAAAACTGCTAGAAGCCATCAGTGGAAGTCCTGCCCATGGGTACTGATGATAACTTACCATTTCTAACTTGAATGCTTGTAAAGGTCCTTGAAATCCTTGAATGGGGCAGATTATTAAATGCACGGTATGTTACTACCCTTGGCATTGTGAAAGGCCAAGCAAGATTTTGTTCTTTTCCACTGTTAATTTCTGAACTACTTTATTGTTCCATCAATGTGCTGCTGATAGTACGGTGTTCATCTGCCATTTCATACAGAGAAAAGCGTTCCCAGGCAGATGGCTGACTCCAAACTACCGCTGACCAATTTTAGAAAAGAGGTGTATTTCCTAATGAGAACAGGCATTTATATATTTCTCATGTAAAGTATTACTTCTAACTAGTACTCCTCAAATCATTACAATACAATATTAGATTTCCTGTAATAAAATAGAGTTGCTAGGCAACAGGAGTGGTCAGCCTTGTTCTTGTGAGAGCTGACTTTAAAAAGCACTTTATGTATTCTATTCTGAAATTCAAAGAATTTTTATTTAAATATGCAAAAATTGCATATGTGTTAAACTAAGATTTTATATCAACTAAAGAAAGTGAGAGACATCACTTAAATTTTGCTTGTGAATTACAAACTTTTCAGTTTGGGACACATTTTCCACTGCAGTTTTGCATGCAGAACCATCATTAATTAGCATGTTGTTAGGATGTAACAGATTTTAATGGCACAACTGGAAGGTTGCCCGCATGTCCATAGAACAATTATAAGCAGAGATTTTCCAGCTAAAACAGGAAAGCAGATGGATAAGTATGAAACTAATGTTATTTCTTCTGGGGCCAGAATGTCAAAGTGAATATCTAATGAAGTTTCTTTTCTTTTTCCCTGAGCGCAAACCATAGAAAGCAGAAATAAATCAAGTATCATTTTAACATTGGAACATAAAGAGAACTTGAAGTCATTTAAATGTATATTAGGACAGAGTGAGGAGCTGAAGCTTTACTTAGAGATAAGGGTAAATAAAGTCCTTTACTCATTTTATGCATGCTGGGTTACAGCATAGTCTGACTTATATTAGAAATCAGTCTTCAGTGATAGAATTCAGATCAGGATGCAGTTGTCTGGAGACTGGATGCTGGGTCATCTGTACATTTGAAGGGCAGATGATTCAGGGGGTCTGCCTATGATCTCACACCATTTCACAAAGCAGAAGGTAAATTATTATTATTTTCCTTAAATTATTTATGGGAAAGTTTCTAGAGACCGGACCAGGAAAGTTTATTCTAAAGTGTGGAAACAAAAGTTCCTCTAAATTCAAAGGTTTGTCTTTGCAAAGTCAAATTCACATCTTTGGTATTGACAATGCTTCAATAAAAAAGTTATAAGTGGGTTGTGAATGGCAATGTAGCCTACTGCAATATACGGTATGTTCAGCAATGACTCAGGATCAGGACTTCTTTGACTTTTCGGTAAAAGAACATTGGCAAGGATACCAGGATAAGCATGAATAGAGTGCTTCTGGGGGTCTTTTGACTTCCATCTGTCAAGAGAGGTAAGCAGATGTGGCTTCCCTGTAACACCTCATTGAAAGGATAACAACTCTTAACAGCACAGTACCTTGCCAAAGACCATGGTTAGTGATTTGGTTATTCGGCTTCACAGAAATAATGTTGTGCCTTCAGCAACAAGTTAGTGAACTTGATCAGCCATATAATATCTACAAAATTGGTGTCCTTAGAGAAGAGATTATCTCTGTTCATTTAAATAAGCGGTTTCAGAGAACACAGTAAAATTAAGTCAGTAATTACTTGCCCCATGCCCAGGCTATGAACCAGAAAAGGTTGGTGAGGGCATTTCTAATTATATCTCTTTTAAATGGATTTGAGAAGGCTAAATACTAGCAATGCCAATGTTTTGATCCATCACAGACATGACCTGTGTCTACATCTCTTAACACAGCTGCAGTAGTGGGGTAGTAAATATTTGTCAGAAAAATATTCTTGGAATGTCAAAATCAGAGGTGATACTACAGACAGCATGTGTTAGCAATAGTGCTGTTTATTGTTAAATATCCTTGACTGGGTTTATGGTAAATTATTAGGCTTACCCTAGCACTAAACATTGAAATTCCTAGGAATAAAGTTTTATCTCCCTCTTCCAAAAAAATGTCTCCCATTTAGTTCTCCAGCATATTCTCTTTCCTACCAAATAACAAAGCTTATAGAGATTACCACACATGCTAGAAAATTAGACTAGAAAACAAGACTGGAAAACAGTGATAAATGTTGAGGTGGTTATGATGGGATGTGTGTCACTTCAACCTTAACTCATTAAGCATCCAAGAGATATGGCTTGGTTTCCTCCATAGTCAATACAGAAAGACAAGAAACTCTTGTCTCTTTTAGGTATGCGTTTGGGAATTGGTGAAACTGTCTATGGATCTTCAACCTCACACTGCAGTATTTCTGCAAAAACCCACATTGGTTTATGCTGCAGTCAGCATAAAAACATAACATTAAGATAGAGCTAAGTTTAAATTAGCCAGCTTCAAGAACAGGAGACCCAACTGGCTCAAGCACATATGACATAATTCAGTAAGACAAATTAACATATGCAAAGTTTCTTGCATAGGTTAAATTACTTTTGATAGTTGAATTGGCTTGTTGATACTCATATCTATCTCTAAAGATTACTACAATCTCTAAAGAATCTCTAAAGAACACTGCTACCTTCTGCATAGTCCTACCTTTGAAGCCATATTTATCACAAAAAAGATCTCTTATCTTTAAATCGGGAACTGAGCTGAAAATAGCTGAAAATAAGGGAAAGTATTAGATGTGCTTACGTCCTTTTCACTCTTAGAATCATAGAATCATTAAGGAGGAATAGAATAATTGGGAAATACCTTTAAGATCATCAAGTCCAACCACCAGTCTAGCACCACCACCATATTCACCACTAAACCTTGTCCCCAGGTGCCGTTTCCACACCTTTTTTGAACACTTCCAGGTGTGCTGACTCTACCACCTCCTTGGGCAGCCTGTTGCAATGGTTTATAACTCTTTCTGTGAAGAAATTTTTTCCTCATGTCTAATCTAAACCTCTCCTGGTGCAACTTGAGACCATTTCCTCTTGTCCTGTCACTTGTTACTTGGCAAAAGATGCCGATCCCCACCTCGCTACAGCCTCCTTTCAGGTAGCTGTAGAGAATGATAAGGTCCTCCCTGAGCCTTCTTTTCTCCAGGATAAACTCCAGCTCCATCATCTGCTCCCATAGAACTTGCGCTCCAGACCTTTTGGCAAATTTATTGACCTTCTCTGGACTTGCTACAGGGCCTCATTGTCTTTATGCTAGTGAGTGGCTCAAAAATGAACACAGTATTCAAAGTACAGCCTTACCAGTGCCAGGTACAGGGAAATGGACAACATGGTCTTAAGCTGTGCCAGGGAAGGTTTAGGTTGAATATTAGAGAAAAAAGTTTTACAGAGAGAGTGACTAGACATTGGAATGGGCTGCCCAGGGAGGTGGTGGATTCACCATCCCTGAAGGTTTTTAAGATTTAGTGCTGTGGTCTAGTAACCATGGCAGTGTTGGATCAAGGGTTGGACTTTATGATCTCGGAGCTCTTTTCCAATCCAGTTGATTCTGTGATTCTATGATTCTATGAATGATCACTTCCCTGATCCTGTTGGCTATAGATTGATATTATACTCAAAGACAGTATACTGACCTAGATGGACTTTTAGATGTCTCATTCCTCTTTCACAGTTTGCTTTTACATAAATACTAGCCATTCAAAAAGAGTCTGTGTATGGTGACACATTGTTATGATACTGAGACTTTAAATATTTCCTATTTCCTTTCTGTTTTCAGTTACACAGGTTTGATCAGGTAACTGTTACTTTAAATATTTCCTATTATCTCTTCTAAATTTCATTTTGAACATTAAAAGCTCCAAGTTGTATTCAGGGATGTGTCAAAACAGAAGTGAAAGACAGAATCTGACTCATCTGACTATTAAATAATGGTGATTAATGGTGTTTAATGTGGTGAAGCGTTGCCCTCTTCATTCAAAATAGCAGTAATTCCATTTCCAGTAAGGAGATGAAAATAGCATGCACAGTAGGATGCTTGGGATTAGCAGACTGATTTCATTTGATCCAAGCACTTCCCACTAATTCTAAGATATGGAGTTCTGTATTAAATAACAAAATAGGAAAGCCCTTCTGATGAATTAGGGAATAAAGTCTCATAAACTGAAAGAAGCATAGTTTGTTTATAACAGCAATTGATCAACAGTAGGAAAAATTGAAATTATTAGTAATTAAAACAGAGTAATTCAAATCTTTCCTTATACTTGTAATTTTTGGTTTTTTGGCTTGTGCAACTGATGGCTGATTAGTGTTTCATTAGAAGGAAACAGTACATGAATTATGATTACTAAGAAACAAATTTCTTATCTCTAGTCTTACCATACCTTCTCTTTTTCTTGTTTCTTCAAACATACATAAATACATACATATACACACGTGTCATACCTTATCAAGTATTACCACTTATAAAAGTTGCTTTGTTAAACTTCTTTTTTTTTTCATTTTCATGGTTCCTTTTGCAAGGTCTAGCTCATGTTATTGTTAGTGGAAATTTAGTGCAAGTTAAGATTATGACAGAGATAGGCAATGTCACCAATGAAAGCTTTCAGATGATAGTAAACAAAAAGTAAACACATAGACTCTTAGTTCAGTGTTCATGCGTTAAGATTACTAAGGAAGGAACAGAATTTAAACTTCTACCAAAAACAAAATAAAACACAAACACCTAGACTGACATAAGGTGTCATGCCAATCTACCACTCTTTGCAGATAAGCCCCTGACTGCTGCACAGATGAGCATACAGGCAGTAGTAATTCACACTGTTGTGTATAAAAGTGTCTCTCAAACCTTAGGGGTATGTCTTCTCTGGGTTTTGATAAGGTTCCCTCTCTTTTGTCAATCAAATCTCTTCCTGAGTATGCACTCCATCTTCCCTTACATATAATATATGACTCTTTGATTATGAATTGCTAGGCTGTGGGTGACACTAAAGTTAACCTTCTTCTACGACTTACAGACATAGCAGGCACAAATGTTAGAATGGGATAGCCTCTGTTTCTTGGGGAAGAGAGGGTGCCATGTCTGACTTAGTGTTTGGATAAGCCATTGCAGAATGACTAGCTTTGTTTCTGTGGCCTTTTTGCCTTACTACTGAAAAGCACTAATAGGACTTCCAGCCAGATGGAAAGGAAAATGGCGTGTTTCTTTCTAACTTTTCCAGATTATATAGGACATGATAAATGCAAGAAAATTGTGTGTAAATGCTGCTTCCAGATCTTAGATAAAGTGTTCCTGTGACAAAACATTATTCAAATGTGATGAAAATTGTCTCCAAAGATGTTGTAGGTGGTAGAGAGACTGATGGCCCTATTCACAACACTTCAAACTCCCTACCAAATGCAGTTTAAAAATAACGTGACATTGGTTTGACACAAATTGCTGCAAACTATACATTTGTCATTCCCATTACTGAACAGAAACCAGGAATTATGGGTTGACACGCTTTTCGTTCAAGTATGTCTGAAAGACTTAGATGGGAAAATAAATGAAGCAGTCAATACTAGTGATATGATTAATATAGGGTCTGGTTTGGGCTTACTTTACAAGTGTGCAAGAAATTGCTTGTTGGACTTCAGAGTGTTTTCATTGTGCAACAGTTAAGAGATTATGGCTGTGAAAGGCACTTGCAATGTCAGTGAATCTGACTGTGAGGCAGCACATTTAAGAAAAGTTTGTGTTTACAGAGGAGGTGACTATGCTCTTTTCTTTTAGTGATTTGATATTTATAAAAAGTGGTTGAAGAAGGGGCTCAAGCTAGCTTTGTAATAGTTCCTGATGCTAAAAATATGATTCTGTTGTATTAACTGCAACCCTGTTCTGAAAGCAATTTAAACTGAGCTCTAAGTGTGGATTCAAGTATAACTATGTAAAAAAAAGTCATGCACAACCTCTGTTAATACTTTAAAAAATTTCATAGGTTCTTTATATCAGATAACCTGTAGATTGCTCATTTTCTATGACTGCATGAGCAAGTAAACTTGCAAAATGTGGAGGAATCACACAGGAGCAACAAAGACTGAGTAAATTCTGCATAATACTGTGGAACGACATGTTGTGAAAAGTTTCTTATGACTGTCAATGCTAGTAGATTTTTTTCATAACCTAATCCTTTGTAGGACAGTTATAAATGCCCAGGGCATTACAATTCCTCTTCCTACTAAAGGAGAAATCCTTGCCATAAAATTTGAATATTATTTGTTTGCATCCATATACACCTATTGGAATATAGATCTAAGCAGTCATCATTTTCACACGTATCAGTTTAACATGGTTTAGAGATGAGAACATATTTTAATCATTAGGAAAAATCCTGCTACCTTGAATAAACAAAATTGTCAGGGTGGAAGATGATTTTTCCCAATAGAATCTTTGATCAAAATCCTGGAATAAGAAAAATCAGGACGGTAATTGTAGCAGTGACCCAGTATGGTATCCAAGATAGTAACCGTAAATATTTACAACTCACTAGAGAAGTTTGCTTTGTTCTCTGAACTTATATGTACAATTTGCAAGAATGAAAACCTGATCAGAAAACAGGAATGTTGCCATTTTTGTTTCTCAGGTTGTACTTCACTGATATCCTCACTGGGATCTTCCTTTGTAGCCAGATGATGCATTAGACATGCATGATGTAAAACCAGTTCATTTAAAAAATGTCTGGTTTATAATGGAGGTTTGGGATGAAACAAATTTACATTTAATTATTGCCTTAATTTTCCTGGTTTTATATGTTAAAAATTCATGATTATCTTTGTTCTTGAAAAATATACTGCCTCACAGGGGAATGGGACTTTTTACCCAGTGAATAGAGATGCACACCTCATTCTTATTGTCTACAAAATGTACATTTGCGTAGAAGAAAGTGACTAAAACTAGGCTTTTGTGGGATCCAGGACTTCTAGAAGATTTTTTTCTAGAGATCTTAAGACCAGCCTGAAAGGCTGTTAGGATAAGTTTGTAACAGGACTAAAATTTGTTACCTACTTGCTTTGAAACCACTGGAACCCTTTGCAGTGTGACTTCATATAGGACAATACACAACAGTCTCACACCAGATAGGGAAATGTGTTTTCCCTGTGGCTTGGCTTTCCCAGTAACACAGATTATCAGATGAGGCAGAGTAAGACAGTTCTCTATCAGAACACAAAGCACTTCAGGAGACAGAAAAAAGCTTGAGCTCTTTCAACGAAATAGAAAGAGCTTGAAAGGCTAGATCACATCTGACAGAGACATTATTGAGGCAGAAGAGTCACCGAAAAGTGGATCGAGGAGTCAGACATTACCTGCTCAATTACCCAGATTGTGAGCTTTGACCCAGATCTTTTTCTAGAATGATGCATCTGACCAGATCAGATTAAATCCTAAAGCTGAAGGATTTCTGTCTCTGCAGAATTGCAGAAAAAAACCCCTGTGTTAACATTTGTGCCAGAGAGCTACAACTCTTAAAGACAAGCCTTAAACAGCACTAATATGGATGATGAGAACTAGAGTAGACAAAAAGGCTGAATTAGTCTGACCAAATTATAGACATCTGCAGTGTGTGTGCTTATTGCCAAGGTATGTGTCTCAGTTCTCTCCCTTTTCAGAGAAAGAGATTTTCTAGGGTACAACACAAGAGGAAGTATCAAAAATAGACCACTGAACCTCGGAGTTCTTTGTCTTCATCACCCAGGAGGGGAACCAGGCATTACCCATTCATACACAGATGCCTGTGTTGTCACTGATTATGGTTAGTCAGATGAAAAGAATTTAACCCTGTTGGTCAAGGAGGAGCTGAGAAGTCCATCCTTCCTCTACTACCAAACCGTAGTCTAAGTCAGATGTAGCTCTTCAAAGCTGCTCAGACTTACCCTTCCCTTGGAATTCCTTGGAATTCTTCTAGCTAAATTTTGACTGATTATAAACTGTAGACATACATTTTCACACTCCATGGTTCACTGTTTACTTCCAGGAAGAAGAAAGTACCAGACTGGGCAGTTTTGTTCCTCCAGATCTCTGGAGCTCTTACAGAGGAGCAATTTATGCACCACTGAGTATTATAAAGCAAGGGAAATTTTTTTTCACCCTGAAATCATCAGGTGTTGTTTAAAAAGAAGACTACTAGCCTAAGAAAGCTTCTTGTTTCTTACTATATGCACATTTAAAAGCTCATTAGATAAACACTCTCATGTCATTCAAGCGTGCTTCTCAGTACTGTGCAATAAATAATCAGAATGATAAAACTAATACAAGTCCTGAAGTATCTTTTTACATTTCTCATGGCACAAAATATTCTCATGAGGATGTTAAAATCACAAGCAGATCAATTTTGTTGAAACAAACTTGCTTTTATGTATATTTCTTGTTATGCATTTGTACATATATAGTAGGTATCCACTATCTAAATATAAAAAGGGAAAACAAATTGCAAAGAATCAAGTGATCAATTAATAAATATCAACAAGCCTCCTAAAAGCCAGGGGCATCAGATGTTCAAAGTGAAGTTTTGGGTTTGATCATAGCAGAGATAGACAGAGTTTGCTTCAGACTCACCTGTACATGGTTTGATGCAGGTAAACCTTGAACACGCATGGGTTCTGGTGGCATTTAATGTCTAAAGTTCTATCTTACTTCTCTTTGAAGAGTTCCATCTCTTTTCTTGCTCCTTTTTTATTTTTTACTTTTTTTTTTTGTAAGAAAGACGACAGGGTCTTGTAAATGAAAAGGGTGATTCTACCAGAGTAGCTCTTTGATGAATGCAGACTTCTATTTCAACTTGTATAGTGGTGTTTGCAGGGGTGAGAGCAGGAATTCTCAAAGGTATGAATGGGAAATAAGCACAAAGTTCTTTTGACTTCCATCAGGTTCTTAAGAGCCTTTGTTGATCTTATTTATTAAATTTAGATAACTGTATATAAAAAAACCCCAAACATACTGAGATGTTTTGCCAAAAGGAAGGATATAAAGCAGCAATGTTATAACATCTGAGTTATAATATAATAACTTTCAGCCTGGAAAATCCTGCAGTAGGGACTTGTTTGCTAGCTCCTCGTTCCTTGTATTTCAAAACAAAAAGGGAAGAGAAAAATGGATTCAGACTAATCGACATGAGGACTGAGTGCAATTCCTATTATAAAGCACTTTCTTTATGCAGCAGATCGGTATAAAATAATACTCACTACGTACCTGAGCTGATACTAATTATTGTTTACATGGCATCTAGATAATTTAAGAATGTGTCGACATCAGCTTGCTGAAGGTGGCAGGTTTTCTTTTGATTTTGATATGTTTTGATATGTAATTTTCAAAAGTGAAGAGTTTGGAAAGAAAAATAAACAAAGGAAACCATGTCAGGCTGTAGAAATATATCTCTGTTTTAATGGGATTTTTGGAAAGGCACTGTCATTTGCTTCACAATATCTTGGAATTTCCTCAAATGAAAAATCCTGCATTCTGATATTACACAAATCAGATATATCAAGAGTGTAGACTGAGCAGAATCCCACCCAAGCAAAGCAATTAGAAAAAGAAAAGAGCCCCTCCCACTGCTCTTCTGAAAGAAACAACAGCTTCTTCTAAAGGTAAAAAAGAAAATCAGGAAACAAACAATTCCCTCCCCACCTCCTCCTCAAATGAATGTAATGTATAGTTGTTTGTAAGAAAAAAATAACAATTTACATTAAGGTAACCTGTAAAACAACAGAGAAAAAAGAATTTATATAAAACACATTGTTATCTTTGCAACTAATTTTGCATATAACTTGTTTTCCTCAACAGTAGCCCTTCATCTTTTCATGGGGTAAAAATGGAAGCTCATTAGCATTAGTGGGCCATTTATATTCTTCACGCTTTTTAGCTTAAAGCTGTCCAATCTGAGAGATATTTTTATTTGTGATGAATATTTATATTATTCTGCACCATAATAGTCACATTTTATCGCAATTCTTCCTTCAGACAGTAGGGTAGGTTAGAAGATTTCTTCCCACATATTTTCAGTAATCACTTTTCAAACAACTCCTATTATAAAACACTTCCTTTATGTGGCGGATCAGCTGTAAAATAATATTCACTACATACCACATTTGTACTAAATACTCTTTATGTAGCATCTAGATAATATAAAAATATAGACTCTTCATCTTGCAGTTCCATGAAGCAGTCAAGTTCCACTCATCTACATTTTGTCTCATTTTAATCTGTAACTGCTGGCCTTCAAATTAGCAGCTTTTCCCTCTTCTTTGAGCCTTTCTTAATTTTATTGGTATCTTTTCCCTCCTTTCTTTTTTCCTTTCCTGAATAATTTTGCATTATGGAGAAAGAAGTCTGGAAGTTTTTGCTGACATACAGTGTATAAAGAAACTGGATGGCAGAAGTAGTTGACCTGGTAATGGTAATTATGCACAGAAATAAAAGAAATACAGGGTGAAGTTTTTGATCCATATCATGGAGTTGTACAATGATCAATTGCCTGTCCAGATCTGCTCTGTACTTATTATTTTTATGGAAATGTATCATCCCAGCTTCTGTTAGGTATACTCAGCTACACTTTGTCTCCACCTCTTGGTGTTCCAACTATTTCTGTAAGAGTTAATAAAATATCCTGAAAACACAAACACAAGGCCTTTGAAAGACTGGATTTTACTCTAATTGAAGCCGGAAAATCAAAGCTCCAACTTTGTTTTCTGAGAACCAGCATGAGAAAATGCAGATTGTGGATAGCTTAATGGAACTGGCCTACTTTCTAGAGTCATTTGTTTTGATGAGAGTCAGAGTGTAAATTCTGTGCAGAACACAGACAGCTATTATGCAGTTAATTATGCACAAAGTAAACATGTACAATTTCAAACAGCAGAATGCCACCTAATAATGGATAACCTGAGATTTATGGTATGCATGCTCAATCTGTAAAGGCTTCTACTCATGAATCTAAAATGAACGGAACATTGCCTAAATGATCTGGAATGAAGGATTTAACATATCACTCTACCCTTATTGCTACTTATTTCCTGTCAGCAGATTTTTCATTTGGTTTTTATTTATTGCACATAAACACTACGCAGATGATTTGGTCATATTTAAAAACATATGGTCTGTGCTTCTGATTACTGGTTCTGCATTTTATTACCAATTACTTCTTAAAGTAATCACTTCTTTAATTATACTGGTCAGCAGATAATGATTTTGCCTTCATTTACTTGAAAACTAACTGCAGCAAAACAAGTCATGATGCGAATGCCGCTAGAAGAGCAGGACACATCCTTTTTTCTCATATTCATTGGCTTCTTTTGTAGGTGTTTTTCTAAATGTGATTGCAGTCTACATTTATTCTTACTTCAGGTTTTCTTTGCCAGAGACTGATCAGTGCTCAGATGCAGTTATCAGAGTTGTGACTACATCAGAGCCTGTTAATGGAAGTGTTGGCTCACACACCACCATTAGCCTGTGTCATCTCCATTGTGTTTTCTGCAAGGAGAAAAGGGCTTAAAAAAATCATAACTAATTGCAAAGTAGCAAGGAACCCAACTGAACTGCTGGAGCAGCCTCTCAGTAAAAGGCAGTTGCTATTGTCTCTTTCTGCAGTTGAATTTCTAGCTTGTTCTCCTCTTTCATAATTTTGTTTTAGGGGAATAAAAGCAAACAAGCCCACAGACCCTGAGAAACCTTTGTAGCTTTGCTGTAACTGTGATCTGTGACACCAGGGACAGATTAATTTACATGTTTGAATAGGTCATCACATCAATGGAAGTATTGCTGACACTTTTTTTTCATTTGGATTATTATTAATTGCATGTAATGTCTTGCTGTAATCAGGTTTTTGTTTCTTTATAAGTGCTTCCTGACTTTATTCTTTTCTTTGCTGACTTCTGGGTCCTTTTAAAAAATTCCACTGACTCAATTGAATTGTACAATCCTTTTGCCAGGGGTATTCTAATAAAAGAACAAGAGAAAAGAGGTGGAAAATTTAGTCAGAAATGTGTGTATCATAAGCTTTATCTATATTGCTAAATAAATCTGTCATCATGCATGTTATTGAAATGTCATCATGCTCCCGGTCATGCTTTTGGCACCAGAATTTTCTGAAACAATGTCTGGGTAAAATTTGGGGCATAGCATGTCTGATGGAGCTCTCATATCCACACATATGAGGGGTATGTAGTGTAACAGTTTTGCTCTGTACAGTCCTCCAATTGTATCCCAGCAAGGCTGGCATCCTCAATCACTCCCATGTGTCCACACTTGGGCTACACCCCAAATTTCAGGCAGCGAAACACTTATAAACCGCAACACAGATTTCTCAGTAGTCTAGACACGTTCCACTGAGAAAAAAACCATATAGAGATGATAAGCATGACTTAAGGTGACTGAGGCCCAGGGAAAGATGAATACTAAGTGCTGTGTAGTGTGGATATAGCTAAGCCAAACCATTTGCCCAGAGACTGGACCCTGTCTCTGTTTTATTTAACAGCAAATATTGGGACTCCATGGAGAGAGATGGAAATGCATCATACTGTGAGATTTTCTTGTGTACAGGGGGATGGATGGATAGAGTACTTATCAAATACAATGAATAGATTTTTCTGATGTTTAGAGAAAGAAAAATGGTGTTCCCCCATGAAAAAAACATGAGGATTAATTAAAAGTCTTTTTTTTTTTAATGAACTGTGTTCCCCTTATGCATCACTTTAATTGTACTATGAAAGAGATACTATTATAACTAATATTACCCAGACTGAAGTGACAGGTGTGCTGAACTCTACAGTTCTCTTCATATATATATGTATCACATCAAGAAATTATTTTGGAATAGTGAAGGAAGAACCATGGGGATGCTGAGATACATTGCAGTTGGCAGACAAGCTGTCTAGTTCAAAGCTAGCTTGTACAGTTCTGCCTTTGACTGCAATTCAAACATGCTTGGATATATAGCACTGCTGATGTTTGAACTACTTAGGCACTGTTATGACAGTTCCTACCCCTGTAGGTAGAGGGGAAGATGCTGTACAGTCACACTTTCTTTCAGGCAGTGTATTCTTATTCCACAAGATGATAAATCTGACAAAAAAACCCACAAAACATAACCCCCTCAAAAAACCCCCCACACAATGAATCAAAACCAACCAAAACCCAAACCACTCAGTTATAAAATTAGTAGTAAAGACATATTGTGTTAAATTACAGGGAGAAGAGATGAAAAAAAACTGGAGAAGTAGTAACCACAGAAAAAAGAAACAAGCCCAGAAGTAAGGAAATAGGTATGGCTCTCTTCTGGGCCATTAAAAGTTACAGGTACAAATGTGTACTGTATTGCATTGTTCCTTTTTACTACTTTGATGGCCCTGCCTCCTTTTCTTGCAGTTTTGCTGAATCCATCCTGCCTTCTACATTAAAGGTATATTTCCTTACAATGTGAAAGGGGGGGGGGGAAACTTTGATCTCTGGGAGATAGTAGTCCTTTTTTTTTATTTCCTTTTCTTTTCACTTGTTCTTCTGTAATTAAAGTTAAAAATTCAATTGTTCTTTATCAGCATTTTTTGCTTGTGTAGCTCCTTAAATTTTTTTTCCTTTCCATTAAAAATTTTGTCTTTGATTACTATTCCTTTCCTCTGGATCAGTCTGCTTTCACATCAGATCTCTTGTTCTCATCATTGGAGCCTGCTGTGTGAATCAGATAAGCCTGGTAAGATACCTTTACGGTAGCAGCCTTGATTGTGTTTGCTGAGCTGTGAGAAAAACAAGAAATCTTAAAAAAAACCCACCAAAACAAAACAATAAACCAACTCAGAGGCTTCCTTGTGAAAGAATCGACCCCTGCTGAATCTATAGTACAGCAAAAGGCAGAGAATTTTACACTTAAATTGAAAGAGACTTATTGAAGTCTTGCTGAGAGGAAACCATCTCATGTTGTTAGCTTGATCTTAGTAGTTTTCATCCGCCTAATGTACTGCTCCAGCACTATGTTGTACTCAGTTTGCATAGAGGTAAATGACAACATGCTGCCCAAGGCCCTAGGGAGTCAGGCCCTTACTCTTTACAAAAGAGCAGTGGAAGCAGAGCAGTCACCCCAGCAGGGCTGAGACTCCGATGCACCACCTAGGCTGACAAGAGGATGCACAGCTGCAGGAAGCCCCTGGGACTGGAGGGACCTTTGACCTTAATGGCAGCTTTGCAGCTGGAGCAATTAGTGCCACACATCCAACTAGATGCGAGGGTGATGCACACAGCAGCCTGAAGCATACAAACAGGCACCCTCTGCTAAATGGGAACAGACTGTCAGTACTGCGGTCAGTTCATAGCAATACTCGTTATTATTAAGCCCATGAATGTGTTACAGAAGTATTGGCAAATCTTATCCTCCCGGTAAGGGAAGTGGGTGGTTGACATGGAATAAGAATCTTTTAGCTGCTAGTTTAAAGTCTGCTCAGACTAGAAATGGCAAGACTGTAGCAGATGATGGTTTCTCTGATGGTAATCAATAGTCTTGAAGTATTTATTTGATGGCAGGAGTCTGTATTATAAAAATTCCCCTTTAGCAATAGAATTACTTGTGTTTTAACAAATCAGGCCTAGGGCATATGTAATATTTGTTAGCTGCAAGAATGAATGCTTCTGATGGTTTTGCTGTTCCTCCCACTTCTCCCCTTTTAGTCCCCTGAGAGCCTATCAGCAGTCTGCAATAAGTCTTGGGACTAGGGCTGGACCAGGAATGTTTCCCTGCTATGAAAAGGAGTTGTCAAGCAGTAGGGGAAGAGAAAGGAAATACATCTTTTGAATGGGAGGATGTACCAATTGTACTGAGGTCCTGGAACTGGAGTAGACTTGGTGTTGGGGCAAAATATGGTCAAGTAATAAATGTGGAAGAAGACAGGTAATTGTTTAGGCATGTTGAGCTTTCTTGTATTGTAGCTGATGTCAAATTGTGCTTTGGGGCAAAGATGTTTTATTTTCTCTGACATCCCCCTTGCAAATTCTGGGACGTCAGCTTTGAACTTGAATGAGCAATATCATTTATTTGTTTGTAACTTCTGCTAGTTTCACCATCTGGTATGAATTATACTGCACTGAACATGTTCTGTCTTATCAAATTCTATTATCACTTGGTGCTTATCCTGTAGTTTATCACTTTGCAGCTGCTTGTGTAAAAATAAGTAAAGCAAGGAAGTAAAACTCTTAGTGGTTTGAAAACCCTTTAAAATCTTGTTTCAAGATTTTAACACCTGAGGCCAGAATCCTTGTCTCAAATACAGATAACTTTAATGTTCTTTTCATTGTCTGTATAGCTTTATTGTTCTGTAGTGTTATTTTACAACAAACTGAATACCTTTGGTTTTGTCAAGCAGGTTATCCCTTTTATTTTACTTCCATTTATTTGTCTCTAGTTCTAGAGAATTATATATTTTGTGCATTTTCCTTTTGTTCGTTTTTCTAATTTAATTTGATTAGCATTAAGTTCTACATTTTTTTGCCTTGGTTCCTTCTTATTTTTAGGGTAGTGTATTTAATTTTTTTTAACCTGGTTTAGTGATGCATCTTAAGTGTGCTTTTCATTTATGTTTTATTTCAAAATCATATCTCTATTTTTTCTCTTCTCTCTCTCTCTGTTACCTTTCCATTTATGTTCTTAAATGTGCTCTGTTTGTAGTGCAGAACTTAAGTGCTGACTTATTTCTTTTTTACTCCTGTTATCTAACCCTGGTCACTGTAGGTTGATTCATTTACTTTTGCAGATATTTTTTCAGGAGCAAATCCTTCACACTGTATCAGATAAGAGTCTGAACATCATGGAAATAATAAACAGAAGAGATTTCACTCACAGTCCAAAAGTGTTAGGGAAAACTACTTTCAAAAAGCACTTTTGCAAACTGTTACATATCACGGCTTGAAATCTTTGAAGCATCTTAAATCTGGTAGCTTTAAATTTCGACTCTCACTTCTAGTTTCACCTTTTGAGGGTTTTTTTTGGCTTTCACATAGATGTTATACATCAATAAATATTTAAGTCTGACTCCTCAGGTAAAAGAAAATAAAACCCTTTGGCAAAATCTATGAATTAGAAGTACTTGATCTCACCTGATGATCAAACTTCAAACAATAAGGATAGACCAAGGCAACAAACCTTGTCCATAACGTCAAGACAAAGCTAATAACTGAACATTTATTTTTTCTCTCATTAAATGCTGAATGATGAAATTATTGTACCAAGAGTGTTTCTGTTCAAAGTGTTTGACCCACAACACCTCATGATCTTGTTCTGCCCTGGTGAATTCTGAAGTGGAGCAATTTTGGGGATTCTCACATGGTCAGGGTACAGCACAGTCACATACTCTGGAATAGAAAGTTGATGTCAATTACAGACATTTTATCACATGATCACAGTATTACCTTGCTTTTTTCTGAAGCACTGCAGAATAGAAATCAAACTATCTAAATCAAAATTTGGTAAATCTTCTGCCAGATCCAGGTTTTCGTTACTTTGATCAAAACATAGAATTCCTTGGACTTGATGACATAGTGATTATGACCAGAATGTAGCCACCCATCAAAGTAAATGGCAAGACTGTCTATTTATGGATAAATCCTGAAGGAAATTATAAGAACACTGAACTCTGTTCTATAGTCAAAATTTACAGTGCTGCAAAGTAAATAAAGCTTGATGAATCTGAGTCTTTACTAATTAATCAGTGCGAACTTTTTATTAGTTCCTTCTGTCTAAAAGGACTTTGAAAGAAATTTTGAGTTCTACTACTCTTTAATTGAAATGGAACATCTAATGTATAGAAATGGCAGAACTGTTAAATAGCTTGTGATTCTCCAGGTAAAATTATTTATGAACCAAGATGTGACTTTAATAGTTTTGAATCAGGAGAAAGAAATTGATTTACTTTTACCAAGTAAGAAGGGGAACCTGTTGCCATTTCACAATAAGCCTTTTGTTTGCTTGGAGGTTTTTTATTTGTTATTTTTTAATAACTTTAAGAATTTGAATTTCCTTGATCAGGATGTCTTTCCAAAACCAGTATCAAAGGGATCTAAGTGTTGTGAAGGCATCTTTTACTAGAGATCTGGATATGCACGAAACTACAGCCAGGTTTTATTTTGAGTTTTGAAACATATGAAACATGGATAGAATAACAAATCACTGGAAGGATGAAAACACTTGTAATCATAATAAAGCCAAAGAAGACTGAAAGAATTGTCTTGGAGACATGAATGCTTATACCAGACAAAATATTCTTTGAATGTGCATTTCTACCCTGTAAGAGCACATCAATTTTGTTTTCATAGCAAGACATGAAGAGTTAGTAAATAACAAGATTTATACACAGACCCTGAGTACTGAGTTGGACAATCACATTATTGATTGGCCACCATGATGGCACTAAACCTGAACCTCCTTAATGTCATCATCTGTAATCATCTCTTGATTAGACTCTCTAAAGCACCACAGCCATGATCAGGTAGAAGGAGAGAGCTCTGATTGAGCAAATCAGTTTGAAAAGGGTCCCTGGAGAAGAATTTCATTTTCCAGGCCAGAATTATCATCTTTGTGCCTTTGAATCTATACTAATAACATAATGGTGGAGAAAAAAAAATGTTTCTCATGTTGAAATAAACCATCTGTTTCCTCCCTCTCCTCTGGGCTGGATTTATCAAATTATGAGCTGAGTATTACACAGTTCTTTTTCAGTGAGAGAAAAGGACTGATAGAAGATAGAAATTCTGAATTCTTCTGTTATCTGCTGGAGGACTGTTGACATATGTAATTATTTAGCATCATGTTTGAAAATGGTTTTAAAACTCTTGATAACAAGAGATAATTTGTGTCCCTTTATAGAAAAGTAAATCTCGTGCCAACTGCACACAACTGAAACTAATAATATTATAGTAACTCTGATCTTAATAGATTCTGGTTTTGGTTAGAGATGCAAATCAATGATATCCCAGTCTGTGATGCTACTCTGGAGAAAAAAATAAAACAGGCATCAAAACCAAATCACTCCAACATTTGCTTCAGTGAATTAAATTCTTTATTAAGATGTTGATGACAGTCAAGAAAGCTGATAATTGTATTTTGCTTGAGACAAATTGTACCACTATTATGCTGTAACACTTGAGAAAACATAAACCCAGAGAACTGAGATGAAACCATTGAGAGCCCTTGCAGTCTGAGATTGGTATCACAGATGCAGTGGCACTGGCTTCATCCCATCAGTACAATGCTGCACATAATGTCGCTCTTTGAAAGAGTTTGAAAGAATTATTGCTCCTGGAATCTCCCTGTTAATTAAGGTAAAATGGAAGACTCTGGACCCTCTCTTCAGATTCCACTGATATAACCTATTACCAAAACTTCTGAAAAAGGTAGATATGTTAAAAAGAATGTAAGTACCTACAACCTTATATCTTGTCTATCCCAAAAAGTTCATGATTCCTGGAATGTTTGGAATCGTACTTAACATTATTTTCCTGCATCTTTCCAGAATTGTCCTTATATGTGTGTAGTCCATTTAGAGTAGGAATTTTTTAGGTTTTTTTTTGCATGAAGTGATCCCTTCCATAAATTCCCTTACAATTCTGACTTATAGGTTGTGTTTTGAGCCTATTTACTGGGTAGCAAGAGGCTGTATAATGCTGTATAGACATTTCAAGGGAGGAATGGAATAACTTCTAGTATATATTGTCAGCTGTGGACTTGGCAGATCTACAAAGAATGCAATCATGGCTACCAAGTAAACAGATAAAGTCTCAATATGAAGCCAGTATCAATACAACTAGGCAACACCTGAGGTCTCATTCACTTCATTCCCTGAACAAGGAGTACATATGGAGTGCAATACTTGGAAATGTCAGGTAAAGGCTAATTTGCATTGATTGTTATGGAAAGTCCATCCAGCAAAGCTGGAAATGGGGATGGCTTGTGGTTGCTAAATTTTCCACTACAGGAAAACTCAGCTCAGAACAGTTTCTGATAGGTGATCTCTGTTTCTTAATCAACACAATGATAACCTATTTTTGATCCATACTGAGTAAAGTCCTACTGCCTCTCAGCTTGCAATGTGTTGGCATTGCTAATTTAGGTTGTAGCAGTGGCTGAGGAGAGGAAAAAGATAGTCTGAGTTTTGCCTGCTGAGAATTCTGGGATAGGCACTTTCTGTGAAACAGTGTGAGTCATTACCATGCTTGTCCATTCATTTCTGCTTGTTGTTCTGGTGCCAAAGTAACTTGAACTGTGTTTGTGTTTGCATAGGCATAATTTAAAAACAGATGTGAGAATTGTCTATAGCCAGTTAGTGTGTGAATCCTCCATGGCCAACATATTTGTAGATGCCCTGTTCCTATATTAAAAAAAAAAAAAGTCTGTAAGAAGTTATGGCATACTGAACTCTAGTTTTGCTGTATGCACCACTTTGTATCAGCAGAGTTTCATGGTTAAGCGTTCAAAAATTTTTGTTTGGGTATTTCACGCTTTCTTAACACAGAGATAGACACACCAATTCCCTATGAAGATTTGAATAACCCCAAACATACCATAGACAGGAAAATTTCATGATCTCAAAGGTGCTCTTGGAGGCTTCATAAGCAGAAGTCCAGTGGTTGTTTTATGTATCTATACCTCTTCACAATGTAGCGTTAACTCACAAGGTCAAACTGGCAGTCTGAGGATGGCACCTAACCTATTCAATGTCTCCATCCAGCCCTGTTATTGCTGTCAGGAGGAATGATGGACCAGAAAACCCCCAAGACACCACGCTTCAGGTGCTTCACCACGCTACAAAAAATTACTGGTACCCCACTACATCTCGTAGGTGAAAGGGACAGAATGGACACCTGCTGTCATTTTATATCAAATGTAGGAGCTAAAAAAATTGGTAATTTAGTGCTACTCTAGCAAGGAATTTAACCTCTATGAGAGCAGTTGTTGGTGCACATAGGGAATCTACCCGTTGTTGGGGAAGCCACTGGGTAAGCTGTACGTTTGGTTATGGCAGGAGTTGTGTGGTCTGTGGCAAAGATCACACAGTATCTGTAGAACCTCTCTGAAGGCTGAATTCAATAAATAAGAAAGGTTTATAGACAGTAAGAAGGGATGTGGGAAATTTGCTTAGAAATGTCTAGCAGGAGAACATATCTTAGTTTGCTCCTACCATGTGTGGGTTGTGATGAGATGAAATCAAACACTGCAGTTTGGGGTTTTTTTGTGAGAACAGTTGGGAGGAGGGAGGAGAACTAGCTATTGAAAAGTACACAAAATCTAAAAATAAAAGACAGTGAAAATAAAGAGAAGAATTAACCTATGGTCAGAATGAATTATCTGACAAATCTCACATTTATTTCTACAGATGTTTAATCCTCAGATTGCCTACAAAACTTTCAAAACTATTCAGTCTTAGTCAAATGTAATGCTATCTTTGGATAAGAGTTGTCGTCAGAGATTTGGAAAAAATATTAACAATAATAATAACCATTTGTGTAATATTATGGAATGATTACAACTATTGAAATATCAAAACAGTACACCGAGGTGGGAATTTGTATCATATAAAAATGTAGAAAGAACTACTACAAAATTATATGATATGAAGTCAGTAACACACTTATGGTGCTCCATATAAGACTTTACAGGTGGTGATGCTGAAACTAACATTCATTTATCACTGGGTGCTAGATTTATTCTGGCATCATAGATGTAGAAAGCAGACATTTGTTTAAAATGTTTGCTGTACACAGACAACAAATTACTGAGCTACTCACAGCTAGTTGGACCCCATTTGTACCAAATACACTGTAATCTACACTGTTGCTAATTTATTTTACATTACTTTTGACCTTCAAACTTTTTTTTTCTGGTGGGGAGTGATTCATTCTTATTGAAATAGCAATAAACTTACTCCTTATGATTACATAAGTAAGAAACGAATCTCTTAAATGCCCTAAGTTTCAGCAACACACACCAGACTGTAGTGGGTAAGGAATACTGAAATCACAGACAACCTTCTTGTGGATGTCTAAGAGATTTCCAGCTGTGTGCCTCTGATTCCCTGGATAAGAAACCTGAGGCATGTTCTCTCATTATGCCCTAAATATGAACCAAGCTCATATTTTTTTTTTTTTTTGGATCAGGGAAAGCCAAACAAAAAGTTGAAAAGTGTATGTGGAAAAGTTAGATGTCTCTATTTTGTAATTATATGATTCCAAATTTGGTTTTAATTTTTCTCTTTCTTCCCCTTCTCTAACAGTCTGTCTTGTTTTATTTTGTTTCTGCACTTTACTATTGTGGGAGGTAGTTAGGAAAGAAGACAATAAGCAGGAACAATTCAAAGAGACTTAAAATTAAAAAAGAAGAGGAAAGCAAATAAACAAAAAACTGGCTTGAGTTTCCCAAGAAAAAACACGCCTAGGGAGAAAAAAATATTATTTTTCCTTCTCAATGAAAACTACTGGTGATTTCTGCTTCGCTCAAGTGATGCCAGGCTGCTGAAAAGAGAGCCATCAAAGCTGCTCGGTCCTAGAGCAAACTCTCTAAATGGAAAGAAGGAAGAAAATGTTACTGAGAAGATCTTCTCAGTGAAAACCCAGACTATAGATACAGTACACAATCTGCCATTTTTCTTTTAGTTTCTTGGAACTGTTCCACTCTCCTTTACAGATTTGCTTGAAAGCACTAAAATAAATAAATATTCATAAATGCACTTCAAAGCCATTGTGATTGAAGAGATATGCAGTTTGGAACTAAACATCTGAAAAGAAAAAACATAAAATCCAAGAACTGTGCAGCTGGGATGACTCTATTACATCATAATCTCATAGTCTCCATGCTCTGCAGAGCAGGTTTGATGGGACTGCAATGTTGCCAGTCACCACATGTGCTGTACGAAGCACTGAAGCTTCATCCTTTCTTCACAACACAGAAATACAGTAAAGGGTAATTATACAGGAGTAGATGTATTAGGAGAAATCAAACAATCTATTTTGTATTGCATTAGCAATGAAGTAATTATTATTGTATGGACATTGTAACAATTGCATATGACTATAAATAGGCTAAATGTGAAATTTTGTTCTACATTTACATTTTAAAAAAATGTGGGTACCTGCTGCTTTATCTTTAGTGTTGCATGCTGCTTTTTGCATGAAATTTCTTACCCCCACTCCCCTTTATCAAAGAATGGATAAAGTAGATGAAGCTATTCTAGTTGAAATTGAAATTCATGGCATGGAAATATTAATATATGCAGTTAGTACAACTCCATGTCTCTGTCCTGTACTACAAAAAAAAGATGTGTGCTTCCCAAATCCCTGCACCTTAACTCAGCTGGCTAGAAATTTCTCAGAGATTACTTAGCTGTGTATATATGTTTGAGGCTGTCACTTAATAATTAAGACTATTTACTACAGTTCATGGGACATGGTGCATTTTAAAGCCCTCACAAATTTTATCTTTGCAAGCACTTGCTTTCAAATGACCCTGAAAGCACAATAGTCTTTAAAGTCAATGTATATATTCTACTCCAACTGCGGTGAAATAGATATACTTTGCTATTTGGTGGGGGAAAAAAGCAAATTTTAAAAAATTCTTTCTTTGTCTGAAGAATTTTACCCCAATTTACCAGATAATAGTGCATGAAAGGAAAACATGTTGCAAATGAAAATTAAATGGAATATTTTGGTGTTACAAGGACATTTCAAGCAATATCTAAATTTTTCAGGAATTAATAAAATCTTCTCGTCATGACTTTCATTCATAAATAATCAGGGCAGCAACTGTCTTCTCTTCACTTTTCACTTCTTTATCTTTTCTGCACTGTTATCTTGACGAGCTAAGGGTATTATGATACAGCTGACCTAGGTAATCTTTCTCACCATGATTTAAGTGTATTGTGTACGTCTAACTGGTACAAACCAGCAATCCTACCAAAAAAGCAGGCTCAGTCACAACGGGGATTTGTCCTCAATCCCCTGCTGCCAACGCAGGAGAAGCCACAGAGGGAATCACACAGCAACTAAAACTCTGGGGAGAGCAAAGGGAAGGAAAGCTTCATCTGTATTACTCTTAATAGTGTGTGGTGCTCCTTACCAAGCATATATAAACCAGTGTGGGAAGGTGGGTGAGCAGAGTCATGAAAAGCAGCTGGAGGAGGTAGGGAAGCCTCTGTTCTCATTGGCATGTACTAGCACAAGGTAGCTGCAGGTGGTGTGGGTAGAAGTGAAATTATGAGACATAATTTCATAATGAATATCAAATTATTGTGTGTGATGAGTAAGGAAATTCTTTGTAGTGTTTTAATAAATGTCTTAGATTAAGCTAATTACCTGTGTAAAAATAACCTGTTGGAAATGCACAGTTCAAACAATTCTAAGAGGAAAGTAGGAGCAGTTAAAGGTGAATCTCACTTGGAAAGTATCTAAAACAAAGTGGAGGAGCTATTGTAGGAGAACCTTAAACCTGACAGCTCTACAGCTGGTCTTTTAGTACATAGTCTATCCATGTTAAATATGCAGAATTACAGATAATATTAAATTAGGCATGCCGGATTAATTAATAGGACTAAACTACAGAAGATAAGCCTGAAATGCAGATGGATTGTGTTACAGAAAGATGTTAGGTAACTACTATAACTAGATCAACCTGATACTCTTAGCCTGGATGTTATGAGAGAACCTCACATATATTCCAAGGAAACACTATTGTATTCTTAGAGGAAATGTACATTTTAACACTTAGTGGTTTTGACACTCTGTGGTGTGTATTATATACTCTGGGTGAATAGGTAACATTCTACCCTGGAGAATCCATTTTCTGTGCCTTTAATCAGCCAGTGTCAGCTCTGCTGGTTGTCTTGTCTTCCACAGAGCTGGAAAACAGATGGAGCTCTAGTCAGGGAGTCTGGGCAGGTGAGGGTCCTACACTTGAAACAGGTGAAGAATCCTCAACCTGTCGCTTGAAAAGAGGAAATTACTAGTGCAAACATAAAGCGTGGAAAAGAAAAGTACTCTGGTATGCTGTACAAGTCACATTTTCTGTGCTTACGGGAAGAAAGTTTTGACAATTTGAGAAACTGCACTAATAGATAGGAGTATTAATACATCAGGTACACCAGGTCAAGAGCATGAGAGAGTATTGTCAAAAATGTGCAGAGACACTCTGGATACTGGAAGAAACTTGCCTTTTCAGAATGTAGGCCACCACTTTATACATGGGCCATTGCAACTGTGAGACAAAGGAGGACAGCATTAGAGCCTACAGTCAGTATGCAGTGAAAGGAAGCAGAAAGTTATATCTTTCTATTATCTTTCACGTTGTATTATATACAGTCTGTTCACTGGCCTTCCTCCACCTTGGATGTACTCTAATGGCAGTGAGTGCCTTGGCAGGGAATGTGCCGACTGGTGTCTATCACACATTATCCAGTGAGAGCTATTTTTGTTTTTGCTAAAACTACAGCTTGGAAATATGTGCTCCTGAGACATTTTGCTGTTTGAAAATGCTCCAGGAACTGGAGTTCCATGGCTGTAAATCAAGAATTATAATGTCATCATAATACCAAAAAACTTTCAGTCCCAAATGTAAAAATCTGATGTTCAGCTGACATGAATGGGATATAAACCAGAGGGGAACATGAACTGTTTGGTAGTTTTCCCATGTATGATGCTAATATTTCTCAATTTTAGTTTCACTCACATTTACATGAAAATTCTCACCTGTCGACACTACTTGAAATGGCTGTTTTCCTACTGAAGACAGAAAAAGGATATGAATTCCTGGTTCTCTTTTAGCCTAAAATTTCTTATACGTTGACCCACTTAAAAATTTTTTTACCTTTTTAGTTTGGTTTTTTTTTTTTTTTTTTTGCCTATGGAATGCTAATTTGCTAAATCTGCATGTGAGAAACTTTGTCTTTCATTTCTAACTAGTTTGTTTAACTCTGAAAGTTGGCAGAGAAATAAGGAGAGAGAAAGCTCATTACTCTGAGCTCTCACATATGCAGTTTCTTGATATTTCAGTGGCAAGCTCCTGACCTGAGACTTGAAGGACATATATTCTACCCTGTCATATAATTCCCATCTGGATTTATGACCAGGTTTCCAATGAGATTCTCTAATGCAAGTCAGAAATGTAAATTGTGAGAGTGGGAAAATAGCTTGGCTACTGCAGTATCAAATGTTACCATTAACTTTCAGATGTATAACATTCAGCTCAATATTGTATCCCAGAGATGAGTATTGACTCTAAACAGAATAAGGAGAGTACAGCAGTTTATGGCACCTGGTTGTACATATGTACAGGTCTCTGCATCATTTTGCATGCTGGTTGGAAGTTTTTATAGATGTGTATCAAATTACATCCTCTTCCAGGATGGAGGTGTTTCATTGAGCCCTACCAGAAAGCTGTGTCTCACCACTTGGCATTAGCAGTGTGTCTGGGATCTGACCTCACTTCAGGCCTCTCCCTGCCTTAACTGAAGGACTGCAGAGAGTCCTTTCTGGGACCATGCTTCTAATATTTTTGTTTTTACAAAAGCAATGAAGTTTCTTAAGGCCAGATGGTGACAAAGGAGAAGGGTAAGGAAGTAATGGATCACTTTCAGAAGGTCACTTATTGTAAGTTTTCTCTAGGGTAGTTTACATATTTAAAGCAACGTCTCCAGAGGGATGGGAATCCTAGGCTTTTCTTTCTAATTGAATGCTTCCACCTCTCCTGATCTGCTGAACAGTTACATGTCCTTTGCTTTGCAGACGATTTGGCAGCGATGTGTGAACTCCCTCTGTAAATGTGGGTATGTAGTTTCTACAGGTGTTTGAAATCTGGCATCATGAGTCTAAAGAGAGCATTCATTATCTTTCTCTCCCACTACATGCACACACATACACACACATACACACATACTACCAGTCAAAGCAGTCCTTACATTCCTTGCATCCTCAGACCGCCTGACAAAGGATTTAAAATGAAGCAACAGTCGCCCAAGGCATGAACTGTTCTTTTAGAAACCTCACAGAACTGAACTTATGGTACACAGATGGCTAAGTTGTGCTTTATGGAACTCAGTTGTGCTGATGTGCAAAGTAGGTCTCAAACAGTTCAGCCGGCAAGAATGGGTGATTCAGCCATTCAAAAAAACCAGCAACTAAAGTACTTAAACTTTGTAGCCAGGCTTAAATTACTGATATGAGCAGAACCAGAGCAGAGGAGTGTCATTTGCTCATCTTTGCTGGGCGTGATATTAGCTCAGTTAATTAGAGCCTGATGCTGGTAGTGCCAAGGTTGTGGGTTCAATCTGTGGAGGGACCATTCACTGAGAAGTTGAAGATCCTTGTGGATCCTTTCCAATTCAGAGTATTCTTTAGTTCTGAAAAGAATCCCTGCTACATCTCTGGCCTGGGAATTTGTCACTGTGCCACTAATTTTGAAGGGTTGCCTGGGAGCTCAGCACAATCTGGGGAGCATTTGCATGCATGTTGTAAATGTGGCCACCTTGCCTTGGAGGCCCAGGGAGCTTTAGACCATAGATAATGCTCTTTTGGGACAGCCAGCCTCAGGGTCCTTTTTGGGTTTCTTGTTTGAATAAGAGTGCTAATCATTAAACCTATTTTTTTCTGTCTTCACAGAATGAATTGTAAGACTGAGGCTGTAGCATCTTCTCTGTCCCCACCCTGTAACACAGTTCCAGATGAGCTCAACTGTTGAATATTTACCAGAAGAATTGGTCAAAGAAAAAAAATAATGCATGGAGAAATTAGGAGAAAAATTGAACTAGAACTAGGTTAAAATGTGTCTAATCATGTCAATAAGCTTTATTGCTTCTGATTGTAGGGGAACCTTCTTCTGGTAGGGTAAATAATTTTATTTATTTACCCTCACACATATAAAATTCTCAATTAAATTAGTTAACATATTCAATTCAAAGGAAAACATGAGAAAAAGAAGGAAAGGGTTGAATCTAGTGTTTACACAAAGATGCATTTTTGTTTCCTTCATGTTTAATCTATCACACATGCACAACGAGTACTAGAATTGCCCTCCAGCTTCAGGGTCATTCGTCATAGATATTAACAAGGAGTCACCCTGTGTCAAATCTAGCTCTTTCCCTGTTTTTCTTCATGTGAAACGTGTCGTGGTTTAATTTAGACGTGATCTCTGGCTACACATGTTTACCAGAACCGTACAGATTCTTTTAGTCACTTACAAGACGTTTTGCCTGTTATATGAAGACCTAAGTGCCTCTGCATTTTCCTGCCCTGAGGACTTCAGAGTAAGAACTGGAGCAGTTTCACTGGAACCTATAGTACAATTGCTCAAATCCTAATGCTCACTGTCAGAGACAATAGCTCCCATGAGGAGGGACAACAATCCTGTATAAACAACAGCCTTGTGCTCGCAGTGAAAATGAATTTCAGCTCTCAGAAGAAACATATTTCAGGAAAGGCAAAGGATGTGTATTTCAATATTGGCAAATGAATTTGTATGGAGAAGTGTGCTCCACGTCCCTCTCTAAAATCCATTAGGAGTAGGTAAATGACTGTATACAAACAAAACAAAACCAAAAAAATAGAAAAGAGTGCAGCCAAGAGACACACATGAAAAAAAGCATGTATTATGGAGTACAGTATGAAAAAAATATACTCAATGAGATCAGAATAATACAGCAATGTCTGCTAGTCTGTTGCTGTTTGCTTTTTCACATTGATACAAAAAGTGTAAAACTTTTCAGTAAGAATAGGTGTTTTACACCAGCTTTATGCTAAGAGGATGAGACTACTACTTTAGATTTACTGTTGATCTCTGGCTTTCCTATTTAATCTTTGGAACTTAAAAGATGTTTGTGCCTGCTATTGGTGTGTGCTTCCATCTCCTATAATTTGTGATTTATAGACCCTGGGAAAACAAAAGTGAGCTGAATTATGGAATGTTCTATTACGACATAATGTAGTACTTTTACTATGTAGTAAATGTTCAGTAGAGAGCGCACTTTATAGTTCATCTGTAAAATCAAGAAATCTACTTTTTGAGCTTGGATTTTATGTTAGCACAGAGTTCCCTTAGTCTCTGTTACTCACAGAAATATGATACAGAATCTTAATTTTCACATGCTGTAGGACATCAGGATCCTTTTAATCCTTTATTTTTTTATTTTTTTAAGGCTGTGAATCTCCAGAAAGTGGTAGAAAATTCTAGCAGAGACAGTGGCCTTCTTTACTTTGCTGAAGGTGTAAAATGGTAATTGAAATTTATACACAACATTTTTCCTGACTTACATTTTAAATTGAGAAAAGTTGATAAAAGGTTTTCTCTGTTTCAGTCAACAGCTTGGGAAAATGGGGAAGAGGAGGGAGAGGGTTAAACCGATACCAGGAAATGTTTAATCTCCTTTTAAAATCTGCAAGTATATCTGTCTGTGAAAACTTTTGCTGTCAGGTGCAACCAGATAAAAATCAGCCACAGAGGGAATTTATAATTTATTATAGCTTGGCTGAATGATGATTTCGTAGTATCACAGTTACTTTTTTTATAATGCATCTCTTCACTGTGAGAAGCGGATATTCTCCCTCTGGTATAAAACTGATAGGCAATAAATCTATTTAATATCTTGTAGTTCTGTGGGACTCCAGCTGAGAATTTTGCCAATACAAATGATGCTCCAGATCACATTCTATGTTTGCTCGTACTTACCAGAACATCAAATTTCAGTGGCAACCGTCTTTTAGTATGCACATCATTGGATGAAAGCAGAAACAGAAAATATATTTCAGTGTAAATATAGTGGATCTTCTGCACAGTGTTATCTCTCTACTTATCCCATATTTTATATTTCTCTTCTCACTCTGAGCAATGGTTACTGTTCACTAGGATATTTTTTTCTAGAGTTATTTTAACTTGAGTTTTGTGGGGGTTGTATTTGCAAATGTGTGTTAATACTTACATGCTGTTCCTTAATTATTCTTTTTTCCCTATAGACCCCTTTTTCCCTCTGATGTAAAGTTGATTTTCAGTCTGGTTTTGCAAGTGGGCTGGAGATCTCTAATGTTATACATCTATAAGTTAATCTTGTTTTGTAAAAGGTAGCTTGAAGATAGAGGGTTGGAGGCCTCTCCAGAAAAAAAAAAAAAAAAAAAAGAGGGAGAGAAAGTCAATCTTATAAATTATTCTAGGGGATTAGTGAGAAATTGAAATTCATATAATTTATTTGACTATGGTTTTCTTTCCTTTTAGAATTAACATTAGGGAAGCAAGGATCTATCCTGCACTGTGTCTCTGACTCGAACAAAACTGATTAAATACTTGTACTCTGTTATCCTTAATGTAGCAATGCAAAATCAGGTTAGGAAGAGATTATGCAGTGGTAGACTAGTGTTTTGGAGAGCTGTATTTGTTTGTTTGTTTGGGAGTTTTTGTTGGGGTTTTGGTTAGTTAGTTTTGGTTATGTTGGGTTTTGTAGTTGTGGTTGGTTTTTTAAATTTTGTTCCTCAGCTAAAGATGTAATTTGTGACTTTGAGAAAGCCATTTCTTAGCTTAGGTTTCTGCTTCACAGGTTTATGTGGTGGTGTTTTGGTAATGGTGTGGGGAGGTGGTGGGGGCTGCAGGTGAGAAGTCACAATAGCTGCAGCTGGGTCAGAACAGACCCGCTGCTATCCAAAACTGAGCCCATAAGCGATGTTGGTGGCACCTCTGTGATAACATTTTAAAAGAGGTAAAACCCACAGCAACTGTGAAAGAAGAGTGAGAAAGTGTGAGAGAAACATCTCTGCAGACATCAAGGTCAGTGAAGAAGGAAGGAGAGCAGAGGTTACATGACCGCTCAGTGGTAACACCAGTTGCCTGTGGGTGGGAGAACTGAGATTGCTGCATAGCTCGAGATTTCAAATCTCTCCAACTTTGGGAGAAGCTGGAGAGAGTGGCCTCATCAAGGGGAGATGAGCAGTGTGTAATGGTACAAGCTGGGCCATTGTGTGGTAAGCTGAGTCAGGAAATTTTACCCTACTTGCTCATTTTATGAGTGACACCCAATTTTTTGTGATGTGAATTGTATAAGCAACAAGCTGTGGGAAGCATTTATGCCTCTGGGTCCTGATATTTTGTGTCCGCATCTCTGAAGAAAAGAATAGAAAGTCTCTTTGGTTTGGGTCATGGACTACACATGTAACCTCATCAGACCGAAGTAGAATGTATGATATATCAGAAAAAGATTTCCATGTGTTTACAACTGTAGAATAATTAAAGTTGAAAGAATTTTGTAGACTGGTACAAACCCCACTCAAGTCAGAAATTATTTTAGTGTTGGGACAGATTGCCCAGAGACTTGACCAGTTGAAGTTTTGTATCACAGCCTCTCTGCGACTCACTAGTTATGATAAGTACATAGCCTTTCCCACATGGAGACTTTTCCACATGAAATTTCTATGTTTTTCAATTTTCTTTGTCAGAATTTTTGCTAAAAAAATGAACATTGTAGTGTAGTGCTGGAAATTTCAGAAGTGGTTTACTTGGTGTTTATGCACTTTTTTCCTGAGATATTTACTGAATTTTATTAAATTTATTTTATTATTGCAAAACTTGATTTTGCACTCAACACTCAGTTGTAGTGGAAAAATCTTGGGCTTAAAATAATATGAATTATCTTAAGAACTCAAAGGAAAGAAGAATTTCGTACTGGAAATAAAAATTTGGCAAGCTATAGTATTTTGAAGATTTCAGTTCCCCAAACATAACATATTTCCCTTCTACTTTTTACATGGCAGAACAGCAATTGCACTTTTTATATTAAAATGAGCTGTCTCCATGTTTTTGTATGTATACTGATCTCAAGGGCCTTAACACTTTGACAAGTTTCTGTGGTTATTTAAAGAATTGTTATGTATGAATGGCAGGAGGTTTTGTAATGTGAAGAAAAATAAAAATTCTTAATTCACATTCAAGTTCAGACTATCTGCTGTTTCAATTCATTTTCCTGCAATTCACCTTAAAAATTATGAGATCTCTATGATTTTTGAGTCAGTTTGTTTGTTTGGTTGGTTGGTTGGTTGGATTTTAGGAAAAAAACACTATGATTAATTGGCAAGATCATATCAGCTCTGTCAAAGAAGATGTAATCTTAGGTCAGAACAGCACTTGAGGAAAACAAAATGAAAGATAAGATTTAGGAACAATTCAGCCTTCCCTGCATATGGCAGTTTCAGCTGTTTCTTTACTTTTTGTTGTTGTTGTTAATTCATCTAAAAGCTGCAGGGAACAATTATGATCATCCTGGCTGAACTGCTTCATAACCCAAACTACACCATTTCACCCAGGGACTCTTGCACATAACGTAACAGCTTGTGATTGAATTACTAGAGCATGCTGAATTGCTGAAAGTCCTTACATGGAAACAAGTTGTTTGTTCTTTAGAAGTTTGCTCTTTGTTGCTCTAGCAGTGTCAGCTTTGTGGTATCATAAAGGTCTTTAGCAACAGTTTGCTGTGATCTTGCCATAAGATGATTATGATTCTAGATGAGCTGCAAAAAAAGCAGAGAGATGTTGATTTAAGCCCAAATCAGTCACAGATGAGGTGAATTTTTAAAAATTTACAAAAGCTCTTGGATTCTATTACTTTCAAACAAAAATTTTGTATATCATCAAATAAAGCTCCAGTCTCTTCTTTTGGAGGTGTGGGGGTGAAGAAGGCTCATCTGTAAGTAGTTTGCTATGCAGGGTGCTCAAAGGGCCCTATAGAATGCTTTTCTGTTTTCAGACGAGCCATGCCTCAGGTGAGCACCTTATAGATATTGTCTGCAAAGAGTGTAGGTTATCTCTCTAGAGCACATATTAGCTGTTATCACAGAGTGAAGAGCAGGAGAAATATTTCTTGGAGAATTTATCTGTTTACTCAATTGTTGTTTTATTTTATTCTCCCTCAGATAAGCCCATTTTGTAAGATTGCTTTTGGAGTAAACGACTGCCTAAATAGAAAAAATAGATAGAAGGCTATTATGATTCATTGGTACTGACAATTTTTGTTCAACTTTTTCCACTATGACACTGTAACAGTAACAGGACTGTTTTATAACTAATTTTGCAGGAATCATCTCTGTCCAATTTTCAGAGATCATCTGTCACAAACCCCTGGAATATATAACTTAAAATAAGGACTGATCTAGCACAGTACCATCGTAATCCATGATAAGATTCATATTGAGTTTGGCAGGCAGAAAACAAAAATTTGCTAGTGAGCTTAAAACTAAATTAGCCAAAAAAACATATGAGCTCAGTTTGAAATTGGACTCTAAGTATCAAATCCTGCAAAGTGCTGAAATTTTTTAATGTTCTGCATTTCTGAAAATGAAAAGGCTAGGACTTCAGGAAATCTACATGGAAGACAGTAGTAGCTTTTGTGCACATCAGTGTTGTTGACAAACTCTTTTCGTAGCTGAGACTCTTTTGACTTTTCTTTGACTATTTAAGCAGTGCTTATTTCTGTTGTCAAAATTAAACAGATATCCAAGGGCTTTCTGTATTTAAGTTGAACTGTTTAGTGGAGACAATTAATTCTTTCCCAGTGGTTTCATTAAGTCTCTGTGTTTATTCTGTGAACTATTTTGTTTAAGTGGGCTTGCTTGGAGGCTATTCTCATATCCATAAAACTAAGATACCAATAAAAATGTATTCTAATGTTGGAAACTAGGCATGTATTTGAATACATACTGAGGGTATACATTCATACCTTTAAGCCAATATATAGACAGATTGTGACAAATAAGCAAATATTTATGAAAGCTATTAGTGGAAAAACATTGATTAAATCTCTCAGAAATCTATTCCAAAGATTTAATCTTTAGGATTAAATCTTTAGGATTTAGAGTGGTGCTTATTTCACCAGTCTGAAGTCTCTGATGGTTAAGTCAATTATCCCAACATCTTCCAATGTCAATGAAGAGAGAGAGACACTGGCCTAACAAAGAATAGAGAAAGAATACACTACTACCTTTCAGGTGGTCAAAAGCAGGTAAACCAGACTTTATCATTTCAATGTAAGTAGTCATTGAAACACCGCCCATTTATATCTAATGCACTCCACACCAGCTATAAAGTGTACCAGGGATAGCATTTCACAAGCTTTCCATTGTTCATCATTTCAAATATCAGTCTGTAAAATGGATATGACATTAGTTTGGATAAGATGCTTATTTTGCTGACATGTGGGACATGCAATTGTGACTTTGAATGACTTTCTTACATATCTGATATTTGCTTCACTTTTTTTCCTTTTTTTTTTTTTTTTTTGACATCAGCTTCCAGTTTCTCAGTTTAGAAATGATATTTCAATTTAAAGCAGTGTAAATGGAGAGTAACACTGATATATGCTGAGTAGAAGGTATAAAAATACTGAATCTATTTTTATTTGAGAATGAGCTAATTATTCTGGATTGGGGCCTGCACATTTTCAAAGTACTGTTAATGACTTTTAAAAGAATTCTGTGGAGAATAAATATTATGAGTTTGTTTTTTTCCTCACAGAGTTCTATTTTGTTGAATCTGCTTAATTTGTCAACAAAATCCTTAAAATTCCATAAGATGATACTGCAATAAGCAATGCATGCATGATATGTATGATATGTAAAGACACTGTAATTGCACTTCTGCTATTGCTTCATTTTTATTTTTTCATTTGAGATGTCATTCTATAGCAGATTTTATAGTCCACAAGGTGAATTGATATAATTAGTTTGGTTTCCTGCCATCTTTCCCATAGGTCAAGCCAATTAAAAGACAACTGAGGGAGACAGTGCTCCAAACTGTAGCATATGGCACCATGGCATAAAACACACAGTAGCTGGAAAGCAATTCGGTTGGGATTTTAGCTTTGAAATTTAATTGAATGTAAACAATGTTTGTCTCTGAATCACCTTGAAATTTCCTTCTTAGCTTCTTATTTTCATCAAAAATAAGAATACTGTTCTCTCCTTGGGTCATGTAATAACATCTTTTTTGCACTTGAATGAGTTCCCTGCTGTAGCTATTTCACTGCTCAACATTTTACTTTGGGTGTAAGCAGAGTCAGTTGAAAGCCAGAATTTCTGATTTGTGATCTATTTGGAAATTCCAAATTTAGTTTTACTGCAGAGAGCAGTCCTCCTCTCACCCCACTAAGAAAGCAAATAAAATGTGTTCTTTTCAAATCTTCTTACTATGTGAAAAACAGGCTAGCAATAAATGAAACTGATTGATTTGTTCTCTTGTGGTTTTTTTTGCTTCAAGTTTCACAGTGCTATTTCCTATCCAGCCCAGGTCTAAACTCTAAAGACAGGGAACCTTATTTCCCTGGGAGCAGCCTTGGGGCAGCGTAGTGTATTGACCCTGGCTGAACGTCAGGCACCCACCAAAGCTGCTATGTCTTTGTGGGTTATATCTAGATTTGCAGAGGGATGTAGATATCCCTCCACAAGTGGAAAGGGGAGAGAAAATATAATGAAGGTTTCATGGGTTGAGATAAGGTCCAGGAGAGAAATCACTCACCAAATATTGTCATGGGCAAAACAGACTTGAATTGGGATATTAATTGAATTTATTACTAATAAAATGAAAGCAGGTTAATGAGAAATAAAATAAATCTTAAAAACACCATCCCTCACTCCTCCTTCCTTCCAACTCTACCTTCTCCCACCCAGTGGCAAAGGAAGACAGGGAATGTGTGCTACAGTCAGTTCATCACAGGTTGTTGCTGCTGCTGCTCAGGGTGAGGAGTCCTTCCCCTGCTTCAGCGTGAGGTCCCATGGGAAACAGTTCTCCATGAACTTCTTCAATGTAAGTCCATCCCATGGGCATCAGTTCCTCCTGAACTGCTGCAAGGTGGATCACTTTTCCACAAGGTACAGTCCTTCAGGCACATGTTGCTCCAACATGGGTCCCCCCCAGGGTCACAGGTCCTACCAGAAAATCTGCTCCAGCATGGGCTCCTCACTCCATGGTTCTGCAGGTCCCTGTTCCAACATGGGTTTCCCATGGGTTCACAGCCCTCACCCACCTGCTCCAGTGTGTTTGGCTGCAATTTGCACATTTGCACAATACCTTCTTTCTTTTTCTTCTTATAGGTATTATCACAGAGGTGTTATACCATTTCTGATTGGCCCAGCCTTGGCCAGCAGCAAGTCCATCTTGGAGCCACCAGGCAATGGCTCTGCTGGACATGGAGGAAGTTTTTAGCAGCTTCTCACAGAAGCCACCCCTGTAACCCCTCTGCTACCAAAACCTGGCCATGGAAACCCAGTAGAGCCAGTATGACAAAACCAGGTTTTCTGGGAAGTTTCTATCAATGTTTTATCACAAGGTGTGTGTGCACAGGGTATTTCTCAGTGCTGCCACTCTGTCCTCCATGTCTTGTAAGCTGCTAGTTGGTTTCTTGGAACAACTTAAGCACATGCCAAACAGCGTTTTACAGACAGGCCCTGGGGAGTGAGCTAGGAGAGATTCTCTTGAAACATTTTGCAAGTGGTCACCTTCTGGAGGCATAAACCTTGCTAGCAAAGCTAGCAAGAAGAAGGCTGTTGGACAGAGTATTTGGAAAAACACTCTTCCTCCCCTCTTCCCCCCATTCTGCTTAGATTAGAGCTTTTCAGGTAGGATTTGTTTTTCTATGAATATAACTTAGTATACCCTTCCCCTCAACTGGGACAGTAAGTGTTTCTATTTGATTACTAAGAGGTAACTCTGAAATCTGGGGTCTAAATCTAGGTTCAGTGTGTATGGTTTCTTACAAAAGGTAAAGTTCCTTCCTTATTGTTCACAGATTCTTTCAAAACCAAGATTTTTTAATTTCTTGTGATTTTTTTTTTCCCAGTGTTGTTCAGACAAGGCAACATTTTTTTATCTGGTATCAACTTCAAATCTAAAAATGCCTTAACCATAGTTATGAATTTGACTTTCTCTTATTCCATGAAGTGCCAGCATAACTCATCTTCCCACAGACAATGGAAATACAGTGAAAATGCAGTTGTATGCAATCAGAGTGATGTGGCTGCTTTGTAAACATAGTTATCTCACACTACTGGAGAACAAGCAAACGAGATCTAGATCCAGAATAAAAGTGTTATTCCTGGACTCATGTAATGAATAAATTAATGTCTTTATATACTATTCACTATGATCTTGAATGTACATTGGGATACTCTCTGATGAGCATGAGAGAGCAAAACATGTCTGCTTAATTTTTAATCTCATCTACGGGGTAGTCCTTGTAAAATAATAATTATCAAATCAGATTCTCTGAAAGAATGAACTTGTCAAACTCACATGCCTTATGTATTGTGGCAATTGATGTCAGTATGATAATGCCATGCCAGCAGTGCTTAAGCTATGAGTTTGTCAGTTGCCCCATGATAAACTCTAGCATTTGAGGGATTTCTTTCATCCCAGTTCATCAAATCACGTAAGTCTGACATTCAATATGCAGTCCTCAGGGTTTCAAATGTTCTTTTGCTCTTGATTTATGCTAACAATAGAATATTTGAAAGAATGAAGACTTCATATCGTCATAATGACTAAGGATACTCTGATTAAATAGATTCCAGAAATTGGCTGTGGACAGCTTCACTGAAGTAGGAAGTTAGGATGAGTAAAGTTGGAAGTTAAAGTAAGCTTGGACTTTATAGCAGTGCAAAAATGAAGGGTAAAGAGGGAAGCAGCTTATTTCCCAAATTTCTTTGCTCTGAAGGCAATGTGAAACTTTAATATGTTCTTGATATTTGGAGACCAGGCTTAGGGATTCATCTTGCTTGACTTGAGAAGTCTTCCATTTGAATGGCTACATGTGGGTTCATCACCTTGGGCTCAACCACAGGCCTTTCTGGGGTTTGACTCTTCTGTGCTTTCTTTAAAAGTAAGGTAAATCACACTTTCTAATACTTAAACATTTTTACTGACAACATAGACCACTGATGACAAACAAAAAATGTGCATGTCCGTGTTGCACTTGCCTATGAATGAACTGCTGAATCCTTAGCAGGGACTAAGTAGAAAAAAGTTCTAACATTGGCAGGGAAAGCAGAGAGCATTGTTACAGGCAGAGCAAGCAGTAATTCATAGAAATTGATCTGGAAGTCTCCTTTATTGGTACAACCACATGATAGATATATATTTAAGATCAAATGGAGACTAGTGACAATCAAGTGCTTAGCAAGGGAAATGTCTTTTTTTTTTTTTTTTTGAGTATCTTTTCCATCTGTGATCAATGTACTAATTATTTCTAATCTCTTTATCTCTCATTTTAGGTTGCAGTAATCATAAGATTTTGTGCAAGAAATTGCATTATTACTTCTTCAGACATATTTTTATATATAAATTTTAAATTTATTCCACTTACAACAGTATGGCTTCCCTGGATATAAAGCATTTTGGGAACACTGTTCTCAGAAATATTTGATCAGATTTATCATCCTAGTGTTTTACATATGCTGGTATGTAAAGAACATTTTTAAAATCCTTTTAGATATTTTTAAGTGAAAAATAATAAACCCAAGTGAAACATATATATGTAACAACTTACCAAGGGCAAGTTTTCTTTAAAATAAAAGCTTTCCCCTTACTGTCTAAATCAAGCTGGAATTAGTATCTTCTGCTGTCTTGTCTTAGCCTTATAACAGTCAGGAAACAATTTATTCGTCGCCCCATGATGCAACTTAATTAGAAGACAGAAGGTCTGTGAAGCAAATGCTTTCCAAGGAGAATATCTTTTCTCCAAAAATGAGAGTCTAGAAGCTGTGGAGTATTATCATCACCTTTCCAAACTCCCCCCCTCTCCTTCCCTACACCAGATTCTCTCAAGGTTAATTTGAAATTGTATAAAACTCCGTATGCATGAAAAGAGCCGGTATCTTTTCATTTAAAATAAAGAACTGTACTTCAAGTTTTTCGCTTTCGTCACTTGGAAGTACCACAAACGCTTGCGCAGCTTACACTAGAGGGCAATAATAAGCTGTAAATATTTTCCAGATCACCCTTGGCATTTACACGACAGTGCCTCTCAAGCACTTCATGCTCCTCTTCTCCACTAACTATAGGCGTTTTAACAGTGTAAAATCTTGCACAATAGGACAGTGCTTCTTCCACTGTTCTCAGGATTTGGTGTATTTATAATATATACATGAAACTGATGACTTTCATGACTCCAGAAGGTTACTCAACATCAGTCTGAACCCAACATTTAGGCTTTCCTGCAGTGCTAATACATCTTTCTCTAAATCTCAAGTCAGCTATCTGGAGTAATGACTCTTGCCAGCATTGGTAATATCAAACAAGGGGAGTCCGTATGTGATTTTACATATTTTTCTTTGAAATTGTTTTTAAAGCCAATTTAAATCCTCCTCTTCAGACACCAAGGTATTACTATGTATAAATCTTATACCTTGTTTCTGGATGTACAAATGTAATACCAGTGGCAGAAAAGATGAAGAGAGGTAAGAAAAAAATATTTCAGGAAAATATTAAGGGGCAACATTTAGGTTTCTTGTTTGAAATTATGACATAGTTTCCCAAAGAAAGGATCTTTGCCTTAGAATTTCTAAGAAAACTAAGCAGAATTCTTGTGTTGTTACCTGCTCTGTGGCTTGAACTGAATGACATTTCCAAATCTAAGAGTTTCACCTATCCCAGCTTTCTAAAAGTTTTGTACCACTATAGGAGGACTGCAAGTAGAAACAGCCTCTTTATTCCTTTGACCTCTCTCTCTTGTCATCTGTATTTTTTTCTGCTTAAGCAGGCTGCTGGGATTAAGGTCTTATGACAAACTCAGGATGGAGGAAGAATTTTTTCCCCATTAGCTGCCAGTTCATTTTGTATGATGTAAAGATTTAGGGAACAAGTCATTATGACCTTATATATGTATATTTTTACAAGTATTAGTAAATTTTTAATTGCTAATAAGAGGTGATCTCCAAAGAAGGGAGTATGTTTATAGTACTTAAGAAGTGCTTGAGAAGCAATTTTTCCCAAAGCTTTCCTTTGGTGTTGGTAAACACTGTTGTGGGGTTTTGTTTGTTTATTTGTGGGATTTTTGTTTGTGTGTTTTTGTGCTGTTTTTATTTGTGTTGTCAGTTGGTTGGGTTTTTTTTTTTTTTTTTTTTTTTTTAATATCAGTGGCATTGTACTTTAAAGGATTTATTAAAGTGATCTCCAAATAGCACTGAGGCACCGTTTGCAAACACCAGACCTGATCTGCTGGTAAGTACCTTCATTATTTTCTGAACAGAAATTCCTACAAATGCCTGCGTATTTTCCTTTACTTGGATCCATCCATGGCACCACAGTTGTTAGAAACAAACTCTCAGGTTAGGAACCTGTTACAAGACAAGGGTCCTAGCTGCCATTGTCTCTTTTGCCTTATTTTTTTTTGTGATGGAGGACAGGAGCTCTGAGCTTGTTTAATTGGCTTTTATATTTAATAGAGTGCCTTTCATTACATCAGTCTGCCCCTCGGGCCCTACTGAATTACTGATTGATTTCTAATAGCTTTTAGAGTTAATACGGTAGCCTCCCACTATTTTTCAGTGCATTTGGTTGGTGTTTTCGTGTATTGGCTTCCTAACACATACCCAGATAATGAAATAGTTTGAGTGTTTCTGATTGGGAAACACTACAGGGAGGGAGAGAAACACCCTATATAATTTTTTTATGACTTTTAATTGGAAATGTCACAGAGAAACATTCCCACAAAGCTGCCTAGTATAAGTTATCCTGAATACTACAGACTAAGACCTGGGATGTTGTTAATGGGCTCAGAGGATTCAGCAGTTACAGCCATGTCCAGGAAAGTCTGCTTTTACTGTTGCTAGTTTCCACTGGTTTGTGAAATCTTTGAAAATCACCTGCAGTCCACATAAAGGTCAAATAAAGCTCTACTTGAGACTGAAAGAGTATTTTCCCTGCCCTGGAATTCCTGTCCACCTGGCCATGCAGTAAATGCCTGAGGACCTCACTGTTAATGGAGATTCACTTGCTGATACCTGGATTCTACCCCTACCTGGCCACCTAGAATCATAGAAGCATTAAGGTTGGAAAAGACCTCTGCAGTTATTGAGTCCAACCATTAACATAACACTGCCAGGTCCGCCACTAAACTATGTCCCTAAACATGTCCCTAAGCACCACATCCACCTCCCACCATGGAGAAAGTATTAACAGCACATATCACGCCTGAAAGCTTACAAGTGGTGTGGGATGAGTGTATTTGTCCAGCACAGGAGAAGCTTGCTGAATCATGATTGTCACAGCGAGAAGAGGGAGTCAGGGCTCAATCCCAAAAGGGGCTGAGCTCAGGCTGGGCCTGACCCTGACATAGGTCCAAAGCAATCTGTGGATTTTGGGCTGATAAACCAGCTCCTCATACAGACTGGCACCTTCTCGGTGCTGGCGGGAGTGAGGAGCAGATGTCTGTGAGGCATCTGGCAAAGCTGCCTTGAGCTGTTCCCAGCCAGACTGATGCCAGGCTGCCCATGATGGTGTATGCGGTGGATGCTCTGCGCTTCAGCAGGGGTCACCCAGCTGTAGCCTCCCACTCATACCAGCTCCCTCCTGGCTTCTGCTCCATCCTGGCCTCCCTGCTGGGCCAGGTCTGCCTGCTGTCCCTGGGTAGCTCTCAGCTGCCAGCTGGAGATGGGTGCTGAATAAGGAGGGGGTCAGGCACAGCTTCCTTGGCAACTCTCTCCTCAGACTACTGCAGTTACTGGTTGTTCCCACACTGATTAGAAGAGAAAAAAACTTTCCTCAGTCTGGCCTTCAGCCGACAGTTCCCACATGGATCTTCCCCTAGTAACTAGTTTTTCTTCTACTGATGGCATGATCTCCAGCAAAATCTGTCTCCTCTCATGGTAATGAGAGGAAAACTGAAAACCTCAGAGTGACTTATGCCTTGCTTGGTGGATAGATTTGCTGTTCTGTGTTTTCAAAACACAGTAAAATAATAATTATCAATAAAATAATAATTATCTCTTTATGATTCTTAAATAATACTGCCTTCATTTAGGGAAAATGGCACCTGTTAAACCCAAACCTCATAGCAAGTTAGTGTCAGAGACAGCTTTAGAGCTTGGAAATTTTTGCTTTGACCTCATACTCAGTCTATCAGGCCATTGAACTTCCTTAGGAAGCAGAAGACTATCAGTTAAGAAATATATATAATGAGATACACCAAGATCTTCAAAGGGGAAACAGCAGAAGCCTACAAGAAATAAAACAATCTCTTCTGTAGCTGTGAAAATGAAATATCCAGTCAGTTACCCATCTACATGTGTTGTGGTTTTGCTCTGGGTCAATTTGCTCTCACACCCTCCATACAATTACTATTAGTTGAGAGAAGGTTTATACAGACAAAAGAGACCTGATTTGGGAAAATAATATGAATATTTATTACTAGCAAGCTAAAACTAAAGAACTATGTCTACAACAGTTCTACTTAAATAAAAGTACTATGTATTTACAGAAAATACCTCTCCCACCTTTATATCAGTCCAAGGAGGAGAAGCAGTCTTTTTCTCCATTCTCAGAGCTCCAGGTCTTTCAATAACTCTGCAGCACTCTAAAGCTCTTCTGTTATCTCAGGACAACAACTCCGATTTGTGGTAGCTGGAACACTTTCTCTTTCTCTCTTTCTGTGTGTCGGCCTCCAGGGTTGGGCCTACCCCCCTCCTGGGCTAAGACCGGAGGCTGGGGGTTGCCCAGGCCCTGAAGGTTTTCTTTTCCATGGGCTTGCAAGGGGACACTTGCCTACCATGGATCTTCACCATAGGGTCACAGGGGATAATGGTTTTTGAGTCCACCCCTGTTTTCCTGTGAGGTCCCTCCCCACAGCAGAACAGTCCTTGATAGACCTCTCCGACATGGGTCTAGCATGGATCCCTCACTTGAATCCCAAGTTTACCCGAGCCGTTCTCACTCCGGCATAAGCCTCTCTCTCAGGGTCATAAATCTTCAATAGCAGCATGGATCCTACACACGGATCCCAACGTCTCACCCGGGCCGTTCTTGCTCTGACATAAGTCTTGTCTCTCTCAGGGTCACAAATTCCAGCATCAACATCATGGATCTCTCACTGAGATCCCAAGCTTACCCGAGCCGTTCTCCCTCCAGCGTAAGACTTGTTCCTCTCAGGGTCATAAATCTTCAACAGGACTCTACTTCATTTCAGTCCTTCTCATGAAGTCTCAGCTTCCTTGTGCATTAACTTACTCAAATGTAGGCTCCTCCACAAGCAGCATGGGGGTCTCCTCACCTCAACAATCTTCCAAAGGTAGCAGGGATTTATTTTTCAGTCTTTTCCCTGCTGAAGGGAGAGAGTGAAAGAAGGGAGAAACAGCCTCTCCCCCCCTTCGAACTTTTCTTCTCTCTCCTGCGGCTGCCAGCTTTGACCTTGGAGGTCCCTTATCTCGCTGCCAGAATTCTGCAGTGGTTTTTCATCCAAGCAGTCAGTCCTCTAAAGTTTTTTTCCCTTTACCCTCTTACATGAGAGAAGGGGGGCTTCAGTGCCACACCTGCCCCCGGCACAGGGCTGGGGGAGGAGGGAGGCCTGACCCCCACCTGGGGCCTGACACCACTGCCTACGTGGCTACTAATTTCAACTGCAGCAACCAACCTTCTCTTCTGTTTTCTTAAATATGTAATTAGCAAAGGCGTTACTTAAGTTTTGATTGGCTTCTTGTCTGGAAATCCACCTGGACAAAACCATCCTCAGCCCCAGGAACTGGTTGGTAGGCAAAACCATGACAACATGGGACTGGATTCACTATGGAGTTGACAAATGATGATATTGCCAGTTAGCATAGTTTGAAGCAAACTGTTCATTAAGGTTTTGGCTGCATTTTCTCTGCATTTCTGTGCCTGTTTTCACATATTCTTATGGGAAGTTGTGTCATAGTTTTACACAGCCATATGCAAAATACCACTGCATGACTTTGGGCCATCTGACAGGTGCCATATTTATGACAACGCAGCATTTTTAATGGAGATCACATATTACAGTGAGAGAGTGCTCCCAATATCACTAGTTGCTATTCTTCAAAACAAGCAATAAAATGCATGCTAGCATTTTGTATACAGTAAGGCAGCCTGTTGGATTGTGTTGCTTACTGAATTGTCCTGAGATTGTGATAACAGAAAAAACCCAAAAATCTCCAAAGCCTCATTTGAGTGCAACCTTATGTATGAGATTTTTAAGACCACTACAGCCAGCAAGCATGATTTCGAATATTCAATGTTGCACATAGATCAGCCTAAACTGAAAGTCAAGAGTAATAGGAAAGTCAGGTGGGAGAAGCAGATCACTCTACATAGATCATAGGCTATTTTTCACTTTTAACAGCTTCCTAATTTCACTGGTAGCATATTCTTCTGATAGAGAAGAGTAAGCTAAATTAGTGTATGAATGCCAAAAACTTAAAATGCTTAAGAAAATGTGCTTTTAAAGGATTCAAGCACAAGCAGAGCAGTATTTCTAAGCTTATACGTTTACCATCAGTAGTGTGGTCTTCCATGTGATGACAAATTAGCCTTTAAAATTCACACGATCAAAAGCTCACCACTGGAACATGGGCAAAGGTCAACCAGCTCTGAGTGAGAATCCTGCCGTGCTTGTGAAAGCATAGGATCATTTTCTCTGTGATTGTGCTGTAGCACAGGCTGTTTGAAAGGATTATACATTCTTGATAGGAATGTGTGACCACAGGTATGTGCATTGTACGTGATAGAACACTTGAGTGTTGCAAAGCATGCATGGATTAAATGTCAGAGGCATTCAATTTAATGCTTTTATTTCTTGGAGACTGTGTTCTTAATCTTTGTAACAGTGGACAGCTGCAGTTTTGCAGAGGGAAACATCTAAAGACACAGGAGAAAAATAAAACAATGCAAGTGACTTTTTTCCCCCCTCTTCTCTGAAGATGGTTTTGTATCCTGTAACAGATTGCAAGCCAAGCTTTAAGAGCATAGATATGCAATATCTTTTGTAGAATGTGTACATGGTCTTCTTATGTATCACTGAGCAGGAAAGGCCATGTATCACTTTTCACCACTTAAATTCAAATTACAAACATTTTTAAAGAAAAATGTGTTCCCAGGAGGATTTCTCATCCTTCATGGTTCAAGGTGTCTGTTATAAATTGACCCAAGTCCACTCTTTCAACTGATAGGATCTTTCTTTTTCCGCTGTGGGAAACGTATCACCATACAGAAGACTAGTAACTCAGTGAAAAAATATTTTTATAAAAATCTAAATAATTAAATCTTCTTATTTGACTGAGTGTCTGTTTGTAACTTGACAGAGTAGTATATGTTCATAAACTGTCTGAAATGTATTAGGTTACAGCATAAGGCACAGATATGGTCTTAAACATGACTTTTCCCATTAAATTTCATCACTGAATATTGGAATTTTAAAAATTATTATTATTATTATTTTCATATATCACATGACATCATATGTATAACTGGGATTGTTCAGACTGAAAAAGCAAAGGCTTTGGGGTGGCCTAATTATGGCCTTCCACTACCTGAAGGGACCCTACAAGACAGATGGAGAGAGACTATTTACAAGAGCATATAATGACAGGACAAGGGGGAATGGCTTCAAACTGAAAGAGAGTAGGTTTAGATCAGATATTAGGAAAAAATAAAAATATTTACTGTGAGGGGGTGAAACACTGGCACAGGTTACCCATAGAAGTTATGGAGGCTCCATCCCTGGAAGTGTTCAAGGCCAGGTTGGATGGGGCTCTGAGCAACCTGGTCCAGTGGAAGCTGTTCCTGCCCACAGTTGGAACAAGATGATCTTTAAGGTCCTCTCCAACCCAGGCCATTTTATGATTATATGATTCTGTACTTATAAATAGATACATATGCATGTGTGTCTTTGCATTTTAAAACATTCTGAATTGTTGTTAAATGTCAAGTCCCACATTCGTCTGATGGATTTTAGTTACTGAATGCCTGGTTGCTGTGAGGCTTCCTATGCTCATGGATTGATTCTTGGTGTAAGCCTTATCACACATTAGCATAACTTAGGTGACATAATGAGGTACATACTTCAGCTGACAAGTGACTCCACTGTCTTCTGATTAAGGGCTAAATGGTGTCATCAAGCACGGCTAGAAGTAATGTGGTGAAGCAGATATAGCTGTTTCATAGGGACAGAGTCTCCTGTTCAGTGGACATTTCCCCTATATGTCTGTACCTTCCAAGACACATTTACTCAAACACTGTAAATGTGGCAGCATTATCCCCTTTTGATATGCCAAGGCTGGGGTACAATAATGTCACCTCTCTGCAACCAGTAGAACCTATGTGTTGTTCCCCTTAAGTCTTGATTTCTGTCTTAAGCATCTGCTCTAATGGAACAGCACAGATGGTAATGTTTGGATACAACGTTTTGAATTGTGTCTATTTCTTAAGAGCACAGTCTTGCAATTGCTTCCCATGAACGCTTGTTTTGATTTATTGTTTCCAGGAATTATAACTGTCATGTGTGGGTGTGTAAACACTAAACCATATTCCTATTCAATGTTCCACAGAGGGAAAGTGTCCTTTCCAATTCATGTGTTGCCACACATTGAGTGAGGACAGATAGAAATGATGGCAAATAACCTTAACTCCTCTTTATGAAACATTTATGAATGGTTGCCTCAGGAGGATGGAATCAGAGAATCACAGAATCATGGTATATCCTTAGTTGGAAGGGACTGAAGAGGTTCACTACATTCTGATTCCACGCAGGGCAAATTGTGGAATGTAAAAGTTAAACCATTTATCTAAGAGCATTGTCCAAATCATTCTGGCTTGGGTCCATGACAACTCTCATTTGAGCTTGTTCCACTACTTGACAACCCTCTCAGTGAAGAATTTTTTTGCAATACTCAATCTCAACTTTCCCTGACACAGCTTTCAGCCACCCCACTGCATCATACCAGCAGAAATCAAATAGAAGAGTTCAGCACCTTCTTCTCCACTCCCCCTCAGCAGGAGGTTGTATCCAGTCTTCTCTTCTCCAGGTTGAACAAACCTAGCATCCTCAGATGCTTTTCATAGTTCAGGGCCTCTAGTTTTTTCACCTTCTTTGTTACCCTCCTTTGGACATATTTTAATATTTTTATATATGTTTTATATTGTGAAGCCCCTAACTGCGCACAGTACTCAAGGGCAGGCTACACCGGTGTTGAGTCTAACAGGACAATCACTATTTTTGTCCACTTAGATATATTGTGCCTCATGATATGGTTGGCACTTTTAATTGTCAGGGCCCAGTGTTGACTCATCCTGAGTTCACCATCATCCAAAAACCCAAGATCACTCTGCAGGCCTGCACTTCAGTCTCTTGTCTGCCAGTCTATATCTACACCCAGAATTACACCATCCCAGGTGTAGAATCTTGCATTTGTCCTTTTAGATTTCATACAGCCTGTGACATCTATCAAGATGTTTCTGTAAGACCTCCGTAACCTTGAGGGAATCAACAGCTCCTCCTAATTTACTGTTTTTGGGAAACCTACTCAGTGTGTGCTCCACTCCTTTGTCCAGGTCATTTAGAGACACATTAGAGAACTGGCCAAACAATTAGACCACTGACCTGAGCCCTGGGAAACCTTAATAGTGACTGACCACCACCCTGATGTTACCTCATGTGCTACAACTCCTTGAGCCTGACCCTTCAGCCAATTGTTCACCCATTGGATTATGTACGATAGTATAGCTGTATGCTGGACATTTTGTCCAGAGGATACTGTGAGACGCAATGTCAAAAGCTTTTAGAAAAAAAACCAAACAATCCCTCCTCAAATCCCGAACACCCCCCCACTACGTTTTCCATCTTCCCTTAGTCCACAGGAAAAAAGTCACACTGTAAGGAGGCTGCAGTGTATTTCTGTGACATGTCTCTGCTTCAAGGGACCATATGACTCGATATACTCTGTTTCTAGAGTATTTCAGAACAGCACAAGGTACAGTATACATGGAAATATATACATACACAGGAACCATCCTGATTCCTGCTGGCATGCCTGTCTTCTTTTGTTAAAATATTGTAGAGACTAAGTCTATTTTTTGCTGAGCTTATGCATTTTACACTTAAGAATTACAGGGATTTCAGTGGCTAATGGCTTAAAGAGCAAGAAACAATAATCAGATCCAACTAATGACGCAAGGCCAGTAGAATTACATGTGTCAAAAAAATTACAGTTCTCATGTAGGTGTGAAAATGCAGCCTCTGAACTTACTGAGAGTCAGATCTCCCCATGATTATACCAAGAGACACGTTCTGAAAATATTTGCTTGCCATGTTTGGAAGTACAGCATATTTGTGTATTAGTGTGTTGTGTTTGTGTGACAATGTTTTGGTAACAGGGAGTACAGGAGTGGCTTCTGTGGGAAAGTGTTAGAAGCTTCCCCTAAGTCTGACAGAGCCAACGCCAGCCAGCTCCAAGATGAACCCATCACCGGCCAAGGCTGAGCCCATCAGCAGCAGTGGTAATGCTTGTGGCATAATGTATTTAAGAAGGGGGACAAACTGCTGTGTAGCATCAGCAAGCAGAGTAAGTAAAAATATGTGAGAAAAACAGCCCTTCAGACACCAAGGTCTTCAGGAAGAGGTCCTGCAGACATCAGAGAAAAGATTCTCCTGAAGCCCGTGGAAAGACCATAGTGAGGAAGGCTGTCTCCTTTCAGTTCCCACACTGGAACCGGTGGACACCCAAAGGAGACTCTGATCCTGTAGAAAGCACAAGCAGGTTTGCTGAGAGGAATGATGTAAATCCAGAACAATGCAGATTTTCAGTAGCAGAATTGTATGTCTGTGTGAGTGTGTACTGAGATGGTAAGTTAGCAGAAGAAATGAAGGGCTGCAAGGGAAATATAGGATACTCAGGAAAGAAGTTGGACTGTCATTTCTCCATTGTCTTTATTCTTATTCTGATGAGAATTTTGAAAGGTTTTTAGCCCAGTGTCCTTAGAAAATTTTTGTATTAAGCATGTAAGTTGCAGGTTAGTAATTGCTGGGCTGTTTGGATCAAAATGGAAAGGCAGGAGCCCTGGGTGTCAGTGATGGAAAGGTAGTAACTTTGAATGGGAAAAAGAGTTCTCTGAGTCCTGAACTCAGTGCAGTTTTCTTCTTGCCCTTGCTTAAAGTTGCTCTGCCAAGGAAAAATACTGAATGTGACAAAAGCTAAGTAGAATGTTGGAACTGTTTTCATCCTGACTGTTACCAATGTCCCTTTTATGAAATATTCTCATCTCTACATGCACATTTCCGTATCTCCCAGCTGATTGTTCTGTGACATAGTACTGTTACTCAGATTAAAGAAAGGTCATGAGATGAAAACTCCACAGGTCAATGTATTTATTCTTGTTTTCTTTTCATGAGAGGAAAACTCCACAGGTCAATGTTTTTGTTCCTGTTTTCTTTATGTATTTTGGAGGGCAGTAGGATTTCACTTACAATGCTTCTAAGTTTAATAATCTCTCTGTCAAGTATATGTATCTGATATCTGCATCACTTACTAGAAAAAACCCTATTTCTTAAATAGTAAATTGGTGCATGGTCTTGTAGTACCTAAATTGTACAGAGGGCTCAAGTAAGGGTCAAGGACTTCCTGAAGAAGAAGTCATATTTGCATATTTGCACTCCAAGAAGGTCTTTCTCACCTGTCTTATTCTACACTGATGAAATTGTCTGGTGAAGAGAAGACAACACTATCAGGCTCTTTTTTTGCATGCATATTGGGTATTTAAATACTGCAGTGCACAGAGCCTTATTTGCACAGGGGACTTCTTACAAGAAAAGAACATGAGGAATTTGTACCTAGAGGGTTACAAACAATTTGTCTGTGGAAGTGTAATTTTTTTATTTATGTCTCAATTTTTGCAGTTGCATGGTAAGTTGACAGAAATATTAAAACTTTATGTGAACTTAAAATATATTTTACATCAGCTTGGCAGTTGTAATTGATCTTAAGTAGTTTTATCTCATTAACAAAAGATCTTAAGTACTTTTATCTCATTAATAAACATTGGAGGCCAAACATAAAGATTTTTTTGTTCCTTTTCATTTTAGGCTACTTTGCTTTTCCCTCAATGTATTTACCCTTTAGAGATGTTTATGTATTTTTAACAGGTGTCTACAAAAGAAAAGAGTTATAATAAACAACTTCTGACTCTGTAACTAGTGGTTTCAACTTTGGTTCCTTTGTGGTTTAAAAACAAATGTTTATTTAGAAAGTACCTCCCGGAAGGATATATTTTGGGATTTATTTTATGTCACAGATTAAATTATTTCTTGTTTATTCCTTTCACTTAAAATATATAATTTATATTTCACAGTGTGTTTAGACTAGTAATTACATTTGATTCTTTACTTAATTTTAAAAGTAATTTAAAATGATCTTAGTGAGACTTAGCCTTAGTACTCTCAGAGCACAACCCATAAATCAGGTTAAACTTGTGAGTCAGGGAACTTTAAAGCCACTTTTAAATCCTGAACATTGGCAAAAATTACATTTTATCTAGGGCAGCAGTATCTTGTCACCCACTGATAATTAATGGCACAAATGCAACAGCTTTAAACAATAACATATCTGGAATTTTTAAAGGCATCTCCATATTAATTGCTGGAGATTTAGAGATTTGAGATTGGCAAGGTTGGGTTTTTCTTGTTTGTTTGGTTGGTTGGTTAGTTTGGTTTTGGTTTGGTTTTGGTTTTGGTTTCTTTTCTGGAAAGAATGGTATACTTTATATTCATACTTTTCTAAACAGAAAACATTTTGCAGTCATTCTCCACACAACACCACAAAAGTTGATTATTTTTGCCTAAGAGTAAAATCTATCACTTCTCTTTATTGGATTGTATCTTAGGTTTTTAGGCCACTTTTCCAATTTTTCAGCATAATTTTGAATTCTAATACCATCCTCTAATGTACTTACTGACTGAAAGCAACTCTTTCTAGCCTGGGGTCCTCCTTCAAGCTTATAAAAGTACTGCCTATTCTCATTCAGGTCATTAACAGAAATACTAATAGAGAGCATCTTATACCCTTTGTGTTCATGTTCAAACAAAAACAAGCAAAGAAAGATTCATCCCACCAAGTCCCCCTGTTGTACAAAATGGATATTGAAATGACAAAGCATATACTTTTCTGATGTGCACTAGTCCTGAGTCATCTGATATCCTTGTGTATACTTATGCTATTAAACTAAGATGCCTAGGACCAGGACTTGATTATTGTGCAATCTGTATCTATAAGATGTAATTGTTTTTATCCATGCTGACTAGTAGTATTAAAGATAATATGAAACTGAAATTTAGAAATTAGTGTGAGCCATGGACCACTCCCAACAGGCAGCTTGTTGTTAGCAATAGGTGGGATGTAAGTGGGGAAATTTTCCCCGTGTGTATTGCTAGTTATGTCATGTCACTTGCTCATGGGGTTGCATCCAGAGCCCTGGTCTGCTTTTAGCCTTTATACTTGCTAGCAGTTTTCAAAAAGGAAGTGCTCGGTTCCAGTTGGGGCTAGAAATAGCTACTTGGAAGAGACTAAACATGAAAAATTTTGTTTCCTTTCAGGCTGGAGTCATAAAAAAATGCAAAAGCTAGCAAAAGCCACTGGTGTGAAAGCCTAATCTGACATAAAGCTGTCAATATCCTTCCTCTGTAAGTAATATGAAAGCTTTCATTCACATCAGATCAGTTACACAATTGAATGAAAACTATAGCTATGAAGTCATGTGTTTTGAGGCATTTTTTCACCCTGAAACGGGACTATCATCCTGAAAATGTCATATGTGACCACCTTCTTCATGAAATTGGAAACAGCAGCTTCATATCTGATGTATGTAATGTACAGTCTTTGAAAAGGATAATCACTGTACCTGAGTGGGAACTGGTTTTTAAAGTAAGAGAACCTGTAAACTATTGGTTTCAGTGGCACTATGTGGCATCAGTTCACACTGGTTGAGCATCCTGAAGCTTTAAATCATAAATCTAACACATTTTTTGTGTTAATATTTTTTCAAAATTTATGTAAAATAATAAAAAATGTTGCTGGTTCAATTTGTAAGGAACCTCCGGTAGGTTAAAAGAAAATTTTCTGTGATGATAATACCCTTACACCCAGGGGAAAAAAAAAAAGATAAAGCCAGTATTTAACAGTAGGTTTTCCCAAGAGTAGTTTAATTTCTATTTATCTGGGTTTTAAGACATTACAAATTAACATTCAGATATTATTGTTTAATTCAGCGTTTGAGTATCAGATATGAATTTGTAATTTCTGACTTGAAGGGACCTCCTTACAATATGAAAAACACTACTAATGTCCTGATTCTTTCCAGAGGATTGAGTTTTGTTTACTCTTGTAAGGGCAGCACATTGTGTGCAAAGTTCACAAACTGTACTTCAGGACTTCAACCAAAACTGAGCACTAATTAGCTCAGATGTAAACCTTTTTTGCCTGTAGCACAATTAGTTACACCACAGGACTTATAAAAAAAAGAAACCCTCATTCTCAAGATTTTATTAAAATAGTTTAGTATCCTATTTGTTTATCAAGGCTTTAAATTATTTTTGTTACAGATTTAGAAGTCATGTTATCCCTTTGATCTATAGTGCTACCATAAGAGAACAGGGGATAAATTAATTAATATAAATGTACACTTGTGACTTTGATCACATTTGGTGTGGGACATGATGGCTGCATCTCTGTCCCTAAAGACACACGTTCTAGAGACATTCCAAGTCCAGATGTGTCCAGTGGCTTGTGCCCACACCATTTAGTGTGTGCACACCCTCCATGGTGACTATTACCTGTATTAGCACTAACTAAAACACTACTTGATCTTGCTTCTCTTCTGGTGCTATATTGTATTCTCCGTGTCCTGAAGATACAGCTAATTTTAGGTGTTATTTTTCATCTGTAAATATCTGAAACAATCTAAGGACTGTACTGTTCACTAGTATGTTATAGAAATGAGACTAGAGATACACCAAATATACATTAGAGTCTCTCATGAGATCATGGGGAATATTTGATGTCTCCTGGAGTAGAGCTGGAAGACAGCATTAACAAAGTTCAGAGGTTTGCCTTTTGAGAGGGTTCTTCAGTCTTGTTTAAACCATGACTTGTCTTGAAGAGAAGTAATTGGTACACTGCAAAACAGAAATTGTAGGAAACTAATAATTCTTCAGTTGGGCAATTTAAAGTCCAGCTCAATACAACACCTCACATAATGCTTTGGTACAGATGCACATCCAAAAAATCTTATTTCCAAAGCTCCTGAGAAAATAATAATAATAATAATATACTCTAGATTTATTTGGATTTCAGATTTCCTGTTCTTCTTGATATTAATTATTTTTAAACAAAGAACCAAAAATTTGGATTCAGCCGTTGGGTTTCACAGGTACCCAAAGAGTCCCCACCAATCTCAATCAGTAGTATTAGTCCTAATGTACAAGTCTGTAGTGTACATATCAAGGTCCTCTGCAGGAATTCAGAGAGGGAATGTCACTTGTTTTCCTATCTTGGGTGAATTACAAAAATTTTGAAAGTTTTACTGAGAGGAATACATCAGTTTATTCTGCTTGTTCCATCTTTCTTTTGAAAAAGAATGTATGGAGAAATAGAAACTCACTCTGTGCTCTGAGAAAACAAGATGCAAGCTAGCACAGAGGATAACTCAAACCTATTTGGAAATACCCATGTAAATTTTCCCTTGAGCTGGTCTCTGCTATGAATGTTCTTTGTGGTTATTTGTTTGTCTTCTGTGTCTATCTGTCTGCCTTTACGTTGTCTAGATAACCTAAATATCCAGTTTGAGGTTTAAGGTCATTGTTTCCATTACCCTGCCATCTGAATGTATTTGCTATCCACTAAGACAGATCTTTTTTCTCCTTTTCTGTCAGGGTTCTGTTGGGGGTTAGCCTTGGTAGGCAGCTGAGCCCCATATAGCTGCTCACTCACTCCCCTCTCCAGCAGGGTGGGCAAGGGAATCAGAAGGGTAACAGTGAGAAGACTCATTGATTGAGACAAAGGCAGTTTAATAGGCAGAAATAAAACTGCACATACAAGCACAGTTGAGCAAGCAAATCATTCACCACTTCACATGAGCAGGCGGGTGTTCAGCCATCCCCAGGAAAGCAGGACTCCATCACATCTAATGGTGACTTGGGAAGATAAACACCATCACTCTGAATGCCCCTCTCTTTCTTATATGTTGACCATGTGGCCCTATGGTACTGGTTACCCTTTGTGTCAGCTGGGGTCATCTGTGACCCCTTCCAGCTCCGTGTGCACCTCCAGTGCCTGTGCTGGTGGGGTGAGAGGCAGAAAAGGCCTTGGCTCTGTGTAAGCGCTGCTCAGCAGCAGCGACAACATCCCTGTGTTTCCAACACTGTTTCCAGCACAAATCCAAAATACAGAACCATAAAAATGACTTTGAGGAAGTTTAATTCTATACCATCTAAAACTAGTACAGGTTGGTATGGTTAGTGCCCCTGTGGTAGAACAGTTTTCTGATGTCAGACCATAGGAATGCCTTTTCTTTACCTTATTCTTAAGGGGACCATGCAAAGAGTATTTGTCTTCTGGTTTTGTGGACTTCAGGATTAATCTAATCTAGATTAGTCTGTACCTGAATCAAAGTACTTAACTTTTCTCATTAAAACCAATCTGTAATTAGTTTCATACATATTTAGATCATGTGATAAAATTCACTAAGGCTTACTTAATTATTTTTTTACTTTGTTGACTGTTTAGGTATAAATCCCATATAATTGTAAATATTCATTATAGGATACAGTGATTTGGACACACCAGAAAATTGAACATATACAACATTGTGTTTACTACTTTTCCTAAAATTTTCCTACCTTTCCAATTTCAATTCTTGCTCATAATTAACCTAAAATGAGTATGTGTTATAATTTGTATCAACTTCTCTTCAACACTCCCAATTTGGCATGATCATTTGAAAGGATCCTCTCTGTGATTATCAGATTTATTTTTCATTAATATCAAATTGTTTTTTCTCACACAGAAGATTTGAGAAGCTGTCCCAGTTTAAGTGAGACCCAGTTTAAGGGTCTTTTGCTGAGGATGGATTAGGAGGAAAAGACCCAAACTTCTCTTTCTAAGCAATTATAAATCCAAAATTAAGAGGCTGATTGAAGGAAAACAAATTATGGAAAAGGGAAAATAACAGCCCTTTATTAAAAGGGATGTGTGTACTAACAGAAACACAGAAAAAAACCCAAGTAAAACAACCAAGCAATACTCCTATACCCATCAATAATCCCCTTCAAGAACAAAACCGATAAACCGGCAAAAGGAAGATTAAACAGTTCGATTTTTGCATCCTTTGATGCAGTTCCAACCACCGTCAGCAGGGGGTGCCATCGGGTCACTGGAGATGCAAGTTGGGTCACTGAAGGTGCAGAACTTGTAGTGTCCTATTGCAGTTACCAGGTGGCGCTGTTGGATCACTGGAGGAGCAGAACTTGTAATGTCCAGTGCCCGTCACCGGGTGGAGCTGTGGGATACCTAGTCACCGCCCCGTGCGATGGGGAAAAAAAAAAAGGTACTCTCCAGGTATATCGGAGGGAAGAAAAAAACAAACCAAAAACCAAAAAAAACCTCGGTTCCCCTTCCCTTCCCACACTGGGAAAGGAGAGAGGGAATGGCGGGGGGGAAGGGGGAAGGAGAAAAAAACCAGCAATAAAACAGAAAGTTCTCCCAATGGAAGAAAACTCACGAACTTCAGCAGATTAAGATTAGCTTTAAGCAGGGCCTGCAGCCAGCAACAGCTGAGAAGAGAACAGCAGCAAACTCCCCTCCAACAGGAAGAAAGAAGAAAACCCGGCAGCTCTGCAGCTTGCAGCAGGTTCTGACCTCACCGGCACACACACCAACCACACCTCCCCACCTCCTTCCAGCCACACACCAACCCCTCACAACTCCTCCCCCTTCGTTTTCAAGGAGACTAAGTTCAGCCATTAGTGGATGGGCCGATTCCTTTGTTCACTTAATGGCCCATATACAGAGCGCTCGCGCGCACACACACACACACACACGCACACACATGGCAGGGGGTAAGGGAAAGAAAAATTCCTTGCTAAAATAAGAACTATGACAGAAGCTATTATCCTCTGGTAAAGTGTAGAGACTCTGTTATAGTCTCTCAGTAGCCTGATAATAACAACTTTACTTTGTCAAGCAGAAACTAGGCTTCTCCACTAGTAGAAACTAACAACTAAGGGGATACATAGCATGGTGTTTTCTATAGAATCTTCCTACTGGCATGATTTTTAGTTTCAATCACCAAAAAAACAGGTTTCTCTGCTCTTAAAATTCCTTATCATCATTTTTATTTTTTAAATTTCTCAAATCACTCAGGATAATACTCTACTATGAGTAAATAATTTATAATTCCAAAGTAACATCTTCTAATTTGACTTTAAGAGATGCATTCAGTGCAAGACATTTGTTTGCCAAAGCGAGTTTCATCTACATGAATGCAAGAAACCCCTGCTAACAATGTACCCTTGGGAACAGACAGATCTATAGAGCAAAAAACTGAAAATGCTGTTTGCAGATTCTGTCTTACATAGTTTCTGATAATGCCTCTTTTCATGATTTTTACATCATCCCCTGCCTTATTAATCTTATATTCAGAAATAAACTCACACATATCCATAAAAGTCAAATGGAACTAAACAGTGTCAGAGGAATGCAAAGACCCTTTCCAGTTACTGCAAATAATACTCCCTGAAACAAAGCCATTAAAATCCGTAGGTCCTATGCTTTCTCAGCCCAGTCTGTGCTGTACTTCATTTGATGGAACAAATGCCCTTGTGAATGCAACATGGGTGCAATTAAATGAGTGCTATGTGCTAGAATGAGCTCACTCAGGCAATTTGTAAAGGATAGAAATAGCCACTTAACAGTAGGACAGGATTTTTCATTTTGTTTCCAACTGCTCATTCCTGGTCCTCTAAGGAGTCCTACAGAATACCTTCAAAAGATGAACCCACAGACTAAAATTCATAACTTTGCTTGCTACTAAAAATAAAAGGCTTAATAAAAAGACATTAGTTTAATGGCCTATACAGTTTTCCAGCTAACCCATTCCTTTAATACTGATGCTAAAACCTCTTTTCTGCCTCTGCTCCATGTGAGCTAACAGCTACTTACCTTTCTGTTTTTGCTCAACTCATGTATTTGATTAACATCATTTTGTCTTACTTGGAACAGTTACACTCTTGGTTTTTATTTTCACTTTTCAAATCTGATGAACACCAAGGCACTCTTGAGTCCAAAAGCTTGCCTTTCTACTTCCTTCTGTGTTTGTTGTCCCAATAGAAGACATTTATTCTTCCCACGAGCGCCTCCCATATGATCTAGCGGTTAGGATTCCTGGTTTTCACCCAGGCGGCCTGGGTTCGACTCCCGGTATGGGAAGCTTCACTTTTGATGGAGCCCCTGGTGGTCTAGTGGTTAAGGGTGTGGCGCTATCACCGCGGAGACCCGGGTTCGATTCCCGGTCAGGGCCACTCCCAGGCAGGTGGGGCTCGTTAGCCCTTAAAGGCAACCCACCTACGTCCTAAGGACCTCACTGCCACTGTCCAAGCTCGCTTGGCCCCGGCAGATGAACCTTAGGATTAAAGGGTGGGCTCAGTTCCGCGCACACTGTGTCTCACCTAAAAAATCCAGTGCGCAGGCTGGAAGGTGTAAAGACCTTCCCCGGATCTTCGCTCGCGAAGATTGGCCATTATATTATTTTTATTATTCTTCCCACGAGTACTTTCATGCTGAAGAGTAAGTTTAATGAGCAAATAACAAACAAAAATAAATGAGGGGTCCTATTATCTCAGTATTCAGATCTTTTCTTTCTGCAAAAGAAAAGGAAAGAAAAAGGTTTGTTCTTGAGAATCAGATTATTTTGCTGTGATTTTTTGCTTACTTAACCACATCAGAATGCCTAGAAGTGAGCACTGCCTGCTTAGGCACTAAGTTAAACAGCTGAAACCTTCACTGTCAGACAGCATTCTGTCCTCAGTAGGGGCTTCTGGTTTCACAGGCCTGGAGGGTAAGTTGTTCAATAGAATCTCTGGAGGCAACAAGCCAATGACTATAGGTCTTAATGGTCTACAACAATTGATGACTGTAAATTTGAGCTTGTATGAGGCTTATCTGAGAGAAACCAATGAAAGGTACTATGTGAAGGTAGCCTTTCCAGAGATAACATCCATTAGGTATTGCACTATGTTTGAACTTGAAGAGGAAAACAAGGTTGTAAAATCACAGCCTGTGTTCCTTAGGATGCAGCCATGAATAAGCAATATTTAGAGACTGCTTAGGTAGCTTTAGATCAGGGGAGTCTGAAGTGCGTTTTTCAAATGTTAATAAGTTTTGTGGGTTCCAGCTGCAGCTTTCTTTCTGATAAGGTACTAAAGGATGGTGATGAATCAATGAGTTATAATGCCTACAGATGCTAGCTGAAATTGACTTTATTACATTACTGTCAATAGAAAAAAAAAAGAGAGTGCAAAGTTGCTAGTATGTCTCTCTTGCTAAAACTGTTAAACAGTAAACCCATGTTGTGGTAGCTTATCTAACTCAGCAGGTCCAATGTCATCTACTTGCTCCCTTTGCAAATTATGTTTAGTCAGATATCGAAGTTTTGTGATTTGATCTATAGAGTGTTAAATAAGACTGTCCTTTCAACAGCATTCCTAATTCTCATTGACTTAGCTGCAAGGGCTCCTTACATAGCAATGCTGGTTATCAGATAAGCTTATTATGACAGTTTTGGACCCCAAAAATATGACATCAGTAGAAAAGGATTTGAGTGGACTTTGCAGAAAGCCATGGGCTACAAGGTGGGGAAAAAACCTCAGTTTGAGAAGCAAACAAGATATCATCAGATGTTGATTGCCCTGCCTCAGCCCAGAGAGTCCACACCTTGATTTCATCAAACCTCTGCAGAAATCCTATTGTACCTTATCTCTGCCTTTGTGTTCCCTGAATCCCTGCATACTGTAGAACCAAACATGTGTACCTCCCTGTGAAATCCCCTAAGATAAAGTGGGGTTTTCCTGATGAGGTAACTGCTTAAACCCAAATTTGTTAACCTGAGTTTTCCTCTTCCGTCATCCCCCAAAACCCCCTATTTGTAATAAACTCTAATAGTTCCAACCCCCTGTTGAATATGTAAACCCTAAACCCTTTAAAAATGAACTTGTAAGTCCAATAAACGGTTCCAGTTTCTTGCCTCCCTTGGGATCAATTTTTTTTCCATTGACCTCTGCATGACAGTATTTGAGATGTTATTGTAGGCAGACCCTTTTTCTTCCCTTTCTGTAAAAAAGTTGTAGTGGACTGAATGTGTTAGTGTGTTGCTGTACTGGTTGGAGTCTTTTTGTTAAAGACACCAATATGAAGGTACACAAAAAAGAGAGAGAAAAAAGTAAAAGCAGAAAATTATTTCTGTCTTCCTGGTGTTGAAAAATACCTTCAGCTTTCCTTCTGCAGATTTACAATCTCACATCCTGTTCTTTGCCATGCTGGCAAGATCAAACCGAGAATGAGACTGTTAAAGACATTGTTTTCAGCTGCCTCTAGAGCCACAATCTCACAGCAGTGTTGGAAAATACAGTTACAGATGTCTAAACCAGATAACTGTTGAAAAAGGAGAAATATCAAGGAAAGAATGTAAAAGAAAGAAATGAGTTTCGTTGCATTTAGTTGTCACTTATTAAAGTTATCTTGTAATTTTACTATGTAAAGTTATCTGGATAATTTTCTGTCTTTTGCTTGCCTTTTTTTTTTTTTTTTTAATGTCTGAAAATTAGAACACTGACCTAATGCTGTCACAGTGGATTTGAAGAGATAGCATTCATAGTTGTCATTATAATAAAGATTCTTTAGGGCCAGTTGTCCTCTGGTATAATTATAAATGAAGGCCTTCAGCAAAGTATTTTAAGGGAATATTCCCACTCGGTTTGGTTTTCCCCAGAGTTATTTTGTTAGTTTCATTTTAAACAGCACTTTAAACAGGACTAAGGGGGATTGGTAATCTCTGTGCCTGTTTATCTAATTTTAAAAATGTGATCGAAACATGGTTGTCAGAAAAAGTAAGGAAACCTTCTTTTTGGACTAGCCCAGCATCTCTCTCTGTAATTGCCACTGTATTTCATAAGTAATTTCCATGGAAGCTTAAACTGACCAGCTTTGCATATTTATAAATAAAATTTGTTGAGCATGAGTGATCCCAATTAACTTTCATCCATTCTTTTTCTTCCTAGGTGAAGTTATTTGCAGATTCAAATTCCTTCTCTGGTAACATGGTAGCATCTATAGTGCAGAAGAAAATATGGGCAGTGTTCTGGAAACAGTTGCTCAGCATAGCTTTTGGAAAGGAAATTCCCACCACATGGAGCTGCTGGAATGGTCTAAAGGTGTCTTTAAGCAGAGGAAGAAAGGACAACCAAGTATTTTTTTTATTTTCCTAAAAATTATGAAGAATGTATAAAATTAATGCAGAACTGCTGTTTGTGAAATCCATTTATAATAAATCTGTTGGGAATCAGGGACATTTTTTAAACAATAAGAGGTCAGTCTTGGCTAAATAGAAGGAAGGTCATGTTGCATAAAAACATACAGTAGAATCAGGTTTGCTTATTTTTTTATTTCCTAAATTGTAAATAGCCCTGGGTTTGGTTTTTTTCCCCTCTCCTCCTTGTATAAAGAATTTGCAAGTCTAGGCAAGTCTGCTTGGCAGCAAGTGTTCAGTCATGCTTGTAATGATAGTTCTAATCACAATTCATGAGGTATCACGTATTCAGGTACAATTCAAGCAACAAGGAAATATACTGAAAAGAAGCAAAACTAAATTAAATGGAGTCTGGTGTGCTAAAGGTGAAAGAAATGAATAGGCTTGAGGTCATTTCCCTTCTATTCACAACAGAGGACACCCACATGAAGCTCTGAGAGGAAGCCTGCCTGGGGGGGGCGGAATGGAGGAATAGAAACAGTTGAAGCAGGGACCTTTGATGTCTGTCACCTAATGGGTTTTTCTATATTCTGACTGCCTGTTTATGCCAACCCTACTTCATCCTCCTGTAGCTGGATACTTTATTAGCTATTAATAAGCAAGTAGCTAACTTGATGGTTGTGGAGATTGCTCTGCTTGCGTACCGTACTTCTTTCACTTTTCTGTCAGGTGTTTTTTCAGATTACCAACTATTTGAAGTGAGAAGAGTGTGCTGTCTCTAGTGTTCAGTAGAGTGTGCTCTCACTCCTATGTGGCTTATGGGTAAGAAGTATAATGGATTATTAAAAATGCACATAAGGCTTCTCCAATTGTTCCTAAAAATTATACACTTTGAAAGACTACAGTAGTTTGGTCACTGAACATCAGATAGGTAATGCAAATTCATGAGTTTACTAAATGCACAAGTATACATGCTCTTGAGAAAGATATGAACAGCTTCCTTCTCTGTGAGGCATTTGTGTTTTATGCTGGAGCTACTTCTATTTCCACTTACTAGTACAGTAGCAAGACACAGATGGGAAGCTTGAAAGTCACATACAGACAGGGGTGGAGGAACATTTTAATGCCTGCAGAATCTTCCTTCTGTTCCTCATTCTGTAGTGATGACAGGAGAAATTATGCTTTAGTTCTAGTCTTGCAGAGTATACCTTGTGTTATCTGCTTGGTCCATTGCTTTTCCTGCTGGAGCTCCTTTAGGCCTTTTAAATACTGTTCTTACAAGCAGAGAGAAAAAATTTTACGAGTGACTTGAGGAGCACTGTATTTCAAACCTGATAAAAAATTTGGCTTTGTAGTTAGTTTTCTTGGTCAAATGGTGTTAGAAAGATTTGTGCATTCTCAAGTTTGGTATGTTTAATAATTTTCCTTAAATAGTATATTTCACTGACAGCCAATAGAGTTGTAAAATCTCTATATGAGATGATATTCTTTTAGGATTTATTTTCTTGCTTCCGAAAATGGGGTGATTCTGTTATTTTTCATAATACATGGAATTTCTTTTTTTTTTTTCTGTAATAAAATCTCTATCTGAATATTTTTTAAAAATGTTTACGAGATTACGTGCACTAATACACATATTTTTCTAAATGACAAGAAGCAAGATACCTCTATACAAAGCTGTGTTTTGGTTGAAAATAATAGTACCTAGATTTCCAGAAATATATAAAAGTAATTTAAAAATAATATATCTGTACTTACTTGATATGAAACAATGTCTTCTAAATAACATGAATTCTTTCAGGGAGATATTTCCCTAATATCTATAAAACCAGTGGATTGGATAATATTTTTATTGTCTATAATAAGATTACAAAACTGAAATGTGAAACAATAACCTTTTTCACCAAAAAATGTATCTTGGATGTTTTTCAGCTTCCATCTTTATGTGTAACCTTTCATCACTAAGACATTTTCAGAGGGAAAACCTTTCCAACACATCAAAATACTTTCCAAAAATGTTACATTTAACTAATAGCTTTGGGGTACTGTATAAAGAAAATCCTAATACCAGCTTTCAAGTATGAATATAGGGACTAGTATCAATCATCTGGGTAAGCAAAGTCAGACCATAGACTAGTCTCTGAAGAATTATAGAAAATTCCATATTTGAAATCAGAATAGAGATATATATATACGTATCATGTTACTATAATGAAATCCTGTGTATAAAACAACTTATTTTAAAAAAAAATAAATAGAGATGGCACATTTGATTGGAGGATTTTTCCTGGGACAGAACAAAAAGCCAAAAAATACATGGGTTTTGTGAGTAAAAATATTTATTTGCTATAGAATTGAAATTCTCTTATAAGACATGTCAGAAATTACTTCTGAGGCTTATGGGCAAAATACATTTTGTCAAGAGACTGACAATCTATTATGTGGCAATCTACTTAGCTTTCATTTCATCTACAAAGATGAGAAGGTTGTCTCAAAACTAAACAGGTGTCTGTCTGAAACTTAACCTCCATCAAAATATGCAGACAGGCACCTCCAAAACAAAATTCTATCAGGTTTGGTGCAGGAGAAACAGGAAAACATAATTACACTCCATTATCTTTGACTATCTTTTAACCAAAAGGGTTAAATTTATGCTTCCTAGCTGAAGGCAAGAAATGAGGACCTGACTCATTTGAGGCCACAGGATCACTGAAGTCACTGAAGAGATATTGCCATCTTATAGAGACTGAATCACATCTGAAGTCAACTTGGTTTTGGTTTGTTGTTTTTTTCTTTTTTTTTTTTTTTGAAGTATCTGCCACTTTTAGATGAACTTCAGAGGGATACAGGGTTTATCTGGATTCAAAAATAGGGTGAGTCTTTTTTCTTCCTGCATATCAGACATGCTTTCAGTGGAGCACCACTACCTCTCCAAGTTCCCCTTCAGAATCCCTGTAGCATAACATAATGGAGGGACATTCCTGGCTTTGTGCAAAAGTGATGTGACCTTGATAGCACTCTGCTTCATGGGAATTTCTTTGTGTTCCAGAGTGTGAACTTGGGCAAGTTTTGTGCTGATCTCAGCTGAAATGTCGAGTACTAGTTGTGGTTTGGCCTTTTGATTATCCACCATGCAGAAAACAGGACTAGATCATGCAAATTCAAGAGATTTTAAGATTCACTGGAGGGAGTTATAGTTCTGAAGTGTTGTATCAGTTGACTCAGTGCATATCGACTTAAAAAATAGTACCTGGAAAGTGACCTGGACTGAAGATACAAGGGGAATTCATTCCTCTGCCTAGCTGGGGTTGTTTGGTGACACTGGAGATAGATACCTTGTAGTATCTATCCTGGTTGTTAGTAGTCCAGACCTGGGGAAGCAGGTCTCCCTGTGTTTTATCTGCTGATTCCAATGTCCTGTATACCCTAAAGCATTTCAGATGTGATGACATGCCACTGCTTATACTAGGGTTATATAATTGTGCCCAAGTGGATGTGCACTGAATATATTGACTATAACTGCCTTTGACTATAACGAAATCTTAAACACCTGTCTCACCTGTAGGTACCTATAACTCTAGCTGAATGCTGAATCCAATCTGTTTTACTGGATAAAAGCTAAAATAATTCTGTGTAAGCTAATTGCACCCCATTAGGGTGATGGTAGACAGTCTGTTAACAGATCCCTTGAGCTGAATTTTCAATACACCTGGCCTGCTTGAATAGAGGCAAAGGCATACCCTTTTCTGATTAGAAGTGGATACTTGGAAAGAAAGGGTAGGATTGATAATACAGCAAGATTTAAAAGAGATCCAGAGCATTATTTATGTATTTATACTATAAAAAATTATATTATCAAACCCCACAGAAATTAAAGATTTTTTAATTATTTTTTTTAAAACTAATTTTTAAAAATTAGAAGTGTAACAGGTCTTCACGAAAGTATAGTTGGGCTATAATGCTGAGATCTATATTTAAAACATTTGTATTCTGCTAGTTTTGCTTGAAAAGCTTAATGGACAATATTAACTTTATTTTAATGATGAAACGATAATTGTATTTTAGCAATTTGTAAAGACATTAATACTGCAGCCTTCTTTTCTTTTTCAATATACTTGAAGAAACGTTTAAGAGACTCCTCAGTTTCATTCTTGAGTGAAAAAATCCCACAATAACAAATTCCAAATCTTCACTATTTCTAGTCCAATTTACTTTTTTTTATGAATTCAAATGATGTGTGAAATAGAACACAGACTGTCTTGAAAAGGTGAAGTTATGAACTATGACTATGCAAGCAGAAAAAGCAACGAGCTTCCAAAGAATTTTCAGGGAAATATCTGAATTGTCAGTCTGTTTACCTCTATATTCCTGCAAATTCAAGATTGGGCTTTCAATAGGTTGAAGTTTGTAGATTCCTAGGAGTTGTGGAGAGAAGTGAAGCTTAATGGCCTGACAAAAGTTCACATTGTAACTATTCAAAATTCTGTAGTTAGTCACCCTTACTCCTTTAGAATACTTTCCATGGAAGAAGCCATAAACGAACAGGAATCCGTACAAATAATGGGATCTGCCTTCATGGAAGAGTTCACAAACCAGGGTCATTGATGCTTATGAAAGTTTACTGGAACACTGCTATTAACTAAATCAATATTCACTCTTCATTAATACTACGTGCACCTCTGCAGCATTTGTTTGTCTCTAGGAGTATTGATTTGTGACCACTCGACTCCCATTTTTTCTGCTTTTCCTCTTGATAGGAATAATTATACCTCTCATTTATTCCATTGCTTTGTAGTTAGAAAAGTACAAATATAGTGAAAGGTAAATGGTTTGGTGCATACAAGACACATGCCACAATCTCATTCCACTCAGTCAGGAGGCCCCAGTAATACTGCTGGTTACAAACACGAATCTCAGTCCCTCTGAAAATGATTGAAATATGTTTCATTAGAAGATGAAGCAGTGGCTTACAGTCCAAACATTTTATACTGTGGGTGAAGCTGCTGTCAACAACCTGGGTTGTTGTAAACATCCATACCCGAGGATAATGGGCAGGTTACGTGCTTTCTGTTAATTACGGGTATTGTGCTGTCCTCCACTTACCATCTGTTTTCTGCAATGCGTGAGTTAATTCAAACCAGGCTCCCTCTGTGTGTTTTTGTGGAAGAGGGAGAAGGGATCAAAGGATCATAACAAAGGTGTCAAAGAATTGTCAAGGGGTTTACTGGAATAAAAGTAAAAAAAACCCACTGCGCATGTAGGGGTATAATCCTTGTGCAGTCTCCATACCCTAATAAGATTTAAACTTCCAAAACTAGCAGTAAAAGAAAAAAAACTACCCTTTTTTTTTTTTTTTTTTTTTAAGCTATACTAATTTCTGTCAATATTCTAACAAATGCTAGCTACATGGGGATGGTGAGGGGTGAATGGATTATGATCTTTCTATTACAAAGCAACAAAGCACATCCTGTCTCTGCCAGAAAAAACAGGTTCAAGTGCACTGGAAGTAACTACCAAAAACTGTCAAAGAGTAAGGTCTAAGGAAGGGATATGTGCTGATTGGCCCTCTGTTGTAGCTTTCTCGAGCTCTACGTGATATATATTTTTTGATAGGCCTATTTAAAAAGGGCTCATTTTGGATATATTCTCAGGGAGAAAGCAAATTTACAGGTGGTTCTCAGAGGGACAACATCACAAGCCCACTTGGAAAAAGGAGAAGAAAACCATCAAAGCCTGTTGCTTGAGGGATGTATTCAGGATGGACACACAGAGCCCAAAATGCAGTTTGCTTTGCAGTCTGCTTTGGTAAGTACAAATTTTCAGTGCAGATATAAGCAAAGTCAGGAGAAAAATAGAACAGCCAGTGATATCAATATTAGTATTTTGTTTGTTGGCTTTACCATTACATTATTTGGATTTCTGGGTGGTTTTGTTTGTTTTGTGGGTTTTTTTTGTTGTTTACTCTTGAACAGTCCCAGAATAAATGTTGCCACCTTCTCTCTTTCTTATTGGAACAATGTGGTTGTCCTGTGAGGCAAACCCAGACTCCCTTTAATGAAAAAGGATAAGAAGGGTGACTTTAATGTGCAACAATAAAAAGTGATGACATCCCTTTTGTTTTCAAGACTTCACATGCTGCTGAAGAATGAGAACTTTATGAATCTACTTGCTTACATATCTTTGTGCTGTAAATATTGAAAATGCATTGCAATCATATAATCCTCTTCTAATCTTGAGGACTTCTGGTGTACTTTTGTTTTCTCTAAAATAAATTTGACTGCTTCTGTGTGCTTTTTTATCATGGCAGATAAAAGTGTTTTTATATTGAAGAATAAGTCAGGGATTTGCATGTCTATGAGAGAAATATTGTGTTTTCATGTTAAAAACAATCTTCATATCAGTTTTGTTATCGCTACCAACATACTGAGGAATCTTTTGGAAACCTCAATCTTCTAAGTTTTTTTTCCTAAGTAAAACAAGATAAGTTTATAAAAGAGGTCATTCAGATTTTAAAATTTCAGGTAAAGCTAGAAGTAAAATACAAAAAGAGATGTTTAATATCCAGATAATTAAGGTGAACTATCACTTTGACTGAAGCTGAGACAACACTTACATAACTAAATCACCATTCTGCCATGTGCAAATATGTGCCAAGGGTAGATTGTCACCCTTACATTAGAGTGTAATCACTTGAAGGCAAGATCTAAACACCTTTAAGAACTTTCTCAGAGATAATAGCTTTAACGTACAGGGATCAGTTACAAGGCTCCCATTAGCCTTACTGAATGCTATGGTTAAATTTCCACAAGTTACTCAGGAGGCTTACTCTGCAAAGTTGAATTATTTTGGGTTGTCTAACAATGAGAAGAACTGCTCTCCAAGGAATTCTGAAAACATAATAATTGGAACATTAATTTACTTCTCTCTTTGAGCCAATAAATTGTTTCCTATTTGCACATATTATGATTTACAATACACTCATTCTTTCACTGATTCTTTTTCTCTGAATTATTAAACATTTATTGTCCAATATTCAAATCCCCAATTATAATATTAAATTGATTTAAAGAACTTGTATGCTTCTATTTATTCCTGTTTAAAGCTCCCTGTTGAAAAACAAAATAAACATTTTACTGTGGTCCCAAAACTAGGTTAATGGAAAAAAGCCCCTAAGGTTTGTTTCTAAAGGGTACTGAATTTCCTCGTAAGCTTCCTGCTGAACTTCTTTAGCTTATACTTTGCTAATCTGCTGTCAAAAAAAGAAGTGAATGTATATTTGGAAGAGTGGAAGGTTCTTATCAACTTACTATTTTATATCCATAACTCAAATATTTTCTATGGAAACCTGGACAACTCTCCATTTGTTCATAACTCACCAGAAACAGAATTCCCCTGTTGGAAAATTATTCCAGTATAAAAGAACTGTTCTCTCTAAGTTACAAAAAAACAAGAAAATTCAACGTTTTTTTCATATGAAATCTTTCACTTTACAGTTTACCATAACTTTATCATTTGAAGAGTTTGTATTATTCTGCTTATTTTTATATTCAGAGATTTAATTTGATATTAGTTTCTTCTTTGTTAACTTCTCGAATAATACAAATTCTAGGAGTTAGTTTACTTTGTATTGCTGTGAATATTGAGGAAATTATTTTATTGTCTATTTTGTCAGAGTTAAACCAATGCATCAATTAGCAGCTACTTGAAAGCTGTTTATTTTAAACAATTATAATTCTATTAATCCCTATCTGCAACATTTGAGTTACTTTGATTTTTCAAGCAAATACTAGCAGAAAATTTTTTCTGAGGCTTGTAGCAAAACATTTTACAGCTTTTGTCTGGGGCATGTATCCCTCTTCACAGAATTGCTAGTACAACAACACCTGGAACTTGCAGTCTTAGCTCAGATCTACTTAGTTAAAAACCAAAAAAAAAAAAACCCAAACAACAAAAAACCCCAACCCTTCTCTTGCAGTTGTGCTTGCTGGCCTAGTTTCATAACAAAGGGTAAATCAATGGCTTTAGCAGTCTTTAATTGAAAAATGTATTCCTTAGCAAAAATGAAAGAATCTGGAGGCCAGCAGTGCAATATTGTTTGAAAATGAAAGGATTTTACTTAAGCAGAACAGGAATAATTACATTTTCTATTAATTTTTGTTAATCAGGTCAGCATGCTGTTTCAGCCACTAATGAATGAGACTTCAATTTGAAAATATTTAATGGAATAAAGTCACCGAAGCTATGATTATGACAATAGTACTGTGACTGATAAACTGAACCTACTCTTTGATAACTCCAGTTACCACATTAAAAGATCTTTTCAGTGGTTTTTATACATAAACTTTTTCACAAATGCTAATTAAGTTTAATATAGATTAGATTCTTATTATAGAATGTCAGAACAGGAATTTCACTGACAAACAATAACAAAAAGTTTCAGTGATGAATACAGAAGGGAGAATGTTGACAAAAAACCAAGCATATAATCCTTAAAAGTTTTTTTAAAATTCATGAAAATTTAGTTGACTACAAATTTTACAGTAACAGATGGGGTTTAATTTCCATCATCTTTAAAAAGATTTGTATACACTTTAAAGATATAATTTTTACATTGATTTTGTCTTTATTGCTAAACATGTGGTTCTTCTTTTAGACAGTAAAAAATTATTATAAAATTATCAGAAATATTAAGTTACTGACACCTTGGAGTATTTTAGAGACAAAAATTAATGTATCAGTGAACATCGAACTGGAGCATTTGCATGTGGGAAGAAACTATATTATATCATTCAATGTGCATAGTTTTAGCGTTGAGGTAAAAGACTGTAATTTTTATTTTCTTTTAAGGTTTGCATGAGCTTTTGAAAAATTGCAACATGATTGGAAACAAACTTCAGAAATCATATCATCCTTTCTTACTATAACACCGTATGTTGTGTACATGATGCACAAATAGAATAAGAAAAAGCAGAAACTCTACATGTCAGTTCAGCCCCTGCAAGCTGCAACTTGAGTCAGGAAAGACTGGCTGACTAGTAAGAAAATGTTGCTTTAAATAATCTAAACAGGCTTTTAAACTTCTGATGGGTAGACCATTTCTCATCATAACATCTAATGTAATATGGTCAAAGCTGTGTTAAATAACTTATGGAGACTTTTTGTAGTTCTGCACTTGATACACTAAATATAGCATTTGAGATCTCCTCCTGATAAGAGGGCATCTCCAGTGATTCAGAACATTTGCCAAGTTGCAAAACTTTTAAGTTAGATGAATGTCAAGCATTTCAAATATGCAAACCAAAGTCATGCTGTGGCTGTCCTGTTCTATGTACTCACTGCTGGCATGTCCCTGACACCACAGTGCTGACCAGTACTAGCTAGAGCTGTTTCCAGAAGCACATGGGTAGGGAGTTATGAGGGCCAGTAGCCTTTCTATGTACAGAGATCCTGTTTGGGTAAGTCAGAGCATTTAGCTGTAAAAATCCTTGCTGATCACACACACCATTTTTCCTCACAATCTGCAAATTAGGTGTCCAACTAATTTTATATACTAGTACAGAGACAGTTAGAAGATCAGAAAGTAATCAGCTGTGCTACAGTTTAGAAATATTACCATTTTTATATAATGTTTTCCCCAGAAAAGAAATATTGCAAGAATCCAGCTCATGAAACAGTATTAAACTTGTTTGCATTTGATATTATCAAAAACATAGAAACTGTGATGAAAAAGGCTTGAAAAGGTTACCCACTCTAGGCAAGATTAGCTATATCTTACCTTATAGTTGCCTATTTAACTGACTCTGAAATCTTTCTAGCGGGTTTAAAAGTTCTTGGAGCAACATATTCTGGTATTATACCATCCTTGCAAACTCTTGCAAACTTTTTCCTAGTATCTAAAGTGCATCTCTCTTGCTGCAGGCTTAGGTCAACATTAAATGGCATTTCTTCGGCCATTTCTAATAGGCAAAATTTTCAGGATCATTCTTGTTGTTATATGCTGATGTCTGTCTATCTGTTGTACATCTTTCCGTAAATGTTGTGCAAACTTGTCCAGTTTTTTAGTTCAGGAATGACATGTATTGAAGATTACTACCAATTCTCATAGATAATGTTGCAACCATACAATATTGTCTGCTAGTGGTCAGGTTGTCTAACCAGTAATCCTACTGGTAATCCTAAGTAATTCATGTTTTACTGTAATCCTAAGTAATTCCTGTTAGAATCTAGACATTTGCTCCCTGTCTTATGTCTGTGTTTATTTATCTCGTGCTGAGTTCAGTTTACCGAGTCTTAGCCATTTAAATTTTAAATTCTTAGTTTTCTCTATTATCAAGTGCAAACTCGTTGTTAGTATTTCCCTGTACTGATGTGTTAAGAAGGTGGTAATACCCAGAATTTACCATAGCATACTCAGAAGGCCAATATCTCCTTATCTGCATTATTTTTTATTTTTATCTTAAATAGCAAGACTGTCTTTTTGCCAGGTGCTTTCCTTCCTAATGGTACCATTTATGAGAACTATGTGAATACTTTATTAATGGATTATACTGCTAAAGATTTAAAAGCTGTGATTATTGCTCTGTTCCTGGAGAAATTACAAGTAAATACTCATACTACGTGTAAATATCATATATTAAATATTGTGCCCTTTGTTTGTGTTGCAGTCATGGTTTTCAGATAGGTTTGTGAAGATAAAATGTATATGCAAGTTGTTTACTCTTACTGCAATGAATAAGATAAACGTTTTTAACATCTTTATTGATTTAATAACATTAACTTATGAATGTTGCTCAATGCATGAATTACTGCTGTTGTCATGTAAGGAATGTTTGGTCCTCTCAGCATTTATTATCAAGGGTGCTTTGGTTTTTTTCTTGTTTCTTTGTTTGCTTTTCTCCCTGAATGTAACATAAACTATAAGGACTAAGGGCTCTGTTAATTGCATACCTCTGTTTCTAGTTCACCTGCATGTCAGTGCCCAAGTATACAGTACAATATTGTAACTATGGAATTCAAACATAATTATAGGCTTTGACCTAAATACAATGCACATTTAGGCATAAGATTGAATATAGATATGAAGATTGGCAATTGTCACAGTCTGTTGCTTCAAAAATTTATATTATGTTAAGATTAACGGGCATCTATTCACATGGTTTCACAATTCTTTCGCTGTGAATGAGAAATGAGCTCCACTTGACATTTGAGGACATGCTCCATAGGCTAAAGGTCCTCTTACTGTTAAGAAGACCATCACAAGTGATTTATATGATCTGTGTCACTTTTTTAATTGGTTCTTGAAAAGTTTAATTGTAGTGGTGCGTGCTGATTCACAAAGAAAAATACTTTAAAAAACTACCCTTGTCCATAAATAATATACATATAATCCACCCATCTACCTTGGTTTACACTCTAATCTCTAGTCCTGAAAAAGGCAATGGTAAAAAAGCAAATTTTGTTGAATTTGAATTTTAGCAATTGCACTTTATATATGCTTCAGAATTTTGTTAAGTTAGTATTAATAGTTATGTTAGGTCAATACCTAGAGACTCCACTTAAGATCTGATCTTGTTTATGTTAACTATATAGCAATCTTAATTTTATAGTCATTTCAAGGGCCATTGATAATTAGATTTACATAATTAATGTAGTTTACTTTTAATAGCACTTCTACTGAGCATTAAATGGCAAAGAATGAATGACTGTACTCTAAATGACATAAGAAAATTAATATATTTCTGAATCATTCATCTAGTGGGGAAAATCATGTAGAGGACTGCTGAACATCTTCCCTTAACATTCTAGTCAAAATGTGAATTTACTTTTGCCGTTGAGAGCTGCTGTACTTCATAAGGAAGTGTTTGATATTTGCATCTTGGAAACATGTTATCTACATGTGATTAGATTCTGTTTGCTTCTTAATTTGTCTATATGAGCTGAGCAATCATGGCTTAGAAAACAATCAGAAAAGTTGCTTCCTTGCTTCATACTGTTCAGTAAGAGGAATAGTTGGTGTTTATACCAGCTGTTCACTGCGTGCTTTTAATTGAACTGTGTCAAATCCAGACAGAGTGGGGGCACCGCAAAGTGACTTGAGTTCCCGTGCCATGTCTAGTCCCAGATAAATTAATGGGTAACTTACAGCTCCAGCTCTTTGACTGCATAAACACTGTGGGTTTTTTTTAATCCAAAATATTTTTGTATGGAATTTTGGAAGATCCTGTATTATAATTCTTTTTCCGGTTTTACAAACTTCACAAGTCAATACAGTTTTATATTCAGCTTTGGCATTATGAACTATGACACACAGCTTTTTAAAAATCTTATGCGTTTCTGGATCTAACCTAAGACTGAAAAAAACCTCAGCAAAACTACTATTAGCAATGACAAAAATCCAACAAAGAAAGTTTTTGTGCCTGAAATGGGATTTTTTCAAGTGGTGTACTGGTCTCAGCAGGTATTTTGTGTTTGACCTGTACTCCTGTAGGCAATCAACAGAGAAGCAGCCACTTTAAACATATTTAACTGCCTGTTCTCTTAAGAAGCACCACAGCTACTGTGAAGGGAAGCCATCTGACTCTTGTATGAGCTCAGGTACTTGCTTACATTACTCCCATAGATAAAGGTAATTGAGTGGCTTTCAGGAAAAAAAAAAACCAGACTTCACTTTGGGGAACTTTTTGTAATTTAATCTATTGCCAATTAACACAAAGCCTTAATTACTGATTTGTGTATTGAGAGAGAAGATAAAAAAGCAACACAAAACCAACAAAGAAGACAGCAGTCATTTATGGAAACATCTTTCCTCCCTTTCCTTGTGCTCAGCCTGAACCATGAGCTCCTTTTGCAGTGACTCATCACTATCTGGGCAGAGGTGCCATGGGTTCCTTGCCTACAACAGTTTTGGGGTGTACTGAGAAGTTTGCATCAGTACCAGCTCTAACTGGTGCCCAGCACAGGCAAGTCATGGACATCTCCCACACAGGGCACCTTGGAACCAAAACCCTGCCATTTGTGCCTGGTGCAGTGCCTAATTTCTTTTGATCTTTATAAAATGTCCCAAAAATTTCACCTGGTGCTCTGTGAGAATTTAGGCGCCCTAAATTGCACTGCTTTTAAATGGCTATGGACAATCCTTCACATTATGTAGGCTATATTTATATCAGGGAATGAAGCACCCTGAGGACAATTTACTATTTAGGAGGAGAATAGTGTGTTACTGTATTGGTGTGCTTTCTCCCATGCTAACTCATGGCAAGCTTGGAGACTGGTTTGGAGCACCTCAAGTGTTCCTACAATGTGTTATAGTCCAGGCATGGCTCTGAACAGATTCAGAAGGTGCAGATAGGCAGAAATTCTGGCTTAGTATGAAGTAGGGTTTACTCAAGATAATCTTTGGCGTAGACTTTCCACAGTGGTACACAGCATGTCCTTGATGGAGATAGAATGATTTGGGTTAGAAGGAACCTTAAAGATCATCTAGAAGGAAGGGAACTCTCTTTGTCAACATTTTCCTAAGCAAAATCAATTATAGCTTTACCGGGAGTCTCCTCTCTTCATCTGCACTGCATCAGGCAATCTGTCCATACTGCATGGGAGGAGAAATGCTTAGCACAATTTGGCCTCAGAAATGTGGGCCTTCTTTTTTAAGGGAATGGCTGTTTCCTACCCTTACCCATCAGCATGTGTTTGCTACTTCTGGGACTTGACCCTAAATTTTTTACTACCTGTCTAGAAGAAACCTAAATACATGATTTCCTAAATCAGAATGGAGGGTTGTGGGATGGGGGATGTTATTATGGTGTCAGAACTAGGTGCAAAGTAGTAAGAACCTTTTAAATTTTAAATTTTTTCTCTTCATGTTTGTTAAAGTCCAATGAAGTAAAGGCTTGACTCTCTTTCATGCTACTGACATACTGTATTTATTTCATTTCCTAAGCAGGTGCTTTGCCTGAAGAAAGCTGACTAGTGAAAACATAAGCACAGCACCTGGTGAAGAAATTAAATAAACATGCTATAATCATCTGAACATGTGATTCAGGCTCTTTTACTTACTTTTGACTCCATCAGCAACCTGCAGCCTTTAAAATTTAGTTTGCAAAGCTAGTTCTTTTGATGGATTGCTCATCCTGGCAAGCACTGCTCTCAAAATATCGTATCCATTATTAAATTGTAATGACCTTAGACTGCATGTGAGATATCTTTTTATCATACATAAAAACCCTTTCAGAAGTTTTTATTGCCTGTGGCTGAATACTCTTCTGTCCCATGTTTTCTGACAGGATACAGCAAGACACAGTGGCAGACTTTGGATGGTGGGTCTAAATTCTACATTAAAAAGGTGAAATTATTTGTTTATTTACTGTTGCAAGCTCACTCCAGGGCATCACAAGCCTCTCAGAAAGGAGGTTTAACAGCACGGAAACAGCTGAACATTTAAATGAGAACCTTAAATGTCTATGAAATATCCTCCACGGGTATTTTGCTGTGCAATTTCCTTGCTACTGAGAAGGTGATGACAGATTTTGTTAACAGGGACAGACAACAGTGGAAACCTGTGTGTAGGCTTACTTCACCCACATAAAGGTTTCTACAAGGATGTTCAGAAACAGTGCATGTTAAATCTCAGCTAGGATTAGTGCAATCTGGTGTTTTGAAGTGCAGCTTGTACTTGCTTTGATCATATATATTTTTCAGTTGCCAGGTACCATTTTATATTGAAGCATTGTAATGCCCAGCAAAAGTTCAAAATCAAACAATCAGTGGGTCTTTTTTTACATGTTTTAAGTCACCTAATCTAAAATAGTCAGCCATCTTTCCTTTATAATGGAAGGGAATAGGTACCTTTATAAATTAATTTGTCTCATTTGTTTTAATTCTGTCTTTGAATGAGATAAAGTATCCTCAGTTGGTATCTATTTCTTCCTATTTACTGTAAAGGGAGTTACTACAAGGTAAGATACAAGAAAAACTTGTTATGGACTCCTAAATGAACTGAGATTATGTTAATCTCAATTGATGATAAGAGAATTGAAATCAGTTTCACAGCTACTCTCCTGCAAAGAGGATCTATGTAGGACAGGACAGATATGGAATCAATGATCTCAAAGTGAGCTGAGAATGTAGGTTTAGGCACTCTTTTCTTAAATTTGGCTAGAAACACGGACTTCAGAAGAACTTTCCAAGTAAAACACAACAGGCATCAGAGTTATATCTTCTGCTTAAGTCTGGAAGAAGTGAGTAAGTCTGTCCTGTAACACATTATGGGACAACCACCTGGCATATAAGGTGGAAGAGTGTTACCCAGATCTACTGTTTTTTGCAGCTCTCATTTTGAAGTGTGTGATCTGAAAGTGGTTTTGTAGGCAAGTTAAAGAAAAAAATGCTTCACATACTTAGCTATGTTTTGGAGGATGAAGACCCAGATTTGTCAAGACTCACGTAGTTGTCATTGGTTATAACTATTAAAGTTTAAGTGTTTGGTGGGGTTTTTGTTGGTTATTGTAGTATTTTCTTGGTGGATTTTTTCCCTCCTCTTTTTACTATTGGCAACACAGATACCTGAGAACCCTTATGCATCCTGGATTTAGCAGCTGCTGTATTTAACTCTGAAGGGCATGTAGTTATCTTGTTTTAGACGTAGGAAGTTGATGGTCTGCGTTTCTTTGTGATTGTGACTAATGCTAATGACTAATATTGCTGCCTAGAATTAGCATCTTAAAAAACAAACTAAAAAAAGCCAACCATTGGTAAAATGGCTCTCAGTGTTACTTGTATTGTAACGCCATTACCAGTCCTTTAGTTTCAGAGAAAATGATTATGTTTATTGTTCTGAGGCATGTGAATTCTTTACATGTTTCTAGGGCCCATCTGCAGAAAAGAAGAAAATGCTGTATGTTTCTTTTTACTGCTTTAGTCCCAATTTATAAAGCTTAAGTATGTCTATATTTCAAACTAGATTCTTATCCATGTTATAGACTTCCAAATGAATTACACTTCAAATAAAAGTGAAGAATGAGCATAGGTGGTTATAAATGAGAAATCAAAATATGCAAATAATGTTTGGTGTGAAATAACAGTTTATAGTAGCAAACTGTATTTAACAGTCCTGTAATTTATAATCATGGTATAGATTAATGAAAAGTAATAATGGTTGTGTTTATTTTTCTTCCTTTGCAATGAAACTGATTTTCTAATCTCTCTTGCTTCTGTTAGATATTGAAAGGTAGGATAATATCTATGAATCCTGATGTAATAAACAAATGTGTTCACGAACACATTATTTTAAACTCAAGTTAGAGACGTCCATTACGCATTGTGGAGGGTGAGGATAGGGTCAGCAGTACTCCTAAGAATGTAAGAGTGGGCAGTGTCCAAAATGTTTCTCAGGAAAGTGGAATTTTTTTCTGTATTCATATCTAGACAGTGTCACTGACTCATGTTTAGGTGAACATGTTTTGTGGATGAGCCTTGTGGAACTCCCCCCTCCATTCTGATGCAGGTTTGCAGTGCTGCTCAGGTCTTTCCTGGTAATGAAAACAAGAGAGTCTTGTTGCTCTCTCCCAACGTCACACTAATGAATAGAAAAGTCTCTGCTCTGTGTAGAATAATAATGATTTGTGCCATGACCTATAAGGCTGTGGATGGTTGTGTCTGCTTTTTATCACAGGTAATAGTTATAGAGGTAGAGAGGAGACAGGGAGTTTCATGACAACAAAATCTGTCTCCTTAAAAGTAGCCTGAGACCACAACTCCACTGCCCAATTGGTATAGCAAGGGAGGAAAGTCAAAGCAGTTCTCACTGCCAGCTCTGTGCCACTAAGCCTACAGCAGTAGCTGTTACAACTCATATAGTGAATAAGATCATGGTACCTATTTGGAGAGAGGAAGGACCTTTTCTTTTTTTATTTTTATCTCTTCCTTCCTCCCTCCCTTTGTTTTTATTTGAAAAAAACACCAAACACAGAAGACACAAAGGCACTTTAAACACAAATAAATGTAATGTCAACCAGCTGGGTTAATTATGACAGATCTTATATTCTATTGTATTTTTCTTCAGTTTGTACTTCTGTTTAAAGAATTCAAAATTGATAGTTGCAGAAATTATTCCTTTCTCATTGTGTTAGAAGAGCAACACCGAAACAACTTTTTATGAGAAAGAATATAAAATATAAATTTTCTTTTCGTGTTGGCAACATGACAGGATATTGTGGTTTAAAGCTCATAATAAAAATCAGATGTATTTTTTTCCAGTGGAGTATGACACAGAACTGTATATCTGACTGTGAGAAAAACACATTGAAGTTTTAAGTTTTCTCAGAAAATCCCTTGTTCCAACTGTTTTAAAATTATTTTTATTAATGAATATGGCCTGGACTTTCCATAGGAAACACTAGAACATCAAAACTGAAAAACTGTGAAAAAAGATATGTGTTTACACTATACTATTTTCAACTTTTAATATATTTAAACACTTTACTGAAAAATTCTCAAAATAATAAAAGAAATATTGAATTAAATTACTGTTTTGATTTGAAAACCTTGTTTTGAAAAGCTGAAATGTTCTTTTTCAACTTGCTTGTGGAAAAAATATTCTCCAAACCGACATTATTTTCAAAATATCTGTTTTGATGAAACACTATCTTTGTAAAGGGAAAATACTCCACTTTGAATACTTGTGTCTACCTGCAGTGTCAGCAGAAATGTAACTGAGCTAGGAGTGAGTCAGATGGCTGTTCTTGTGCTGCTTATAGAAAAAAAGTGCTAGAGACAGAAATGGAATTTCAATGTGAGAGAAGTGGAGACATACATTTGGATTTCTTATCGTTCCTTATGCTGAATAAGTAAAACCCCTCATTACATTTTAAAATTAAGGAAACAATGTTTTCATCAGTTGCAGTAAGTCGGGGCAAGCAGCTGTTTTAGACAGATGAACAAAAGCAAAACATACAGTGTTATAAAGCTATATTTACCTTTGCACATATTTACCTTTGCACATATGAGATATTTTTATAAGACACAGGCCATTTATAACTATTAAATTCTTCATTCAGACTGCTGACACAACAGGGACAATGCGATTTTTACATACTTTTACTTCCTCCAGTTTAATGAAGAGGAATTGCAAGATGGCTGCATCCCTGAAGTAATTCTTCAGCGAGGGTAAGGCTGAAATAGCCAGCAACCCTAATGAGGAAAAATGAAAGGGCATCACCACTTAATTCATCTCATTATTGGCTCTTAAAATGGAGATAAATGAGGGAGAGATAAAAAAAGAAGAGCAAGAGACAGACACGTATTTCATTTCTGAGTGGTTAACGTGTAGAGGCAGGAGCACATCTGAGTTGGGCTGTGAGTGTGAATTCTGGAATGCCATTAACAGCTGGCAGAGATGTCAGCACAGTCATTGCACTGATGACAGGTGGGCACTGCCAGGAATGTGATTGCTTTAATTGTGCCCTGCCTGATCACGCTTAAAATAATTTCAGATATTCTACCAAAAAATTAAAGTTCAGCTGCAAGATCTGCTGTAGCAAGTTACGTGTTCAAACAGCAGCAACTTGTGAGCAGGTTCTGTGGGAACCATTTCATGCAGAGCTGAAGTCTCTGTGCCCAAAACCAGGTAAAACTACCCCTATCCCGCACACAGGCAAAGTAACAGTGGTAGTTCTCTTTGTGTGTTCTTCAAAGTATAAAGGAGTCAGAACAAATTCAGTGACCCATAAATTTTACACTATAGTAGTATAGTCAATGCATTATATTCCAGTTGCATATATATAGGGGTGGTTTTCAGGAGGAGATGCAGAGGCATTAGCTCCTGTGTTTATTGGTCACTTGACCTTCTACTCTATGAAATTTTGTGGAACAGATTCCTTCCCCCTCAGATGTTTCTCTACCACCTCACCCAGTATGTCCCCTCAGCATGTCATAAAAGGCATGAGGGTTATTTCTGACCCAAAAGATATACTTGTGTTTTTACAGGTGTTGGCTCTTGCTAGTTAAACTGCTTTAGACAGCAACCCCCAAAATGTTCTGTGCTAAACGTGCCCATTCATGTGCATAAATGCTTTTTTTTTTTTTTTTTTTTTTTTGATAGGAAAATGTACACTTGGACTATACTTGGGGCAATTAAACATTTCATAACTTCTATTTTTTTCAGTTCAAGTTGATACACTGTAGTCTGGTTTAAGTTTTGTGGGTTTTTGATTCAAGTAACACTAGCAATGCCCTTTATCAGGTCAGGAGTTTCTTTAGTACCTTGCAGAGATAGATGTTCCTATTTGCAGTATTGTTGAAATCAGGGGGAAGTCCATGGTGGTCCAGCACCAGAAGTATAGTAATTTTAGTAAGAAAAACATATGTAAGAAATGTAATATATATATATAATAATGTAAGTAAGCAGAACCCCTTATCATTGATCAGTATTTAATTTTAATGCCACGTATGCAAAGGAATAATGTAATTACATACAGTAGAGAGCATTTCTACATGTGTACCTCTAAATATGGTAAAGAAAAAAAAACCTAATCCAGAAATTCTTTTACTATAAATTCTTTTTCTGAGGAAAAAATATTTCTATTTGAATTCCTTCCTGTACCAAAAGCAGAACTTTAAATCTCAGAAATCCATAATGAAAGTAGCCTAGCACTAAGGATGTCAGAGAAATGAAGTATCATGCTTTCTCATAAGCAAGCAAAAACATTTTTTGTCCCTTCTTTCCTCTTCAGAAAGAAGTGAACTGTTGCTCCAACCCCTTTCCATTCCAGTTGTGAACATGGATATTTTCAAAGCAAACCCATAATATGTTTAACCTCAAATCTCCTTTCATATTAATCACTTGAAAGAGCAAGTGGCCATGTAGCAGCACAAAATGTCCTTCTTTACTGAGAAAATATCTTCCTTATTCCTTTGCTCATGGTCATTCTTTACTGGGCTTAGTTTCTTCTTCTTTTTGATCAATCACCACCAGTAAAATGATTCATTACAGAGTCATGTTTTCTGGGCATTTCAATTAAACTTTTGGTATTTGAAGAGCCACCTGCACAAACTTCTGAATTCTGATTTGCTGAATTTGCTTAGGTATGCTTAAATGTCATACTGATATATTTCACTGCAATATTACAGCATCTCACTTACTTCTGAACAGGAATTTTGAACTGATCATTAATTATCACACGAATTGGAAATAAATGAGAAATCTTATTCTTCAAGAAGAGTGGAGTATTCCTGGAAAAATTTTTGATGACTTCTTCAAGTTGAAACACAAAAAATGTAAGTCTGTCTTACTCTTATTTTTCACACTCTCAGTTAATTTATTTTAAGAGGTTTTTTTATTTTCTCTACTATGGAATTCTTCTCCACATGATTTTTCTTTTCTAAGACAATTTTATTCTACAATTTCAGGGTTATCTGCCTTGAAGAAATTTGAGACCTCCTGCTCCTAAACTAATTTTGTTTTCTCTTTTGAAACCATGAATTTCAGTTACAGAATGCAATTAGGTCATTAGCCATACCATAGTTACTTCCTGAGTGTTAACCTGGGAAGGCATATGAAGTATCAGAAACAGAGACAATATTTCAATGCTCTCTAGAGTTAATAAACTTTCAGAATGTTCAGATTTTAAGTAAATGTGTTAAATGTAAAAGGTTATTTCAGTCTCTTCCACTGTCTTAGTTCTTCTCATGCTAGTTCCTCTTGTTACTTTATTAGTAGTGTAATACAGAATGTACTCATTAGAAATAATGATTTATGGAATTGTGTCTTGTCACTGGGACTTCCAGAAAATCAGTAAATATTCATGACAGGTGAAAAATTAATATGTCATTCCCTAAAGGTAGCCTTTGGTGATATGAAGACATGAGATAAAAATTCTGCACTTATAAGAATAAATATGTTCCTTATATGCCAATAGAGACATGCCCATTTACAGCAATACTAATTTTTTTTGGACCACTGTGTATGGTAGCTGTCCCATATGTTCCTGTCAATTTATGGATTCTGCCACAAGCACTTTTTAAAATTAAAAAAGTGAAAGGACTTGAGAGATTCATTTCTTGAACAGCACATTTTTCATACTCTTTCATCAAAAAATATGACAAGAAGCTTATTATCCTTGAGAAGTTGCCATTTAGTGAGAGTACTGTCAGGATTTTATTATTAAGATGCTTTAAATACTTGACAGATATTTTATTTTATAGTGTTCCACTATGCAAACTTGCTGATTTCTTAAAGAAAATGATCTTGATAATAATCATCTTTCAGATCTAAACAAGGACTAAATTTTTAAACAGCTATAAAAAAATCTGAAACATCTATTTTGAACTTAAGAAGTGTCAAGTTGAATTCTGTTGAAGGTATCTTTTATTAATGTGAAGTAACTAAGAGCCATTCAATATCCAAAATATATACCTGCAATAATTCTGTTTCATATGCCCTCAGTTTGATGTTTGCAAAATCAACACTCATTAAATCTGAAGATTCTAAGAGGACGCTGTACAGATTAATGGTTAATTTTGCAGATAATTGAAATGTTGTTCAAAGAATCAAGCCACCTTTCAGAAAAAAATTAGATGCTCACATGCTTGTTGTTATTAGTATCTCCTCTGGAAATATATTGGTATATTCTAGTACTTTTGTCTCAAATTCTGGATGCCAATCAATCAGCTTTTCAACTGGAACAAAGTTGGAAAAATGACTGACTGAACCGCAGAGAGTGACATAGGAGAGAAAGAGATATGGGATAAGCTGTAAGAGAAACCATTGAAATGGGAATTTTGGAAAGACAGAGGAAAAGAAAGGGAAACAATATATAAATCAGTGCAGAATTTCTTTCAATAGAGAAAGAAAATGTGCAGAAAAATGAAGCTGAACACAGGAAAAACAGATAATGTGTGAGAGTTCCAGATTAGTAAACTGGCATGGTCACATCAGAGAAGAAGGGAAAACCAAGTGTTAGTCACTCAAGAAAACCCCGGACTTGTGTATGGAATTAAATTACAGTATTTCCATATATTTTTCTACCCAGATTTAAGGCAAAACCCAAAATAGAATAACACGGTATGGAACAAAAATATTTTAAGACTTAAATGGTTGGAAATTGTCTGAATTTGCAGTGCCATTGATATGCCTCATGAGAATTTTAATTCTGGGTCTTAATGTCTCATACTACAGACTAAACTATATTTCCAAAGGTGTATTGTCCACTTATTACGCTTTAAATTCTGGGGCAGTGTATTGTCGGTTGGAAATGGTGATAGCATATCTATGAAACATAATCTTCCTCAAATATTCTGCAATGACCAAGTAAAGTGATAGATATAGCAGAGACAGCTTTCAGTTTGAAGTGAAGTATTTTGCTCCAGTGAAAGGTTAAAGTGAAAGGCTTCTTTTCAAATTTTTCCTGTGGAATTTCTTCAAGATGTTAAATCTTTTAACAGTAGACATGTATAAGTAGAATGGGAGATGATTTCTTGGGCCTGTCAGAACTCATTGGAGAGTGAAAGAAAAGTCACATCCTGTGTGAGCTTTGGGAAATTGGTAGAGAATAGATACTCGGATTCCTAAAAATTTAATTTTAAAATGTTTTAAACTTCAAAAACATTTGTCACAAGATTATCTGTCTGAAACACTATTACTGGACTGCAAAATTTGGAAGAGTTGTTTTAATTACATCTTGATCATCAGTGTGTTTTCTTCACACATCACATTTATGTGTATCTTTAACCCTAAATAGCATTTCATAATTCATTAGTGCCTCCCCAAACAAACAGGGGTTTGTCTTCTTAGATCCTAATCCTACTGACTATTTCATCTTTTCAGAATTCCTTGCAATAATGCAAATTTTAGAGAATGCTTCTTGCATTTTATCACTGAAGGTGCTAGTTAGATGAGAATGCAATCCAAACAGAATTTATTCCTAGAAGTTCCAGGCAATGCCAGCCTAAAGAAAATGTATTTTAAGATATGCTCTCTCTCATTTATTCTAACTTTCCAATATTACAAAATAAAACCATGAAATGAACTGCCAAAGATCTGTAGCATTGAATATTTGTAAATCTTTTTATGGACTGCAAAGCAACAAACATGCAGAATAAACAAAACTGCGTAAAATACATTAACACATAAAAAAAATTAAAGGTTTTAATTATATTAATGTTATTAATGATTAAAAAGATAGCATATGAAGCAATTGGTAAAAGCCACTCAGATTTATCACAGTGAGGTTTTTAAAAGTATTTTTCCTAATGCAGGCTAAGATGGAATTCTTAAATAAAACCAGAAACTGAACAGAAAATAACTGCTCATGGATGGATGCATTTCTACTTTGACAAAACTTTTTATTACTGAAAGTATTTGGTTATCATTAAATTTATTTTTTATTGTGTTACTGTTGGCAAAATGTTTCACAAATATTTTTATATCTTCCATGTAGCTAATAAAAAAATAACTACTTTTCATTTCCATGTGCTTGCTTTTCATAGACCACTCCTTTCTGTGACTAAAATTTTGGAGGCAAGGTGTTTAATGTTTCACACCAGTAACTATGTTTTTCAACTCTACGGAATACAGTCACTGTTTTACAGGAGGCTTCATAAATTCCAGTTTCTGTTTTCACTTTTAATCCATTTACATTGGCATTTGTGTATGGACAGAAGTCAAATCATATAAGTGAAATAGCTTTATAGAACTTGCTTTATTATAAAACCTAATTTCTGAAGTCCTTGATGTGCTACAGAAGCTGCTTCACAGAGTCAGGTGCATTTATTCTTATGTGGTTTGTAGCAGAAGTCATCACCTGAGAACAGGATTCACAGAAAGTGAAAACCTCAGAGTAGGAGACATCTAACAGCTGATGCAAACAGTGCAGGATATAAGTGGATAGGACTGCTTTATGATCTGGGTTCATACCTGATGAACCTGGCACACTGAGCCTGATCTACTTTTGTTTCTACTCCTCTGTGTAGACATAGTCAAAATATATCAGTATGAAATACCCAGGACAGGAATAACTAACAGCCTAGTGACAGTATGCACAGTCTACACTCCAAAAGGATATTTGTGAAAACCCTAGCCTGTCTGGCTGTGCGGGAAAGATATAATCCCTTTTTTTTTTTTTTTCCCCAAACAATTGGATCAGTGGACTCTCACATTGCACTTTTCTCCTGTTGAGTTTCTATACTAGCTACATAGCTAAATATTAATAAGGTTAAATGGAGATCAAAAGAGAACTTCATATGCTCTCTGTCTCTTACAGTAGTAATATTCAGATGCTTAAGTATTTCTCCTGGAATTAAGGCGAATAAGGTGCAAGTGCAAGTTCCTGGCCCATGACTGTACTCATATTAAGAAATTGAATGTGTTCATGACTGTTCTCTGTCTCTGAGAGGAGATTTTTAGGATTACAGTCTGAGCTGTGCGGACTTCGGAAAAGTTTTGTTTAAAGACCATTCTTAAAAATGCAAGAGTTGAGAAAGACTTGTAGGGCTCAGAGAGGTTTCCTGGAACTCATTTAGAGCTGTTGATGCAGCCAGACCATTTTCTGACTAGTGGGATGCGTGTGCCCAATCCAGTCAGAACAGAGCTTTCTGCAGCAGTCTGTTGTGCAGCTGAAGAATGAGATTGAATGGAGTTGAGCTTATAAGGTAAATAATCTGAGAACTGAGAGCTTTGTATATTTTGTGTATACCTGCTAGCAGAAATGCAAATATTTACAGTGCTAAGAGACCAGGCTGACATCAGTAATAACGAGAGTGGAAAGAATATCCTAAAGATATATTGTGAAATTATGGTGGTTTCAAAATGTGCATGCTCAAATTAGGAATTTGGATATCATATTGAATTTTTGTACATTTTAGTTATTCATTTTCCAGTTTAACCAAGATGGGAGGCCTTTTGAGTCTCTTCTAAGGTGTTGCTTGAAAAACAGACAAAGCTGTGTTGTCTTCTCCACCAACAGAGAAGTTGTAGGAGGCATTGTACTGAGGCAGTGCTCATCAGTTGCAAACTGACCACTATGGCATAAGTGCTGTTTCTAGTTATTAAAATACTAATCCAAGTATATCATTATATCTCTAGTTGCTGTTTTACTGTATTGTTGATAGATATTGTCAGTGAACAAACAGGACTTCATAAATATTAAATTCTGCTGTTATCTAGAAATGGTTTTTCGCCAGTTTTAATTTAAAGGCAGAAACTGGGTTCCAGTTGTCCTTTGCTAGAGATTTCCTGCTGTTTCTTTATCTGTTTTTGAATGCCAATGAATAGCAGTTTCAGTTATTCATTAATATTCAAGAAGTGAAAATCTACTTGTTATCTCTTTGATTAATCCAGCCTATTGTGCCTTATAGCATCAATCACAAAAGATTGCAGATGGTAATGAATTACTATGTGACTGCAGGAAACCATAAGGGATATTAAACTAAACTTAATCTTTTTAACTAACGACATTCTAAAATGAATGTAGAAGATAGAATTTCTCAATAAATGGCAGAGTGGAAGGAAGACTTTCTTTGCAGTTTCTGACAGATGTTCTTGTTCCACGTTTTCTCTGTTAAAAGACATACCCACTAAAAATAAAGAAAATAACATTGTGGTTTTTTCTTTTTTTTTTTTTTTTTTTTTTTTCCTGCAATCTAATACCAGTCTCTGATGCAACAGTTTTGAAAAAAGCTAATGTTCAGAAATTTCACTCAAAAGCTTTAGAATTTAGTTATTAACTTCTTGTGCATATTAAAAAAAAAAAAAAAAAAAAAGAGTATTTCAAGAAATCATTTTCAGGGTAACAAAAGCCTTAATAGCTAGTAAACTATGTTCACCTACGTTCATCTTGCTATATGAGATCTTTCCATAGACAGGGAAGGTTATCTCTTGGAGTTTGATAGTTGCAGGTGTACAGGACTGAGCTTCCTAAATCCAACTACAAGTTTCAACTCCTAAAGGTGACTGGTAGGTCTAAAGTATATTAATTTTTGAAGAAAGTTGTAGAAATTATAGATGCAGAAATTGACACAAGAAAATATCTTAAAATAAGTTGTCCTTTCCAGTCAATGCTTAATCAGATATGATTTTTGTGGCTAGTCAGATCCTTTTCCATCCGTTGCCTGAATTATGCCTCCTACTTCCATAAACAAAAAAAATACATAGTGGAAAATGGAGCATGGAAAAATTGTTCTGTGAACACATCTGTTCTTTTTCAATGCATCTGCTTAAGAGTTTTTCTCTACACAAAAAAAGTACATGACTTTCAGTAGGTGTAGAGGGATGTAACGAAGAAGTATAATAGTCTGGTGTGTAATAGCTTTCCACAGTCATACCAGAAGTAAGGTAATTATTAGATTCCCAGAGTTCATTTTGGTTTAAAATCTTACTTCTGCTTCAATAAGTATTGAATAATGAGCCCCAAACCCCCAAGTCTAAATGTAATTCTACCATGAGGTTTTAAAATCTTTTTTTTTTTTGTTGTTGGTGCAGAGTTTAACAGGAATCCTCTGACTTTTGCTTGAACGAAGGCTACCCTACTGTGTTTGCTGAAGGAGGATTAGTGAAAAATGGTATTAATAAATTATGAAGCAGTTAAAATAAACTGCAGGCCAGCAGAACAACAGAGTACAAAATCAGCAAGACTAAACCTATACATTTTACATCTGTACAGCTCAGAATATGAAATAGATGTGCAGTGCCTGGGATGCATTCCTATGAAAGTGAACAATGCTGAGTAGCTGTGATCATTGCCAATCCATTCCCTAACATCTCAGGCAGAAGCAAAAAGATGAGTGCTCTTAGCCCTTAATGAATTCAAATGACACTAAAGACAGAATTTTTAGAAGGGTCGTCTCATGGTACTGGTGCTAGCATAGTCAAGTCTAGTGGCATATCCACAGTATCTCTATCCTTTCAAGTTTTTAATTAACAGATGGGAAAAGAAGGTGGAGCAACACAAAAGGAACATTTCTGAAGTTCAAAGTGTGTTTGGATCTGTTTCTGGAAAGGACTGTTTCCAAGACCATCTTTCAACATTGGAACTATCTGTAATGTACCCACATCTTAGCGTGTAACTCCATATGCTTGCTAACTGAGAAGTAAGAAAATTAGAACTATTTGAAATGTTGCACCCAGGCATACATTTTGTCATAGTATTGAGCACTGGAGGAACCAATCAGACACCTATACATGGAAATACCACAGGCTCAAAACATAAGCTGTTCCACAAGCCTTTATGTAGCATGGATGCATAATTCTATAGGTATATTTCTGTTATGTCCTGAAGAGGAAACAATAAAGAGTGATAAAGTGGTACAGGGCCATGTGCTTCTATGTTAACCTCCTTGGTTTTGTCAAGAAAGTAACTAAGAGGTCACAGCTATGCTGGTTTCTGCCAGAGAAAATTTAATGGAATAAAGAGATTTTATGATGTAAAATTGAAACAACCAACCAACCAACCAACCAAAAAAACAAACAGAAGGCTACAAAGTTCATGTTCTTGTGGACACAGATCTGGTTGCCATATTACCTTTCCCTGCTGTGAAAAACATAACATCATACCTGAAAGAGCACTTTAACTACATCACTTCTTTCCTGATTTACAAAGCAGAGCTTGATGCATAGAATCACTTTTCACCTTTCAGTCCCATTATATGTTGCTTTTGAACATTAGTCAGTATGTTCCAGAGTGGAACAAAGGAAGTCTGTTAGGGATCATTCTTTTAATGTTAGTGGGAGTACTTAGCTGCTACTAAAATTATAAAATCAAGAAAGTAGGTCTATTGGGCTTACGTGCTCTTTCTACTTGGTGATGATATAGGGATGAGCTATGTGTATGCTCTACTTAAATATCAACTTAATACTGTAGTGAGTACTAAGTATTGTAAGTATAGGAAGCAAATAAGTAATAAAGCATACAATTAAATATTTATCAAATCTAAGCATTAGTGTATGATTAATGTGGGAATTTCCCTGTCTCAGGTTTTCAGCAGAGTTCTGTCGTGATGAGGCAGAAGCCAGAGATGGAGACTGTAATGGAACCAGTATGATATATCACAAAGGGGTAGTGGGTGCTGGTCTGATTTAGGAAAGTAAAACTACTATGGCCTTTCTACTGAGGTTTAGAATTCTTTTCATAGATACTCATACTTGTTTTCGACATATGATTTGGTTTGTTTTGCTGCAGAGATTAAAATTGAGATGAGCTTGCAAAGAATTACTTTCTAAGTATTCTGTTTGTCTTCCTGGAAGGGTTTTCAAGCTTTGTTTCCTCTTCCTTATTCCCCACGTCATATTTCAGGAAGTTCAGCTGTTCTCTGAACAGTAATGAAAGTAAATTTAGCAAATAATAGCCATAAAATTGTACTGCCTTAATGATGATGATAAAATCCTAACCCCTCCCCCAACATTTTAACCAGACCTATCTGTAAGTGTCTATTTGCATGTTCTTTCCAGTATAGGACACTTTTGCGTTTCAACACCTTTGTCTTTGATAGGATTATAGTAAGTTAATTGCTTCATTAAAATTATATATTATACTTTTATCATTATATTAATTTAAATAGCTTGTAGATATTCAGTAACTGTATTTATGAAACAGTTGGTATGGGTCTCTCAGTAGCAGGAATCTTCATTAATCTTCAGATTAAATCTGCTATACGTTTTCTAAAGATTCATCAGAAAGAATTTATAATTTGTGACTGATGATGAAAGTTCAACATTTTAACTAGAGGAGCTTAGATAAAAATCGAGCCAGGCCCTTTTATGTAGAACAGTGCAATTCTGTCAAGATCAAAATGATTCATAACATTCATTTTGATTTTGTCAGTATGTTCTTTGAAGCCAGGGGGAATAAGGGGAAGAAAAGAGACCTGAAAATGTTGGAATTTAAAATTTTAGTATCTTATAAAGGAAATTATTTAATAGTATTTATTTTGAATTATCTATCATAACATAAAGCGCTGTCAAAATGGGGAAGAAATGCTTAGATGTGAAACTATATTTTTCATAGATATTAATTCTGTGAAGAGTTAGGATACCTTTAAAGAAAACCACATTTGAGAATCTGGAAACCCACCATGTATTGAATTCCTGCTGTCCCCTCTTAGCTCTAATTTTTATGCATAGTTTTATCTATATTATGGAAGTACATTCCAATTATAGAAATTGTATTTTTACATGTTTATTTTTAAGAGCACCCTTCTAACAGAACAAGAATGAAACCTGTCATTATGCAACATTCAGGGGCGAAAGACCCTGATATCCATCACTTACCACAAAATGTTATCCCAAATATTTCCATTCTCACATTTGTAGGGGGAAGGGCATCAGAGAACACAAACTGGTTTAATTTTAGATGAAATTAATCTGGAAAATACATGTCCAGAGCACTTCATTATATTTTCCAATTTTTATTATATTTTATTAAAATTTTTGGAATCTTTTTGTTTGAAACCAAGTGAAAAATAAGCTTGTATTTTAAGACTTGAAACTTTATAAAAGAAAATAAACTTCTAAATACAGTTAAGAAGCAAAAATCTATGATATATCTTACAAATGGCATAATCTAAGGGTGAAGGTTATATATATTCTAGTATGTATGACCTAGTGCTAAGAAACACTAAAATAAAAAGATGCCTTGAACTTGCTTTCATTTCATAACAGTTGTATTCAGAATGAAGTTTCTCTGTCACTTAAAATATTTACAACTTCTGAGAAATATTAAAGTTAAATTTCAAACTGAGTAAACAAGTATTGGAAGGTTAAGCAATCTTACTGAAATAAAATTTCTTCTTGTTCTTTTAAAAACCTTATAAACTCATGCAAATGATATGTTTGGCATGCTGTGAATGCTCTCTCTAAATGTTAAATGTTCAATTTTCTCATTTTAAGAAAATCCTGAGACCATTTCAGAGTCTCCAAAGTACTAAGATGCTTTTGGATTTTGCAAACAGGAGTCAGAGGCTTCTGGTTTCACAGTATTAGTTGTTTAATTCTGAGATTTAGATTAGTGTGGGACAAATTGACATGTGGATGCCCAGAATGGCCTCCTCTATGATACAACTGAATGGGTTATCACTTGCCTTATGCTATTCCTGACTGGATTTTCATTGTTTCTCCCTTTGCTCTCCTGCAGCAACTACAGGTGAAATTCTCCTCAAGATATGCACAATGGTACTTTTTTCTTGAGCACAAGGTTTGAGGTACTGACTCAGGAGAGAGTCATATCAGCTCTGTTCCCCCTTCCAATGAAAGTAGCATATCATCCTAGTACAAACAAATCAACTATTTAGAGCAGAACTTGCATGCTGAACTCCTGACTACTAGGTCAGTAGCCATATCACTGAGCTATATGTACACTTCTTTTTTGTTTTCCTTGAGGCGTAAGGAATCTTGGATTTGTTGCCATACAGTGATAGTTTACTTGGTAAAGACACAATCCTGTTTCAAAATAGCCTACAGCTTCGAGTTGAAATCTAAATATTATTCCGGGGGGAAAAGAAAAGGTTCACCTACTTTACTCCCTGTCATCTAAAGCCAGAACGCTAATAAATTAACACTACATATGCTATTTTTACAGTACTTCAACTTCTTAGAAGACTTCAGTTGATGTACCAGAATGATTTGAACAGCTAAAATTTATAATGTTGTCAAGAGTTTGGCAATGATAAAAAAGACAAGGTATATTTGATTCTATACCTCTAGGAAAATGAGCTGCATTTGTCCACCACGTGTTTCAGTTAGACATAAGAAGGCAGACAATTTTTTTTATTTGAATATCTGAAGAGTGCTTAATGTTCTAGCCTATTCATCATACCCAAATCTACTTTGGGAGTGGCTATGTGCAACCCTTCCAGTCTTTCCTCACTCTTTGATATATATAGTAATATTTAAGTCTACAGTGGGCCATGACAGCATTTATATGTTCAGGAGTTCTTGAAGGGAAAATATTTTGCTATTCTGCCTCATGATCTCTGTTCCAATTGCAGCATGGCCCTGCTGCTAAACAAACTGACAATAGAATAAAGAGTTTGAATTAATTAGAGGAGGTATCTTTCTATTTTTAAGTAGTTGTGATGGGGTTTTTTGTTGTTGTTTAGGATTTTTTAATAAAGGAATGAATATTTGCAACTCACACATGACTTTACCTATCATAACCCTGTTTGAGTGTACTAATTTTGATATCAAACACTGCTCCCCAAATCAAGAAGCTTACTAACTGTCCCAATATTAAAGCAGATTCACACGTGTGGGAGAGAATGTGCCTCCTGCTATAACATTTATATGCCACTACCAGAAGTTCCCATCCACTTGTCCTGTCAAATGCTGCAGAAGGAGCCCAGACCACAGCAGAGAGGTTGTGAAAATTTTGGAATAACTACAAGTAGCAGCCTCCTGCTGCTGAGTGTTACAGCTGCCCCTTCACCAGAATCACCACTAGATAAATTCTGAAAGAACTTTGTGGCCTCAGATGACTTTTCTGGTACCTTGAAAAATTATGTTAGTCCCACACCAGCTAAGAATCTAAAGAGGAAAAGGCTGTTTTAAAGCTATCCTTTCAACTTTCTTATGGTTTTGCAATCAAAAGTCATTACAACTACTTCTTGAAATGGGAAACAGGTAGTCTTTCACAGGACACACATGGGAAGGTTTTGGGCATTATGGCTAGTGGTAAAAGCCTTCTCAGCATATGTTTACTGTTTATTTTCTTAAATGTCTGTCTATCTGCTTTACACAGCTAACTCATCATAGTGAACCACAGCTTGATCTGCAATGACTGTATTTGCTATGTTATTTTGTACGTTAAATCAATATAGGCTACAAGTCTTTACCCCAGAGTATACCTTGAGCAGTTTGCTTAATGTGATTTCCTTCTAATATGCACTCTTGTATTTGCTTGTAGCCTTTTACTTTCACATTTTAAAATGATCACAGCCTAAATCAGGGGAGCTGAAAAACACATGACTATTCTCTTTAAAATGCAGAACCATCAGGGTCCTCTCCTGTAGAGGGCTGATAAGTGCTTTAAATTTTTTGAATGTGGTAGAAATTGTGGCCTTTCACCTTTAGCCTTGATTAGGGTTGGGATTTAACACATGCTGCTTCTGTACTTTCTGTGATTAGATTGTCCTTGGGCAAGTGCATCCAGCATATTCTAGGCAGGTCAGTGATCAGGCTTCCACAGGGAAAAGAACAAAACCAGGAAATATTCATAATTCATTGTGATCATGCATTTAAGAGTACTCTGGAGAGATCCGCTGGTTGTTGGCATTTATTCTGCAGTCTTCTTATTATTTTTCAATTTGTTCTTCATGTTGGCCTTTACTATATACTTCAGTTATTTTAAGGCATTAGTATTTCCTGACTTTGCATACACAAGGCAGAGTTTAATTATCATCATATTCTTTCAAATAAAGTTCTCAGGCCTAAGAAAATATTCCCATTTTTAAAATAAATTAATCAGGCCAAGAAATGATCTCAAACTTAATAACTGCTGAATATTAACAGCATAAGACACTTTTCTACAAGATTTTAACTGTGTTTTTTACATCTCGGTGAAGTAAACATACATGATTATGTAGCTATGCAAATATTTACAGTTCAGTAGCCTCAGTTATAGAAAATCTGTCACTTTTTTTCCTAACTTTTCTATCCCTAAGTTGTGTTTAAAGATCTTAAAATTATACTCTCAAACTTCAGGCTCATGTGTATAGCTGAACACAAAGGACTGAAATTTGCCTTTCTGCAGGGAACCAATGCGATTCCTATGCAACACAAACCCTGCTTAAACTCGACCTCAGAAAGCTTAACATTTCACAGAATCACAGAATAGTTGAGGCTGGAAGGAACCTCTAGAGACAGTCTAATTCAATCCTCTTCTACAAAACCAGGGTTAACTAACACAGGTTTCTTCAGGTCATGTCAAGTTAGGTTTTGAATATCTCTGAGGATGGAAACTCTATAACCTTTCTTTGTGATCTGTTTCAGTGTTCAGCCACCCTCACAATAAATAGGTTTTTTCTAATGTTTTAAAAGAATTCGCTTTATTTCAGTTTGTTCCCATTAGCTTTTGTTCTTTCACTTGGTACCACTGAGAAGAGTCTGGTTTCATCTTCTTTGCTTACTGCTGCAGTGGGTTGACCTCGTCTGGCTGTCAGATGCCCACCAAAGCATTCCATCAGTCTCCCTCCTCAATGGGACAGGAGGATAAGATAAGATAAGATAAGATAAGATAAAAAAACTCATGCATCGAGCTAAGGATGAGGATAACATTCAGCAATTACCACCACAGGCAAAAGAGACCTGGAAATGAATTTAATTTATTGCCAATCAAATCAGAGCAAGATAATGAGAAATAATAACAAATCTAAAAACAGCTTCCCACCACCCCTCCCTTCTTCATGGACTCATCTTCTCTCCAAACATATCAATCTTCTCCAAGCAGTGCAGGGAGTTGGGAAATAGCTGTTGCAGTAAGTCCGTAACACTTTTTGTCTCTGCCGCTTTCTTCTTCTCACTGTCTGCCCTTTTTTCACTGTGTGATCCCTTACACAAGAATTTCTTCATCATTGAGTCCTTCTCACAGGATGCAGTTCTTCACAAACTGTTCCAGTTTGTATCCTTTCCACAGTATGTTTTTTTTTGGCAATTGACTGCTCCAGCATGGGTCTCCCACAGAATCGCAGGTCCTGCCAGAAAACTTGCTCTGGAATGGGTTTCTCTCGACAAGCCACAGTTTCTGGCAGAAGTCTGCTCCAGCATGGATTTTTCAAGAGATCATAGATTCCTTCAAGGTATATCCTCTGGCTTGTGTGGGGTCCTCCACAGGCTGCAGGTGGATATTTATTCACCCTTGGACCCTCATGGGCTGCAGAGGGACAGCCTACCTCACCATGGTCTTCTCCACACGCTGCAGAAGAATATCTGCCTGGCACCTGGAGCACCTCCTCTCCCTCCTTCTCCACTGATCTCGGTGTCTGTAAAGTTGTTTCTCTCACATAACCTCACTTCTCTACAAGGCATTTTTTAACTTTTCCTTAAATGTGTTATCACAGAGGTACCACCAGCATTACTGGCGGGCTGAGCTTTGGCCAGTGGGAGATCTGTCTTGGAGTCAATTGGAATTGGCTCTGTTCAGTATGGGACAATGTCTGGCATCTCACAGAAACCAGCCCTATAGCCACCCTGCTGTCAAACTTTGCCATATAAAACCCATATACCTAATTCATGTATGAATATAAAAATTGCTCAGATTCTCATGAACCTCTTCTGCTTGAGTTTGATCTACCCCATCTCTCTCAGCCTCCTCCTGCATGTCAAATTATCCAGTCCCTTAATCATCCTCATGGCCCTTTGCTGGATTTGCCCCAGTATGTCCCTGTTTCATTTGGACTGAGAAGCCCTGTATTGGACATAGAACTGCAGCTGTGTTTCACCAGGGATGAGCAAAGGGAGAGGGATCACTTTCTTTGATTTTATGATTTCCTAAAACAGCCCAGGAAACTTGGCCTTGGATGCAAGGGTGTTTTGACAGATCATGTTAAATTTGATGTGCACCAGGACTTCCAGATACTTCTCTGCACAAGCAATTGATTTATAAACACCACTTCCAGTTTTGAATTATCTGCAAACTTGCAAATAGTGCACTCTGTCCCATCATTCAGGTCACTAGTGACAATCTTAAATAGTACTAGCCCTTACATTGGCCTCTATGGCTACACTTTCTTTTATCCTTAAAATGTTTGGAAATTATTTCCAAAGGAATTTTCTCCACCACATTCCCAGGGTTTAAGGCTATGTAAACCAATGCTGCTATATCTTGTCCTTCTTGTAGGTAGAAGAGACATTTACTTTCTTCCAGCCCTCAGCAACCTCCCTTGATCACCACAAACTTTGAAAGGCAATAGAGTTCCTCACAGTGACATTGTTCATCTCCCTCAGTGCTTGTAGGTGCATCCCATCAGGTTCCATAGACTTGAGTACATCCAATTTGTTTACCTGTCCCAAATCTGATCCTCCTCTACTGAGAAATCTGTCCTTGCTTTGTAGTTTCCGACTGGTCTTGGGAACTTGGCATTACTGAGGGAAAATCTTACCAGTAAAGACCAAAGTGGAGAATTCACTCAGTGTCTCAGCCTTTCTCATGGTCTTTGTCACCAGGACTCCTGCCCCACTCAGTAATGGACCCACGTTTCCCCTTATCTTCCTTTTGCTGTTAATATACCTGTGCAAGCCCTTCTTGTTGCCCTTCACATCTCTCACCAGATTAAACTCCAAATGGATTTGGCTTTCCTAACATATGGATAGGGCCCCCTTTAGTTCTTTTGCTGATTACAAGGTCTGTCTTGTCTACATCCCCCAATACTCTTCGATTTCCAACCAGAACCACCCATTCTTCAATTGACTGGGGACAGCCATCTCCTTTCCTCACTGTTACTACTTAAAAAACATCCAGGGACTTCATATGGGCCAGACTAGTCTTGAGAGCCAAGTGATTCTCCCTTGCATTTAATAGCCATAATACTCATTCTTTTCAACTTGAAACATTGGGCAAAAATGCAGGGTTTTTTCTAAATAAAAATTTGAAGACAATTGATTTGATCTTCAGAATTTCAAATATTCTTGTCTGACTAAAACTTTGAAGGTCACTGCATTATGACTTTTTTTCTATTCAAAAAAGTATCATTCAGGATCATAGGATCACAGAATCACAGAATCAATTAGGCTGGAAAAGACCTCTGAGATCATCAAGTCCAACCTATAATTTATTATAGGATATATTTATAGGATCTATTTAGCAAGATGGAAATTTTAATATGTTAAAGACTTTCAAAAAGAAATGTCAAAAAATTGTCTATCTTTCTTTAAACAGTAAACATTAAAACAAAAGCCTGCCTTAGACCTTTTTCTGATCCATGAAGTTATAAACCATCCAATAAAAAGAATGATCTTCTCATTACATTGGGATTGTTTTCTTCACAAATGTAAAGAACAGTTCATAATATTTCTTGGAGTAGTTTCATAAAGACTTGCTGTTTTCATGAGGTCTAAAATCCTCCCTGTTCATCTTGCTCTCCAGTATGGATTTCTGAACTGGATTTTGAATCAGAGACATTCAGTTTTCCAGTTGTCTGCTAATAGTGCTTAATATTTTATTTCTGTTCAGATGTCCTGTCTTAAGTGTTAACATTAGATTTATTGAATATGAATAATATATAACCACTGAAACTCGGTAATTCAACCTGATACAAACCTTTTACAATCATACTACCACACCATAGGATGTTTGTATATATTTTCACCTTCATGTGTGTATGTATGTCCCTTGTTGGGTTTACTGTTATAGCTAGTAACAATATTCCATAATTTACATATTTTTTGTTCTTATTTACTCTGTCTTCATGAATAAGAATGCAGAAATATTGATAAATACAGATTTGCTTGCTCAGTTTTTGAAGATATACTTTTTTGTTAAATTGTATTTCGATTCAACAGGTACATGATTCAGCTTTGTGTTGCTTCCTTTTAATCTACAGGGAATACAACCAATAGGATTATAGAATCATATAATGCTTTGGATCAGAAGTGACCTTCAAAGGTAATCTAGTCCAACCTCTTGTCATGAGTACTAGACCTTCCACTAGACCAATTTGCTCAAGGACCAATCCAGCCTGGCCTTGAGCACTGAATATATTGTTTATATGTCAGTAATAACAGCATCTGTTATGTAATCTTAATAACAATGAGCCATTTTTTTCTATATTTAAAATGCAAAGTATTTTTAAAATATTCCTACAGTGGAGGGAATGAAATTTTAATATAAGTCTAGTAAGGAAATTTGCTCTGTGAAAACAATAGACTCTCTTGCAACTACCACCCTTTTCCCCAGTTTCTGATTATTTGCAAAATAATAAATATTTGGGAAGAAGTTAATTGCTTCTGTTCATTCATTTGACACATTCTTCATTACTTTTAGTGCATATGAGTCTTTCATCCAGTCACAGGTACCATTAAGACTGATGAAACCATTAGATGTGTTGTAAACATTCAGTTTATCCATATAGAGTTTGGCAACATCTTAAAGGTCTTCTGTCAAATTCATTCACTGTTTAATTATTTGTTGTTGATACTGAACAACAATATGATCGCTGTCATTTGTCATTACACTCTCTTGCAGGCACAGATTTTTCACTATATGGCTGGTGGTTCCAAGTAGGTTTCAGTTAAGTGAATGGAAGAGTTAATAACATCTCATGAAAATCTGCAGTTTCCTTGTGAAATAAAACTACTATTTTATTAAGATTCTGGAAGAATAGCAATGAATAACATAACCAATGAGGAAATACTGTGCCCTTCTATACTCAAACCTTTACTTGATAATTATGACTCCTAACCAAAGTTAAAATTTGAGGATGAGAACTGTCACTTGTTGCTGTTGAATTATTTCTAAATGAAAGCTCACAAGGTACAAGCTAGTCATCTTGTTTAAAGAGAATGTAGAAATGACATGTGCAAACGTACCTTCAGCAACTTTTATTCTGTGATTCAGCTGCAGAATCTTGTTACATTTTGTCTTTTAACAACTTGTCTGAGAAAGTAGATAATGTGTGATGTCTTCCTTGATTAGCTCATTAGGACTAAAGTAATGGAAAAATAATGCTGCATGATGGTAATCGTGCTTGTAATCTATAAGCCATCTATATTCTCACCTTTTCTGCTATCTGTGAAGTATCTCCTGTGCTTCTCACTTGGTAAATCCTAGTCATACTTATTATTTTCAATTGCGAGCAGAATATAGCTGTTTGGACTGTATCAACAGCGAGGACAACAGCAAAACTTGTAGCTGATAATTTTTTTCCTAGATTAAACCTTTGTTTTAACCTATTCTGTCCCTTGTAATATAAATAAGAAAAACAGGTAGAAATACAGAACATGACTGTGCAAGTATGGAGCATGCTCAGTAGGCAAAGATTCTTTGTGGCTGATGTATAAACTTTTCCTCTCATGTGTACACCTTTCCTCACACTCAGATGGTTGATTTAGTTATGACACCGTCTATAACATATACTCTACTTTAAAATTTAAAACCATGTTAACTGGAAGTAGAGGTCCAAGAAGATGGGGATTTGAGATCTTTATTTTCAATCCGTGCCAGTTGCATGTTTGTATCTCCTATCCTCGTCCCCACAAAAAAAGAAGGTGAGGTGTAGATTCCCCTTTCCTTAGTTGCTTCCTTGTTCAATTTCCAGTTTTCCCTCTAAATTGAAAAATACTTTTCAATGAAAGGACCTTCTCTAGAAATGTGGCTTGTTTATTTTCAGGGAAGAAACATGTATGAAGACATTCAGTTTGAATGTTAATAGAAAACAATTATACTGCTTTCTTGGTCAATTTCTGTACTTTTTGGCTTTCTACACATGTGCACTTGCAGTTGTTTTCTGCTGGGTCCTCTAATGCCTGGACCCCTGAGCTGTTTTTTAATCACAACTCTAAAACTGTGTGACAGCAATGGAAATTGTCTTTGTAATACTCACAAAGGTCTTGTGAGTCTTAATTAATTAATATTTTCAAATCACTTCAAAATCTTTAGCTTAAAAGATGAGGTGACAGGTCTCAAAATCTGGGACATGTCTTCAAATCTTAGACAATATTACCTAACACTTAGAGTATTGCTTTGAGCTTTGAGATGTGTTTTATACCTGGTTATAGGAATCCTATTAAATGCTAAATCGTAACAACAGGTTTATCTGAATGCAGTCAGTAAGGGAGTTTGGTACAGAAAGGTTCTGAAACATGTACTCAGTAGATGTAGTCAGCAGCAGTGAGACTTAAATGGGCTACTTTTGTTCCCTCAGAATGACTCATAGCTTTAGCTGAAACACATTTTCACACCGATCCAGGGTTGTTTCTTACTAGGAATGCTCAGTGTGAAAAGATTAAATCTCCCTGTACCACAGTAGCCCTTTTATACAAGTTAAAACTACTCCAACTCATGATAGGAAGCAGAGTATATTAGTCTGGGCAGAACTATCTTAATACACTGCTTCCGCTGTACTTGGAGTGGTAAGAAGATGTTTGGTAATAAGTGGACTTGCACATCCTTCTTTGTCCTCTCCCGTCACTGAAATTCTAGCCCTTTAGGCCCTCTTCCTAGCTACTGCCAGGGATCTGCTGTTTCTCTTGACTGTGTGTCTGTAGCCGCTGACAGCACTCAGGCGTTTTTGTTCCTGTTTTGATTATGTCTTTTTTTCTACACTCTACTGCAATGCTGAAAATACAGCTCTTAAGAGCTAGGCCGGTTATCTTAACACTACACATTGCAGGTATCAGTGTAGAGATCAGTGTAGAGAGGATCCACTTCACCTGGTTTCAGATGTATGCATCTGAATTTGTCAACTCCTCTTACAGTCATTGCAGAGAAAGGCGTGATTACAATTCTGATAATGAATGAATGATCAGGTCTCCACTTAATAGTGAGGTGAAATACTTTTTAGAATTGCTCCTAGAAGGAATGCAGAGGAAATCTAAACAATTAATTATACTGAGTTGGACCAAATAATCTTTAAAGGTCCCTTCCAACCCAAACTATTTTACTCATATACTTCCCACCTTAAATGGTAAAAATTATTGTGTGGCTCTATGATGTATTGGCTGTGAACCAAGGAGATCAACCATGTCTTACATCTGCCTCAGTATTCTCATTTGTATATTATCATGAAAATTACAATTCTGAAACTGAAAGCATCAGTAAAGGAAGCACTGGAGGATGATGGGGAGTAGGAGCATCCATGTATTTGCGTTTATGCTGAAAGACCAGTGCTCTCGTGGAAAAGCTGAGCTTTATTTTTCCATGGGATCACATCATATTGAAGGCCCCATCACTTTAAGTGAAAAAAAAATTAATTTTGATTTTAGAGATTTGAACATTTTTTCAAACGTGTAACAGAATGTAGCTGTTATTGTCTCTTCTGGCAGTATTTGATGCTAGAATTTTCAGTAAGTTGATTCACAGCAGGACTTGCTGGTACACTCATAATCTAGTTTGACTCATTTGCTCTTATCTGGAGTAAGCTTCATTCATCTAATACAGTTTAAGTTTTTGTACAGCTCAAAGAGCTTTTGTAGGTCTTCTGTGTTTTTAATATTTAGATTCTATCCTTAGGATTGATTTCTCATCAGTGTGCTATTGTTTCCTTGGGTGGGTAAATGACAACCAAATCTATTTTACACTTCTTTTGATCTTACATTGCAGTCTCTTATCCTATGTAATGACCTCTATTATATACAGTTTTAGATGACACATATCTTAATGAAGTTAAAATAGTTTGTGTCTCTTGGTTAACTATGGTATACTAGCATTTGTAATATCTGCCAGTGAATGTTGTCCACATTTTTCTGGCAGATGAGGTTGATTTTTTTCCATATTCTACTTGTATGTCCTGTAGTCTTGTCACAGGCACCTGTGAAGTCTTATATTGATTTTAAGGTGCTTAATAAATCCCAAAGCCAAACACCTGAAATGTCTCTTAACATTTCTTCCTGACCTTCCATTGTCTTATATTTCCAGCCGTTTAGGCAGAGCTATAGCTGATGATTATACGTCACTGTGGCAATCCTTTTTAAAAGTTCTTTTTTACCATATCTAGGTGGCAGAAACAGCAGGTTTAAAAGGATTTATGTTTCATTGCAGTTCAATCGAGTTTTGAGTGACAATAGCAGCCAAAACTCCTTTCTTGTTTTTTACTGTAACCCTGACTATATTGTTTCTCAAAGCTACCCTGGATATTTCAATATCCTGCAGTGCAGATGTTAGACACAGAACTCATACCACATAACAGTGCATATGCATGCAGAATTTTATGTTTACACTAATGCAATAGAAATTGTTTTACACTAGTGTCGTGGTTTTGCCCTGGCTCAATTTACTTTTATACTTCCCATACAATTACTATCAGTTGAGAGAAGGTTTATGTAGACAAAAAGAGACTGAACTGAAAAAAAAGTATGAGTATTTATTATTAACAAGCTAACACTAAAGAATTATATTTACAACAATTCTACTTAAGTAAAAGGTATTATGTATTTACAAAAGATACTTCTCCCCCCACTTCCCTTTATATCAGTCCAAGGAGGAGAAGCAGTCTTTTTCTGTTCTCAGAATTCCAGCTCTCTCTCTCTCTCCAATAACTCTGCAGCACTTTCGTCGCAGTTGGAACCTTTTCTCCTTCTTCTCTATGTCAGCCTCCAGGGCTCGGCTTACCCCCTTCCTTGGTTAAAACCGAAGGCTGGGGGTTACCCAGGTCCTGAAGGGTCTCCTTCCATAGGCTTCTAAGGGGACACTTGCTTACTATGGATCTTCTTCCACAGGGTTACAGGGGATAATGGTTTAAGAGTTCACCCCTGTTTACCTATGGAGGATGGGAGAACAGTCCTTGATTGACTTCTCGGCATGGGTCTAGTCTGGATCCCTTACTCGGATCCCAATATCCTACCTGAGCCGTTTTCTGCTCCAGCGTAGGTTCTCTCAGGATCACAAATTTCTAGCACCAGCAGCATGGATCCCACACATGGATCCCAATATCCCTACCCTAACCGTTTCTCTGTTCCAGCGTAGGTCGTCATCCCCCTCAGGGTCATAAATCTTCAACAGGACTCTGCCTCATCTGAGCCGCTTTTACTCCAGCATAAGGCTTTCTCTCTGTTAAAGTCACAAATCTCTGGTGCATCCACAAGCTCCTCTGTGAGCCGCATGGGGGATCTCTTCACTCCAGCAAACTTCTACAGGTGGCAGGGTGTTATTTTTCAGTCTTTACCCTGCTGAAGGGAGGGAGAGCGAAAGGGAGAAAAAGCAGTTCTCCCCCTTCGAACTTTTCTTCTCTTTCCTGTGCTGCCAGCTTCGACCTTGAAAATCTTGCTATCTCATGGCTGGAATTCTTCGGTAGCGGTTTCTCATCTAAGCAGTTCGTCTTTTAAACCTTTTTTTTTTTCTTCACTCTTTCACAAGAAAGAAGAGAGGCTTCAGTGTTGCACCTGCCTCCCCCCGGCCCAAGCCGGGGAGGAGGGGGCCTTGGCCCTCCTCGGGCCCGCTACTCTTCTACATGGCTGCTGTTCCTAATTTCAACTGCGCCACCAACCTTCTCTTCCGTTTTCTTAAAGATGTAATTAGCAAAGGCGTCACTGAACTTTTTGATTGGTTTTTGTCCGAAATCACCTGGACAAAACCATCCTCAGACCTCAGTGTGCCATTGTTTCCTTGGGTGGGTAAATGACAACCAAATCTATTTTACACTTCTTTTGATCTTACATTGCAGTCTCCTATCCTATGTAATGACCTCTATTATATACAGTTTTAGATGACACATATCTTAATGAAGTTAAAATGGTTTGCGTCTCTTGGTTAACTATGGTGTACTAGCATTTGTAATGTCTGCCAGTGAATGTTGTCCACATTTTTCTGGCAGATGAAGTTGATTTTTTTCCATATTCTACTTGTATGTCCTGTAGTCTTGTCACAGGCACCTGTGAAGTCTCATATTGATTTTAAGGTGCTTAATAAATCACAAAGCCAAACACCTGAAATGTCTCTTAACATTTCTTCCTGACCTTCCATTGTCTTATATTTCCAGCCGTTTAGGCAGAGCTATAGCTGATGATTATACGTCACTGTGGCAATCCTTTTTAAAAGTTCTTTTTTACCATATCTAGGTGGCAGAAACAGCAGGTTTAAAAGGATTTATGTTTCATTGCAGTTCAATCGAGTTTTGAGTGACAATAGCAGCCAAAACTCCTTTCTTGTTTTTTACTGTAACCCTGAGTATATTGTTTCTCAAAGCTACCCTGGATATTTCAATATCCTGCAGTGTAGATGTTAGACACAGAACTCATACCACATAACAGTGCATATGCATGCAGAATTTTATGTTTACACTAATGCAATAGAAATTGTTTCACACTAGTGATAATGGTTGGTGTTTGCAGGTATTATTTCCTGATGAAATTTTAAAGCCAGAGCTTTTGAAATGCAATAAAGGCAGCTGATGTAATGTTATATATAATTAATCAATTAGTATGCCTATGGAAATACACAATATTTAAAATTAGTACAAATTTCCTTCTTGCTGCATTGTGCAGAAAATTCACAACCATTAATAAATAGGCAAAGATCTCAGTAAGGGGCTAGGTATGTAGATCAGGATGCAAAAACAACTCAGAGAGTAGTCTAAACGCTATACTGTGCAGGAACTCTCACTAGCTTTTCCTCTCTATCTCTGTGAAGCTTGAGTCTGCTGCATAGTGAATTATCTTCACAGTGTAGTGAGTTTGAGCACACATGAGGTACAAAATTTCAGGTAGTCATCCTAGCATAGGTACTGGTTTAAAAAACAAGGCATAGGACAGTTAGCCCCACTGTCTATAACATTCTGAGGTTATTGGTAGATGGGACTCCCAACACTGAGAAAGCCTGTGGTATGTCTGAATTTGCACAGGAACAGCTGTTTCTTAAGGAGAATTTTCTTTAATAAAGAAGAGATTTCCTATACTACCAATCCTTTTCTTTCTCATTTTTTTTCCATTATGGTAGAAAAAATTGCAATGAGATGAGAAAATTTCTTAGTCTACAATGTGTCATTTATGAATCAGAGAAAATTACTTCTGTTTATCACCTCAAGTGAGTCCAGCTATCCACATTTTTCTGGTTGTGATCACTATAAAATAGAATACCTCTATTAATACATCCTTTCTTTTGTAATACCTCTGTGTAGTCAGATAATGTCACTACATAGAGAGCTAAAAAAAGGAAGAATGAAAGCAGTTTCCCAAAACACTTGGAAAACTTTTTCGTTTCCGGAATTAAATTAGGTACCAGAGATTTACATTTCATTACAGGGCAGTGCTGTGTAGTAAGTGTATGTGGAAAACTGAAATCACCCCTACTGCCTTTAGGTGATTTAAACTTAAATGAGAATTTTTGGCTGAATATGTACTGTTGAAGTCTGACATTATCCCTTGGTTTACTCGTTATTTATATATCACATAATTTTCTGGGTCATGTTGCCTTCCACTTCTATACAGAATTGAAAGACAAATTGACACCTTTTTTCCTGCCATTGATATATTTTCATATTTTAAATTACAGTTCAGGTTAACTTTTTTACTCTTATTTTATGGACCATATTTTGCCCTTCTAGAGTTATGCTTCTTCTGGATTAATTGGTTTATGAATATTCCCCCCACTCCCTCTCTAAGTAGTTATTACTTTTTCTGTTTGCTTTTCTGCTTCTTGAGTAAAATACAGTTCCTACTGTGCAGGTCAACAGTTTTCCTGAGAGACAGAAACTGCTGATTATCTTTCCCATGAAAATCTCAATCATACACTGATTACATACTTACCTCTCTGATTGCTTTGGTCCATCCTGTGTTTCTCTCTGAAAACTCAAATGACTCTCAGGTCACATTTGCTAGTGAAAAGCATTAGTGGCAAGAGTGTATCTCTAGATCTTAATGTTCATTATTCTTTCCAGAGAGTGTCAGAACCTTTATATAATTAACATATGGGGAAACTTCTTTCTGCTCAGGTTTATTTGCTGCTGAAAAAGCAATGTCTGATTTCCTTTCAAAGCTACTCATAGCAATTTTCACCCACTTGCTAATAAAATCTCTATCTTATGTCTCAGAGGAGAGTGGTGACAAATCAACACTTGTATTATTCAGACTAGTTAATTTAAGTTTCCAAATCCCTTTTGCTTACTCTTTTTCGCCTTTGTTGCTTAATTATGGAAATGTAGATCCACCTTCAATAACTACATTTGTCCACCATCCAAAGCTCACAATGTCCTCGGTGATCTCAAATTCTATGATAAATGCCCTGCGGGCAGTTTGACAAGTTGGACTTTGCACAATAAAATCACATTATTAATTGACATCCTCACTGATGCTTGTAGTTTTTTCCTTCCAAAACAAAGCTTTAGTAGTCTGGGCAATACAAAGCTACACAGGACATTCCAGTCCCATTCTTGAGAGCATTTTAAACCAAGTAATCTACTGACACCATTTATATATCTTCCTTTAAGGTGGGGAGTAAGGTATTTTTCCTATCTCCACAGAGAAAAGGTGCATGTAATAAGTCTGACCCCATTCCAAATTTCCTATTGCACATCTGATTTAAGGTTAAATAGTACGCAAAGGAGCATAGAGTCTGTGTATTATTTTGGATATTAATTAAATTAAAAATAGGGAGTAATATGGTACAGGTTTGTGCTGATGGAAATATCTTCTATTACATATCTATCTATCTTCTTTCTCTCAGAGCCACTATTGCTTACCACTATTGTTGTGTGGGTAGGCTGGAGAAGGTGCAGCCTTAGAGCTGAAATTGTGTGATTTCCACATAGCATTCCAGGCTATGGAATACAGACAGATTTCATGTAGCGTCTATCAGACTAGAGAAAGAGAAGTGTAAATGGCTTTTTTATTGCTGCACCCTTCCTCATTTTTTAATCCAGCATGAGAGTTGATGGTCAGCTTCCATCAACTGTACCATCAAGTTCTTCAGTGTGAGCCCATCAGTTGTGTGCAGGGTGAAATTGTGCTATGCAGGGCAACATAGGAGGACATTCTGCAGAGATTTCTAATACACAGAGTGTAATATGCAGTGTTTTCTTTACCCTCTTCAATTTTTTTTTTTTTTTAATTGTCCCATCAGGACATACAAGTTATAGAAAAGACCCTAGAGGCACTTTTTTGGACTGAGAAATATTCCAATTCCTATTATTAGGACTATTACATCTTGATGTTTACACTGTCTTCTGTTTACACTATCCATCATGAAATAGGAGAACGAGCATTTCTTATAATTTCTAGGCAAGAGTGAATTAAAAGAGGCAAATTTAGAAGTGATGCAATCTATGGCTTGTTCCTGTAGAATGAGAGAATTTCTGCAAGTAACATTTGATTTCCAGTCAGGACTCTTCTAAGCATTGCTTTTGGGTATGAAACAGCAACATTCCCTTTGTGTTCCTGTTTCATGTTACTAATTAACATGGTAACTGTCATCAAAAGGCCAGTAGGCATTGATCTGTTGATCACCCAATGTGATTAGCAACATGGAATTTGCTAATAGGATCTGCCTGAAACATCACTAAAAAGCAGAAAGGCCAGTTTCATCTATGTAACAATTTAATGTGGAAGGGCTGTCACATCCAAAGGGTGACTGTTTAGTTCTCATATTGAATAATCCTGATATTGCAACGGTACACAGATTTTGTATGTATCTATTCTTGCAATGAGCAAAGACTGTCCTTCATTAACTTAGCACAAGTCTGCAGTGCTAAATTCTTCCATATGAAAAATTTAATGACAATACTTAGATTAACTGCTCTCAGTAGGGTTATGAATAGGTTTTTTTGCTAGTTTTCTTATGAAAATGTTTGAAGAAATACCATGATTACATAAAATGGATGTCAATAAAGAGAATCTGTTAAAAAAGTTTCTTCTATTTGTAGTATTTCTATTTCTCATTCAAGTGGAAACGTGAAAAAGAGACCCTGTGTATTTGTTTCCAAGTGTATGAGAGAGAGAGAGAGGAAGATTTGGCTGAGTGAGGACTTCCTAGAAAGAAAGTGACAAAGATTGTCTGTTTGCCCAGACTCATTTCATAGAACATTTTCCATGATAAAAGAAGCTAAAGAAAATGTAACTGTCATGTTCAGCTCTTCCACTAATTTCTTGTAATAGCATTTAGGCTGTGATTGGATCTGTTAGTTACGTAGTTGTAGGATAGAATGCAATAAAGAAATAATATTTTCCCAACATTTTGTAAGTGGTCAAGAAATTCCTTCTTAAAATCCACAATACTTAGACAACTGTAATTTTAAAGTGAAAGTGTTGAAAAGGTTCTCCACAAAATAGAATATTGAAACGGCATAATTTACATAATAATGGTTTGATTTGAATATTTATTAATTTAATTTAATTTACAGCAAACAAAATGTTCTAATCTGGTTTCTGGACAATCTCTACCCTTCTGTTGTTCTTCATTAAGTGAACACACACACACACATAGTGGCCTTTATCTACATTTCATAGAATGTGTTCACTTTTTCTCCAAATGCATTTCTGATTCCAAGAAAGAGATTAACTGCGGAAAATCCCAAGAAAGAAAAAGAAAATAGTGACCTTTACAGTTTTCTGTTTAATTGTTCCACATTTGTTTTTTGTTGTTGAATTGTGAGTCTTCACTTGGGTGTTTATATTGCTCTTTACCATACATGAGTAAAAATTACAGTTACAAATGCAAAAGTTAGCAATTGCAGTTTTTGAACAAAATGTGTTAGTGATGGTTACTCATCTTGATATTTAATTGTTTGCTAGTATTTGAGTTATGAAAATATTTCCTTCCCTAAAAAATTTAATTCAAAAATTCCAAGTTTTTTCTATACATTAATATTTGTAACCTTAAAAATTATATGAAAAAAAATAAGGGGGAAAATAACCCCCCAACATAGGAATTCCTTGTCAAATGTTGAAAGATTACTGTGGGTAATAGCAATCTAAATGCTAGGATAGAATCAGGAAGTAAATATGATCCTCTTATTAACATTTTGATGTGTTGTGTCTCCATTACTGTCGCCATCAAGTAGGAGAAGAGATATTTAGTAGTAACAGGCAATAGCAATGATATAATAAGAAAGTACAGATGGAAATTTTCGTACTAAGACAAAGAGAGTGCCAGAGAATGACTGAATGACTCTTCCCATGAAGTACTTAGAACAGTGATTCCAAATAGGAAATATTTCAATTTTGGAGTATCTCTGTTTAAAAAATTAAGTGGTTTTTATTGAGTGGTCTGTAGGAAGGGAGAACTATTTTTTTCTTCAAACTAGAAAATATTCACATATTTATTTAGTCACATATATATTTATTATATATTTATTTCTTTAGTAATAAATGCATGGATTTTGAAACTAAACTCCTAATGTACTGGGATTTTTATCTTGGGCACAGCACTTTACTAGTGCAGCAGCCTTCCTTTTTGTTCTGTGTTCATCCTGAACACCTTTGCACTGCTGTTCCCTGTTGTGACATCAGGTATCTTTGTCTTCTTTGTGCAGTGTGAAAAGGTAGGAGGAATTCAACTTGGAATGGTGTCAGCATATCAAGGGGTGAGCTTCATGACCACCACCAACACTGGCAGGAGCCTGCCTCAGTGGTCAGGCACATGCCCCCGTCCCCAGCATGACACTCCAAATTGCTTGCTCAACACAAGAGAGCTGAGCAACAATTATACTTTCCCAGAACGAAGATGTCTCTCTATCCTTTAGCCTCTAAAAGTATCTTTGTGTGGTATTTTGTAGGCAGATGAGAACAGATCTAATTACCTCATGCAAAATGTCAGGATAACTGTGACGCAAAGCCCGTTGAGATGAAGGTAGTTTGCATATAGTAGTCTTGGAGCATGGGTGGACCAGGATCACCATTCAAAAAGCTTTATTGCTATTTGGACTCAGCCCCTACTATATCAATATTACTTCTCCATTTTATCAGGAGTTCTGGTCTACTAAAAAACTGTGAGTATAAAGGCAATTTTATAGGGTATCTAAGTTAATCAAATATAAAGAACATAACAGTATGGTTAAATCCATTTTTCACACTTAATACTGAAGGATTCCTAAGACACTTTGAGCTGTGACATATACCCTAAAGAAGTAATCCTTCTAAGGAAGAAGTGGTCCATTAGGGGAAGGGTAGAACCTTAGAAATAGACAGACAGATGTGTCATTATTTGAATAACCTTAGTGCTCTAGGAGAGTTAGATACTAATAAAGAGGAGCTGAAATAATAATAATAATAAAAAAGAAAAACCTAAGATTGAAAAGTTATTTAAAGCCTGTAAGGAAAAAGCACAAAATAATATATTTCATCAGAAATACGTAAATGTATTCTGAATATTCTTCTAGGAAAAAAAAAGCAGCACACTTTTTTTGAAAGAAAATTCTTCTCCCACAAATTCATCATGAGTTCAGTATCTAAATTAATGTTATGACAAGGGCTTCAGGTGTCAGGATTTCCTGCAAAGGAAATTATTTTAACCTCAATCCAGAAATCAGAGGTTATGATGGGAGACTGTGCAAGCTTGATGATTAAAAGAGGATTCAGATAAAACTGTTTCTGAACTTCAGTGCAAATTTTCTAATGAAATGACAAAGCTATCTTTCCTTTAAAAAGGAAAGTTCTTTCTGACAAAGTTCCGTATTTGAGGTTAATGACATGTCTACCTGGTCAGAGTTTTTGAAAAAAATGAAAAGTTGGCTGAGGTCATGATGTATGAAGAAAGGGAATAAAAAGTAAAATAATTATAAATATTTATTCCCATGTTGGTAGAACTGCTAAATAATCATATTTAAATGAAAGGAACCCTCTGTACATAGTTATATCTTCTACATGCCCAGCCCCATTGCAGTCAGTGGAAGCACTACCACTAATTTCAGAGGACATAGAAAAATCAAAAGAAATTTTACTTTCAGTGTAATTTTAATATGGTGCTAGATATGCAATGTACAGTGTTTGCACATAGGAGAGAACCACTCTAGGGACTACCATTTAGATGGTAAATATCATGTGTTTCTTCCTACATTTTTTTAATACCTTCGTGTTGAGACTACAGATAGAAAGTTTCTAAACTTCAGGGAAATTAATCACATCTTCATTACAATCTTTCCTGCAAGAAAGTGCCCTAATTCCTGTGAAGAAGCAATGTGACAAAGCATGCTCTAAGTGGTCCTTATAAAAATGCTTCCTACCAGCTGAAAAAGCTGTTGATTTTGGTACCGATGAGAATAACAACTGATGCTGCTTTCATGAAGATGTTTATGAAAGGGAGGACGGCCTTATGGGACACCCCTGTAATCTTTTTTTTCCATCCAGTGTTTACTGGATGGAACAAAATTAGCAATTATCATGTTTAGGAAGCTCGTGCCTCTTAATCTCTAAAGGACTTCACAAAAACAAGTGTTTTTAACACTACTTGCATCTTCAAGTGACTTTTGTAGTAAATATGCTAAGGAATAGTTAAAAAATTTTTCGAAACATTTTAAGACTCTTTCTCCAAACATGTAAGGAACATGGATTTGAATTTAGTGATTCATTGTGTAGAATCTTGTGGAAAACTAGAAAGAAGGAGAAAAAGGATTTGTGAATGGCCTCTGAAAGATTAGTTCCTGTGTTATAAATGTTATTCTGCTGTTCTGTCGACCAAACTGTTAGAGAAAGTATTAACTCTAAACAAGTGTTTGGGTATACAAGTGTCAGGCAGTCTGCTAAATGTCAAATCCTATTGACTATATTTGGCATTTGCATGGCACTATCCATGTTACTGGAATAATTTCCTTTTTCCTTGCCTGTCAAAGACTTTCAGAGAGTGGAAATACATAATCTGAAACTGTCTTCATGGTATTTTTATGTCATACTCTAAAATCTTGCAAAAGAGCCATGTTCACTTGTGGCTCAGTTTCTCCATCCTCAATGTTTGTCACACTATATCAGCTGCCTTAAAGATTATATTGCCTCTGCCTGCAAACATTTGCTCATGTATCCCCAAACTGTCATGATTTCCATGCTACTCCAACCATTCTTTGTTTAAATCTATTTAGTAGCTTCAAACAAAATATGTCTCTTCTTTCTTCACTTCTCCAAAAATAGTGAAAAAATATTATCATAAAGAAAACTTTATGATACAATTGCTACCTTGGGTGAATGAGGTCTGTCTGATATGATAATATGCCCTGTATTTCCAAGGTTATTTACAAATCTAACCCATTTTTGTTGTTATTTAAAGATATTCTACTTGTCACTCTTCCCATATACATCCAGGTTCTACCAGTTTGTCAGACTTGCTTTATCTACAGGTTGTCTGTTATGTCAGCCCACAAAATAACATCAATACAATGCTGTTTTATATATAGTAACACATTTTAAAAATATACTGGCTATACAATAATTGTATGTGTCATAGTTCGTATTTTTAGCAAAGAATTTTTCTTTCCTTTCCTCCTGCCTGTGTGTGTGCTCTGTGATGGGCCATTTTAGTTGAACAAAAGAATCACCCGGAGCCCTTAACGATGGAGATTTGTCTCCTTGACAACGAAGGGGGGAGGAGACTCTCTCTCTCGCACTGCCGGGGGGAGAGGCTGCTGCGGGCTGCAGACACTGCCGGGCTCCTTTGTTTTTTTTTTCCTGTCGGAGGGGAGTTTCTGGCGGCTGCTCTTGGCTCACCTCTGGCTGACTACAAGCTCTGCTTACAACGGACCCTAATCAGCTGAAGTTTGTGAGTTTTCTTCCATTGGGAGAACTTTCTGTTTTATTGCTGTTGTTCCCCCCTCCCCCTCCCCGGTGGCAGCCAAGGATCAACAGCGCCACCTGGTGACGGGCACTGGACATTACAAGTTCAACTCCTTCAGTGATCCAACAGCGCCACCTGGTGACTATAATAGGACACTACAAGTTTTTTACACCTTCAGTGACCCAACAGCGCCACCTGGTGAATGGTACAGGACATTACAAATTTTGCATCTCCAGTGACCCGACGGCGCCCCCTGCTGACTGTGGTTGGAACAGCACCAAAGGGTGCAAGAAATTGAACTATTTCTTTTTGCCGGTTTATCAGTTTTGTTCTTGAAGGGGATTATTGGTGGGTATAGGAGTATTACTTAGTTATTTTACTTGAGTTTTTTTCGTGTTCCTGTTAATACACACATACCTTTTAATAAAGGGCTGTTATTTTCCCTTTTCCATAATTTGTTTTCCTTCAATTGGAGCCTCTTAATTTTGGATTTATAATTGTTTGGAAAGAGAAGTTTGGGTCTTTTCCTCCTAATTCATCCTCAGCAAAAGACCCTTGTCTCATTTAAACTGGGACATCTTTTGGCGCTCAACGTGGGGCCGAGAGAGGAAAAGTGGAAAGGAATAACTGCCCTTGTGTGACTTGATATGTGTTTGTGAACCTATAGGCACCATGAAGTCTAAGATCGCTGCTTTTCTGTGGTATATAATTATGCCGAAATCTATGTCCCACCTGTCGATGTTTTTCCAAAAGAGCCATGTTCACTTGTGGCTCAGTTTCTCCATCCTCAATGTTTGTCACACTATATCAGCTGCCTTAAAGATTATATTGCCTCTGCCTGCAAACATTTGCTCATGTATCCCCAAACTGTCATGATTTCCATGTTACTCAACTAATTCTTTGTTTAAATCTATTTAGTAGCTTCAAACAAATATACCCTTCTTTTCTTCACTTCTCCAAAAATAGTGAAAATATTATCATAAGAAAACTTTATGATAAATTGTTACCTTTGGGGTGAATGAGGTCTGTCTGATATGGATAATATGCCCTGTATTTCCAAGTTATTTACAAATCTAACCCATTTTGTTGTTATTTAAAGGATATTCTACTTGTCACTCTTCCCATATACATCCAGGTTCTACCAGTTTGTCAGACTTGCTTTATCTACAGGTTGTCTGTTATGTCAGCCCACAAAATAACATCAATACAATGCTGTTTTATATATAGTAACACATTTTAAAATATACTGCTAAACAATACTGTGGCTGTGTCATAGTTCGTATTTTTAGCAAAGAATTTTTCTTTCCTTTCCTCCTGCCTGTGTGTGTGCTCTGTGATGGGCCATTTTAGTTGAACAAAAGAATCACCCGGAGCCCTTAACGATGGAGACTTGGTCTCCGTTGACAACGATGGGAGAGACTTTCTCCTCGCACTGTCGGGGAGAGGCTGAAGCGTGGCCGCAGACACTGCCGGGCTCCTTTGTTTTTTTTTCCGTCGGAGGGGAGTTTCTGGCGGCTGCTCTTGGCTCACCTCTGGCTGACTACAAGCTCTGCTTACAACGGACCCTAATCAGCTGAAGTTTGTGAGTTTTCTTCCATTGGGAGAACTTTCTGTTTTATTGCTGTTGTTCCCCCTCCCCCTCCCCGGTGGCAAGCTAAGGATCCAACAGCCACCCGGGTGACGTGGCACTGACATTACAAGTTCAACTCCTTCAGTGATCCAACAGCGCCACCTGGTGACTATAAGGACACTACAAGTTTACACCTTCAGTGACCCAACAGCGCCCACCTGGTGAATGGTACAGGGACACATACCCATCTCCAGTGACCCGACGGCGCCCCTGCTGACTTGTGGTTGGAACAGCACCAAAGGGTGCAAGAAATTGAACTATTTCTTTTTTTGCCGGTTTATCAGTTTTGTTCTTGAAGGGGATTATTGGTGGGTATAGGAGTATTACTTAGTTATTTTACTTGAGTTTTTTTTTCGTGTTCCTGTTAATACACACATACCTTTTAATAAAGGGGCCGTTATTTTCCCTTTTCCATAATTTGTTTTCCTTCAATTGGAGCCTCTTAATTTTGGATTTATAATTGTTTGGAAAGAGAAGTTTGGGCCTTTTTCCTCCTAATTCATCCTCAGCAAAAGACCCTTGTCTCATTTAAACTGGGACATCTTTTGGCGCCCAACGTGGGGCCCGAGAGAGGAAAAGTGGAAAAGGAATAACTGCCCTTGTGTGACTTGATATGTGTTTGTGAACCTATAGGCACCATGAAGTCTAAGATCGCTGCTTTTCTGTGGTATATAATTATGCCGAAATCTATGTCCCACCTGTCGATGTTTTTCAGCTCAGACACTATGACCCTCATTGCAATAAGTATGTTTGAGATCTCGCACTGGTTTTATGACATAGTAAACTCAGTACCTGTTATTTTCCTTCGGGATATGTTCTCAAGGATATATTACTGCCCTAACCTACACTGTCTCCTTTGGGGTTTTAAGGATAATGGCACCTATTCCTATGGAGAAACACAGGGGAGTATATTTGCCCAACCCTTCATACATTTTCCCTTTGGTTCCACTACAATAGCCTCTGAGAGATTTAAACTCTCTTTAGATGTAAGAGACATTTTACTTCTGGGGCTTCTCGTGCAAGGTGTCATATCTATTGCCACGGTGTCATATCTAATATTCGTAGTTAGGCCCAGGATTTACCAGGACCAAAAGGTGCTCGGTATGGTGCAGCCCTCACAGGGTAAAGGAAAAAATGAAAGTGAGAGGTCTGATACAAGGGTGACTCCAGATAAGGCCAGTTCCAAGGAACCAAACAAGTCAATGGAGGTTGCCCCTATCCAAAAGAGGAAATATAAGACCAAATCAGTTCGCCCAGTAGATGATGATGGGGAGGCAGGACCCTCACAGGTAGCCAACCCGGAGCCAGAAATCATCACTGAGTCCTTATCATATGACAACCTCCGGAAATTACGGTCAGATGTCCTTCGTCACTCGAATGAGCCCATACTGACCTGGATGATTCGAGTCTGGGACTCCACGGGTGATACCATAAACCTTGATGGCGGTGAAGCAAGGTTCTTGAGGTCTATTGCCCAGGATGTGGGCATTGAAGGGGCATTTGTGAGAGAATCAAAACCCCTGTCTCTCTGGGCACGGCTGCTGGACGCTGTGAGAGAGAGGTTCGTTTACAAAGAGGCTTTGCAGGCAGACCATTTGGTGAAGAGCTGGAATACCATGGAGGAGGGGATCCGACGCCTGAGGGAAATGGCACTGTTGGAGATTCTGTTTGGAAGGGATATGCAAGCTAATCACGATCCTGACAAGGTTAGATTTACACCATACATGTGGTGGACCTTCATACGTATGGGGCCATCTGCACACGTCAGTTACTTGACATCATTGGAGGCTGGGGAAAAGAGTGAGCCAGTGGCGGTTATAGCAAATAAACTTCGGATGTACGACAGTATGGTCCAAGGATCACTACAAGCCCGCGTTTCCTCTGTAGAGACCTCGATCAATAACCTGACTAACATAGCTACAAAATTACAAGATCAACAGGAGAAAATCCTAGAAAAGATTGAGAGAAACAGCTCCCAGGTGGCACCAGTGAGAACCGGGCGCCCCCCAGCTAGAGAGGGTAGACAGACCTCACGAACTGAGCTGTGGTATTTCCTATCTGGCCATGGAGAAGACATGAGACAGTGGGACAGGAAACCTACCCATGTTTTGGCAGCCCGAGTACAAGAGCTGAAGGACCAGAGAAAAACAAAGTCCGTGAAAGTGAGTGCAGTGCCAGTATCCCGTGGGCAGGGATCTGACCCACTAGAAGGTACCTCCCGCCGGTATTTGCAGACGGAAAACTGTGACGAGCAGGATAGAGACCAGTATTAGAGGGGCCCTGCCTCTAGCCAGGTAGAGGCACGGGACAACCGTGTCTATTGGACGGTGTGGATCCGATGGCCTGGCACATCAGACCCACAAGAATATAAGGCTTTGGTTGACACTGGCGCTCAATGTACGTTAATGCCCTCAGGACATGTGGGACCAGAGGCTATTTCCATTTCTGGGGTAACAGGAGGGTCGCAGCAGTTGACCGTGCTGGAAGCTGAAGTGAGCTTGACCGGGAAGGAGTGGCAGAAACACCCCATTGTGACTGGTCCAGATGCCCCATGTATCCTGGGCATTGACTACCTTAGGAATGGGTATTTCAAAGACCCCAAGGGACATAGATGGGCTTTTGGAATAGCTGCTGTGGAGACAGAAGCTGCTAAGCAGTTGAATTCACTACCTGGCCTCTCAGAGAACCCTTCTGCTGTGGGACTGTTGAAGGTTGAGGAACAGCGAGTGCCAATTGCCACTACAATAGTGCACCGTCGGCAGTACCGAACAAACCGAGACTCTGTGATTCCCATCCATAAGATGATCCGTGAGCTGGAGAGCCAAGGAGTGATCAGCAGGATCCACTCCCCCTTCAACAGCCCCATCTGGCCTGTGCGTAAGTCCGACGGAGAATGGAGACTGACTGTGGACTATCGTGGCCTGAATGAAGCCACCCCGCCATTGAGTGCTGCAGTTCCAGACATGTTGGAGCTCCAGTACGAGCTGGAGTCTAAGGCAGCGAGGTGGTACGCCACTATCGACATTGCGAATGCATTCTTCTCCATTCCCTTGGCAGCAGAGTGCAGGCCGCAGTTTGCTTTCACGTGGAGGGGTGTGCAGTACACATGGAACCGACTGCCCCAGGGGTGGAAACACAGTCCCACCATCTGCCACGGATTGATCCAGGCTACACTAGAGAAAGGTGAAGCCCCAGAACACCTGCAGTACATTGATGACATCATTGTATGGGGGGACACAGCAGAAGAGGTCTCTGAGAAAGGAAAAAAGATCATACAGATTCTCCTGGAAGCTGGGTTTGCCATTAAAAAGAGTAAAGTCAAGGGACCTGCCCGAGAGATCCAGTTCCTGGGGGTAAAGTGGCAAGATGGACGTCGTCAAATCCCGACTGAAGTCATCGATAAAATCACAGCAATGGCCCCACCAACTAGCAAGAAGGAAACACAAGCTTTCCTGGGTGCCATAGGTTTTTGGAGAATGCATATCCCCGAGTACAGCCAGATCGTAAGCCCTCTCTATCTGGTAACCCGCAAGAAGAATGATTTCCAGTGGGGTCCTGAACAACAGCAAGCATTTGAACAGATTAAACAGGAGATTGCCCATGCTGTAGCCCTTGGGCCAGTTAGGACAGGACCAGATGTGAAGAATGTACTCTACTCTGCATCTGGGGATAAGGGCCTCTCCTGGAGCCTCTGGCAGAAGGTGCCTGGAGAGACCCGAGGCCGCCCACTTGGATTCTGGAGCCGATGCTACAGGGGATCGGAAGCCAATTACACTCCAACAGAAAAAGAGATCCTAGCAGCTTATGAGGGAGTACAAGCTGCCTCAGAGGTGATTGGCACAGAAGAACAGCTCCTCCTGGCACCTCGGCTGCCAGTGTTGAGTTGGATGTTCAAAGGGAAGACGCCCTCTACTCATCATGCCACTGATGCCACCTGGAGCAAATGGACTGCCCTGATCACGCAGCGCGCCCGCATTGGAAACCCAAATCGCCCTGGGATCCTAGAAATCATCACGAACTGGCCGGAAGGTGAGGATTTTAGTCTAGCAGAAGAAGAAAAAGGAGAGCAGGTAGTACGGGCAGAGGAAGCCCCAGCATACAACCAACTACCAGAAGAAGACATACGCTACGCACTCTTTACTGATGGTTCCTGCCGTATTGTAGGGATGAAACGTAAATGGAAAGCAGCTGTATGGAGTCCCACACGACAAGTTGCAGAAGCTATGGAAGGAGAGGGTGAATCAAGCCAATTCGCAGAGCTCAAAGCTGTCCAGTTGGCATTGGACATTGCTGAACGAGAGAAGTGGCCAAAACTTTACCTCTACACGGACTCATGGATGGTGGCCAATGCCCTGTGGGGGTGGTTGGACAGATGGAAGAAGACCAATTGGAAACGTAGGGGAAAACCCATCTGGGCCGCTGATATATGGCAAGACATCGCTACCCGGGTAGAGAAGCTGATTGTGAGGGTCCGCCACGTAGATGCCCACGTGCCCAAAAATCGAGCCAATGAAGAACATCGCAACAATGAACGGGCAGACCGAGCTGCACAAGTTGAGGTGTCACAGGTGGACCTAGACTGGCAGCACAAAGGTGAACTGTTCTTAGCACGATGGGCTCATGATGCCGCCGGCCATCAAGGCAGAGATGCCACCTACAAATGGGCACGAGACCGAGGGGTGGATCTAACCATGGATGCTATCTCTCAGGTTATCCATGACTGTGAGACATGCGCTGCCATTAAACAGGCTAAGAGACTGAAACCCCTATGGTATGGTGGACGGTGGAATAAATACAGGTATGGGGAGGCTTGGCAGGTTGATTATATCACACTGCCACAGACCCGTCAAGGTAAGCACTATGTGCTCACCATGGTGGAAGCCACCACTGGATGGCTGGAGACGCATCCGGTGCCCCACGCCACTGCCAGAAATACCATCCTGGGCCTCGAAAAACAGGTCCTGTGGCGGCACGGCACTCCAGAGCGGATTGAGTCAGATAATGGGACACACTTCAAAAATAGTTTAGTTACCACCTGGGCGAAAGAGCATGGCATTGAGTGGGTCTATCACATACCATACCATGCAGCAGCTGCCGGGAAAGTTGAACGGTGCAATGGACTGTTGAAGACTACCCTGAAAGCATTAGGTGGAGGGACTTTCAAACACTGGGATCAACACCTAGCAAAGGCTACATGGTTAGTCAACACTAGAGGCTCCGTCAATCGAGCCGGCCCTGCCCAATCAGAGTCCCTTCACACTGTAGACGGGGACAAGGTCCCAGTGGTTCACATGAGAGGTATGTTAGGCAAAACAGTTTGGGTGAACCATGCCTCGAGCAAAGGCAAATCCATTCGTGGAGTTGTCTTTGCCCAAGGACCTGGTTGCACATGGTGGGTGATGCAAGAAGATGGAGAAACCCGGTGCATACCCCAAGGAGATATAATCTTAGGGTAAACAGGTCATAACTCTACCCATATTTGTATCTATATGTATTTGTGAATATGTACATAGTCTAGAATGATGTATGTATATGTGGAGTTAAAAAAGGTTCCATTTGATAGATGTATGGTGGCATGAGAAAAGGAAAAAAAAATTAGGGGTGGATAATGTCATAGTTCGTATTTTTAGCAAAGAATTTTTCTTTCCTTTCCTCCTGCCTGTGTGTGTGCTCTGTGATGGGCCATTTTAGTTGAACAAAAGAATCACCCGGAGCCCTTAACGATGGAGATTTGTCTCCTTGACAACGAAGGGGAGGAGACTGGCTCTCTCGCACTGCCGGGGGGTGAGAGGCTGCTGCGGGCTGCAGACACTGCCGGGCTCCTTTGTTTTTTTTCCCTGTCGGAGGGGAGTTTCTGGCTGCTGCTCTTGGCTCACCTCTGGCTGACTACAAGCTCTGCTTACAACGGACCCTAATCAGCTGAAGTTTGTGAGTTTTCTTCCATTGGGAGAACTTTCTGTTTTATTGCTGTTGTTCCCCCCCCCCTCCCCCCTCCCCCCGGTGGCAGCCAAGGATCCAACAGCGCCACCTGGTGACGGGCACTGGACATTACAAGTTCAACTCCTTCAGTGATCCAACAGCGCCACCTGGTGACTATAATAGGACACTACAAGTTTTTTACACCTTCAGTGACCCAACAGCGCCACCTGGTGAATGGTACAGGACATTACAAATTTTGCATCTCCAGTGACCCGACGGCGCCCCCTGCTGACTGTGGTTGGAACAGCACCAAAGGGTGCAAGAAATTGAACTATTTCTTTTTTTTGCCGGTTTATCAGTTTTGTTCTTGAAGGGGATTATTGGTGGGTATAGGAGTATTACTTAGTTATTTTACTTGAGTTTTTTTTTCGTGTTCCTGTTAATACACACATACCTTTTAATAAAGGGCTGTTATTTTCCCTTTTCCATAATTTGTTTTCCTTCAATTGGAGCCTCTTAATTTTGGATTTATAATTGTTTGGAAAGAGAAGTTTGGGTCTTTTCCTCCTAATTCATCCTCAGCAAAAGACCCTTGTCTCATTTAAACTGGGACAGTATGTATCGAAGATAACTTTCATTTGGTACAGAAAACAGAAAATGCCAATGGTTTTATTACATTTCTGTTGAAGATCAGACTTGTCCCTATGGGGACAAGTGTGCATACAAGCACCATTCTTCTTAAATCTTTTGACCAAAAATCAGTTGTTCTTATCTTTTATAAGTGAATATATACAGGAAATGTGATCAAGCAGAGTGAAATTGCAACACTGTGAAGTTATAGGCTGAACATCTCTCCAGTTCCTACCAAATACATACAACAAGAGGGGACATACAAGTTTCTGAGGACTTGATCACAGGCACATCTTTTTCAGGAAGCTTCAAATCATTATGGGAATAATACACTTTTGGTTAACTTGCAGACATAAAGCAAACAAGGGTTGCAAATACATAAAGATTTCCATGAAGGACTGCAAAAATTAGTCTAAATGAGAAAAACAGTTTCCATTTTAGTAAATTTAGAAAAATACAGACAAAATGTAAGGACAAATGTTGCATTTCTCTCTGCATTCCTAGTGCAGGAAACAATTAAATTGTGTATTTTGAAAGTTCAGTTTTGTTGCAAATATGGGATGTTTAGCTAATTATAGATGCCTTGTGTGGTGGTGTAATTTCCCACTCAATATTCAATTATATATTTTTTGCTCATATTAATGACAAGTTCAAGAGAGCTGGAAAATTTCTTTGGTAAAAAATGAAGCTGGAGAGTGAGCAAAATCATGGCTGTTGAGAGTGGGTATCTTACCTTCAATTCCAGCTGGAGGGAACAGTGAAATAATGCAATTCCAAATACCCTTTTGATGGGTTTTCTATGTCTTTTTGCTGCCTGCCCTTAGCTGAATGTCTGGTAAAGCAAATTCAGCCATTACTTCCCATACTTGCATCCTTAAAAAGAGGATGTTCCATAATTAAAAATATTTGAAGCAGACAGTAGATGAGAGTGAAAAATAATTGGACTAGGATATTGATTAATGCACAATTTTATATTACTATGGAAAATATAATTTGGTTTTGATCACTCACAGACAAAAGCTTTCAGCTTATTTCCTCTCCTGTTTTTTTTTCTTACTGCTTGTGTATCTTAGATGTTCTGTTATTTGTTAAAAATCACATTTTATTTTCATTTCTTTGATGTTAGTATTCATGAGGCAAAGAATGTGTTAATATCATTGTTATCTTGTTTTAGATAAAGATGGATTTGAAACAATTGATTCTCTGTAAGGAATACAATAGTCTGTCTATATGTAGCTGGCTGCTCATGATACTTCTGAAAAAAAGTTTATTAAGAATACTGAGATTTTATGAAAATATATTCTGCAATATGGTGTGGTTATGTTTTAGGTTTTTATTTATAAAATATCCAGTTGATACACTTTGTTTTTCATACATACTTTATCAAATCCTTTGAAATCTGGATTGTATAGATAAAACTGCAGCTACTCGTGGAAAGAAAAATCAAGACAATGACTTAGCAATCAAACCTATAGTTAGTCATATGTCTTTTAAAACTAACAATGATTTCTAAACAGTTTGAGGACCTCAAGCTTTGGCAAAGGTAATATAAATGATTTTGAGTTAGTTTCTCTTGGCATTTATAAACATAAATTTTGTACACAGTTTTATCACGTAACCACTTTCCAATCATTAAATATTCACAAACCAAAGAGGCTTAAAGTGAAATCTTATATCCACTAAGCACTATGTATGATTATTTTTCACTACACACTAGTGAATGTTGGGGCAGATGGGGATCTAGTATGGACAAAACAGAAGATTTTTCTGGGGGAAAACAAGAACAATAGTATATAAATATTACCAAAACTGCCAACACAATGTATGTATCACATAGTCCCTTTAAAAGACCAAATGACTACTCATTATTTTGGTAGAGACTCTGATTACTTAGTTTCTTTTGGTTTCCTTTGCAATCACATAAGCATTGTGACAATAACAATGAAATCTGCAGACAGTGGCTGCAGAATGGGATACATGGCAAGCTTATCAGCAGACATTCTGCAGGAGACATGAAAGTCTGCTTTAGCAGAGTTGCATGTAGCAATTCTGAATTTAACCAAAGGCAACACTTTTAAGGAATGTTATTTGCTACCTACTGAGTTAGAGGCCAGGACATGTGTGTAAGTATTAGAGTCTTCTGCAATGTCGAATCTGTAATGCATTGGTGTTGGCATGGACCAAGGACCACTTCCAGTGAACAAACTGAGTGGGTTGACACTGGTTTAGAAATAAGGAAGATTAACTTTATGGGGACAAGCTATGCTGTGCCAGGTGTCTGCTGTGACACAGAATGGTCTCCTGACTCTTTATTATATTAACATAAATGTAACTTCAGGGTCTGGCCCCCTACAGTTCTTATGGAATCATGTCACCTGGCAGAACTGAAAATAAAAAAAAAAAATCCTGTCATTAACCAGGGGTAATAAAGCTAAACGGCAAATAGAGGAACCACCAAAGGGCTTACCCTAATTTAGGATTTTTGCTATTTGCAGTGAACTAACTTGTATGAGCAAATTTTAAAAGTGTGATGAGCAAGAAAAACAGGCCAAGTTAATACACGTAATTTTTCAGAAGGGTTTTAATCATGCATAATCTGTGGAACACTAGCCACAATTATGCAGTTTCCAGCTTAAAGCTGGCCTTGATTCAATTGTGTTGGTGTGCAGGCAGTTCTCTCTTGCATCTGCTTGCAAAATATAGCCTTCTGACGTATACATATAATAGCATTTACAATAGCAGTTGAAAGCAAAGCTTTGAATAGTTAATCCATCCTATATTGTCTACAAATAAAAACATTATTCTTATCAAGTAAAAAGAAGTTTAAACTTCATCACAAGAATATAAATGAAACAGACTTTTCATGAGTGAAGAAGGTCTTTCAATGTACATTGAACTCTACAACTGTTTGTTCCAAGATCTTTTAAGAGATGAGATTATGAATCTGTTGGATTTTATTTTTTTCTCAATAAAATTTTAGGGATCATCACTTTGAAGAATAATTCTGGAAGGTTTTACTTTTTGTTTCAGTTGATAACAATGAATCCTGATACTTAGTACAAAAGTGTTGTAATTTCTAGAGTGAGTAGCAACTCTCAGGACTCTTAAACTGAGCTCAAAATGTGATGACTGCAAGATCTTGCCTGCATGCTTGCCTTGCTTTGCCTTGGCTTTCAGGTAGAGTTTGAAAACCAATCAGCGGAAGTAAAAACTTTTGCTTTGTTAGGTTTTACAAAAAAATAAATACTTTGTTTGTCAATATAGATTAAAAAAGACAAACCAATCCAAACAAAAACATAATGAATGAAAGAGTAAAGCAGGGAAAATCAAAATATCTAAAGACAAAACCTTCTACTTGAAGAAGTCCTTCTTTCTGATATTTCTATTCTACCATTTAAAAATATCAGATACTTTGGGTAAAATTTGGCAAGTCCCTAAAGTATTGGTACAGTAAACTGCACAGATTCTGGGATGATCACTAGCAGAGACAATTTCTTTAATAATTCATCTTAAAAGAGAATCTTAGTCTTCAAATTACGTAAATAGTTCAAACAGTGTAGGACCCAGGCTGTTTGCTCCTGTAGTTTCACATTTTCACATCACTCATCTGTGTCACTGTATCACCAGAGTTTTTAATTTTTCTCTTTTTATTGACTACATGAAATAGTTTAAAAAGTATATTTCAAATTTGCAGAATTCTATTTCTGCTGGACACACACCACCATACTCTTTTCTCCCACCTTTATAGACTTTCTGAAAATTATTTCTCTGTAATTAAAACCAAATTTTCTGCCTGCATGCCCATTTAGGTTTTAATTGTAAGTACACACATTTGCACACTTATATTACTACTAGAGTCTTTAGTAAATGTCCTGATTCGATGAAGAAAACTAATAGAAAATGTATTGTGAATGTTTTTACCAGCATGGAAGATTCCAGGGGTTTTCCAAAAATCTATTATATTTCCATCCTCTACAGCAAACAAATAAACAAGCAAGAACAACTGTGAACTTTTGGTTCAATAATGTTGCATACTGGCCATTGGGATTTTCAGCTTATTCAATAACTTTATGTAATAGATGTCTCTCTTGTCTTCAACAGCTGTAGAAAGATATAGTCTCTCATTAAAATTCCATTTCAACTTTCCCTCAGTTAAACATCAAAACTTTTCAGGCTTTTGGACTGAATTGTTTATGTTGTTAGATGGAGCTCAAAGATATTGGCTCATGTTTATTTGACAGACTACCACTTACAGTGCAATGAAAGAAGACATCTTTCTGTCAGCATAATCTGCCCGTGGTTCTTCACTTTCATTCTGCTGCGTGCTGATTGTTACCATGGTGTTGTCTGAACCAAGGAGTGAACTGTAGGGCTGAAAGGAGAAAAGAAAAAGCTTGCTATGTCTGTACTCATATCCCTCTGTTTTATTACCAGTATGTTGTAAATCACCAAGCAGTTGATGACATTTAGTCAGGAACAGCAATCAATAAAATCAGAGGTCTAGAATACCTCAGCCACCTTTGGCTGCTCAGCTTGTTCTGCCCTTGTTAACAATATGCAGCAGAAGTGAGCTTGGAGTGTAGCACAAAGTAACTTTTTTCTCCTCACTCAATTATAAATGCTTGGTTACTGAATATTTAATGCCATGATTAACACTGTGATCATCCATGTCACATTTTTATTTGTCCCTTTCATCTGAAGGATCCCAAAATGCTCTCTGTATCTCTGATTACACAAAGACTATTGAAAGGTTTCTTAATCCAACAAGGGAAGAAAAAAGACTGCTTTAACAACATAGTACACCTCATTGCTATTAATGATAATAATCATTCCTGGCATTGGCTGAAATTTCTCCTTTTTTATGTGACTCTCAGAAAGCAATTTATAATCAGGTATTGGAAGACTTCACACACAGCAGTTTTACAATACAGATAAGTTTATAACTTGTACCTGCAGTAAAGTGAAGGCACACTTATTAACCATGTTACTCCAGTCAAAAATGAAGTTATAATTGGAGATCTGAGGAGCTTTGAAAGAGTTCACATATTCTCACCTCAGTGTCCTAATTTAGCTGTTATGACAGATTTCTGAACTAAATATCAAGATAAGAGATATGAAAGAATCTAAGTAAGAAAATCCAACTCTGGTCCTAGTTGGATAATTAGTTTCTTTCTACAACAAAAAGCTCTGCCTTGGTTCTGATATATGAATACTAAAGAAAAATAAAGAGGAACTGAGGTATAATAAGAAATTTTCAGTGGTTCTGGAAGGTTATGACTTTTGTAAATATGTTAAGGAATAGTTAAAAATTTTTTCGAAACATTTTAAGACTCTTTCTCCAAACATGTAAGGAACATGGATTTGAATTTAGAGATTCATTGTGTAGAATCTTGTGGAAAACTAGAAAGAAGGAGAAAAAGGATTTGTGAATGGCCTCTGAAAGATTAGTTCCTGTGTTATAAATGTTATTCTGCTGTTTTGTTGACCAAACTGTTAGAGAAAGTATTAACTCTAAACAAGTGTTTGAGTATACAAGTGTCGGGCAGTCTGCTAAATGTCAAATCCTATTGACTATATTTGGCATTTGCATGGCACTATCCATGTTACTGGAATAATTTCCTTTTTCCTTGCCTGTCAAAGACTTTCGGAGAGTGGAAATACATAATCTGAAACTGTCTTCATGGTATTTTTATGTCATACTCTCTAAAATCTTGCAAAAGAACCATGTTCACTTGTGGCTCAGTTTCTCCATCCTCAATGTTTGTCACACTGTATCAGCTCTCTTAAAGATTATATTGCCTCTGCCTGCAAACATTTGCTCATGTATCCCCAAACTGTCATGATTTCCATGCTACTCCAACCATTCTTTGCTTAAATCTATTTAGTAGCTTCAAACAAAATATGTCTCTTCTTTCTTCACTTCTCCAAAAATAGTGAAAAAATATTATCATAAAGAAAACTTTATGATACAATTGCTACCTTGGGTGAATGAGGTCTGTCTGATATGATAATATGCCCTGTATTTCCAAGGTTATTTACAAATCTAACCCATTTTTGTTGTTATTTAAAGATATCCTACTTGTCACTCTTCCCATATACATCCAGGTTCTGCCAGTTTGTCAGACTTGCTTTATCTACAGGTTGTCTGTTATGTCAGCCCACAAAATAACATCAATACAATGTTGTTTTATATATAGTAACACATTTTAAAAATATACTGGCTATACAATAATTGTATGTATCGAGGATAACTTTCAATTGGTACAGAAAACAGGAAATGCCAATGGTTTTATCACATTTCTGTTGAAGATCAGACTTATCCCTATGGGGACAAGTGTGCCTACAAGCACCATTCTTCTTCTTAAATCTTTTGACCAAAAATCAGTTGTTCTTATCTTTTATAAGTTAATATATACAGGAAATGTGATCAAGCAGAGTGAAATTGCAACACTGTGAAGTTATAGGCTGAGCATCTCTCCAGTTCCTACCAAATACATACAACAAGAGGGGACATACAAGTTTCTGAGGACTTGATCACAGGTACATCTTTTTCAGGAAGCTTCAAATCATTATGGGAATAATACATTTCTTTTGGTTAACTTGCAGACATAAAGCAAACAAGGGTTGCAAATACATAAAGATTTCCATGAAGGACTGCAAAAATTAGTCTAAATGAGAAAAACAGTTTCCATTTTAGTAAATTTAGAAAAATACAGACAAAATGTAAAGACAAATGTTGCATTTCTCTCTGCATTCCTCGTGCAGGGAACAATTAAATTGTGTATTTTGAAAGTTCTGTTTTGTTGCAAATATGGGATGTTTAGGTAATTATAGATGCCTTGTGTGGTGGTGTAATTTCCCACTCAATATTCAATTATATATTTTTGCTCATATTAATGACAAGTTCAAGAGAGCTGGAAAATTTCTTCGGTAAAAAATGAAGTTGAAGAGTGAGCAAAATCATGGCTGTTGAGAGTGGGTAGCTTACCTTCAATTCCAGCTGGAGGGAACAGTGAAATAATGCAATTCCAAATACCCTTTTGATGGGTTTTCTATGTCTTTTTGCTGCCTGCCTTTAGCTGAATGTCTGGTAAAGCAAATTCAGCCATTACTTCCCATACTTGCATCCTTAAAAAGAGGATGTTCCATAATTAAAAATATTTGAAGCAGACAGTAGATGAGAGTGAAAAATAATTGGACTAGGGTATTGATTAATGCACACTTTTATATTACTATGGAAAATATAATTTGGTTTTGATCACTCACAGACAAAAGCTTTCAGCTTATTTCCTCTCTCCCTGTTTTTTTCTTACTGCTTGTGTATCTTAGATGTTCTGTTATTTGTTAAAAATCACATTTTATTTTCATTTCTTTGATGTTAGTATTCATGAGGCAAAGAATGTGTTAATATCATTGTTATCTTGTTTTAGATAAAGATGGATTTGAAACAATAGATTCTCTGTAAGGAATACAATAGTCTGTCTATATGTAGCTGGCTGCTCATGATACTTCTGAAAAAAAGTTTATTAAGAATACTGAGATTTTATGAAAATATATTCTGCAATATGGTGTGGTTATGTTTTAGGTTTTTATTTATAAAATATCCAGTTGATACACTTTGTTTTTCATACATACTTTATCAAATCCTTTGAAATCTGGATTGTATAGATAAAACTGCAGCTACTCGTGGAAAGAAAAATCAAGACAATGACTTAGCAATCAAACCTATAGTTAGTCATATGTCTTTTAAAACTAACAATGATTTCTAAACAGTTTGAGGACCTCAAGCTTTGGCAAAGGTAATATAAATGATTTTGAGTTAGTTTCTCTTGGCATTTATAAACATAAATTTTGTACACAGTTTTATCACGTAACCACTTTCAATCATTAAATATTCACAAACCAAAGAGGCTTAAAGTGAAATCTTATATCCACTAAGCACTATGTATGATTATTTTTCACTACACACTAGTGAATGTTGGGGCAGATGGGGATCTAGTATGGACAAAACAGAAGATTTTTCTGGGGGAAAACAAGAACAATAGTATATAAATATTACCAAAACTGCCAACACAATGTATGTATCACATAGTCCCTTTAAAAGACCAAATGACTACTCATTATTTTGGTAGAGACTCTGATTACTTAGTTTCTTTTGGTTTCCTTTGCAATCACATAAGCATTGTGACAATAACAATGAAATCTGCAGACAGTGGCTGCAGAACGGGATACATGGCAAGCTTATCAGCAGACATTCTGCAGGAGACATGAAAGTCTGCTTTAGCAGAGTTGCATGTAGCAATTCTGAATTTAACCAAAGGCAACACTTTTAAGGAATGTTATTTGCTACCTACTGAGTTAGAGGCCAGGACATGTAAGTATTAGAGTCTTCTGCAATGTCGAATCTGTAATGCATTGGTGTTGGCATGGACCAAGGACCACTTCCAGTGAACAAACTGAGTGGGTTGACACTGGTTTAGAACTAAGGAAGATTAACTTTATGGGGACAAGCTATGCTGTGCCAGGTGTCTGCTGTGACACAGAATGGTTCCCTGACTCTTTATTATATTAACATAAATGTAACTTCAGGGTCTGGCCCCCTACAGTTCTTATGGAATCATGTCACCTGGCAGAACCGAAAATAAAATAAAAAAATCCTGTCATTAACCAGAGGTAATAAAGCTAAATGGCAAATAGAGGAACCACCAAAGGGCTTACCCTAATTTAGGATTTTCACTATTTGCAGTGAACTAACTTGTATGAGCAAATTTTAAAAGTGTGATGAGCAAGAAAAACAGGCCAAGTTAATACACGTAATTTTTCAGAAGGGTTTTAATCATGCATAATCTGTGGAACACTAGCCACAATTATGCAGTTTCCAGCTTAAAGCTGGCCTTGATTCAATTGTGTTGGTGTGCAGGCAGTTGTCTCTTGCATCTGCTTGCAAAATATAGCCTTCTGACGTATACATATAATAGCATTTACAATAGCAGTTGAAAGCAAAGCTTTGAATAGTTAAGGACATCATCCATCCTATATTGTCTACAAATAAAAACATTATTCTTATTAAGTAAAAAGAAGTTTAAACTTCATCACAAGAATATAAATGAAACAGACTTTTCATGAGTGAAGAAGGTCTTTCAATGTACATTGAACTCTACAACTGTTTGTTCCAAGATCTTTTAAGAGATGAGATTATGAATCTGTTGGATTTTATTTTTTTCTCAATAAAATTTTAGGGATCATCACTTTGAAGAATAATTCTGGAAGGTTTTACTTTTTGTTTCAGTTGATAACAATGAATCCTGATACTTAGTACAAAAGTGTTGTAATTTCTAGAGTGAGTAGCAACTCTCAGGACTCTTAAACTGAGCTCAAAATGTGATGACTGCAAGATCTTGCCTGCATGCTTGCCTTGCTTTGCCTTGGCTTTCAGGTAGAGTTTGAAAACCAATCAGCGGAAGTAAAAACTTTTGCTTTGTTAGGTTTTACAAAAAAATAAATACTTTGTTTGTCAATATAGATTAAAAAAGACAAACCAATCCAAACAAAAACATAATGAATGAAAGAGTAAAGCAGGGAAAATCAAAATATCTAAAGACAAAACCTTCTACTTGAAGAAGTCCTTCTTTCTGATATTTCTATTCTACCATTTAAAAATATCAGATACTTTGGGTAAAATTTGGCAAGTCCCTAAAGTATTGGTACAGTAAACTGCACAGATTCTGGGATGATCACTAGCAGAGACAATTTCTATAATAATTCATCTAAAAGAGAATCTTAGTCTTCAAATTACGTAAATAGTTCAAACAGTGTAGGACCCAGGCTGTTTGCTCCTGTAGTTTCACATTTTCACATCACTCATCTGTGTCACTGTATCACCAGAGTTTTTAATTTTCTCTCTTTTTATTGACTACATGAAATAGTTTAAAAAGTATATTTCAAATTTGCAGAATTCTATTTCTGCTGGACACACACCACCATACTCTTTTTTCCCACCTTTATAGACTTTCTGAAAATTACTCTCTGTAATTAAAACCAAATTTTCTGCCTGCATGCCCATTTAGGTTTTAATTGTAAGTACACACATTTGCACACTTATATTACTACTACAGTCTTTAGTAAATGTCCTGATTCAATGAAGAAAACTAATAGAAAATGTATTGTGAATGTTTTTACTAGCATGGAAGATTCCAGGGGTTTTCCAAAAATCTATTATATTTCCATCCTCTACAGCAAACAAATAAACAAGCAAGAACAACTGTGAACTTTTGGTTCAATAATGTTGCATACTGGCCATTGGGATTTTCAGCTTATTCAATAACTTTATGTAATAGATGTCTCTCTTGTCTTCAGCAGCTGTAGAAAGATATAGTCTCTCATTAAAATTCCATTTCAACTTTCCCTCAGTTAAACATCAAAACTTTTCAGGCTTTTGGACTGAATTGTTTATGTTGTTAGATGGAGCTCAAAGATATTGGCTCATGTTTATTTGACAGACTACCACTTACAGTGCAATGAAAGAAGACATCTTTCTGTCAGCATAATCTGCCCGTGGTTCTTCACTTTCATTCTGCTGCGTGCTGATTGTTACCATGGTGTTGTCTGAACCAAGGAGTGAACTGTAGGGCTGAAAGGAGAAAAAGAAAAAAAGCTTGCTATGTCTGTACTCATATCCCTCTGTTTTATTACCAGTATGTTGTAAATCACCAAGCAGCTGATGACATTTAGTCAGGAACAGCAATCAATAAAATCAGAGGTCTAGAATACCTCAGCCACCTTTGGCTGCTCAGCTTGTTCTGCCCTTGTTAACAATATGCAGCAGAAGTGAGCTTGGAGTGTAGCACAAAGTAATTTTTTCTCCTCACTCAATTATAAATGCTTGGTTACTGAATATTTAATGCCATGATTAACACTGTGATCATCCATGTCACATTTTTATTTGTCCCTTTCATCTGAAGGATCCCAAAATGCTCTCTGTATCTCTGATTACACAAAGACTATTGAAAGGTTTCTTAATCCAACAAGGGAAGAAAAAAAGACTGCTTTAACAACATAGTACACCTCATTGCTATTAATGATAATAATCATTCCTGGCATTGGCTGTAAATTTCACCTTTTTTTATGTGACTCTCAGAAAGCAATTTATAATCAGGTATTGGAAGACTTCACACACAGCAGTTTTACAATACAGATAAGCTTATAACTTGTACCTGCAGTAAAGTGAAGGCACACTTATTAACCATGTTACTCCAGTCAAAAACGTAGTTATAATTGGAGATCTGAGGAGCTTTGAAAGAGTTCACATATTCTCACCTCAGTGTCCTAATTTAGCTGTTATGACAGATTTCTGAACTAAATATCAAGATAAGATATGAAAGAATCTAAGGAAGAAAATCCAATTCTGTCCTAGTTGGATAATTAGTTTCTTTCTACAACAAAAAAGCTCTGCCTTGGTTCTGATATATGAATACTAAAGAAAAATAAAGAGGAACTGAGGTATAATAAGAAATTTTCAGTGATTCTGGAAGGTTAGCAGATTATTTACAGGCTTGGAGACCAGACAATTGCTATGTTTGTAGTAAACCAGTTTAACCATTAGGAAAAATCTTGTGCATTTGCCACATACCAGAGTCCTCACAGGATGAAAACATCAACCCAGGTATAATGAGCAGTTTAGTTGCCTGAGATGTGGACTTTGGAGCAGCTAGATGACAATCTCTGTGTGGAGGCAGAAATATCCATATGGCAGCTAATATCAAACTATTTGTTGATGACATAGAAAGTGGGTTTTCACTTCTGTGTAGTGTGCAAAGACTCACATCTGCCTCCTCCGTCCTCTACCCCATCATCTCTGTAATCCCTAGACTGTGGAGTACAGGCTGGTTATGATGTCCGAGAATGGGAATCACAGCGAAGAGAGAAATTTCATTCCATGCTCTCTTCCTGTCAGGCCACCAAAAGGCAAAAAGTACTGGTGAGACAGGAACCTTGGGGAGCCTGATGTTATAGCCTGAATGAATCAGGGAAAAGAAATGCCAGGACCTGTCCCCAGGTGCTTTTCTTTGAGTGTACTTTCATGCCCAGCAGCTTTCTTTCCTCCTGATAATTTCTCTGCATTTTTCCAGTCCTCATTGCAATCTTGTAACTCTGAATTCTGAATTCTTGGCTTCATAGTGGTTGAGTTTCTGCCAGAAAGTTGGTTCCTCCAGGGAGGGCATGTAACATCTTATACTTGCCTAAGTTTGCATGTTGAGCATATACTGCTCACTGTTTTGTCTCCTGCTTTAGGATCCTCAGGTTAGCTGTCGCCATGTGGGGTATCAAGATCTGACAGAAGAAATATTATAGCGCAGGAGACAATGTTTTCATATGTTATAAATCATCCAGGTCCATTTGTCTCTTCCTCTACATGGATATTTAAACTGTACCTCTTTCTCCCTCTCTTATTCCTCCCACTTTTTTGAATTACCTTTACCAATTATGTAGTTTCAAATGCAAGAAGTATTCTCTGTGAGAGCCTGGTTTAGGAAAGAGAAATAAATGCATCCAGCAACCAGTTATTTTCTCTTCTGCCATGCATCATAATCATTACAAAGAAGATATTAATCTCACAAGAATTTAGTTATAAATTTGCTTTAGTTGTTTCTGCAGATGGATGTTTTTTCACTCCACTGCAGTCTTTGTACAGCCCCATTCATTTATCCCCCAATTCCAAAGATAAAAACTCCTGACAGTTTTTTGAAGAACCAGAGCTTTTATATTTTAAAACAAACATCGTGAATATTTTCATATAACTTGTTTTTAATATTTATGCTAATTTTAGAAGCTACCAATCTTTCCATGTGTATTCTGGCACATTTTATTATAAGTTCTAGACACAAGGAACCTATTACTCTGACAGTAGTAAAGATATTCTTAATTTCTTTAGTGTTCTTCCCATTCTGCAGACTGGGATCAGACAAAGAATGTGAGCTTTTCTGAAACAGGCATAAAGTAAACAGCTTGTTAAATAGGTCATCTTTATTTAATATTTATTAATGCTTTATTGTTCATGGTTTTTAAACTTAATTGTATTTATTTATAGAAATTTCCCACTGCAAGGCAGTTTGGCTGCAGCACAGTTCCTATAAAAGAAGTATATTTAAATATTTACATGCTTAAAACATAAAAGTTATATGAAAAAAATGTTGGAGACAGTTTTTATGTAACTCTTCATAATTTGAAAACAACAAAGTCCTTACCTTCTGTTCCCTTGTTGTTAAGGAAAATAAAGTCACCATAAACATTAAGCATTGAGATTGATCCTTATAGCTAAAAAATCAGACATGTAAATTGGTCATGGATGACTGGAAAGAAAAGAATTGGTCTGGGTCAGCCCATGGAGTGATTCTTGTAATCTGGGTTATAAAACCTACATTTTTTTCAATTTCAGAGCAGTGGGGGTATTCACCGCTGAAACTGCTTGCTAACAAGTGTTACTAATATTATCCGTAAATATACTATGTTGCTTCTGCTACTTTAAGTAAGTTATTTTGTAAGGGTAAGGCACTTAATGTACATTACAAATGTGTGGGTGTATGTGTGATTATTTTGAAATTTTTTTTGTGAATAAATGAATAAAATGTCTTATGAAAGGCATTGTACATATGGTGTTTTTTTCCTATCCTCCCCCTCCATTTTTTCCCAACCAGTTGTTTTGGCAAAAATAATCAGTGAATATATAAAACATCCAAGGGAAAAAAAAATTAAAAAAAAAGACTGAAGCTGACTGGGATTAAACCATGACAAACTGTTTAGTTGAATTCCCTGAAGACCTTTCTCTGAGAGAAGACCTGGCAGAAGTGAAAGATGTTTTTACTTTTGTCTTTCTGGAAAAAAACCCACATTGTTTTCTTTTAGATTGCTTTCCAAGTCATCCAGTTTTGGTTGGGACCATGGAAATAACCCTTACTGACAGATGTTCCTATTGAAGTTGTTATAAATCCTTAAAAAACATGACTAAGACAGTAGCATCACCATTTTCTGTTCTTTGATGTATTTGTTAGACGTCCACATGAAAATTTAATTTGGATTCAGGCTCTACCACCAAACCAGTAAGTCGTGAAAGAAACTTTCTTTCTTTCCCAGAACCAGAAGCAATTATCCACAGTCCAAAGCATTTCAGAAGGCATAATGAGGGTATGATATTAACCAGTCAATTGGACTAATCTGAATGACTGTCAGTACTCCCAGCAAAAGAGGTCTTATTATAGTTACAGCTATTACACTGCTGCAGTTACAAGGTTACTTAGAAAGCTGAACTCAATCTATCAGCATATTAGAGACTGAAATGCCAAATCATCAAACTGGGAGCCTTAATATACCATTTAGAAATGGTGCGATGAGGAAGAGGTCTTTGTGAAAGCTTAGAGAGCACAGGATATCCTTGACATAATTCTTCTCCATATTCTGAACCAGTCATTCATCTGCATAATGTATGGAAGTTCCCATGGTTTTTCATCTTTCAGGAAGTTTTCTTCAGCTTGCAAATTACAGGAGACACTTCTTGCATTGTAGTTTCTCATTTAAATGAATTCACTAGAGAGGATATATTTAATTATTATGGATTTTTTTTTTTAATGTGACTAATAAGAAAGGTGAAAGAGCTAGCATTACTATAGATACTGCATTATAGGGTCTGGAACTGTAATAATCAGAGAATACAACAGGTTATTTTATGATTGGTGAAGATGATCAGATTTTTTTTCTCTCAAGGGATGCCAGAGAGTGTGTTTTCATGTTGGGAGAAGCTTCAACTGTGCTTTATAACAAGGGCATAATAGGACAAGGCTATTGCATGCTACAGTATACATCTGGAAGTTATAAGTGAGGAAGACCAGGACCATAAAAGAAAAAGATTTTCTGCTTAATACTGAGATTTGGAATGAGGGAGAATCTGGAGTTGGACTTTGGGTCAAACGAGCTCAATACAAGAACTACCAAGATCAATAACAAGAAGTCCATATGAAAAGGCAAGGCACAAAGAGAAAGACTTCTGATCCAAACAGAAAGGACTAAAAGAAGCACAAGACAAAAACCTAGTTCTGAGAGGAAAACACTGGTGTGAAGTGCTCTTTTCACTGTCTTGAATGAACTGATATTTTTCTTTGCCATACTTGTAGAAGTTGAGGGAGTCACACTTCAAATATAACTGAGTCAAAGTTCTGGGACAGAAATAGCTATTTTCCTTCCAATTCAACAAAATGAGACTCAAAAGAAACATGAAAAAAAAGGACAAATATGAGTATATAGCCTATCAGAGAAAGGTGTTTCTTTGTTTGAGTTCTTATACAAGCAGATGTCTGCTTTCACCAGCAAACCAAATCTATCAGCCAAATAAGACAACTGGAAGCCTGGTGCAGGTATGATTTAATTTTGACTTTACAGCTTAAAGGCTGGTTGTCTTTGGAAGCTGCTATTGAATGAGCCTACTTGCCTGCCTTCCAGAAATCATTGCTTTTAATCTCAACTGAGTTACTAGAAACAGTAACACAGATATCATATGGTAATAGAGAACAAATATCTAGCAAATAAATCTAGTATCTAGTGTATATTCAGGTGTAGCAGCTTAGGACCATTTCTATGCAATAATTTGCAGGCAGATGTGAATGTATTTTAGCTCTACTCCAAGACAACTGTTTGCAAACCAACTCCAACCCCAAGGTTATATTGCAGCTGTTATGTCATGTGTTAGTCAAAGTGATAAGACCAGTTCAGATTTCTAAAAGTACTGTTTCACTAATGAACAATGTACTGTACATCAGCTTGTGCAAGTTTGAAGACAAAGTACCTCAGTCTCTTTTAGAACTGTTCATTAGTAAAAGACAATTAAATGAGAGTATTCTGACTGTGAGACTGAGTCCGATTGTCTCCTCAAATAATTCAGATATAATCAATTTTTCTCTTCAGTGTTCACCTCTATTTTAAGACCATGGGTACCTCTGACTGTTCTGTTTTGTCACAATTCCTGCTCTCTCTTCTGCTTCCACTCTTGTTCGTCTTCTGTTCTGTTGCCTCTGGGCTTAGCAGTTCCTTCCCTCAGTTTAGAATATAACCTCTAGCTCAGATTGCTTTCAGTGAATACACAAGATGAACATCCACCAGTACAGCACCAAGTGGAAAAAAAATTGGAGGAATCTGTGTATCTGTGGAAATCTTTTTACATCTGGTACAAAAACATGAAGAATACATCTCACCAACATTTTATGAACTTATCTTTAATTGTCTATAAAGAAAATTTTATGTATTTATATATATTGAAATACTGATAGCTTTTTAGGGTTTTTCTCTGTGACAATAGATGCTCTCAGTATTGTCGTTGGGCTACCTTCCACTAATAGATGTTTCAGGTCTTTCAAATTCTGTCCAGGTGGGGTGCTTTTTAAGAATTACAACAGTAATACAAACATGAAAAGAATTCTCTGCTTCATTACTGTTTTATTCGAGCACAATCATTTTAGTTTGAATATTTAAAGATATCTGCAACATTCTAAAATGCTATTTCTTCCTGTCATTGTTTAAAAGCATGATTTTAGTAACACAGTATCAAGAGAAAAGAGTATTCTTTGTCCTCACTGGAGAAAAGTTACCACTTTAATACTCGATTAATTTATGAAGGATTCATATAATTTCATAGCCTTATAGTTCACAGAAAGTTTTCTTTTTAAAAGGTTCATTTCAATGCTCATTTTAATTCAGCTGTTCTATAGTGTATTGTTTCTTATTAGAATGTTTACCATTGGTGCACAGATAAATCATAAACAGGAATACTAATTCTTTGCTAGTTATTCATATGAGTTCCATTACAGCCACAATGCAGGCAGTGATGCATTTCAAGGATTGTGCTGATGCTGACGTTATAAAACAGAACAAAGTTTAAATCGTCTGTAAATGTCAGCAGAATCTTGATAGTAAATTATGACCTTGCTATTGACTCTTGAGTACCTTTAGTTACATTTTATGCATTTCACACAATGAAAGCAAAATGCTCTTCAGATGACATAAACAAAAGAGTAACACGACTGACCAAATTCATGAACCAGAAGAGAACATCAGATAGCTATCAGGAGTTCTGTGAAGTTATTTACAGAAGTTAAAATTATCTTTAGGGAAACAATATTATCCAGTGAGTAGTGCTGCAAGAAATACTAGCATCTGTATTCTAATAGCAATCAATCTGTGTGTGTGTGTGTGCTGGAGTTCAATATACACAACTCTGAGATTCAGCACATTAAACTATATTCTTAAGCATAAAATTGAAATTCTTAGCTTGCTTTTAATTTATATATTGAAACTTTGTAGCTCTGAAGGGATACAGTGACACATTCCATGAATGAGGTTCCAAGGCAAACTGAATTAAATAATGGAGAGCTGATTATGGATAACAGAATCACAAGTTTGTGCCTGACATATAAGTGACCTTGTAATCCTCTCCTTAGAATTCTTGACAGCATTCTTCCTCCTGCCACTCGCCTTTATTGTGTTTTAAAATTAGGTTAGAAGGACTCTAGGGCAGAGACCACGCTGTCTCTTACATTCCAAGGAAGAACTTATTTTTTATTGCACTGGAAACGTATCTATTGTATCTATTTTGAATTCCTATTTTGAAATGTTAAAATTTCATTTTATCCTTTCCTAATCCTAAGTGGGATTCAAGGAAGTTATATATTGCTCATTTAATTTCATAGCAACTAAAATGCATTCCACTGGGTTTCTTTTCTCAACATTACCCAAAAATGCTTGCCTTAGCTTTTTCTTTCATACCATTTTACTTTCTGTTCTAAATGTGGCTGAAGTCTCAGCAATATTAATATTTTCTTTTGGTGTGCCTAACCAGTTCCAAAATTCATTTGTTCCTTCTTACAAAAAAACCACTCTTGTGTAAGTGAGCCCAGTAAGGCAATGCTGGATTGCATCAGGTTTAGGATAAACATCTTCATATGCTGCTACTCTTTTGTTTGGAACACAAAGGCCATTCCTCTCAAAAAAGTTAGTCTTTCGGGAGAAGAGTACAGCTACAAAGTAAAGAAAAGCTGTTTGAAAGTGGAACCAGTGAAGTCTGTATGCAGCCAGGATAGGATTGAGGCTTTGAAATTCCTATTAGAAGCTTTAAAGCTTTTTGAGTTTCTCCTTGGCAAATGTCAATACCCTAGAATGGGAGTTCTTCCATTTTAAAAATAGAACAATAAGCCACCTTTATTGTCCTTATCAGAAATAGCTACTGTCTTTTACTGCTAAAAATGGCTTCTGATGAGTGCACAGTGCTGTACTGCAGATACATTGGATGATATTTTAGAGACCATAAGAATTCTGTACATTAGAAATAAATAGCTCCTTCTAATATCAGGGAAATCCAAGTGATGCCTAAATTTCTTACGTATACTGCACCAGAAGCCAGCTAGGAAAAAAAAATCACTATTGATTGAAGCACTCAGGAAGGTCAGAGAACCAAAGTGTTGAGAATTTGACAAATGTGGTCAATAAAAGAGGTAGATCCCATTTGACCATGCAAAAAACCCACAATCCTTGAAATATTCTGACACTTTATCAGATTTTTAAAAAATGTTTTTCAGACACTGCTCAGCTGTTGGCTTTCATCACCAATATCCAGTGTATTGATGCTGACCTACTTTGACTATAAAAACCTGGCCTGCTAATGAAGCAAGGTGGAAGCAGAAAACTAGGCAGTTCTTCTCAAGGGGTCTTCTGTACTCACTGTTCAGGCATCATGTAGGTGAGAAAAATTATTATATCATCTGAATGGGGAGACAAGATGTTAGTCAGAGTCTTCTGGTCACGCTTAGGAAACCTGGTGCATCAGACATGTTGCTGTTTATATCCAACTGCACTGTTCAGTCCACTCACGGTAGATCAGAGATCTCTCAATCTGGAAGCCCATGGCCTATGCCTACATCCTCACTACATCTACATCTTTTCACAGTTCCTGGTTCAACTTCCAAAACATGAAAAGCCATTATCCTTTATGTATTTGAGTACCTGCCGAAGACTCACTTTTATTGAGCTGTTTATCAGAGATTAATCACTATAAATATAAATGTGCAGATTCACAAGCATTATGTCATATAGATATATTTCTCAAAATATTTTTGGTATGTTTTTTATGCTCCTGCATCAGAGGTAACACTTTTTTAACTATAGGTCTACTAGTAGGACCAGGTAAATACCTATTGGGACTGTAAACCATTGTTGTTCAAATAAATATAAATTGATGGTATTAGTGAATCTGGTATTAAATAGCCCAGGAACACAAGCACGTTAGCACAGACCATCCCCTCTAGCTGCATCCATCTCCAGGATTCTGCATATAAATTCTCAGACAACTGCACTTGAGCTTTCACAGTGATTTGCAGGGGAATGCTTAGAAACAAGTAATATGTCTGAGCTCAAGATGCTGCACACACAGTTTGCTGTAAGAGAAGACAATTTTCTTTTGCTTTATCTCCAATGAAGGGGAAAGACATAAAATATTCATAGAATAGTTTATGTTGAAAGGGATCTCTGGAGGTCATCTAGTCCAACCTCATGCTGAAAACAGGTTTAATCAGATCAGATTGCTCAGAGCCATGGCCAGTCAAGCCTTGACCACCTCCACAATTACTATGGGCAACTAATTCCAGTCTTGGATGAACATGATGATATTTTTTTCCCTTTTATCCAGTATAAGTTTCACATATTCCAATTGTATTCAAACAAGACTGACTAATTTCTTATGTGGACCATTGTATTAATATTTTTTTCTCAGTTTAGGTACTTTTACACCAGATTTTATACTAACTTCAGTAAAAAGACAAGAGTTTTCATATGACCAAGAGATTTATAGCCTTTGAATATAAACCAAAGTTTGTGTCAAAACTTTTAATGTAAATCTTTAAATCAAAGCTTTTATCCCTTAAATAGATCTTGTACATGCTTGGATTCAGTCCATGTTCTATCAAGCATGAATTTTCTGATTGAAGAAAAGAAAACTCTGATATTTCCCTGCAACTTTTGAAAATGCACTATGTCCAGATGAAATAGAAAAACAACTCCCAGCAACTGGAACTTGGCTGATGGAGTTACCCAGAGTGCTTTTTGTACTGATATTTCTACCTAAAATAGAATAAAAAGATTATCTGCCCTGGCTACCTCAGTGCATGTTTTGTTAGGTGGTTTAATGGATCTGATGCTGACAAGTCAATCAAAGAAAAATCCTTTTGGGTTTTGTTTGTTTGTTTGTTTGTTTGTTTGTGGTTTTTTTGGTCATTATTTTATTTTACATATGTTCACTGATGAAACAGAAAGGAACTGCAAAATCCATATGCCCTTGGGACGCAAAAGGACTCTTGTTAAGAGGTAATATCTTTGGAATAGGGTACTCAGTATTATTAAGTTTGGGCTATGCTGAAACATTTCACCACACTGCTCAGAAATAAGATTAAAACCTCCTGTATGCTGTACAGTTGACTAGTGGCAAGTCCTCCTGCAGGGAAGATGCATGTGTAGGAGACAGTAGGACTCTTTTGTCAGTCACAGCAGATCAGAGCAGTGAAGTGATTCTGTGAGATGCGAACCAGGGGATGGAAAGACTGAAATGATAAAACATTCTTGCTTGTTATAAAGAGCAAGAAAATTTTTTTTTTTTTTTTTTTTTTTAGGTTTTCTAATCACTGCATCAAGTTTAACAATTCCTAATGCATAGTTATATGTAGTAGCTACCAAAATAAAGACAAACCTGATTGTCTGCCTTCTGGCATAAGGATCCAGTGTGTTGCTCTATAATTCCTGAGACAACAGCACCACAGTGAATTTTTGTTATGCAATAGGACTCCACTACCACTTTACTGACTTTTTTCACCATTCTAACAATAAGAATGGAAAGAGTAAAAAGTAGAAATTACAAGACCTGAATGATGTTTTGGTACTACACTTATATCCTTAGCTGCAAACCATTACTGGAAACTACTTTGTCTAATTTAGAATCGCTTTGATATCCATGGTTATCTGCTCTGCAACACCAAAGCTAAGGGAACAAGATACTTTTTGACTGCAAACTCCTCAGCCTATGAAGTGTACCTCTGTGCAGTGAATTTAAACTTGCTGACAATAGCTTATTTAGATTCAGTTTTTGAGCCTTAAAACCAACTCATGGATTATGTTTCCCTTAAACTTGCAAGGTAAAAAATGAAAAACCATTAACCTACAAACACTTTCCCTTCCCTTCCCTTCCCTTCCCTTCCCTTCCCTTCCCTTCCCTTCCCTTCCCTTCCCTTCCTTCCCTTCCCTTCCCCTTCCTTCCCTTCCCTTCCCTTCCCTTCCCTTCCTTCCTTCCCTTCCCTTCCCCTTCCCTCCCCTCCCTCCCCCTCCCCTCCCCTCCTCCCCTCCCCTCCCCCTCCCCTCCCCTCCCCTCCCTCCTCCTCCCTTTTTCAGTCACCACAGTCCCTTTTTCCTTTAATTTGTTTATATATCAGCTTACATAAAAACGATAATGTCAGTTTTCTTTTCAAGTTATTATAGAATCTCCTTCTTTCTCATCAACTCTGTAAAAGTATAGAGTATTCTCTCAGTGTGCCTTTAGATAAAATCCTATATTGTAATGAAAGCTCCAGTTTAAATTGATGGTGGTGGCTACAAATATGATATCCTCAGCCAACTTTTTGCTAAAAGTATTCATTCCTCTCTTATTCTCAGCAGTAGTTCTGGAATTCGTGGTCTTCTTAACATCTGATGACAATTCCATTAAAAAGGAATCCAATTGCAATGTAAAAAATTCAGTTTCAGTCTTTAGTACCCTGAATTTTTTGGTCAAATGTGACTACTATTTCTCATGAATGTTAATCCATTTTCAAATAAAATATTTGGAGCTGAAAAATTGTCTCAAGCTTGCAGAGGGGGTGATGTGAAGGCAGCAGGGGGTTTTAAGATGTTTCTGTTCCCACTGATCTCCCTTTTCCACTCACAGGCTGAGTATGGAAATTCTCCTTTTGAGGTACATTTTGTCAGGCCACAATAGAAAAGCTTGCAGTTCTCAATTTTTATTGCATGCAGGACAAGTAATGCTCTTATTGTAGGCACCTCTAGATACGGTATTTGATGTTCTTGAAAATAATTGTCTTCTCTTTTCAGACTGCAGAGATTCTTTTTTAAGAGAAAATCTACAAAGGTGAGTAGATAAAATATAAAGCACAGCCCAAAATCCCAAAAAGAATGAAGAAATTGCAAGTCTTAGAGATATACAGTGGGAACTGGAGTAAGAAAGATATTTAAGAAGCCAGGGTAAAAATAAGAACAGACAAGCTACACCAGAATAAGATCGTGGGAATCAAAGGGCAAACATGAGTCTCTATTAGAAAGGTGAACAGATGAATAGATTAAAATATTTGGTATCCTAACTATTATGACAGCAATATTATTTCACAAGGACTAGATAACACAGAAAAAAGTTACAGGATGACTAGAAAGAAACATGTTCCTGCAATCTGAGGGATTGCACTTGGAATTTAGATGTTGAGCTTCAAAATACCTTCTGTGATTTTAGAAGGAGTCTGATTCTGAGGCCTATAACAGTTCCCCAGCTGATGTCCACTAAACAAAAATCAAGACAGAATCTGTACACCATTCATATCCAGCACAGAGAAGATAGGACATGATGATTCCACCAAATTCCATTTCAGAACTTCTGTTTTTCCTGTGTTTACTTTTATAATATACATTTCTGAGAGTAAATTTCCATTAAGTGAAAATGAAATATTCTCTTAGATATTGTCTAAGATTTTCTTGCCAAAAAGTGAAGACAGGATGCGGAAATTTTTTTATGTTCAGAATAACACCTTATTCTGAACAAACTATTTTAAAGAGTCATGTTCTCTCTTGAATATGTGCTTGCTAGTTAAACACCCTGGAATAGAAACTCCTGACCATGGTCTCCTAGCCTCTTTTCCCTCTTTTTTCCCTCTCCTCAGTTTTTTTCATAAGAAATCATCCAGCTTCCTGGAATAGAGACTTAAGTGATAAATTTGTTATTTTTTAATGTTAGTGTCCTGATTATGGTACCCTAATTTTTGAAAACAAAACAAAACAAAACAACCTTTCTCTTTAGTATATTATACACTTATGCAAACCACATAGAAACTGCAGTTGCAACCCAAGTTTCAAAATCCTACTTTTGGCATTGACTCTATTACATATCAAAATTTTATTCTAAGAATTGGGTAATCTACCTAAGTGAACAGCAGTCCTACTACCCTGATATCATTTCTCCCAAACAAGGACTGGACTGTTTACAGTTCAGAAGCAATTACTGAACTGTGAGGTTGTCTGGACTCCACTGTGCAGGGGAGTAGAACAAGAATTTCAGTTGAGCAAACAAAAATTAAAAGAAATCAAAGTGGCTGCTGAAAGTGCAGCTTTGAGGCAACTGTTCTTATAAATTCTGCCGTCCTATTTCTTGAGGCTAATGAGACTTCTTAGTTTTCTTAATCTATCTGAGATAACATCTTCCTGCAACAGTCTCTCACTCCATTCTTTCTTGTATAGTAGAACAGTCAGAGCAAAATTAAGGACTAGAAACTCCCAGCTTATGGCAAAAGGTACAGCTGTTGAAGTTATGCAAATACCTGACTAGAACTTTTCATTTAATACATAAAATTGTACTTCATCCTTGTTTGATAAAAAGCACGAAAATTATTGAGAATAACATAGCTTAATGACAGCTGTACTTTGTGCATTTCTTGTTCACAATACTTGATTCCAAATTTTGTAAGAAGCAAGTGAAACAGAAACCTAAAATTCTATGGAAAACTGGGAGGAACTAAACATATTCTTGGGCACTTCTGAACAATTTGCTCCACTCTACAAACAATGCTAACCTGATGTATTTACAAGTACATTGACAACATACCAGATTGGTTTGTTCAATTCTTATTCCTTACCCTCCTCTTCTGCATGAAAGTTGTTCCCCTACAGAGTACAAGATGAATATCTTAATGTGTTCTGAAAAATCCTGGTGGGAGTCCCTATTTGGCATATGGTGCTTGGCAAAGTCACTTTCTGGCATTTTTCCATCTGAACTATGAGGAAAATTAGATCAGCTGTGTGGTACGGATCTCGGCAGCATAGACCCCTAAGCCATACTAGAACAAGCAGTGCTATATGGGGTTTTCTTGATGTTTAATATTGCATGGGGAAAAAAACCCCCACCTTTAATATTTGATTTATTTTTAAATACAAATGTCTTTAAAAGGGGTGTAGTTAATCTGAAGTTTTCTGCTGAGCCTTCAAATTATTTTAAAGGCAATTCAGACGGTGTGTTCAAAGATGCAAATATAGATGAACAGTTAGGACCTACCTGCAATACTTAAATGTCTGGCTGCAAAATAAGACCATCACAGTTCCCAAATGCTCTGTTGTGTTTGTAATCGGTCATTTTTCTGGAGAGAATCAATCAGAAACACAAACTTCTGATCTTATTCTCAGAAATTGCCTAATTTTCTATAATTAATCAGTAGGGCAAAATGTTTATCATGTGTACGGTTAATTCAAGTGGGATTTTTTTACTTTCATCTATGCATTGATATATTTACACAGAGACTTTCTTGGTTTACAATAGCTCCTCATTTTTCTTTCAAAAATATTTATTTCATTATGCAGTGTATTTTCTATTTTCATTTGAATCATAGTTTAGTTTAGAAATCTTTCTACAAATTTCATGCCTCAGATAAAAATTACTAGTATTTTTTTTCTTTACAGGATTTGATCAATATCATTCTTATACAAAACAGAACCTCCTGCATTTGTAAATACTTCTAAATGCTGAAAAATTGATTGTTAACAATCATTTAAAAATGAGCAAAAATCTTTAATGCAAAGCTGATTTTTTCTTTAATAGAGTTTTGGCCTTGAAACCGACAGACAAAGTGCATTTATTTGTTTATAAGAGTTGACTAGATTTGTTTCTGGACATTCTAGTAGAAAAGCAAACTAGATTTATATTTAGAGAAGCACTTATTTGTATTTGCACAAATAAGTTATGTAGTACTATATTCCAAAATGGGAAACTTAAGAAACAGTTTCTAAAGTTTTGAGCACATTTCATTTTCCCTTTTATAATCATTAGCGTGGCATATAGTTTATTACTTCTGGTTGATGAAATATTATTTGGAAAGGGGTGTAAAATATGGAAGGAATACAAATCACAAAAGTGGAAATAGGTAAATTGGTAATCATTTAAGATGAGAAAGAATATACATATAAATTTCATAAGTCTGAAATCTACTTTTTAAAAATGGGAAGTTTATGGGAATGAGGCTATTAAATGTAAAATTAATGAAAAACCTGGAAAATGCAGAGAATTTAAGTGGGCTATTATGGATCACCTTGATTCTGACTTTCATATGTTTTACACTCAGGGGAGATGCCCTGTCATATTTTGTGGTGACATTTACTTGATTTTTGAAGCAGCTATCATGCTTTTGCTTTACACATTCTATATTAGTGAGTTTCTATTATGTACCTTTAATGACTTACCTCACCATTTTGACCTTTTTGGCATTTTAGATAATGAAATTATCTTTAATATGTTTTTGGTTTTTCAAATCCTGCTGTAGAAAATCTTTCTTGTTTATAAATAAAATGGATCTTTTAACTCTTTTTAATAAATGATCTATCACGGTAGGGTATCTGATAACATATAATTTGGATCCATGCTTTTTTTAGCTGTGATTTTCAGCATTGTTTGGAGATTTATCCATAAAAAAAAGAAAGAAAAAGAAGAGTCAAACTTTCCTGCAACCATGTAATTAAGGTAATCTTATTCACTGTGATAAATTAAAGTATCAATTCCTAACTGATATAAGTTAGAATTAATGTTGAGAAAAATATAAGAAATTTAAACCCATTCACTTCTAACTTGGATGTATGATAGATGATAAACCTGGATTCAGGTTAACTCTTAGAATTCATATGAAGAAATTTACCTGCTAATGAGATCAGCAAGAACAAAGGTTATTTGTAGCTGGGAATGTTAATTTTACAGTAAGAGTTCGAAGTGGGTTAGGAAACAGGTATTGTGTTCAAAGACTCATTAAATTAAGTTTGTTAGTTATTTATACATCACCATGGTATTTAGGGAACAGAACAGAATACACTGGAAGGGAACAGGACAGGAGACAAGGTAATAAATGGTGATCGAAGGGGACACTTTAGAGCTGCCGCAGTGAAAGCCAATCAAGAACCACAGGTGAAAGGATCTGGGATAATAAACAACAGGAACTTTTGAAGGCTCTCAATCATCCATCACTGCAAATGTCTCTGTATAATATCTAACAAATTGAGAATTATGGATGAGAGAGACAAAATAAACGATAACTAAATTTTGACCCTCTATAATTGTTTCTACCAAAAGAATCAAGGAGGGTGTGAGGAAAAAACAAAAAAGCAAACAAACAAACAAGACCAACAGCCCAAACCACAGTCTATTTACTTTAATGTAAAAGAGAAAAAGAATTCTTTGCTGTATTTAACAAGCTACCTGTCAACACTTGCAAGACAATGACTGTAACTGTGAATCTCCCTGTAATACTCTTCCTGACAGCAATCTTTAACAGAAAGTTCAAATAAAAGTGGAAGTAAATTATTAAGTAGGTAGTCTTCTGGAGCTAGAACTTAGGATACTTCATAGAAATACTTTTCTTACACTCACTTCATCTTAAGTGTGAAGCACTTTGACCAGGATAATTTTTCTGTCCCATTTCTCTGCAGTCTCTAACTTGGCAGAGGCCTTGTCTGTGATTCTTATTGTGATAGTTATGAAACAGTAGCAATAATCTTCACTAGTATCTGCCTTGCTTAGGATTAGGTATGGTGTAAATGGTGTTTCCATGGTCTGTTTTCAGAATGTGATAATAATTTTTTCATTCTGCTCCTTCTAATCTACTTGCACTTCCCTTTTTATTTAGGCTGTTCTTTCATAATTCCCAATTTCCAGAACAGTGACAACAAAAGGAATGAAATAAAAAGACATGCTGGAGTCTATTTTAAAGGCATGAAGCAAAATAACTTTTGCAAGTCTATACAAGTCATACCTACAATGCAAATAATGAGTAAGAAATGTGTGATAAGAAATGTCTGATTACCCCAAATCAGAAACAGATATATAGCTGGTGAATGAAAGACAGCATACATTAATAGCATTAATATGCTTTGTACAGTCTCAAGTTATATGGGGCAAAATAAAGGTTACTTTACATTTAAATGTTTTTTCCATTGAGGGAACTAGTGCTTAGTAAAGTTTCACGGTTCTCTGAATTTTCAGATGGTGGGCTGTCACCACTTCTATAGTTTTGTATGTTTTGTTTTGTGGGAGTTTTTTCAACAGCAGAAAGAATATTACAAAGTAAAGCATAGGCAGTGTGAAGTGATGACACAAAAGCATGTTTCTTTACATCTTATTCACATAAAAAAGCAAACTCAGCAAACTAGAATGATCATCTCTTAGAACCGCTAATAATTAAACCAATGTAATTACTGTTTAAGAGCTGATTGAAGCAATTGCATATAATTTCCATTGCAGATCATCTCATCGACCATGAACTCTAATATGGAGGTAAGTGCAGAAGAAACTCATTTGGAGTGGGTACTTACTCTGTATGTTCTATGAGCACAATCAATTTCCAGTGTCCTCAGGTCCTACAGATAACATATGTAATTGCAATTCAGTTGATAATTCATTAATAAAGCTATTGCTAATGAGAATTCATGGGCTCACAGCAGTCCTTTTATTCATTTGAAATCTAGACTCCATTTGATCCACCTTATCTGATCTTGAGATATATTGAGATGTCCCCAATTTTCATTTCCTGGTTAGTAAAGTTTCTCCATAATAACTTCACTTTAAAGAGTAATCCCCTGCAACAGACACCCATCAAAACACAGCAGACATTTTTGGCTCAGGGGAGATACATTTCTTTCTCTGTATATCCTGTCCAGAAAAACCATGAAGTTTTGTGCATGTTGGTGTGCATCTATGTATATGATTAACATTTCCATAAGAAATGGCATTTGTAGGGCATTACAGTGGGATAATCCATTATAATACATGATAATTCATTCAGAGAATCACAGAATTGTAGAATACACTATACAGGAATACACTACTCTTTATGGATTATACAGGCAGGACCTTGTTTTAATCAATTGAAAGACCTAAAAGTCTAAAGACCATTCTGGATATTTTTAATTTATTTCTTGATTGGGAAATTATTAAAAAAAATTACACTAATCCAAAAAGAAAATTAATATTTTTCATGGATCAGAAGAAATGTGATTTTGTACATTGTAAAAACAGAGTTAACGTCTGCTAATTTTGAAAGAGGAACAGGAAGAGGATGATGGAAAGAGTTGCCATCTTGGTCCTTTCTTGGTTTTCATAAATGATGTCTTTAAGTCGAAGCCCCCAAATTTTTATTCATTCCTTTTTAAAGTCCAAAAGAATAAGAGTAAAGGCTTACAGTTTTACCTTCTAAAATTCATTGATAAAAAATAATCTCTTATGAGTTTCCCTAATGCCCAGTTTTTCCCCAGACTGTTTAGTTACTTGTGAAGGCCCATAAATGCTGTCCAGAAGCTTTACATGTCCATGCATGGGCCAGATTGCAGAAACAGGACCAGACTGGAGACCTTGTCAGATAAGTCAAAGGAAACTTCAGAGACAGAAAGTCTTTTGTTACCATTTTCATTTCTTTGCTGGAGAGGAAACAGTGTTTAGTAAACATCTTTTTTCTGGGTTAGATGGAGTGTATAATATTTTCATCACCAGCACTAATTAGCTGAATTTGTAATAAGTGTTCCCTCAAGTTAAACATTTTTTTGAACTACATGAATACTTCAGCTCTGTACAATATTTTTAAAAATATTGAGAAGTTTTCTGTGTCACTGGTATAAATAACCAACAACGTTTCTAATAGTGAGAATTATAGAAGAAAATAATACTTTATACTGGTATTTAGGAGTCTAAACAGAATGAAGTGGGCAACTGTATATCTTTTAGTCTGATTTTAGAGACCATGAAAGGACTCAATTTTAGGATTTAGTTAGTGAGTAATTGTCTTTCTTAGTGGTGTGACGGATAATGATTGTTACCGAATTATTCTAAGTGAAATAAACCCTCCTAGGACTGCTTCCCACCATCTCAACACAAGATTCTCACAATGTGAATAACTGCTTGCTTGCATTTTCCTATGTAAAAATACTTATAATCTTAAACACAAAAGTGTAACAGAATCTTAACCACACAAATGTGATTATGTCTAAACTTCAAAATATGGATCCTCTCTCAGCAATCAATAATCTGTTTTCTTTCTCACTGTTATTCTCTTTCTTTTAAAACAATTTGGTAATAACCTAAAGAGGTATATTCAGTGATACTTTCTGATGAAAAATTATAAAGCACAGAAAAAAAGCCACAATGGTTCACTGACCATCTGTTCAAAATGGCTGTATAATAGATAAAAAAAAATTGCTACTTAAAATATGTAATGGGAATAAGGTTAATTTTTGCCAGAGAAAATCAGAAGCATATACCTCTGCAAAAAAAAAAAAAAAAAAAAAAAAATCTAATATATTCTCCTAAGGAGAACATATTGTGGTGGGAAGTACCGTATTTAACAGTGGATTTTCATGTATTGGAAGATTATCAGTTGTGAGATAAAACTTGATAAACTGTAACCAGATATAGGAGAACCATTTTTAATATATAAGTTCAAATAGAGAATATATTTAAGATACTACAATTTGCAATTTGTCAAAATTTTCTACTTGCTACTAACTAACTTCATTCTGTATTCATTCTTAAGGTACTTTTCCTCAGAGAGTCATAGAATCAGCTGGGTCGGAAAGGACCTCTGAGGTCATCAAGTCCAACCCTTGAGCCACCATCACTGTGGTTACTAGACCATGGCACTAAGTGCCTCTTCCAGTCTCACATTAAAAACCTCCAGGGATGAAGAATCCACCACCTCCCCTGGCAGCCCATTCCAATGTGTGATTACCCTCTCTGTAAAGAATTTCTTCTTAATATCTAACCTAAACCTCCCCTGGCAGAGCTTGAGACCATGCCCTCTTGTCTTACTGATAGCTGCCTGGGAGAAGAGATCATCCCTCCCTGGCTACAACCTCCAAGGTAATTGTAGAGAGTGATAAGGTCTCCTCTGAGCCTTCTTTTCTCCAAACTAAACAACCCCAGATCCTCAGCCTCTCCTCAGAGGACTTGTGTTTGCGTTCCTTCACCAGCCTGGTTGCTCTTCTCTGGACCTGCTCCAGCACCTCAATATCCTTCCTGGACTGAGGGGCCCAGAGCTGAACACAATACTCAAGGTGTGGCCTCACCAGCACTGAGTACAGGGGAAGGATCACTGCCCTGGACCTGCTGGCCACACTGTTCCTGATCCAGGCCAGGATGCCATTGGCCTTCTTGGCCACCTGGATACACTGCTGGCTCATGTTCAGCTTCCTGTCATAGTTTATGGAAACTGAAAACTGGAGCCATTCCTGGTTCCACTCTCACTCACCGTTTTCAAGGCAAACTGGCCAATATCCCATCAGCCATCCCACAGCCTAGCGCGGCAACTGGGCTATGCAGATGCTGGGCAGCAGACATTTACCCCATCTCTGCCTTGGCTTCCTTGGAAATTCTTGCTGCTTGAAGCTTTGCTTCCACTGAAACAATTTTGCCTGATGAGCATTTTTTAATTGAAAGTATTTGATTGGTGTAGTTAGTGCCTAAAACAGCTTCACACTGCGACTGTGAGACTAACTTCCTCTCCCCAAAAGTCATATCTGCCAAAGTGTGGCTGTGCAAAAAAGCAGGGAAATTCCTTTCAACCTTTCTCTGTAACAGATACAGAGAAGTTAATCAGAGAAGTCTTAGTACAGGTTTGTTAATTTTAATTTTTCAAGCCATAGTTCTCCTGAACTTACTTGAAAAACAGCTAAAGCAAAAGAAGTATAGGAACCTGTTCTGAGAAAAGAGGATGGGCAAGGGACAGAATATAAAATACCAGTGTGTGTGGGGGAACCTTTTTTGGTGGAAAAGTAGCTCCTGTGTTGGAGTGTGAAAGAAAATTTAATAGGCTGTAAATGTCTTGACTCCTACAAATTAGTGTCCCTGGGATAAATTCCAGGCCAGCCGCAACTCAGAAGTGAAAACAAAGTGGCAATCCAGGAGAGGGTTGGACTTGACAAGCTCCATTATCTGCTCTTTTTTTCAGTGCCTGCAGCTGAAGAATTAATTAAGGAAAGGCTAAAGTATACTGAATGGACTATATGTTATTTCATAGTCACAGGGGAAATTATCCAAGATTTGAAAAATTTGTTGAATTTAAGTTGCTAAAAAAAAATCTCAAAGGCAGGTATCTGATGCAAGGATCTTCTTGAAGAACATCAATGTGTTCCATGAGTACCAAATCTTCTGATTTACTACTTCTTCTATACCCACCAATATCTGAAACATTGTTTTGTTGATTCTTTACCTTTCTTTATTTCACTTTAAATACTTTTCTTTGTCACCTACTAAGTACAAATAGTGTTTCAGATGATCATTACTTCCCTTGGATTTTAATCACTTGACAAAGCTATTGGAGCTTAATTTTCTTCTGTCAAGACAATTTACTCTGCTGTGTGCTGAATGAAAATATAATGAAAAATCTGTATCTTTCGTATTTTATACTGTGAAAACTGGGGGAGGCTCTCACTTATTTTCAATGTTTAAAATAAAACAAATTCATGGAACTTTTTTCTGATTAAAATAATAGACCCATGCACAACTCAAGTTGTTGATGAGTAAGATAAATTGTCAACAAGATAGAAATCTCTTCATTTTGTTGACTCTATTAGTGGAATTGTTCCTGTGATTGTTTTTCCATGCAAAACAAGAATGTTTATTATATATCTATTATGAAGAGAAAAATCCACCAACAAAATTTTCTTCTGTTTTACTTGTTTTGCTGTGTTTGTGACAGACAAACATAATTTGCTTTCTATCTTGTTTGCCAAATGTGACAGGCATTTAGAAAATTTCATACATCAAGCAAAGGGCTGGATTCAAGCTTTCCCAAGTTTGAACATGATAATTTAAAAGAGGAGTGGGAACAGTACTTTGATCAACTCACAGCAGAGTGAATCAGTTTTTGATACCCAGATTGCTGCAGTCTGAAAAGTGCAGAACCTGAGTAGGCTCCTATAAATCATCCCAGTTGCAAAAGTTGAAACTGACCATCATCTTCTTTTCACTACTACAATTGTCCTTCTGCAGGGAAAAAAAAAAAAAAAAAAAAAAAGGAACAGGAGCTGAAACCATATCACTGACTGTAATTTCTGTAATTTTGTTTGGATGATTGCATCTGACAATTCAATCATGATAAATATGACCTCGAACTGGTTATTAGAAGGGATTGTGGAGAAGGAGCAATATGAATGGCCCATCTAAAAGTTAAGAAGGGTCATAGGATCATAGAATCATAGAATGGCCTGGGTTGGAAGAGACCTTAAAGATCATCTAGTTCCAACCCCCTCCCCTGTTGGAGATGAGCTGGAGGATGAGGAGGAGTTTGATCCGTGGAAGGATTCAGCATCTGACATCATGGACCAGACAACCACAAACGTCCCTGCACCAGACGGATTGCTTGAGAGACTTTGATATGTCATTGTAACAAGGTCAAACCTACAGATAGTTTGGGACCTCCATTTTATGTTCATGTTCTTATTCCGTTAGGTTGTAGGTTTTCTCCCATAGGAGAAAGGAGACAGCTTTTGATTGGGCAGTGTACCGAGAGGGTAGCTGCCCTCGCCAATCATATCCCACTTTGTTACTTAAAAGTTATATGACAAGTTATGTGCCTTCCCCTTTTTCTGTCAGTCCCTGATACCCATCCAATCCCTTATCTAAGTTTTACATTCTCCACCCATTTTTCACCCCTATTCCTGAACCTTCCATATCTACCCTATAAACCCCCTCCATTTTGTGAAATAAAGTTAGATCAGCTCATGCTGTGAACAGCTTCTGCTGGGATCAGCATAGGCTGTTGTTCTGTTCCCCTAGTCTCTTGTCCTGTGTTTTGGGTGCTGTTGGTATTTATCCTCAGGGTGAGACTAATTGCTTTCCTGCCAGGCATAGCAAGGAGAGCTGCAACTCAGCCACAAGGACCCACTGGTCTGGGTTTTTCCTGATTCCCTGCAAATCGTGACACTCCCCACTATGGGTAGGAACAACTTCCACTCAACCAGGTTGTTCAGAGCCCCATCCAGCTTGTCCTTGAACACCTCCAGGGATGGGGCACCTGCAACTTCTCTAGGCAACCTATTACAGTACCTCACCACTCTCACAGCAAAGAATTTCTTCCTAACATCTAATCTTAGCCTGCCCTCTTTCAGTTTAAAGCCTTTTCCCCTTGTCCTGTCACTATATGATCTTGTAAATACTCTCATTCCATCTTTCTTGTAGGCTCCCTTCATGTACAGAAAGTATAGAATGGGAAGGGTACTACTCAGTTGCTGAAACACAGGCATAATTTTAGATACCAATTTAGATTCTGTCTGTCTGCAGGTGCTAACTGGAAAGAGTGTGAGCCTCTCAAAAGTACAATAAATTCCTGTGGTTAGATGCAAGCAAGAAAGTATGAGAAGAACATGACACAACATTTAAAAAAATGGTAGGAATTGATGACAGATTTGAAGCACGATATTCGCACCAGTTATCTCAGTGGATGTATATTGATCAGACAGCTTTAGATTGGGCAGTGGGATGTAATGATCAGTAGGACAGGAGATTAAAAAAAGCATGTGCTTTTGGAATAAAGGAAGCAACCATTTATGCATGATGGATATGCAGTCGTAGGATACTGGGGAGAGATTTGAGAAAAGGGATTATATTATCTCAAAGTATTGTTTGATGGGGTAGTAATGAGGTGACAGTCATGGTGTTCATGTTGTGTAGTTTTTGAAAGGAAAATAGAAAGCTCCAAGTTGATGGCCTGACATTCCATATGAGATTCAGGCAGTAAGACAGAAAGGGACAGAGCTGAAGATAAGAGAAAGAAGGAGATTCACAGAATCATCAGTGTGACTTTACCATAAAGATGATGGGTGAGTTTGTGCTTATAGCTGAAGTTATCAAAGGTAATCTAGAAAGGAGTCTTACAAGAGATCTATAGACACACTGTAAAAAGGATGGGGATCAGCTGGAGGAGAAGCTGATGAATCTTTTAGAACCAGAGGGCAGACAGGATAAAATGGAATTACAGAGGACAAAAGAAGACAAGATTAAAGAAAACACTTGGTTCAAAACCAAAATCAGACAGGTCAAGAAAATCAGGGACAGGGTGCTGGTTGGTTCTAACTTTTGATTGAAATGAGCTTATCAATAAAAGTATTTTGCAAAGGGTGCAAAGGAAAGGAAGAAGATTGAACATGGAAAGAAAACTTCACCCTTAGACATCTTTAAATATTTAGTTATCTAAATCTAAGCTAAATTTTTGAGATTTATCTTTGAATCAGTGAACAGAAAGAGCCAGCTGCAGAAGACAGTTTGATTTCCTTATCTTATACAAGGGTTTTAAGATTCAATCCCCTTCTCATTAATCAAATAGATGACCAGCTAAGGCTTAAATAATAGTCAGCTATGGCTCTGATATGTAATATCCAGGAAAAACTCAAATGGAAGGTGGTCCAGGCAAGTGAGAATAATTTATTTCCTGTGTTTTCACAAAAAAACACCACAACCAAACTCACTTGGTGCAGAAATTGGAGTCACAAAGAGAATGAGCTGTCTTTAGAAAGTGCATTCTGTAAAAGAGTTGGTTTCTTTTGGAGTAAGACTCTTCTGGACCTGGAGGGCAACTTTACACCCAATATGTGCTACCGTGAGACTGAATAGCAGCTGAGAGTCTCACTTAGAAAAACAATTCCTGTCTGGTGACACTCAGCTTCTTACAGAAGGCTGAATAAAATTGTTGCAGTGTTTATACTCTCACTGAAACAGAAACACATCATGTCAATCTTGCAATATTTTTCCCCGTAACTGCAAGCTTAGTCTGGTATGAATACTCTAGATGGAGAAGTTTCATCTTACACTAAATGAGTGCTAAAAAAAGACTCAAAGTGTGTTCAACATAAGATTCTCTTTTTTGTTTGGTTGGTTGTTTTTTTAACAGTAGACAGCAGTCATAAAAACTTTGAAGATCGTTCAGGGTTATTATCCTCTTAAAATACTTGTTACCAATTTAATATTTGATAGACATTGCAAATGGTGTTGTTTCAAATAACTGACATTGTGAATATAAAAGAAGGTTTTCCACAAAGCATACAGAAACACGTTCTTCTTTTCCAGCACCTTTTACATGCTTTGATTTGTCTGTTTGTATGCTGGTCTTTGTGCAATTGATAAATCAATTCCTCCAGACTTTGGAATTCTTTTGGCACATTTTCAGGTATAGCTTGCATTCAATTTATAGCAACCTGCCACTCCTTATCTAGAAACAGTGCAATCAACATCCTATTTAATGGACTCATTTAACTTGGATTCTCTCCCCTTCTACTTCTTGTTTTGTTTTTACAGAGAGGAAGTCATCCTTGACAAAAATAAAAAGGAATGAACAGTCTGCACTTGCAAAATGTGAATAGCACTTTTAAATGATTAGTTTGATCACTTACTTAATAAAACCAATATGGCTAGTATTGTCCTAGGTCTGAAGGTAACCTTTCCAACATTTAAAATAGTAGAGAAATGATTTATGGTGATGCATCTCATGCTATTACACTTTGACACATATAAATGATGTGCCAAAATTCTATAATGCATTAATTTGACCATGTTATCTGCAGACACTTTTACAGAATAAGGGACCACACTTATATACTTCCCTAATATTTAGAAACCAGTTTAATTAAAAGTAACACAAACAGTAAATAATGTCCAAATGATTTCTTTAATAAACTAAATAAAGTAAAAATATTATAAATATATATAAATAAGGTATTTTACATCTGATTGGAAGGTATTATTTTAGCGAAGTATTTAATTGTTATGGAATTTTTATAATTGTATTAAAATGTTGGACCTTAAATTACTCACAGATATTTACAAAGAGCAGAAACAGAAGTATATTGTGAAGTGAATTCTCTTTCTTTCCTTTCTTCCTTTCTTCCTCCATTTTCTGAATTATGAAATAAAACATCTGCTTCAGACTCACAGAAACACAGCATGGTTGAGATTGGAAGGGACCTCTGGAGGTCATCTTTTCCAATCCTCTTACCCAAGTAGGGCCACCTAGAGCTGGCTGTCCAGGACTCTATCCAGAGTCCAGCCAGATCTTCAAAAATTCAAAGCTTGATTTTTGTTTTTTACTAACATTAGTTTATGACATTAGACTAATATTACAATGTAAACTCTATTTCAAATAGATAGTGGAGCAGTTATGTATTATGCCCTGCTAGAATCTCATAGACATTACGTGCCAACCAACTTTTTGTTGCTAGTATAAATCTGTAGTATCCTGACTATGTTGCTACAGCTTAATGTCATGGCACTTGCCAAATTACACATTGAGAGTGAGATGTGTGAAATTATCTACAGCTTTGGCTCATCAAAAGTTTCACCCCAGTACTCCTGGTGGTTGCCTTTAGCATGTGTTTCAGGAATTCACTGAAGCTTCTAGGAACATTCTGTAATGGTTGTGTAATGCCATGTTGATCTTTCAGCAGAAGTTGAAGCTTTCAGTAAGGTGTATAAGTGAAAGACTTCACTAGTTATTTGGGTTAAGCATCATGTAGTGCCTCCTCTTGGCTACTCGATCTCTAACAAATCTCCCAAAATGTCCCTGGCATTTTGTTCCTCTGTGATGTTTGACCTTAACCCCAATATTCTCACCAAGTATTTCACTAATGTTAAAGCTCTGGACAGTCAAAAAGCAACTAACTGTAGGGCTCTTCCTACCCTTCCTCCCCACAAAGACTGTTACACAGCCTATAGCAGTCTGTGTGACCATGTAACATGTGACCATGACCAATCCTTCATGCCTTCCCATCTACTTTCTGGGATTCCTGTTATTTCGTAGGCTGTGCAAACTTCACATTCTCTTTGTTTATTGACTCAGCTATGTACATTATTATTCAGCCACCAGAGAAAAGCCTTTGGATACACTTTCCTCTAAGAATGTGGAAGCCCCCAGTGGCTTCTTCTCTACACCTCCTCTGTTTGCAGGTCTCCATCTCTTACCTTTGGACTTTGTTCCCTGTGAACCAGTGAAATTAGTTTTCACTACGTTAGGAAGTCTGATCAAAATCATGTTTTTTTTTTTTAAATTTTTGTCATGTGGATCACATCTCATTCCCAGATAGATCTATCAGCAGAGGAATCCTTTTGTCCTTTATGAGCAGGAGTTGCCAGTCACTAACATGTATCACTTCCTCTTGGTAGTTATGTTCTCAATGAAGATGTGAGATGTCTTGCCCAAAACCTCCCTAGGAACTTGGTCTTCCACCTCTGTTGCTCTGAACTGCCTTTATAGAGGAAGGACTTCTTGGGAGATGTAACTTTTGTCCTGTGGCCCAAAGCCACGAACTTTCAAACTTTCAGACTTCTCCTCAGTCTTGTGAGTTTGTGTTGTCTTGCTGTTCTTGTGGTGCCTTGGTCATAGCACAGCTCTCATCCTAAAGGAGTTTAATGGTCCTGCTCCTGAAGAGTCTCTGCAGAGAGCTTGTTTCTCTTTTGATCTTTTTCCCTGATACAGAGAAGCTTGCTTGAGGCTTCTTGCAAATGGTGACCTGACAACTGATTGACACTATTAGAACACACTCTCTCACATGGGCAGGGGCAGTCACATTACGGAGAGCATGGGAGTTATGCAGCCAAGAAGGGTGCCTTTGTGTTGTCCCAAACAAGGCTTCTACCCTATGTGTAAGAAGCTGATCCATACACAGAGTTGAGATATTAGTTTATTTCATGTCTGCGTAGAGGTGGGTGCCAAGTGACAGATTCACAAAGCTAGCACAACCTCAATATGCCAGCTACCTGCTTTTACACACTTCAAACACTGAAAGACTAGTATTTTCTGCATAAGCAGTGATCTAAAGTTGCATTCATTGGCTATGCACCTTATCCTCTTCGTTTAAAGGCATAGTATCCATTTATTTTACCATGCATGCTCTGTGGGGAACAGGCTTGTGTGAGTAAGGGGCTACTACAACTGGTAGACATGTATTTTACTACTGCTAATGACAAGGTTAGCACAAAAGTCCAAGAAAAGTTCTTGTTTGGCCTCATCAACAGTTTTTTCCTGTGCTATCACCATGTTTGGTGGATTTATGGTGTAATCTAGTTCTCAATTCTCCTTTCTGGGGCCTTGATTCTTGGTTCCTGCTGGTTATGTTGCAGAGATAAGGTATATTAGACATACAGAATTCCTGTGGATCCATATAGATTCCTGTGGATTTTATGGGGATCTGCTAATGAGCAAAGATGTGTCTGAGTATGTAACAAGACCCAGACTACAGCCAACTGGCCACTACTCAATCTTTAGAGAAATGGAGCATGTCCTCCTAAAAGTTAATTCCAGTTACTTTAATGGTAAAAAGCTAATTAGATTGTCCATGAGACCATCATGATGGTTTCCTGTGATGCAATTACTGTCCAGTTGGAGGAGGAGTATTTGGTGGACATAATGTACCTTGACTTTAGTGAGGCTTTTGATGGTATCTCCTACACCACACATTTTGGAGGCTAAAAAGTATGGGCTGAAAGAATGGACTTATAAGTAAGTTGAAAGTTGCCTGGACTTCCAGGCTTGAAGGTTAGATACAGAGTCCCTATTTTCAACATCTTCAACAGCAACTTGGATGGCAACCCACAGGGCATTTTTAACAGACGGACTGTGAGATCCTCGCAGACTGGTCAATGGAAACCCTGTGAAGTTACACAGAAAGGCCCTGCCTGTAGATTATTGGTTAGACAAAGCTGTACCTCCAATACTGGTCAAATCTGACTGCAGTGTAACATTGATCCAGATGACTACAACTTCTTCAAAAATATAAAGTCTTCCCTACTTGCTGTCATGACAAACTCCTCTCATTATAGGTATTCTAAGTCTTGATGTGGAATCTTTAAGTTAACTTGGTATGTTACCTGTTTGAGAAAATACAGGTTGTCCTTATGTTACAAATGTGCCCCAAAAATTATTAACTTACTTTTTTGCTTATATTTAATTAATAGACTGCTGTATTTTCTCATCAGTTATCCAAACAACATGATATGCAGCAGTTAGGAGAGTGGGTACCCTTTTAAACAAAAGAACTTGTCATTCAGCTTTATGCATTAATTAATAATCTTTGATGAATGAGGATCCAATAATGCTTACATTTTCACCTTCCTTTGCTTTAATGATAGTGTTTTCAGTAAAGCATGTAATAATTATGAGTGTTTTGGAATACTAAACTCTGAAAATAGACAAGTCTATTCTTCTTATGTTGTTCCAATAATTTTTAAGCTGTTGTTTTCCAAGGTGAATTGTAGTTGACTGTAAAGCATGCATGAAGTATTGACATGCAAAGTAAAACGTACAGCATAATAAGATGAAAAAATTCTCAATAGATCCTTGGTTATAATGCTATTAAATCAAGAAAAAACCAATATATCTAAATAATTTGAATCTTATATTAATTTAATCTCTTTAAAAACACCCATACTTGAAAGTTAGCCTATAGATAACTCTTATCCTCATAAAATCTGAACCTTCAAAACAATATCAGAGACAGGAGAATGCAAATTAAAAATTTGAAGTAGTACTGAAATTAACACGGGCAGTTTATAATAAGATGAAAGAGTAAATTTCCTTTTATGCATTTGTTTGCACATTTAACCTACACTGTTGCTGAATCACAATTTTCCCATAAAAAAACCAAAAACCCCTTTTTTTTTTTTTAATAGACAATCTGAGGGTTATAGATGTGCTGATACTGAATATATTATCAGAAGAAATTTTCATAGAGCAGCATAGTTGGGTGTCGGGTTTCATTGCAGGATTTTTTTTTATATACCTTCTTATAAAAAGTTTTCATATGTCCTTTGACAGAAAGAATGTCCCTGTTCTTTTCTCAAAGTTGTACATGTTCTGTGGCTTACAAAATTTAGCTGCAATTTCGCTCGAAAAAGATCACTGAACATGACCACCTTCCTCTTCTTCTTTTCTGCAGTCTCTGCATGTGTTTGTTAGCTGAATAACCCTGGTGTTACCTTGTGGTGTTGGAATTTATTACTCCATGGGCTTTAAGTTCCCTGCTTCTTTAGTGAGTAAAGGGGGTGACAAGATTGCCTGGGATGCTTTCAGTAGGCTCAGAACAGTTGCAACTGTAGGGAGATGATGTTTAAAATTACGAAGATCTTCAGTTACTTGGTTCAGAGGGCAAGGGAAGACTTTTTCCCTGATTGAAAATTAGGTTGTTCTTTTGTTATTTTTTTTCTGCTGTTGTTATTGCTGTATGGTTATACGTGGGTTCTGAAAAGTCTTTCTCCCACTTTAGCATGGCAGGGACCTGCACACATTTTGCCTTCTTTGCCACATGGGGTATGGGTTGCCTGCTAGGATCATCTAGGCATAACTCAATTCATTAGTCCCCTGCTAATGTAACTAATGTTGTATTTCAAGTGGCAGTCTGTGCTGAAAGTCTTAACATCACACAGTTTGAAGAAATCTTTTCTACCTTATTAATTAACAATTAACTTATATATTACAGAACTTCTTCATTTTTATACACATATGACTTCTGTAGTTTTTAGCCATTCTTCTTTATAAAGACACTCTCTCCCACACCACACTTGAAAAAAAACCCAACAAACCAAACTCAACCCAAAACATTTAGTAACTTTGTTAATCTGTTTTAGTTGTAAAAGAATTTTGGATAAAAGTAAAAGTATTTTGGATAAAATCTCTTTCATCAACATTGTGAGCAACAAAATGTGTTACTGCTTTTTATTCAAAATGGTTATACAGACATGGCTGATCTCTAATGCTTTCTTTTCCTTTGTTATGTGAAAGACTTTACAGACTGAGATACTGTGTTTAATGTGACTTGAAATGGGACCAAGGAAAATTTCATTCCAGTTTTATCATTACCCTAATAAGCAACCTTACTTAACTATCTTCATTTCTCTGCACTTCAGTTTGTCTCCATATAATTGAAATTATGAGAATTCTTTTGTTTATAGTGTACTTCGAGATCTCTGCAAATCAAAAACTTGAGAAGAATAAATACTTTGCCATTTACTGCATTCTCGGTTGTGCCCCTCCATCAAAGATAAATCATTTGCATTCATTCATGTAGCAGTCAATGCATATTAAACAGTAAGTTCCATTCGTTCTTTTGCTTGTCTGTTGTACTGCATCCATCACTATCCATTTTTCCTTTGAATTTCAAGTATTATAGAAAAAGCACTACTATTGTACACAAAATTGTGACCACAGTATTTTTTTGGTATACTTTGAGGTGTGCACATATTAAGGCAATTTTATCTGTCAGATCTGGCTATGAACGTTAATTTATTTTACTGAACTTTAGATGTGTACAGACAAGATATCTACATTGAGTTATATTCCTAAATGCCTTTTTCTCAGTCAGAAGAAGTAAAGAATTTAAAGGCATGAATCATTTGCACTGTTCCAGATGTCACTTTGAGGATAAGCAGAATGGTGCTCTGGAAATGCCCATTGTTTCCATGGATGGAAAAGGGATTGACTAGTGTAACATCTATGCTAAAATAGATGAATCCCTCTTTTTGTGAAGAGCAACAATGCTGGTAAAGGGTCTGGAGAGTAAGTCCTATTAGGAGTGGTTGGGGGAGCTGGGGGTCTTTAGCCTGGAGAACAGGAGGGTAATTAAGCATTGGAAAGAACTATCGGGGTGGCTGTGGAGTCACCATTCCTGGAATTGTTCAGGAAATTACTGGAAATTTAGTGCTATGGTGTAGCTGACAAGGTGGTGATCAGTCAAAGGTTGGATTTAATGATCCTAAAGATCTTTTCCAACCTAAATGTTTCTGTGATTCTGTGAAGCACACAATATCACTCGTCTGTAAAGAGCAATATCCAGAGGAAGCTCAGCAACACATTTACTCTGAGTCACAATCTCAATGAATTATTAAAATATGGTTATGCAATTTAAACTGTCAATAAATTAAATCAATACAACTAAATTCATAAAATTCAATAGTTAAAATTAATCAGTTATATATATAAATTTAATCAGCTGTATCTGGCTTCAAATGTTTCTATTTTACAGTAAAATATTTGTACTAGTCTACCAAAGTGTCACAGTGAAGAAACACATAGAAAACAGCAGTCAGAGACTTCACTTTTGGTTTTGGGACATTTGCATATCAGCTAAAAGAAAAATTAGAACATGGGAAAAAAAGGAAACTATTAGTACTCAGCTTATCATTCTTCTGTGGCTGAGGAGTTCTTCCATTGCTTATTGATTCTGCTTGTTTGAAGGCAAGATGAAGCTGAGGAAGCTGTAACTGGAAATGCCTCCAGTTACATCTAGAATCTGTCAGAAATTCATCTGCTAAACATGGTGGTTATGGCTGCAACCTGCCTGTTTACAGCCTTCTCCCTTGGGAGCCCATTGCCTTTGTAGTCTGTAGGTGGTTGTTTGTAGGTCTGTAGTTGTTGTGGTTTACAGGCAATTTCCAGATTCTGTTCAAAGAATGAGTTTTGGTATAGACAAATCTGAACTGGTACAAATACATTTACTTCAGAGATTAGCTGAAGATATCTGCAGGTGTTCCTCTTTTCATGTTTCCACTGAAATGACCAACAGTCAACCAAGTTTTATAATGAAACAGAACCAGTAGAAGGGCTTTTTTCACTGACTGCTGGAGAATCAGTAAAAATTATTTATTCTACAAGTTTAACAAAAGCTCTCTTTTCTTATTTCTAGTTAACACTCAAGACAACATAAAATTCTGATCTCAAGCTTCTTTCCAATCATGTCAAAATCCCAGACAAATTGTCCCTCTTCATGCATATGAAAAAGCCTTGTGTGAGGACTTATAGGCTCTCAGCTTTCTGCTTCATTTAAAGCAAGGATATATAACTTGTCTTGGTAGAAGCAGATACCAGATCACAGGAAATAATATCTAGGGAAGGAAGAAAGACAACATTTCTCTATCAGTTGTAAAAGTCAGAAAAAAAATGGAAAACTTATTGTTGACAGATTAATGGAATTTTGCCTTTTATAAAAATTGTTATGGCTTATTTGCATTGTCAGTTTACTGTAATTGAGATAGAGAGAGTGAGAGGGAGATACACACATGGAAATCCATATGTACGGTGATGTAATCTGTTCTTTGTCACATGGGTCATGTGCTGTACAAGCCCAAGTTTAATCTTTCCTCTTCCCTTCTCTACATAAATCAAGCTCTCATTTCCTATAGTGTCTTCTATTTTCTTTCTAAAGGATTAGATTTTTTTTTAATTAAGAAGCTTGAAATTCAAGTTCTGCCAGTTTTGCTTGTGTATCATTGAGTACATGGATGTCTATATTTTTGTGAGCATATTTATGAAGTGTTGATTTTGATGTTCATTTAACTAATTAGTCATTTGGTGATCCAGATCTAAACAAACACACTCCTTGTCTGAAAAAGTACATTTTCTGTGTTCCTTCCACAACAATAACAGAAAAAAGAATCACTCACAGAAGACTATTGCGTATGTTTTCAAAACTAATGTGAAATAGAGAAAGCTTTCTTTTAGTGATTAGGAAAAGAGATTACTCTTTAAGTGAAAAAAAAAAATCACTGAAACTGATTACTCCATGCAGAGCATCCTTTAGAAACACAAATAGAATCTGAGCCAGTACCAACAGAAAGAGAGAATTCTAAGCTGAAGATTATACTGTTATCATATTGTGCACTTGAGACTCCTATGGTAGAAAACTTTGGGAACAATTACTCACTGATTTATAGAGAGGATATTAATATCTTTCAGAAGATGCAACAAAAGTGTTATTGAGTCTCAAGAATCTAATTTTCAATTAAAAATTAAGGAGCTTCTAGTTGTTCTCATTTGAATGGAGAAGACTTGTAGGTACCAAAATGAAAAACTTCAGCATCATGACTTGGGATGATAAAATGAATAGTGAAAGGTCCTCTTAGTTCTGTGAAGCTAAATTCCCCACAAAACCGGAAGATGTAATCTAGAATATAGGAAATTTAAAGTCAATAGGTGGTTCTCAGAAAAGCAGTTAATGCAAAAGATAGTAAATGTATTTTGGATAGTAATGAATAACAACAATAGAAACTGAATTTCTGCCAAGAGGATGGAACTAAGAGTTTTCTGGGAAAGAGTACTACCTTGGATATGTTTTCCAGATGCAACATTAACATCTAAAAAAACCCCAAATATATAACACACAACACCCCCCAGCCAAACCTACAGCAGCAGAAGGAAGAATATAGCACTCCTAGGTAGGTATTTTATTCACAACTGTGTTTAAACTGTATTTTTTTCTAAGGCTTTTCCATACCCACACAAGTAATTCTCAGGCTCCCACAGTGGGAATGGTTTCCACACAAAATCATGTAGCAGCAAGTGAAATTCGACCTTTTGTTCCATGTTCCTCTCAGACCCATGACATGAGGGAATTTGTTCCTAACCAAACTTGAAAACGTCTCTGACTTAAAAATGAAACAAAACAACAGTTAAAAACAACCTCAGTTTGCCTTTTTTTTTTTTTTACTCAGAAAAAAAAACAATCCTCCCAACAGATTAATATTAGCAAAGCCTAATGCATAATTAACATTTCTATAAAGCCTACAAAAAGGAAAAAAGATCAAGATTTGTTTTACATATGTAACTTTCAACAGTAACCTTTAAAAACAAAACTGACTATGCTGAGCATTTTCTTTTGATATAGTTGAGACTGTTCTTTGGATGTTCTGCTGTTAAAAGTATATATTTCAAATCTCTTCTAAAGAACAGGATGCCGATTTTGGAAACATGGCAGATATGTTAAAATCATCCCAAAGGTAGATTTTTAATTAGATGAACATTGGTAATTTCTGATCATGCTTAATTGTGGCTACAGCATGAATTCAGAAATCAAGATGTGAATGAAACGCTTTTTTCCTTTTTGAAGTTATACCATGGACATACCAAATAAAGTCTGGAGGAACATTTTTCAGCAATGTAAGTGAATTATTCAGGAAGCTATTTGATTGTCCTATGAATCTTTGGGATGTAAGTGTTTCATGGAACTACGATGTTGGTATATCCAAGCAATCCCATGTTTGTTTGCTTTTTGTCTCATTGGTTAGTTGGGTTTATAGCCATCAGTGTCATTTTTATTCATCATAACTCACAGGAGTAGCCTCAGCCTACGTCATTAATATATTCAAAATAAGCTGTGGTTTGAAATCAGTCATTTTGTGCAACTAATCAGGACCCTCAGAGGAAGAAAAGGATAAGCTTGATTAATATTGCAGATTGAATTTGAGACATTCTATCTTCATTTCCTTTCTCTGTCACTTCTGGCATTTCTGTCATAACCTTTTGGCAAAAATCTTGAGTATATGAACTATTACTCAGTCCTCTATTCTTTAAAAGAACTGATACTACTTAATGTAGTTAAACCACAATTCTTTGGAGCAATAATTGCTTCTTTATTCCTTTGTATTTACACTCTAACACAGTGGTATCTATGTGTGGTTGATTTGGTTTGATTGTTTTTTTTTTTTTTTTTTTTTTTAAATACAATACAATTGTCTTCCACACTTGCACATGTATTTTTGGCCAAATCTTGACTCAGCACTCTCTGATAGTTCATTGTTTATTTATTTTTTCATAACTGAACGAAACTCTTCACTTGATTTCTCCCCACAGCTGGAGATTATTACTGTTCTCTCTGCTGTAAAAAGGCTGATAAATATCCAAAACTATCCCATGGGAAAAATTGTACTAGAATAGAAAAAAAAAACATAATTCCCACAATTAAACAAACCTTAGGGCATTGCTAAACTCCGTGGATATTGAGGGGTGATGTCAATAACTTTATTCCCATGTCTGAGGAGACACAAGACACTTCCACACTCCTTACTGGAGCCAGAAAGGGATGCCATGGGAGTGAGAGTAATTAGAGAAATATAAGCTATTAGATTCAGTATTTGAGGGAAGGCAATTTAATTTTGGAACCATCTCTCTGTTGGAGGTAACTGTTGCTGTAGGGAGCCCAGCTGCAGGAAAGAGGTTTGATGCTGGATTATGGCATATCCACTAAACTGAGCTCTTTTGTTTGCACTGACTGTGGTACAGGGAATGTGGTAGTTACTTCCATAACAGCACAGCTTACTCCTGGCAGATGTTAAATAAACTGTGACTTCTGCCAGAGTTTGTGGCTGCAAAATTCAATTTAGACCCCATCATGAGTGTGAGCAGGTGATTTGGCTGACTCTTCCTGTGGAGACTAACTAGTTACATTATAGTGCCTGGATACTTCCAATGGGATCAATCAGGATATGTTAATTGCGCCAAGATAATTTTAAAGTGGTGTAATGGGAAATTTGTTAACTTGGGAGAAATGCTATATTTTTAACAGTAAGGGGTATTGTTATTATTATTATTTTGAACAGGTGGTCTAACAGCATGGAAGGAACCACGCTGTTGACAACAAGAGAAAAGAAAAGGATGCAGAGAAATGAACCAGCAGGAAATCCAGAGTTTGTTTGTATAATCTGAAAAACTTATTAGTAGATGGCTCATCTGCACCAAGAAATACAGTATGCTCAAAATGTAGGGACTGCAGCAGGGCTTTATATTGTTTTCTTAGTTGCTTTTTTTTTTTCCTTTTTGCAGCAGAGAGCTCTAACAGAGGGATGGCTATCTTTTAGACAGTATTAAAAGTTGTAAGAATTATTCACTGGGAGAAAAAAAGTTAGTGAAGACACCTTGGAACTTCTGGTGTAGCTCTTATTAAGTCTGATCTTGTCTTAAAACTGAGAACTCACAAGAGAAGAGAAAACACAATTTCAAAGGTAATTTGGTCTTCTGATTCTGATCGTTATGAGTAATCGGTTACCAAGAGAAAGGCAACCTTCACCCAGAGCCAATGTAGCAACTCCCATTGCTAGCTGAAGGCTAAACATGATTTAGGAAGAATGGGACCTCTTATAGTAGGTGCAAACTGCCCATGATGAGCAGCGGAGGAGAATAGATGAGAAAAGGAGTTTAGGGAGCAGAGAGTCACAAGCTTCAGTAGGTGAAATAGAGAGGAACTGGAAAATCAACTCAGTACTGGAAAATATTAGCTACACCACAGTAAACTAGGTCTTAGCAATGTGTTTGATTCTGTAATGGAAGTAGCTGTGGGCAGAACCTGGAGGGAATTGCCATTCCTCCCAGGGACAGTCAGAAGTGAATTTGTGCTAGGACTAACTTCTGGGTTAGTGTTACAACTACTACAGGAAGGACAACAGGGAATCTCTCCCCAGTTTCAACCCCTTCTTTGTCTTCCTGTATCATGAGGGTTGTTCCCTCCTTGCTATCCTGTGCCAGCTGCTTCCACTCAGCCTTGAATGAAGTGGTTCTGCCACGGATTAGGAAAGACCTTAAGATAAGCTCTCTCCATCAAATTTTCTTATTAACCAGCTCAGACAGCCCTTTTTCCAGCAGGCTCACTATTGCAAATCCAGTTGTTGAAGTAATCATCTCTCTCTATATGTGGTATACTGATCTTGAGTACCTGTTCCAGGATCATGGATTCCACTTTGGAAGCAATGCTGATATATATCCAAATGTGTCAGCAGTTAGCTGACCCAAGACAGGGTAATGTGGCGTCAAGTACCTGCAGAAGTTTTCCTACAAGGAAGTTATATACCTGGAACGTTGGAGTTGGAGAGGGGAAACTAGTAGTTCTGAGACATGAAAAGAGTTGAATTTATATTGCTGTTCAGAGCCCTCCTTCATGACACAGTTGTGGACATGGACTACTGCTCTGTGACATATCTTTCTGCTTGTTCAACCACTGAGCAAGAAATAAAGCAAAAAAACGTGACATGGCAACAGACAGTTGAATGTATGGTTCACATAACAAAATAAATAAAACAAAATTTAGAATAAATGTGGTAAATCCGGAAAGTAAATAACAGAAAAAACTGATTACCCTCTGACCTAATCTATTAATTTTTCTCACTATCAAAATAAATGGTAATTGCACAGTAGATACTATCAACACAAGTAATAATTTTACATAATCCTTAAGCCCATGTTAGATCATAAGCAGTTCTAGAGACTTATTATGAATGCAAAATAATAGATACAATTTAAAAAGTAGTTTATTTACATTTTTATCGTTGTTTATAGTCTAGGCTGACTATTTTACTTGCAGGGATGCAGGAGAATATCATGCAGAAATGTGACAGTATGTAAAGTGATGGGAAAGAATAAGGATGCTTTTTCCTTCACATATGCTATCTGCCTTTAGAGAGACAACTGTGTAGTCAAGGAGGAGATACAGGGTGGGCTGGGGCAGGGCAAGAGACAAATACGTCCTGCAGTGTGAATGCAGTATGAATGGCAGAGCTGGTCATTAATCACTGGAAATAAGGAGGCACATTTCTAACAGAGGATTTTTATTTGTCATGTTTATTCGACTTTTAGAATATTTATCTTACCAGGAGGTAGCCACAATTGACTAGCAAGTCTCATTTAAGAAAATGTATGGTGAAATGGTTATTGACAAGATTATAGAACTGGCCTATAAAGCATCATTTAATAATAAATTATTAGAAGAGATTGTTATAACACCTTAAAAATATGCAGTGATTAAATGGGGTCATAAACAAAGTGAAAACAGATCAAAATTTATGAATAAATCAATGGCCTCATCTGTGCTGTTGTCTTTATTTATTGATTGTAATATATGTTTGGGATGTTTACTGTAACAATATATTTTGTACTTTGTGGAGATCTATGAAAGCTATAACTCTCCTTTATCATTTTACAACTTATTCTGAAGAACTACCAATTTAAAAATAAGTCAGATTCTGTCCACATCAGAATGAAGGTTCTGTTTTTTAAATGGTTTGATGCCCACTGAGATATTTTTTGGGCATTTCGAATTATCTTAGTGATTGTTCCTCTAGGAATCTGAGCCTTCCCTCTATGGTAAATCCCAGCATTGACTTCACTCAGGTGAGGTCCTCCTTCAGTGTTGTGTGGCAGCACCTTTCAAGCTGGGGAACTCTGCTTCCCCTATACTTTATTAGAGATAACTTAATAATATTAAACATTGTGCCATAATCTTAAGCATGAAATAAAATTAAAATTTTGAATGATATGGAAAATTTAGCTGTGACAATGGCTCTGTTTCACTGGCAGACCATGAAATATTACTAAGAGGTAAGTTTCTTATGTAAGGCTGTTGATATTTAAAAAAAAAAAAAGCTTTATGATTGTAAACAACAAGAATATTTTCTTTTTCGCACTGTCTCTCACATCTTTCTCCTGGAAAAGCTGGTAGACCATCACTTAGGCAAGTGAACTCATGGCTTAAAAACTGACTGGACAGCTGGGCCCAGCGACTACTGGTGAATGGTGCTATATCCAGTTAGGAGCCAGTCAACAGTGATGTTCCCAAGGCTCAATATTGGGACAAATCCTGTTTAAAATCTTTGCTGATGATCTGGACAACGGGATTGAAAACACCCTCAGTAATTTTGCAGATGACACCAAGTTAGGCAGAAGTCTTGGTCTGCTGGAAGGTTGAAAGGCTCTACAGAGGGATCTGGACATGTTAGATCGATGGGCCAAGGCCAACAGTATGAAATTCAGTAGGGTGAATTACTGGATTACAATAACCCCATGTAGCACCACAGGCTGGGGACAGAGTGGCTGGAGAGCTACCTATCAGAAAAGGATCTTGAGGTGCTGATTGACAGCAGACAAACATGAGCCCATCATGTACTCAGGTGGCCAAGGAGGTCAATGGCATCCTGGCCTCTAGAGTGTGACCAGCAAGACCAGGGAAGTGATTGTTCCCCTGTACTTGGCACTTGTGAGGACATACCTTGAGTACTGTGTCCAATCCTAGGCCCCTCAGTAGACGAAAGACATTGAGGTGCTGGATGGTGTCCAAAGAAGGGCAGTGAAGCTGGTAAAAGTTCTATAAATAAGTCCTATGAGGACACCTGAGGGAGCTGGGGTTGTTTAGCCTGGAGAAAAGGAGGCTTATGGGAGACCTTATTGCTCTCTACAGCTACCTGAAAGGAGGTTATAACAGGATGGGGTTTGGCCTCTTCTGCCAGGCAACCAGTGACAGGATGAGAGGAAATGGCCTCAAGCTGCACCACTGGAGGTTCAGATTGGTAATCAGGAAGAATTTCTTCACTGAAAGGGTGGTTAAGCATTGGAATGGGCTGCCCATGAAGTCTGTGGAGTCATAGTCCCTGGAATTGTTCAGGAAATGACTGGAGCATAGCATTTAGTGCTATGCTTTAGTTGACAAGTTGATGATTTGTCACAGGTTAGACTCAATGATCTTGGAGGTCTTTTCCAATCTTAATTACTCTATGATTCTGTTCTATGATTCTATGAAATATCTGTATTTTTTTCTTCTTGGTAAGTATTTGTCTGATGAAATGTGGAATGGTACATAACAACAAATCTCTATCTAGAAGGGCACAGCAGAAAATGACCTTATCAAATGTGTGGAAATCGACCTTATGAAACGTGGAAATTGACCTTATCAAACATGTTAAGCATTCTGCCATTATGCTAGAAGGCTTTTCTCTGTTAGCTCTTGTAGTCATTTAAAATTTAATTTTGCTGTGATATTGTAGTGGTTACTGTCATGACCTGTGAGGGTTCCCCGACTGTCAGGGGTGCAAAGATGGTGACTGGGGCATTCTCAGGGTTCTACGATACACAAGATCATAGAAATCTGAGTTTCTGAGAATGTCTTTATTACAAGTTACTACAAAGCTACTGTTGTTAAACCCAAATATATTTTATATATGTACAAATCACTGCAAAATTACCACTAGGAGAGCAAGTACATTTCTATATGTATGTATATATATATATAACTGCAGTGAAGCAATTACTGAATTCCAACTACTGAAGCAAATATATGCTTATGAACATTTGCCTGTGTTTGTGCCCCATAAATGTATTATACAAGATGTTAGTGTTACAACTCACCAAATTACTCCAAACAAAGATGGAAAAATTCTCACTTCAGTGATTATCTAAGTCGTGTCATGTAATGTGGAGTGAGGTAGGCATTCCCAGGAAGACTCTGGTGCAGAGAAGCTCTCTCTGAGTAGACAGAAATTTACTTTTTGTACCTTTTTACTGTAGATACATAAGCGGACACACAGCATCAGTTACCAGAATAGTTATTGCTGATTCCTCTTTTCCTGGAAGGTCAGTCCATTATCACTGTTTCTTTGTCATGAACCCATCAAGGTTTCTTTGTCCTGCCAGAGGTTTTGGGTGATCTTATCAGAGATGTCTTGGGACTCTATCTAAAGATATATCCTTTATCAGTATGTTTACCAGGTCACCTCTGTGGTGTCTCCTATCAGATGCAATTATTTAAATTCTCAATCATCAATTATTTTTTTATTTTATTGAGAAATTTAATTGATTGCAATTTTCAACAAACGTGAAAGTAGCAGTGTCCCTGGCACCTCAGAAATATACTATGTACTCAGTTTTATGACATTTGCTTTTCTGTGCTCCCTGAATTAAACCACAAAAGGCCTCTGTGTGTAGAAAATGAGAGCAAAGGAGCAGAATATTTCTGGGTAAAAACCCCAATTTTTGTTTTGTTTTGTTCTGTGTAGAAGGACATAAAACCTGCAGTAGTTTTTTAGCCTGAATTGTAAAAATACTCGATATATTTTTCAGTTTGGCATGAAATTAATTCTAACTGCTGTCATATCCTTTTCAGAGACTGGAAGTCAGAGGGATGTTAAGTGAGTGTCCCAGGGCATTGAAATTACCCTACAAGCTCTCATTTTCTGGGCACTGGGTCATCATCCTCTTTTAATTCTCCCTTCCTCCCACAAACTGGTGTGTAATGCAATATTCATGGCATTTAGAAAACATTGGAAAAAAAGTCATGATTTTTTAGGTTTTTTTAAAATGTTTTAGGTTAATGTTCAGTGAAAAGTATATTAGTGTACTTACCAGGGAGCAGCAGGGGCCAATAAAATACCAACATTTTCTTAAAAGTAAGACCAGATGGTGAATTAGAAAAAAAATTGTTAAATTCCAATTTTTTTGAGCATTTTTCACCATCCCTGGAGGTTTTTAAGAGGAGATTGGATGTGGCACTGAGTGCCATGATCTAGTAATCACGGTGGGGTTGGATCAAGGGTTGGACTTGATGATCTCAGAGGTCTCTTCCAACCCAGTTAATTCTATGATTCTATGATTTTGATGAACTGACTAGACATGTGTATTTGTAATTGCAGTCTGTTTGGTGCCATACTTGCTTTCCCTTCCATCCTGCAGGGACATCCATTTTCACTCTTATTGTAGTTCAGCTAATTAACCATGAACTACTCTGAAGACCAAGGTTTGGCAAAAGCTCTCCTTTAATGCTGAATAATCTATCTGTGCAGTTAGGAAGGAACTATTGTGAAACAGCAGGAAAATCAGAGTGGATAACATAAAGATTTGTCCGGTGACAGTGCAACTGATTACCATCTTTTTCTTCGTAATTTTTTTGTCTTTGTAGTCCTATTCTCTTTGAAGGAGCATATTATGTGGGGGATCGCTTATTATTCAGGAAATACACTGATCTCCTGAAAACTAAGTAAAATACTGTACTGGGAAAAGGGAGTGGAGATATCTTTATTTTGGTGCATGTTAGGAAAACCCATCAGTATAAGGAAAGAATTAAATGTTAGGTGTATATATATATATATATATATATAGTTTCCAAGAGGGAGGAGATCTCCAAGAGAAGAGGAGATTTCAGCTCCCTGCCTTTATTGTCAGTGCCTGCAAACCAAGGCAGGAAGTGGTAGTGCTCTGACACTGTTGAGAGTTTGGCTCCCAAAGGACACAGTCCCAATATTACTGCCTAATGCTTCAGTCTCCTGAGGAATAAAAAGAAGGAGGAGATACTGAGTTTTCTCCTGCACCAAAATGACAGGGTCTAAGCCTTTTTTCAGCTCTTCATGGTGACATTGTGAGCTTGAACCTCAGCCAACCAAAAGACACAAGTATTCCTGGAAATGACAAGGAATAAATGTCAATTAACATGACAAAATCACACTGGGAATGCTTTTTGCTGTATCATGTACATTTTGTTTCTTCTTTCCGGCTAAGAACAAGACATATTGTAACCACAAGACAATTTTTATCTTTGTCTCCAGAATGTCCTGATCAATATCCCTTTGTTGGTACGTATGTGGCAATCAGTATCATCCCTAATATAGAAAGGTAGAAAAACCACAGCAGCAAATTTTCTACAATGCAAAAGTCAAAGGTATTGATTGAAGCTACTTGGATTTTTGCCCCAAATTGTGGCTACAAAGTATCAAATTACCATTTTTCTTGTGCTTTTCTCATCCCTACTACACCTGCCTCTGTGCATCCAAACATCCACAAATAGAAAATGTAATAGAGCAGAAAAGCTTTCCAGATAGAACAATAGGAAAAGTGAGAAAGGTCAACTCTTTTCCGATCTTCCTTATTTAACAATTAAGTTATAAACTCCCTTCTCTTTTCTTTTTAAGGAGAGTTAAATATTTCAGTAGGCTTTGGATTACTGAAAAAAAAAGAAAAAAACAAACTATTAACCAACCAACCACAAAAAAACTCCAAAAAAAACCACCCCAAAACTAAAGGGAAAACAACTTAATTACTGAGTGGAAGTACTGAATAGATCAAAACCCCTCTCTTCACCTTGTCCTGCCAGTTACAGGCCTCAGATGTGGGGGAACTGTAGCAATATTTTTAGATTTTTAACTTTTCAAATGAGGAGTATTGGGGACTGCAGCTAGGAACGGACTAGTGAAAAAAGCTTTAAACCTGTTTCTTCATGGATTTGTTTGGAAAAAAACCCTGACTAGACTCCAAGTTCACAAATGTCTGCTTTATGAGTCCTAGTATGTTATAACAACTAGCATTAGGATGATACATGAATTGCTAATCATCAGCTGAGTGACTGTAAGTGCTGTAATGCCCTATTCACATGGGATTCCAAAGAAATGCTAGCAGTATTCTGAAGGAAAGATTCAAGCTACAGATTTACAGAGTGCATGCACTGGACTGTGTGTCTTTTGTAAAACAGTGTGGCACAATTAGCTAGATTGCAAAGCAAAGTCAGACACACCATGGCTTGCTACAGCAACCAAGATCTCTCAATTCTTAAAGGTTTTTTGTCCAACCATTTTTATTAATATATACCTCCTTCATTTTCCTTCTGTTGTCTTACAGCTCAAAGTCCTTGTAATGCCATGAATGTTAAGAAAGCATGAAATCTACAAATGGGAGAAACACAATTACAGGGAAGAAATTTATATGAATAAACTCATACAGAAACCAGAAAATACACTATAAACTATGTAGAAAAATATTTCTGAATCTGTGGAAAATCATTTAAATTTCTAAATATTGTTTAAAATGTGAAAGGATTTGGGGGTAAATTCTGCGTAAGTCTATATATTTAAATGTTTGTAAAATCTCTTGATTTTAAGTAAGAGTGAGATCATCACAGATGTTAACATTGTGGAGCAGATGAACATCTGGTCATCATGGAGGACAAATCAAAACTTTTGTGAAACCCCATTTTCATCTGCATACAAGACTATGCGGTACAAAAGGAAATTACAATAATGCCCTTCTATATAGCAATAATGAACAATGCCCTGAGAGATTTCTATATCCAGCAATTTCCAAAGAAAAAAAACAAGAAAATTTTGGTTTCTTCAACACCTAATGACTTTGGCTTTTTCAGTGCATGAACAATTTAATGGAATTTAGGCTTTAAAATTACACCAGTGAGAAACCACTTTAGAGTCAGGGAAAAGTGGTATTATCACTATGTCTACAAAACAGATATATTTTTAAAATCCTGTGCTTCATTTCAAATTAATTATTTGGTGTGCATACAGGATATTTTATCAAAGCTGAATCCTCATATAGGGAAAATTCTGTGCAGTCAGGTTCTTTTATATCACTCCAATATAGGAAGCTTTCAGAATCTAGGCAAAGAAATTTAAATATCCTTACTATAAACATTTGTATAATCTCATTTCATTCAACTGATGGTAATTGACTCTTATTCCTTGTAAAGTTTGGTACACAATATTGATCTCATTTGTCCAAGTTAAAATTAAATAAAAATCTGTATATTGGCTATAGGTTTTATATTGTTCTAAAAGATTTCTATAAGCATAATTTTTAGTGTAATGAAACAAAAGAAACCTTTTGAATTTCTTCAACATGTGAGGCATTTGAAGGTGCTGAAAATTTTGGTCTGAATACTCTTATCTCTTCACATTTCTATGCATAGAATTTTCTGTCCTGTATTTCTGTGTTTTGTGATATTAAAAAAACCCCAACAAAATAAACAACAACAAAACAAACCCTGGATGTTCTGTTGCATACTTTCATAAATAATCAAAACCTGAGCTCTGTTTTTCACTTGTTTTATTTCTTGTCTTTGCAATTTTGCAAATAGGGTATGCATGATCATATCTTAGTACTTTTTATTTCTTACTGTTTGTTTTTAAGATTAAATCTTACTTGTGTCCTAAGAAATTACCTTTTTAAACACCAGCAAATGAATGAATATTGTACGGTAACGTTTCTGTAGAATGGCATTGGTATGATCTTCCATTATATTCTATAGGTTTTTTTTGTCAATCATTTAGTGAATCAAATGTCTACAATGCCCTTTCATTCAATAGCACATTTCTATAAAGGTACTTTGACAATTTTGTGAACCATTTTACACCTGCTTTGCAAAGAGGTTGTTTCTGAATTCTTAAGGCTGTGGATCAGAAACTTGGCTTTCATTAGTAGTGGAGGAAGCTACTATAATTCATCTAACTATAGTAAATTCAGTAGGAGTCAATTACATAATTATACTTAAAGACATTCTTAAGTGCTGTCCTGAATTGACAATTTAAATCTTCCCTTATTTTTCAAGTTTTAAGCCCATTTTCTGGGTCAAGAGTTGAATGGAAATAAGTCACAGCTAAACCTATATGGAAAAACTGGAAATCACATGAAGAAAGTATTGTGGATCAATCTTAACTCTAGGTAAAAGAAGACCTTTTCAGAATTATAAATGTCATATTTTTCAAAACCACTAAATGCACAATAAAGAGATGACATGCTAACGGCCCGTAGTACCTCCAGCTGTGAGAAAAAAATTCACAACATGATGTTGTGAGTTGCATTGTTGAATTATCCTTTTTTCATTAATGCTTATTTTAGAAATTATAGGTACTAACTTTTGCAAGTAAGTGTAGTCTGACTATTTGTGAATGGTTTAATTTGGTAAAAAATCATAGCATACAGACAATGGTTGAACGAATTGCTGATCATCAAATTATTATAATGGAATCTATTTTTAAAAGTAATTTTAATGTATTCTTGTGTACTCTGCTTATGTTGCTTCTTCTATTCTCAGAGAGAACACGTACTTATAATCATATTTAGTCAGTTGATTCAAGGTTAAAGACAATGTTGATTACTATGGAATGTTTGATTTTACAAATAGAATGTGTACTATGTGCATTACTCTCTTTAAATGTCTTTCTAAAGTAAATGATGATAAACAGCGAACAGCATTACAATTTGTGACAAAGTGTGTTTCTATCTCTTCTGAAATATTCAATAGCTCAATTGTCGCTTTTTTTTTTTTTTGTGAAATACCAGATGTTTTTGAAAATCTTTTGCAATTAATCACTAATCTACCACTAAGCTCCATTGTTAGAATTTTTGAATGAATTTTCAGTACAAACCACAGAGAATTAGATAAAGATTTCCAACCACGCTTAATAGGAATTCTACGTGGAATTTTCTTGTCCCATTTTAAAACTTCCCATTTTGCTGCTCTGAGTTCCTTAAATATTAAAATCCATGGAGTGAGTCAAATAACATCTAAAACAAGCATAAAAGAAAGTTCGAAGAGCAAAAAGTATGCAAATGTTATTGACATTAGGCCATAGTACTTCACAGGAAATGGACAATGTCAATCCTCATAAATCTGAATATGTTTTGTCTCCTTAATATCTAGGTTTTTTTCTAAAGCTAGAGGGAAATTATAGTTTTTATAAAGTGACATCAAATAGAGTTTTATAATGCATACTGTAACAACCACTTTTTGTTACACTTGATGTTATGCCCTTCTGTGCAGCTTTTTCTATTTCCTTTATAATCCATCAGCCACACTTTTTCCATAACCTTTTGAAGTAAAACACAGAACATTAGCTAAAGAAATTAAATTATATAAAAAGATACTATCAGATGGAAGATCCCTGTTTTTAATTTACTTTGTGTTGACACAGATTTCTATCTGCTATCATTTTCCTTATCAGGCTGACGAAATAGAATTTGTGCAGTGGATATATAGAAAAGTCACTGAATGGCTATCTGTCATAGTCAGAAAAGGTGCTATCTGTCATCAGTGGAGACCTTATTTACTTTTAAAAATGTTTGCCCATACACAGAATATCAGCCACAGTGCCCTTGTCCTTTGCTCTGAACAGTGCGGTTATTAAAAATGAAGGAACTAGCACTAAATAACATAACTGGTCTTTCTGCTCACAGATATTCTTTCAAATATCCAATCTGTAGACTAAACTAAACCTCAGAAGTGGAAACAGTCGCAGGAAATATGAAGAAGTATTTATTTAACACGACAATAAGGTAATTATCTAATTTTAAGCATGTTTGTAACATTTTTCAGCTTGTACCATTTGCAAAGTAAAGAGGGACTATGTGCTTCAGCAACTTTACCTATTGTGGTTAAGTATTGCAATCTCAGCATCCTAAACGCTTCTGGCAAGTTACATGTTAACTTCACAAAACAATTTTTTTTTTAACATGAGTTTTTCTAGACTTGAATTAAGGAGCTTAAATTAAGGTTAAAACCCAGTTACTGAATAGCTTTTCTTCTCACAAAGAAGTGCTTAAGAAGTAGTCCTGGGCTGAAATGAAAGAGTCAGAATGCAAGAGTCAATATGAAAGAGTCAATACAATTTCTTGTCACTGGCTTATCACTGTGTTCCATTTGAAAAAACAGAGCAGTACAAGTAATATGTACCACAGTAAAAATTTTCAGCAGTATAGTGAGGCACTGGATTCCTTAATGTTAAAGTCATGACCTGTAAAGAAATATTTTTTAAAAATATATTTATTGAGCCTATTTTGAGATGATGCTTGCAGTCCAAAACACAATGAACTCTTTTTTACTTTTTTTTTTCCCTAAGGCACATTTAGACACTGATCAAAGTCCTGTACAAATGAAAATGTAGTCATATGAAGAAATATAGTCCAAATGAAAAGACTTCTACACCAGTTGTTCTCTGGTTGTATATTTCCCTTATATTTCTAGTTTGTCAGACAAATTGTTGGGTTTTTTTGTTTGTTTGGGTTTTTTGTTTGATTGTCTTTTTCCCCAAAAATCTACTCCAAAATTAAAGAGATTTAAAACTGATCTATTCTTAATATAGTCTTCAGTCCAAGAGAAAATTTTATTTTATGTTTTGAAAATTATTAGTATCTTCTTCAATTCCAGACCTGAAGTGATATTTTAATTGTTAAGAATATCCTAAGCATGAGCAGTGATATTAAAAACTAAGTACAGAGAAATTAAAGATTAACTTCGTAATATCTTGCATTTAAAACTGTCCAATGATGATGAAGAACAACTGTTATTTTAGAGAGACTATTAAAATGACACAGTAAACCTTGATGAAGAAGTCACTGGTCTAAGAATACAGAAGAGAAACACTAATTAAATGGAGGAGAAAAATTAACCTCTCTACCTCAAATATTGTAATGACACAAACATTTCATTCCAAAATGTGCAGGGGAATTTTAAATCAGCTAATATTTTAAGTGATCATGTGCAACACGAGATTGAGTATGTGCAAGAGACAAACATAAAAAAATGTGAAAAGCAGGTATACTCCCCTATATGTGCCACACAGTAATCACTGTGCTGTTGGGAGCACAAGCTGTGCCAAACCAATGTCTAAATGACATGGATAGTTTCTTGATTATCAGTGTTTCTAGTTCCTGGAAGAATCCCTTGTATCCTTGAGGGAGTTACTGTTCTTTGGGGCACATTATTCCCTAGCATTCAAACAGTTACTGTATTAGTGACAGCAGTGACAGTTGTCTGCAGTGAGAGCAGTTCTGCACGGGACCTTTGTTAGGACTGAAGGCAATTCCCTTGGTTGTATGAAACAGCATAAGTGGCAGCTGCTTTTAAAAGGAAAACTTGCTGTATATAAATTAAGATCCACTCTTTGCCTCAGCAAGGGCAAATCTGGAGGGTAGACTGCAAATACCCAGAGGTTCATCATGGACTATTGGAGTTATACTGTTGGCTTTATTCTGCAGAGGTAAGGGCTAAGATTTCATTCTGCATGAGCACTGCAAGAGATACGCGCAAATCTCCTGGATTAATGTCATTGTGAAGTAAAGTTGAGTATGAGCCCAAAAAGATACAGGCACATAATGTTCAAATCCACCATACCCTGGAGTCTCTTGCACAGTGAAGGAAGGATCATTCTTTAGAGATATGTCCTCTGTAATGTTTTTATTTGTTTACCAGGATTTTAACAAAGTTCCCCCCCCTCCCCAAATGTAGCTGAACAGAGGTTAGAACCAAAACAGTAAGGAAATATGATGCACTGAAATTAAAACAAATCCTTTCCCAGATAGCCAAATTAAAGGGAAGATAATTAGAAGCAACATCACTGTCAAATAATTGCAGTGATCAGTTAGCTTGGTATGATATTACTAAATCTACTCTTTTTCCTAAGGAGAGAGAGAATTAATTATGAAACAAAATCCAGAAGAGTACCACAGTGCTCTAAAATTATTTTCTTTGGAATAGGTTTTAAAACAAGTAAATTTCAAATTAAGCATAAATGGATGCTGTGATTCCAACTTCCAATAAAAATCTAAAGGTCTTAAGAAACCCTAGGGGCAGATTCTTAAAAAGTTTATCAACCAAAACATCAAGAGGAGCTGTACTGACCTGAAAAAATTAGAAAAATTATCTTGGGATAATTGTTATTATTCTAATGTATGAATAATAACAGTAGTGGTACTCTTTGAAGAAATAGGCTCATTTGAGCTGTAGTTTTTTGTTTGCTTGTTTTTTTCCTGGCCGCTGTCCATGTAGCACTGTGGCATTCCAGAAGTGTTGTGTTCTGGATTTGGAAAAGCTACAAGGGCAACACAATTACATTGGTATCCACCTGGCTATTTGGGAGACATCTATGTCTGAGCTAGTCCCCCAAACCTCCTTTTCTGAACTGAACTACCACCAAGTGAGTAACTTTTAGAGAGCAGATTAACCTGGCTTTTTCAATGAATATGAAGAGATCCTAAAAAGACCAGCTCAGGTACAGATGTTGACAATGTAAAGTTAGGTGAAATGACTCTTTCCCTTACAACTTTGATATCATCTGTTCAGTTGCTTCCATTTGTGTGTCTCTCTTTTCTTCTTGCAGGACATGGTAATTTAGTGCTATCTCGTTAAATACTAAACATTTGCTTTGCTTTTGATACTCAAACCATTTATCCAGAAAGGAAGGTTTTGCACTTATTGGCATGGAAGAAGTAGAGGAAAAATGAGAAAAGATAAGAGTAGACAGCTGAAAACAACAAAGACTTCTTTTGTACTCCCAACTACCTCTTCCTTTCTCCTCCCATATAATTTCCAGGTAACAAATACTACAAGCAGTGCATTATTGAATAAAGACAAGTTATACAGCTATCATGGATGCTTTGTTTGATGCCATACCACTCATTTCTGATCATACAACTCTGAACTATACAGCTAGGCTTTGCTCAGGGAAGTAGTCTGATTTATCTAAGTTTCTATAGCTTTTATAGCTTTATAAGCATTTGAGTATTCCTGGAGTGTTTCATAGAATCTTAGAATCATAGAATATGCTGAGTTGGAAGGGACCTACCAAGATCATCAAGTCCAACTCCTGGCCCTGCACAGAACACCTCAAAAGTCACAGCATATGACTGTGAGCATTGTCCAAATGCTTCTTGAACTCTGTCAGGCTTGACTGTGATCACTTCCCTGGGAAGCCTGTTCGAGTGCTCAACCACCCTCTGGGCGAAAAACATTTTCCTGATATCTAACCTAAACCTCCCCCAACCCAGCTTCATGCTATTTCCTTGAGTCCTGTAACTGGTCATGAGAGTGAAGAGATCAGTGCTTGCCTGTCTGCTTCCCCTCATAAGGAAGCTGTAGACTGCAATGAGATCTCCTCTCAGTCTCCTCCAGGCTAAACACAAACCAAGTAACCTCAGCTGTTCCTCATAAGGCTTCCCATTCAGACCCTTCACCATCCTTGTGGCCCTCCTTTGGATACTGTCTAATAGCTTAATGTCTTTTTTATGTTGTAGTGCCCAAAACTGCACACAATATTCAAGGTGAGGCCGCTCCAGTGCAGAGCAGAGTGGGAAAATCCCCTCCCTAGATGAGCTGGTGATGCTTTACCTAATGCCCCCCAGGACACAGTTGGTTCTCCTGGCTGCCAGGGCACTACTGATTCACATTCAATTTACCATTGACCAGGACCTACTGTTCTCCAGCCTCTCATTCCCTAGTATATACTCACTACTGAAGTTGCCCCATTCCACATGTAGAATCCAGCAATCATTCTTGTTAAACTTTGAATGGTTGATGACTGCCTATCTCTCTCATTTGTCGAGGTGTCTCTGCAGGGCCTCTCTGCCCTCAAGTGAGTCGATAGCTCCTCCCGGTTTAGTGCCATTTGCATCCCAAAACCACAACTCAGAATTATTTTAGGTGGGTCATATTTGGGCTGTTTGTTTTTGCAGCAGGTCTTCTCTGTACATAGCTGCAGTTCAATGACCATGAATATTTCTGTACATACCTAATTTACTAGTGCTATGAGTCACTAATATAACATTCATATCTGAGGGACATGCTTGATCTACCTTCAGGAAGAAGAGAAATCCCTTTAGAAAATTCTTTCCTGTTCTATAACTGGGCTTGTGTTCCAGTTAGACAAATATCAAAAATAAATTTGAAGTCATGGTGAAGTCGAGGATATGAGCAAGTGACCCCATTGGTTAAACAAGGGTGGACTGGACATGTTAACTGACATCTTTCTACTAGCACTGATGAACATTGAAGGGGATTATACCACAACATAGCACAAACTGCAGCAAATCTGGGGCTGATCAGTATTCACAGTTTGCATGATTTTGAGGTAAGAGAAGTGATGCTGGTTGGTTATTGCCATTAGTGAAAGGGGGTTTGCATGGAGACCTCAATGTTTTAAAGGATTATCTCCTAGTATAATTTGGTTCATTTCCAAAACTATGAAAGTAGAAGCATGTCCTTTATAAAAATATAGGATGTTGGAGTGCTTTTATTCCTACACCAAATGAAAAAAATAGTCATATGGGAGGTAAAGTGGTTAGGTTCTCTATGCTGAGGAATTGAATCTACTTCTCCTCCTGACATGATACATGTAGCTATCACCAAACTGGAGTCTTTTTTAGAGAGGAAGTGGGATACCCTTTTCTCCTCCAATGAACATTTATGCTAAAAAATGAGAAATCCACCAGAAACTGCTAACTAAAATAAAGGAATTAGTGGTGGATGTCCATATAATGGGTTAGAGATCTATCTTCACTCCCTCTGTAAGAAATTTACTAGCAAAGGATACATAAGAATCAAGAGAATTATTAACTTTAAAAAGTGGTTTATTTCTGATTAAAAGAAATAGACTGTATATATGAATCAATGTTTAATTTTATAAAGTTCTTGCCTTGGTTATATTTTTTTCCTACACGTGGGGTGACACTGGTATAAAACTCAAACAAAAGTGAATAATTATGCCCTTTAAATCCTCTAGTTTTAACTTGTTAACTCTGTTCCCTGGTGTCTTTTGAACTTTGTATTTGCTAATTGACCCATGGTACAGTGAATTTTGTTTCACAACAGAAAGATGTGTCTGAAAATTAAATCACACCCATATGCCACTGAAGTGAAGTCTTATTAAGCAGAGAAATAAAACAATAGTCCATAACCTTTAAGTGTTCTAGCTGATTCTATAACAGCATTTTCTATGGCTGTTAGAACTAATGTTTCTCTACTATCTCAGAAACATTTTTATAGTATTGATTTTATTATTATTATGCTCAATAAACTTTTAGTATTTTTTAACAAGTACATGTGATTTTCCTGAGCAATAGATAGTCTCACAGGAAAAGGATGCTTTAAGCATCTTTGAATGTGTGGGCATACCATTGAGATATAGAGAGTCTATTATGTAGCTACTTCATTTCAGTGTGCATTAGGCAGAGATAAGAGCATTTTGTTTGATTAATTCCATGCAAAATCTTCTATCAAATTATTAATATCCCTTTAATAGGCATATCCACTTAGTAAATGAGATATCATCAACTTTCTCTATTGCAAACATTGCAGTATTTATCTGTTTCTCTGCTAATAGTAGCCGTAACCTTATGACCCTAAAGAAATAAAGCATACATTTTGACAGGACAAGGGTCAAGGTTTGCAGTGGATATATCCACAAAGATTTTCTTGCATTTATTGTCTTGGGTACTTAGCAGGACTAAACTTTCAAAAATTACACAAAACCCAACAATAACTGTGGACAATCTATAAACTGTCCCCTGAAAGTCAACCTAAGAGAAAAAATGTACACCCTTCTAAAATCTCTGCAGAAATGCTATTAATGTAATCCTGTGCATCGAGAACAGAATCTAATAATAAAAATATAATTACTCCTAAATTTACAATCCATGTTTCTGCAGAACTCCCATGACAGCCTTATTGCTTCAAATGATATATGCAAGTAGAAACTGGGATTTGATTGAATATAATTAAAATTCAAGGCAGAGGGTGTTATGATTGTTCAGATCACATGCATCAGATGACTAAACACCAGAGAAAGAAGATACTGCCTCTGCTAAAACGATAGCATCCCAATGAAGATCTGCCAACTGGTCACTGAATTTTGACTGGAAATATGAAAGACTATGTGTACCTCAGTAATCTGTAGTTGCTCTTCAGAATGTAGATATGAGAATATGGCCTGACATGCTTGTAACACTGGGATTGTTCCCATATATTTGAGAACACTTTTTTTTCCCCCTCCTCTTTACTGGGTCTACAACAGGACAAGAAGAATCTGATAATCCAGATCCTTGTATTTGGTCTCATAAAGGCTAACTGTTTACTGATACTTGGTTCCTGGTAATGGTGTAGAGCACCTCAAAATGCTAACATTAAACAAACAAAGCATTGTTCCCTGAGTGCTGAATTTTCTATGTGTGCTCTGAAAGTTCACATACTGACAGTGTGTCCCAGTTTAAATGAGACACGGGTCTTTTGCTGAGGATGTTATGAGGAAAGACCCAAACTCCTCCCTCTAAGCAATTATAAATCCGAAATTAAGAGGCTCCGATTGAGAGAAAACAAATTATGGAAAAGGAAAAAATAACAGCCCTTTATTAATAGGTATGTGTGTATTAGCAGAAACAACAAAAAGAAACAAGTAAAACAACCAAACAATACTCCTATACCCACAAATAATCCCCATCAAAAACAAACCAATAAACAGGCAAAGGGAAAAAGTAAACAGTTCAATTTTTCTCCCTTTGGTGCAATTCCAACCACAGTCACCAGGTGGTGCTGTTGGATCACTGGAGATGCACAACTTGTAGTGTCCTTTACCAGTCATGCCTGGGTTGCCGCCACATGGTTGGGTGGGGGGGTAGGGAAGAACATCCTTCAGGGTGTGCCGGAGGTACCAGAAAAAAACTGGGCCCTCCTTCCCTTCCCGCAAACTGGGAGAGGGGAGAGGGAGAGGAGGAAGAGAAACAACAACAACAACAACAAAAAAGACAACCCTCACTTACTCTGGCTGGTCAAACTGCTTGGCACTGTCCTCCCTCTCTCCCCGATGTGCACAAGGACCACAGCCAGAGAAAAAAACCCAAATGGAAATGGGGAAAGGAAAAAAAACCTCCAGGAAAAAAACCAAACAGCTCCTCTGCAATGAAGAATCCAGGTAGGGCCCGCAGCTGTCAAAACAGGTCCAGAACAACAGAAAGAACCACTTGGCTCTCACTCCAACCTGTCTTCCAGCCACACACCAGACCACAAGCTCCTCCTCCCCTGTTTCTCAGGAAACGAGAGAAAAAAGTAAACAGTAGACCTTCATCTACCCCATTTCCTAGGAGACTAAGTTCTGGCAATTAATGAGGGAGATAGTTCTTTTGTGTCTCTTAAGTGCTTACCTGATAGCTCTGCAGCAGTGGGCAGGGGGGAAGGGAAAAAATTTCTTGCCTGGTTTCCAAGAACCAACTAAACCATGACACAGTGTCTGATGAAACAAAAGCAGGGTAATTCCATTTAAAATAGCAGTCCCTCAGGATTACACTCTGGTACCAAGATACTAGATTCAGTTCCCAGGATAGCCCACGAGGATTCAAAATTACATTCTCTGTTTCCCATTTACAATGGAAAGACCTTATGGCACTAGACAGAGAAAATAAATTTCTAGAGCTCACTGATGGGAATATTCTGTTGCAGATTTGGATTTTGAACCTGTGCTGGTGTGGATATGACTGCCAAATCAGATTATTATATTGGACAGTGTATATAAAAATGTAAAACTCAATGGTTGTGCTGTGATATTTCTCCATAATATTTTCCTAGTTTCCCAGCACCTGTTTCATGGAATCTAAAATCATTCTTCTGTGTTTCACAGGACTCCTCCTCCATTAGTTTCCTCCATTGAACATGGATAATCTTACAATTTCTGCAAAACACAATGAATATAAACAGGTACAAAGAATATCCTGATTTGTTCATCTGAACTGTCCACCTTCCAATTTCACTTAATGTCCTTCTGCTTTTGCGCTGGAAACCGCAGTGAACATTATTCAGCATTATTCATCTTCTCATTGCTACTCATGATTCTGTAATCCTTTATCTTATTCCATTTTGGTAACTTTTTGCCAGGTTGATGAGTCCTAGTCTTGTTATGGAAGTTATTTTATCCATTTGATGGATAGATGGATAGATGGATAGATTTTTACCCCTTTCTAAATAATTTTTACCCCTTTCTAAATAATTGTCAGTACTACCAGTATTGACTCTGTATTCAATACTATAGATATGTAACACCATGATCTGATGCTTTGCAGTTTTGTCCTCTCTTTCATTTGTAATAATTTGTAAGGTTCTTTTTGTTTTTCTGACTGCCACATAGCAGAGAGCTCATATTTTTAAAGTTATCTTTATAATGTAAATATTATGTTCTCCCCATTTTTAAGAGCAAATAGTTCAGGAGTCCATCACTATACAGGTAAAATAAGACACAGTATAGGCAAAATCAGAGATTTGTTTTCCCATGTCTTTAATTTCATATTAAAATTCAACTGAATTTCATTTATATCTTTATTATCCAATCACTATCACATTTCTTTTTCAGAATTTCCTGAACCTCACATATATTAATCTTGACCACTAGGCTCTGCATTACTTTGAATACCTCTTAATGCAACCGCTTTTTCAGATTACTTATATGTATGTGGGGGAAATGGATTTCAATGTTGTGTCCTCCAGTTTGGGAGTTAAACAATTCTGCTTCTTATCTTTTAGTTTTGAATTCTATAAATTTACTGTGGTGGGTTTTTTTTCATTACACTTTCTCTTGATACTTGCTTTACTTACATGCCTTAAATGTAGAGCCTTTTTCTAGGATATACCCCATTGAGCCATAGATATGACTTTCCCAAATATTCATTCTCTCACTGGCCCTATGAAACACAGTCACTACTCCAGGCACTTTAATTTGAAAGAACGCATTCACTCATGCTCTTTAGTTCAATCTGTACTCTAATGTAGATCTCAATACTATCTCCAAAAGAAATTTTCAGACAGAAAATACCAATGTCCATATGGTGTCCACTTCAGAGTCTCAATCAGATGCACTATTCAGAAAAGCTAGGAGAATTTCTTCTAATTTTTCCATGGCTCTCAGCAACCGTGAACTAGCTATGGTGAACTCCACTCCTAGGCTACATAGTTCTCTCCATGCTTGTACAGTGAACATACACACGCTGTACAAGCTTATGAAGTCCTCCAGGTATTGAGGCGCCTAAAGCTGTGTTCACTAACACCCCAGTTCATTTCTGAACCTGAATCTGATCTTCACATATGAAAGAAGTATAAACTCACATCTTTTCCACATCAGTTATTTGCTCATACCTTTCAGTAAATGCATGGGAGCTGTTATTTCATAAAAGCTCTGCTGTCACTCAAATTCATTTCTAAGCCAATTTAATGGCTCACCAAGTACAACAACTTAAATAAGCCAAAGACTCAAACAAAGAAAGCTTATGAAAAAGAAAGTTGGAAACACAAAACACATTTGACACTCAGAAAAATTGACTTTACTTGATTTTTTTTTTTTTTACAGGAAATATTTGAATAATTATTGGTCTCTCTTGAGACTAGAAGACAACATTTATTTAAGCTAAGTCGAAATTTCTGATCTTGCTACATGTCTTTCCTAGGCAGCTGCATAGAAAACACATTCATTTTAGCAATCACTTTGACTGTAAAACAATGACACTTACATATGAATGAAGTTATAAGAAAAATATACACGGTCATCTTAGAACAGCATAACAGTTGTCTATCTAATGACTAAAGCATTCTCCAGTTGAAGAATGTATTTTTGTTGTTTGTTGCTTATCTTTGTTCCCCTCAACAGACCACGCCATTGATTACCCTCCTTTTCGTTTTACAAACTGCAACTCTTGTCATTTGTTAGAATTTAACACAACAAAATAGTACATTAATGTTCTTTGGCAAACGTTCTTCCTGTCCCTCCAGAAGAATTGTTTAAATGAAAAATGTTCTCAGACTCAGCCAGTCAACTCCTTCTTTCTTCTTCATGATTTCAAAACCAGATACTTTCATATAATTTGTCTTCAGTCCTTATAGTTTTGTCAGTAAACCTGGTCGGTCAGAGAGAACTCATGAGTAAGTCTCTTTTCTACTCTCAGTCATATAAACATTACAGAACTCTATGAGATATAAACTGACAAGTTTTATGGTAAATTTCATATTACTTGAGGAGGGATTAAGTCAAAGGACTGATGGAGAAAAATGCTCATTGTGATTTACCTGTTTATTATTTTACAAGAGAAAAAGGCTTGTATTTTACACCACGTGAATTCCACTTGGAATTGGGTTCCTTCCTCCTTCAGTGAAAAGGGGTTGAATGAGGGTCAAAATCTGAAATGTCATCTGGAAAATATTAAGACAGAGAAAATTTGCATTCCTTATCCCTTACTCTGTCTAATTACCAGTTTACTACATATTATTATTTTATAGAAATCTGAAATGCTTAAAATAGGTCTTCCCAGTTCTTCTGATTGTTCAAGTGCTCTTAGACACTATTATTGTAGAGTATGAAAATCACAAAGCCTTAATGTGACATGTTTCTAATCAGTGTGTCTTGAAAAAAGAAGTATTTTTTTCAAGTGACAGCATATTGTTACTTTCACTTCATTTAAATTTGCACATGGCAATTCCACAGTACTTACATTTTGAAAAACCCTTACTGTCATTTTGTGCAATTTTATAGTACAATACTAATGTAATGCTAACACTAAATTCAACTGCTTTCTAAAATGCAGCACAGAATAACTCTCTTTTCTTTTAAGTGATCTTTCCTTTACCTCATTTTTAATAAACTATAGGAAACATTAAGTATGCTACTGATGCTTTCACAGAAGTACTTATATGACACTTTCATTCTGTTTTTAGACTCATAATCTGAATTAATTATGAATGATGCAAAGATTATAAATGATTGGGTTGTCTTCTGAAAATGTAAATTGATTTTACATGCTTTTCCTTCTGCTTCTTTCTAAAATAGACTTAATGTTCCAAGCTGAAACATCTGCTTTCAATAAAATCCTTGTGCATTTGTCCCATCAAATGCACTTACAATACATAATTTCTCTTTTGTTTGCAGCTATTTCCATAATTTTTCCTTGTCTTTGTTTCAGACTTATAAAAAAGGAAGTTAAATCCTTTGTCCATCTGAGGCATATTGTCATTTTCCTTGGGATGATGAACCTCAAAGCTTGGGGTAAAGCGCAATAGACATAATTTATGACCTGGAATGAGATATTCACTTGGGACACATGAAACCTAAGTGAGATCTGCCACTACACCAGTAGGTCTGTTCCTGACAAAAAAATGTAAAGAAGAGGTTGCATCCTAATTCCCTTGGCTTCACCTGGTATGGGGAAACCAGTGTGTCACTCTGAAGTTTGCCTCTGCAGGCACTGGTGTACGCTAAGAGGCCAGCAAAGACTTCTGTAGAAAGCAAACATCATGGCAAGTTGTTTTTCCCATAGCACAGAGGAAAGACACAGAAGTTCCTTTCATCTCTTCCCATTTCAGCCAATTTTTCATTTCAGGGAGAGAAATCAAGGACATCAGGTATTTCCTCTTCATTAGAAGAGGAAATGGGAGAAGTTTTTTGTTTGCTACATCTCACCTCTTGCAGTGGCTCGAGAGGGTCTTTGGCAGAGTTAAAAAAGGAGTAGAGGCTGCCCCTTTTGCAAATAAAAATCTTCCAAATCTTCTTTGTCTTCATATCCATGCCAAAGTTAATAAATCAGCCAGAGAGTGAAAAAAAGGGTCAAGCTGAATGTGGTAGTGTGTACACACAGACTTTTCAATGGATTCTAGGAAACTTATGTATAAACATGAGACAAAACCAAAACACACCCTGCAAAAAATGAACAAAAATTCACTTTCAAAGTTGTTTTTTTTTTTTTTTTTTTTAATTCTATACCAATTCAGCTTTCAGTGAAAGTGGCTTGCAAGTAAAGCTCAGAAATAATTTACAGTTGCATCTGAAAGTTCAACTGTTTTTTTTTTTCTTTTTAGTTTTTCATGACTTCCACCTCCCACCAAATTATTTTAATAACCTCGTTGCAGACTAAGTAGGCAGTTGCAGCTTTAATACCTACATTTCCTTTAAGAAGTTTACAGATCATTCTGTTGAGAGGAACAAGGAATTATTTAGGGTATTCACTGAGCAGCAGCTGCTAATTCCCCTTCCTTCCCCTGTACAGTCCCAGAAGGATCAGCAAATTCAGTCTTTAAGCCATGTCTTCAACTTCTCTTTCTCTCCCCCCTGAACATTATCAGTGATTCAATCCAATATCAACTCTTCAACCTAACTATCTCCCTAGCTTTCCATAGCACAGAACAACTTTAACACAATGCTTTTGGAGCAGGTAAATTTAACTTTTCTCGTGTTTTTGAGAAGCCAAGCCAAGATCCAGGTAAATATTCAGATTTTCTGAAGACCTTTCGAATACTGGAAATGTAAATAAAAGAGAGCTTTTTAGTTTTTTGTTTAATTTACCCAATATAGATTATGTTCTCTGTTGGTCTTTTACTTTGTTCTAAGATGATTTCATTTTCCAAGGCTACATTCCATAAACTATAAAAACCTGTAACATTTATTTAAAAACACTTTTAGTATTTCCTGCTAATCAGTCCCAAATTTGTTGGTGTTTACTTATCACTATAAATTTATACTGTATAATGTGCCTGTTATGTTGATTTCATCTGTACTACTGCATACAGCAAGTCTTCACGGTGCATTACATTTTTTGAGACCTTTATCCATAAACATTCCTATAACATTCTACCATTTGCAAAATATCTTGAATTCAGTTTTTCTGTTTTTCTCTGCATGTGTAAAAACAAAATTGAAGAAATAAGATATAAAAGCTGTGAATCAGCTGACAAAGTTAACATGAGATTTTCTCTTTTTTTCCAGTATTCTGGAAAAAGTCAGAAATTATAGTCCTGACTGGTTTTTGCATTAAAAACTAAGCGTAATCAAGAGAAAAATTAAGATAGTTTCATTACATCATTTAAATGCTTTCCTAAATCGAAAGTCTAAACAGAATTTTTTGTAACAGCCCTGTGTATGGTATGAATGGTTTATCTTTGCAACTCATTCATACCATGATCACCTGTTCAGTTATCTTGTGTCACATCTAAATCTCGGGAGCTAGTGTAGCCATCACTTCTGGAAGTGACTGAAATGTCACATTCCCATGGAAAATAAGAATATAGTGAGCAAAGCTGGAGGCAGTAGCTGCTCTAGCTGACGTTTTTGATATTTTTGGTTTTCCTTTATTGGTAGCTATTTTTTCAATTTTATTTTTCAATAAATAAAAAAGGATGTTTTGTAGTTATACACCACATTTCCTGCCAATGGTACTCTCTTTTATTGTGATTAGAATTTTACATTAAGTGTTAATGCTTTTTACTAAGAAGCACATTAATTGTATCATCTAGTTTCAATTAGCTCTAATAGAGTGCATGTATAACTGCAGAGTCTATTGTGCATGTCCTCACATAGATGGAGAAATGGAGTAAAAGCTATTATTTTGATGTCCTGATAAATTATGTTCCATATTATGTTAGATTAACAAAATGCATGACTAATGTCCCATGTACACATGAGCTGTGACAGCATTTCTGAGTGTTAGTAAGTCTGAACATTGGCTGATGTCCAGTTTCTTTTTTTATGGTAAATGCAAATGAAGTCTCCATCTTCTCATTATATTTTGTAATTTAGTTCTAAATGCTCAAATCTAGTTATTGTTGTTGGCGACTTTTATACTGTAGCTCTCCAGATTGAATTAAAAGTAATAATAAAGATAAAGTAATGATTATATCTAGATTGCAGCCCGAAGACAGTTGTTCTTTCTGAAAGCACATTGCAAAATTGCACATAAAGAAATTAGTGGCGAAAGGCAGCACTTGTTTGAAGCACAGTGGACTTAGAGATATTGAATTTGTTTGCAAACTTCACCAGTATTCAAACCAACAAAGAGATTTTTCTGTGTAACAGAACATTAGTATCAGAAAATTATGTTACCATTTTGTTATACAAAGAAAAACCTTGGTTTTTGCAGCTGTGAGGTACTACTGAGACTAAGACCATGGAAGCGTGCTAACAGCACTGACATCAGAATGAGGACATGGTTGGCTGCAACCCTGTAAGACACATCAAATAGCAATTGTAAGAGTCTTTTAGAGACCGTCAGATAGCGCAAACTGATCCATTCCCTACCACCACTAGGAGGACCATGATGTTTTTCTTATACATAAAGCACCTGGAAACTTTGTTTCTTTTTCTTGTGAATCTGGTATCGTAACATTTTGGAATAGAATGGCCTGGATTGGAAGGACCTTAAAGATCATATAGTTACACACTGCCTGCCATGGACAGGGATACCTTTCACTAGACCAGATTTCTCAAAGCTCCATCCACCCTCACCTTGAACACTTGAACAGGAATGGGGCATCCACAGCTTCTCAGAGAAACCTCTTCCAGTGTCTCACCACCCACACAGTAAAAAATTTTTGCTTTCTTCCAAGCCTGGATGATACTTGATTTGCAGAAGCATTACATAATGCGAGTTCATAAAATAGTTGTCATAGCCTGGGCTGCTCAGGTCAACTCTGGACACAGACATGACCTAAGTACAAATATGATTGGTCCAAGGTACACACCAGATATGGTGTCTGGAGTATTTGGTTTCTAGACAGAAAATAGTATTGTCTTTAGCATGTGCCATTGAGTTCAGGATCGTGTTTTAATGGCACTCTTTTGCTTTCTGATGTGACTACAATCTTAGATGTTCTTAAAATATTTACTGACTCCTGGAGTCCCTGTGCAATAAAAAAGTGAGAGCAGAGGACAACCTCATTTGTCTGAGAGTAAGACCAGTTCTTGGATTGACAGGAGACTGCAGTGAATCCTTGCATGAAGAGAACAATGACCTAGGTCTTTAACCTGGTGCAAATAAATATATGAATATATTTTACACGAGTTGAAAACTGTACTTTGAATCTACATCTAAGCCATCCTAAGCACAATGTAGATGAGAGGCAGGTGCAGTGGGTACAGTATGACTGGGAAGCAGTGCATCTATGACTGTGGCATAGGATACAGAAATTATTCATTTTGCACTATATTTTGCAATCCAGCACTGTGTGATGCAAAATACTGCTTCCTTAGAGTGCAATAGACATGCTCAGACTACTTCAAAGTATATTTGTGATCCAAATATTCAAGGTGTGCCACATATGAAAGGTATAAAAAAATCATAGTGCTTTTCCTTGAGGACAATGGTTTGGTAATGCTGAAAGAGGCTATGCCTAATGGTAAGGTTGGAGCCCTAGAAGCCACCCTGGTAAGACTCTTCAACCCATGTCTAAATATTTGACAGCTGGGCTATAACATACAGTGACTTATTAGTTACTGTTAGTTTTCACCTATTTAACATTAGTGAACACTGCAAACAAGTGCTGCTGCTGCTGTTAACCTGGAGAATGAGATCAATTTTACACATATCTTCCCAAAAAGCTCATCTTTGAAACATCTTCACAGTTGTTTGGTGAATGATGAACAAATTAGCAAATTGAATCTGACAGAGTAATACTTCTCTAACCATTCTTAACCATTTTTTCATGTCAATATGATTCAAAAGAAAATAGAACAGTAAGGGGGAAAAAGGATAGGAATGCAGTTTATTCTGTGGGCAAGTATTCCCAGCTACTTAAAGGACAAGTCAAAGACAGAAATAACAGTTTTAATAGTAAATGGATATTGCATGTTGTAGAGGTAGCAAATTATTTCTGAGACAACACAGTTGTTGAAATTTAGCTATTTGACAGAGAACAGAACCTCTGAAGGGCTTTTGTGTTTGTGCTGGTGGAACTATAATTGAAGCAATGAATAGGTCAGAGCTTACTGAGACTTATTAACTGCATCACCTGTCCTGCGTTATTGTTACTGCTTTTAAGGCTTTTAACTGTGCATGTTTTCCTCAAGAGGAACATATATAGTTTTTGAAGAAGTCTTTTCTTACCAGTCTACTTAAGTGTCTAAACATTACCTAAGTGTAGACTCATCACCTTTATCTAGGGAAAAATAAGCCTCTGGAGGGACTGTTTCAACTCCTCCTAAAATATGGATCTAAGATTAACTTGTTTCCAAAAGTGTCCTTTCTCATCACAGGGTTTAGGAGAAACCTAGAGTGATTAATGACTTATATGTGTTTTGAGATAAAACTTACTGTTGGTATGTTTTCATTTAAGATTAGTACACAAACAGTCCCACATAATGGCAGAAGTAATGGCTCTATTTGTATTCTAGGAAATTATCATTGAGATAAGAATGGGCAGATATGCTCTGTTTTCTCTTAGACTGTTCTGTGAAAAACATTTACCTGTGATTAAATTCTGCTCTTTTTTAAGTAAAAAGACTAACTATTACGTTTTATGACAGATTTATTCATGAGTAGATAGACCTTTCTTTTTTTTTTTTCCCCTTATATTGTAAGTTCTCTTCAATATGTTGCAGAAACTTTAGCATTCTAGTAATGAACATTTCTAATTTGAAAAGTTGTGATATAATCTGAGTATATGGACTGGGATTATCTACAAAGGTGAAAAGGAGGGCTACATTTTCTTCCTCAAAAAGCCTTTGTTTATGGTGGACAAAGTTTTTGAAAGTAATCACTGTAATTAAATTGAGAAATCATACACAAATTTCATTGTAACATTTTATGCCATTAACCTATTCCAACTAAACATCCAAAGTTAGTTGTCCCTATTGAAAATCACATCTAAATAGACCAAACCTGAAAACATCTAGCTGAAATACACATCTCTGGTATCTAGTTCACCTGTAACATGTAGGTTTTCATAGATAACATTTATTATTTTAGAGATGCGCCTCACCCCCCAACAAATTCAGTGTTTCTTCCTATCAGCTAGCCACAAGACATAGGTTCTGATTAGTCAGTGGGTATCTTTGCATGTGAATCCACATGACATTCCTTGAAATACTTTTGAATACTTCTATTTTATTCCTATATTACATTTCTATAATGCTCCTAATCTATTAAGTTTATGAACCTCCTTCCTTCTTTTCAAAAACATTTTTGCTTATTTTATTACAGATCATACTTGCATAGTTAATCATCAAAGAACTATCACAGCAAATAGATAAATGCTTAATAATCATAGTTTAGAGCTATAAATATTAATCAGATCATTCCTCTGAATTCAAGCACTGCTTTGTGTTTCTTCCTTTCCTTTCATTGTCAAATCTTATTGGAGTCAGAACTTTCTAAATTGTGGTCTACAATACTTTTTTTTACTGATTTAAAATTACATGTTGCACTCCATGATTGCTAATCCTATTTTACAGTTTTATACTTTTTATAGGAGAAAGTGATTGTGATTTAAAGTGCATTAAAATTCTGGTTATGTTAAAAGTTGTGACATATCAAGTAAGGAGATGAAAAGGGAAGTCTTCAGGGCAGAAAGGACAGTCATATCTGATGTAGGTGAACCAGATACACAAAAAATATTTCATGTTTTTTTTAATAGAAGGATTTTATAGTCATATAAGAACACTTCCACTGGAAGTTGTTCATTAAAATCAGTCCTGTATGCTTATGTTTCAAAACTCTAGAGTCTGAGAAGTGATAACTTCCCATCACAAGCAGAAGCAAATGATCTTATTTCATTAAAATAATTAATTCAAATCTTATTTAAATTTATGAAATGGAAAGGGAGGATTACAAGTCAATTTACAGCATTCTTTGTTTAGCATCAAAACTAGAAAATCAAGGAAAACAGTTACAAATTCTGTATCAGTAATGACATTTTCTTTTATCTACCTTTTCACTTTAGATGCATAGGTTTTCTGAGCAAGAACTCTCTGTGTCTGCATATTGATAAAGTACCTAACTCAAAGTATCTTCTAAGTGATGCTTTTAATAAAAATAGTAAACCATCGTCTGAAAACCTGTTTTGAAGTAAAAGCTTGGATCAGTAATTTTTCCTGATTATATCCTAGAGTAAACTTTGATTTTGGAAATTTCTGGGGTAAGTTTTTAACAGATCGAGAAAGGTGAGGTTTCCATCTTGCATTTGAGCATCTGCAGTTACACAAAATTGTGTGGGTCTTAGATTGTTTCTTCTACTGTTGTTAGAAGAATATTAATGTTCAATATTTCAATTGTCAGCTGAATAGTACTTTATTTTACTTATATATATGCTCCATGAAAAGAAGCATCCATCCTTTTAAGTATGGGCAGTCCCTGATATGAGTCAGAAATACAGTAAAATCTTTTCTCAGTTATTGTCCTGAATAAACCTCTATGACTGAAGGCCTATTTCTGATCTTTTTGGAATTCTTCCTGTTTCTATCAGCTCAGGAAACACATCTCACCACTCACTCTTTCAAGATCAGTGACCTAGGGTCATTTTACCATTCAGTTGTCTGAGAAGAACTGAAGCTGCTAGACACAACTGAGTGGGAGGGATTCTGATGCTGGTGAAGTGTTTTGCCATATTTTGCTAGTTAGAAGCTCAGTTTTCTGAGACAGGCCACAGGCAGCAGATGGGTTTATGTAGATTCATTTTCATTTATTCTTTGTAACATATTGTTATTGCCAGCTCCCTTTGTCTTTTCTGATAATAAGTAACTTTAAATCCTCATGCTAATTTTTTTTGGATGGTATAGAGCAGAGGTAATTTTGAGTGTGCTTCTTTGCTAGATTCCCACAAACAGATGTCCTTTATGCTTTACTACTTTCTCTCTGGGAGCTGTGCTGATGAAATGAGTTAGCAGTGTGTTGCATGTTAGCATTGTCATCATGTACAAGTTTATTAGTGTGTGATACCCACCATATGCATTGATCCAGGACACCTTGCAGTACCATGCTAGGGTTTTTTTTTATTAATTCATAATCTGTAGAAGGGATCATGGCAAAGACTGCAGCAATGTGGAAGGTTTGAAAGGGCTGGCATGAACTAAACAGGGTAATAAGGAAATAACCCTGGCAATCTAGAGGACAGGAAAAAGGTAGGAAGGCAATTTTTGTCCCTGTCTGCAAAATTTCTGAATTTCCATTCAGAACCAAATGACATTAAGTTTCTGGAGCATTTTTTGGTTTGCCTTCATAGTGGAAAAAACCTATGTCACAAAAATTATGCTCCTGCAAGGCCAAAACCTGGGATCAAGAAGCTAAGGAGTTGTATGAGATTATATCCCTGGTCATCTTACCCGATGAAAAGGTCACATCTCATTATCCTACATGTCATATTCATGCCCTGCTTATTTCTCTCATCCTTTATTTCAAGAATAAGTCAGAAGTCTCTCCTTAACTCAAGAGGCAAGTCAAAAGAGCAAAATTTGCTGCTGATCAAGCTTGTGAGTAAAATGCATTTGGATTCTGAAAGAAGTGTATTTCTGCAATGAAAAACATTTTGTTGAAAATTCTCTGCATCTCATAAATTTATTACTTCAGAGCTATATGTCATTGCAGACTTCTGTATTGAGAGAATGAAACAAATGAAAATATTAACACCATGCCCTAAACAAGTGGGTTAATCTCAGGGTCCCATGTACATAGTGTCACATTCACTTTGTGAGAACACAAGTCAAATTCAAAGAAGATGAATATTCATATTTTATAAGGTAAACAAAAATAGAAACTATGTTATATCTGAACAGCTTGCATTAAGAGAGTCTGCAAAGTATCTGTGCATTAGTTGGTACTTGAACTATATGGTTCTAATTACTTGCATTTTGTAACATTTTACCTTCATATTGCAGTAACATTTCTTCCCTCAGTATGTAATCATAGAATCATAAAATATCCTGAGTTGGACAGGACCCACAAAGATCATCCAAGTCCAACTCCAGGCACTCCACAGGAGAGCTCCCAGAATCACACCACGTGCCTGAGAGCATTTTCCCTGCGTTTCTTGAACTCTGTCAGGCTTGGTGCTGTGACAACTTTCCTGGGGAGCCTGGTTCAGTGCCCAAACACTCTGTGGCTGAAGAAGAATTCCTTAACCTAACTTAAACCTCCTCTGGCACAGCTTCATGCTATTCCCTCAGGTCCTGTCACTGGTCACCACAGAGAAGAGATCAGTGCCTGCTCCTCCAGTTCCCCTCATGAGGAAGTTGTAGGCTGCTGTGAGGTCTTCCCTCAGTCTCTTCTCCAGGTTAAACAAGCCAAGTGAGCACAAGGGCTCCTCGTATGGCTTCCCCTCAAGGCCCTTCACCATCTTTGTTGCCCTTTTTTGGGCACACTCTAATAGCTTTACATCTATCTTATACTGTGGCATCCAAAACTGCAAGCAGTACTCAAGGTGACCACTACAATATTAATTCTGAGTGTGAACTGGAGACTTTTGTTTACCTTCTTGTGCCTATACATTGTAAAGTGCTTATTGTAGTGAATTCATTAATTTGAAAACAAAGTTATATTTTCAAATAGTTATATTAAAAATAAAGCAGTGGCTAATAACAATTAAATGTAAATTAATCCAATCTCAGAATTTTTACCTTTTCTTATAAAGCCTCACTATGCTTGAGCCCCAGGACATGACACAACTATGTCTAAAAGTTTATTGCTCCTAAACAAGAATTGTGCCAAGGACACCCACAAGTCCATATTAGCACAGACTATTCAGTAGTTGATTGATCATTGTTACATGATAGGTTGATTCTTTGCATATTCTTTGGGTTTTTTTTGAGTTATATAATGAGTAAAATGTATATAATGTGCCACTAGGGAAAATCTGTAAGGTTTAGTTAAATTCTGAACTTCTGGGAAACTCTCACATTTCATTATTTTTTTCCAGAAACTATCAGCAATGGAAAACTGTAAAACCATTTTGGTCATTTGTAGCCCTGTAAATAATTTAAAGATGCTCATTTAAATTGTGGGCATAACAGTTAACAATTACTGTGAGTGAAACCAGTCTTATGAAGGAACCAGTTAGATCACACCTTAATAATAAATTTTCTAGTTTTTGTCATCTCACTGCAATTTTAAGAATTAAAAGGGAAGAACCTTTTCCATGGCTTTGATATCCAAATAGTCACAGCCATTTGGAACACGTACACCTTCTGAAATGATGCTTCTTATTTAATAAAAAAAAATTGAAATGTTTTTGTTTGGGGTTTTTTTGTTTGTTTAGTGTTTTTTTATATACAAAGAAATGCATTAGCACTAGTATTGAACAGTTTTCTAGGAAATAAAAGTATTTCTATGAATCACTCATAGAACATTTATGGAATTATTTATAATGATATTGTGTTTATGAAACATTTTCTCAGAACATGCACATGTGAATAAAAAAACACTGGCAGTAGCACATAAACAATTGCAAAATTATATTTTGTGTTCAATTATTAGTGAAAGTGGAATTAATTTTCTAGAATGATCATTACTGAGGTAATACATGACAATCCAATTGTATTTATGATATCTTCCTTATAGGTTGTCACACTAAAAGTCAAAGGTGTAAGGTATTTATATAAACTACTTTAAAGTAAATTCAATAATGGAGACTAGGAAAACAAAGACAGGCTTTGTCTTTCATTGGAAATTTAACAACTGAAACTGCAAATCACATGAAAATACTTATTTCCTTCAAAAACTCCTGTAATAACAAAAAGTATTTGAGCCAACAAATTAGAGATATTAAACCTAAGTCATTGCCTCGGTTCTTGCAATACAAATTCACTTCTGGATACATTTAAAATGGAATATAGTATTTCCTCCAAATTGTATTAGATAAAGTCATGGACTATTAACACTGTTGTCATTCATCCCATTTCAATGAAAAAGCAATTACTTATGGCAGATTAATGCAAAAACTACCCATAATCACAGTAGGTTAGGCTGAGGGTTTATTAGAAAAACACAAGCCATTTAAATTAACCCAAATGACCAGCATGTCAGTTCAAAAGAAACATGTGCTTTAATTTGTTAAACTGTAACCTTTGCTATATTAGAAAAATACTTTGACACAAACACTTTACAAATGTCAGCAGAAAATCCATACTCCATTTCTTCACATTGGTTTTGTGACACAGTGTTTGCTGATATTCGTCAAGGGATAAGTTAGGATTGATTTCCTTCCACCCTTACTCTTTTCTCTTGTATTATGGGGAATTAAAGGGCAAAAATTACCTATTTTTTTCACAGACCATTCATATGGATATGCTACAGTAGGTAAACTTAACTACTGCCTGGAACTTAAAGGTCAACAAAATCTCTCTAAAAGGTTTCAGTTAGAGAAGGCCAGAGCATCCTAAGTCTGAAAAGCAAAAGTAATGCAGAAAACTGAAGAACCCACCAAAATAGACTTACTGAAAATAGCTTGATTTAAAGAATCAGTATTATTACTTGCTTTAGGATAAAATCTCTTAATTTTCCTAACTGTTTCCATCTGTCCCTCAAAAAAATCTTGTCACCATAATATTTAAAGATTTATACACTGGAGGTTTGTTCCCCTGTTGAAATAATGTAGCCTTTTTGCTAATGCATTTTGAATTGAATGGGAAGGCATGATAAAGACACTTTGTAAATACCATTAAAACCAGTTCCTATGAATGACTCAAGCATGATGAGTTTCTTCATTTCCATGCCTACAGTTTCAAGTATCTGACCATGAGCTCCTAGCATACCTGACAAATAAACATGCATATGTTATGACCCAACCTTGAGGCAGAGTAACTGAGGTTCTTGTTAATTGGTCCCTTGGGGCAGATTAGAGTGAAAAAATACTGAATGACCATATATATATATGGCAGGTTTATTTTAGAACAATTTGGTTGTGATGGAAAGGGTTATTATCTATAAAAGTATAGCAATATAAAAGTATAATAATATCACTTAAGAAAATGTATAGGGAAAATACAGAAAGAGAAATAAAGAATAAGAATAGATTCTGGAAAGATATCACTACCCATGAATTCTCTGATTTTTGCAATTTAGATGTCTATTGGTTGAAGGGATGGTCACAGCCTTTATCTGTCAGATGTGTAGGAAGCCCATGAAACAAAAAGTTTAATGTCTTAATATACATTCAGTTTCAGCTGGAAATGCCCAGGTACCTTCCCTGGGGGGGGGCGGGTCAGAGTTTTACACCGTAGGATGCAACACTGTGAATCATGCACAGTCATCCAGTTGAAGGCCTCAGAAATGAGTTTGTGGGCACTTTAGGTGTTTATTACCTCTTCTGAGGCATGGACAGCTGTTTCTCATGTTACCATAGTTAACCCAGTTAAGCCTTATCAGAAGGGATGAACACCTTGAGGCCCAAACTCCTTTGGCTGAGTGGGGGGACTTTTATACCTGAACCTCTTTGGGAGGGAGAGCATTGGCATGACTGTGCTGTTTCAGAAGTATTTTTCTTGGAGAAAGCTTTTAAGAAACATTAAGTGGTTTTGTTCAAGAAACAAATCAAGAAACTACAATGCGGAAAATTACTGTCTTTCACAACATAACAGATACAAACCAACAAAGCTATGTATTTTGTGTGAATGTGGGTCTTTACCTCTTTATAGTCCTTCAGTCACAAGGAAGCAACGTAGTGAAAATGAATATTCATTTTTACTACGTATCTCAACCCAGGCGGGGGGGCTTCAAATGGACTTATACGTTATTACTCCAGGAGAATTTCTGAAATGGTTACATAAAGATTCTGTCTCAAGGATGTTTTTGTTTTCATCTATTGATAAAGATGGGTATTATGAGCATTCTGAGCAACAGATGAGGTAGATGGAGAACTAAGCCTTTGATGCAAACATAGAAGGAATATAGGTGAATTGAAAAAAAAACAGGCTAACAAAATAGTGCTGTATATATGTCTAAAAGAACTATTAAGAGTGAGGAGCAAAATCGTTTAGAAAGTAGTTATGTTCTGCAAATTTAAAGGGAAAGGGAATGATTACTTGTTTCTAAAAATTCCCAGAAATTAGTATCACAGATTCTACACTAGTCTTTCCTGACATATGAATCTTATGTTACTATGTCCCTTACTGATTGTAGAGAAAGCTGTCACAGGCTTGTATTTTTTAATAAAATTTAAAGAAATATTTACCTGTGTTGAACATTAACTACAATTAGGAAACAAAAGAATTTTTTTCTGCTGAGGTACACATACTAAATACATGTAGCCTCTAAAGCCATCTGTGATAGGATAAAACAAAGGGATTCCCACTTCTTGCATGGAATACTTTTTCTATGCAGGTATTGAAAAGAAGAAAACTTAATGTAAGGGATACAGATTGTAGAATATAGAGATAGACAGTACACTGGTTCAGGTGACTACTGGAATTTCAACTACCAGTTGAATTCAGCTGGTTTCAGTTAAAAAAAAAAGTGACCCATGGGTTTTCAAAACCATAAAGACAACAACAAAGTCTTACTTGAGACATCATTGTGCACTTTTACTTTCTGAATGCCATTATTCTCAATGCAAAACGATGAGGAACTTAACAAAATGAAGAAATCCTCACTGAAAAAAAAGAAAAAAATTGTTTCTTTCCTTGCAATAGAAAATGACATACGAAGTTCCAGTACTCTTTTCAAGAAGGCAATGGACCTTTGTAAAAAGTTTACTTTGGTTGAAAGACCAAGCAGCTTAAGTATTTATTTCCCAGGATGCATATTACCATATTGCTTAATAGATGTCAGTGATGTGATACTTGAACCTTTTTGATTAAGCTCCTGTTGAACTTTAGACTGCAATAATCAACAGTCTGTACAATTAAAATTTTAGATTATTTAAGAAGTCTTCAGAAGCACAGATATTATAATATGAGATGATTATTGTCGTTGTTATGAAAGAGTCTGCTGAATCCGGTGGGAATGTTCATCAGCATCCTGTAATCAGCAGCTACGGAGAATGCTTAATTACAGGTATTTAGGTGACACGTTGATGCAGTAGTACTGGTGCTGAAAGCAGAAAAGTTGCATGAATTATCGCTTGTAGCCATGTGAGAGGATATTAAAAGGCATCAATAACAATGTAGAATGTCTGACTATGTGGCTGCTTTTACTAATTTGTCTTACTATTAAACCACTGTGCTCAGCATAAAAGACCATTTGGTTTACATTTTTTCCTATCTCTGATATTTATTCAGAAAACAAATTATTACATTGTATTTGATTATCCAGATTTAAATGTTCATGGTCTATCTAAATAGTTTTGATGGATAAATTATACAAAAGAAAATGAAGTACAAATATGGATAATTCTTGTAACTCCAAGATTGTTTTTTAACATAATTTTCCTGACTGGATTAGGTGTTAAAACTGGACTAAGAAATTATGAATGCATGTTTTTATATATTCATGAATGTTTTATAGTTAAATTCATATAAATTAGTAAATCATTGTTTTGGTTTACTACTTAATTGCTTCTGGACTGTGATGTTTTAAGGATTAGGCTCATCAGACAGTAGTAAGTTTTGCTTTGACTTTTATATTGCATCCATAAATGAACAGAAATGTTTATATTCCACTTTTCGTGTAACAAAAACACACTTTCTAGTCTTATAAATACTAACCTTCTACTATCAAATTTGGGGTCCATGTGAAACCAGTGTTCAATATACACAATCTAAGAATTTTTAATGTTTTTATGTACTTTTTACAATCCCATTTCACTATTTAAATGTTTATAGTGTACATCTTTAATTTTATAATAAACTGTACATACGGTTTAAAAGGAACTGGCAATTAAATCTGAAATTTCCTGACAATCATATATATTAGTACTATTTTTCGTCAGCCTGATTTTATGTGTACATTATGCAACATTTTGCAAGAATTAAAAAAGTTCTTGACTCTAAAGTAAGTTGAAACACTGCAAATGTCATGATCCTCCAGTGCTTTCCTTTACATTAAATGGAGATATTTTGTGAGAGACTTACTGAAATCTTAACCTTTTTCTGGAATTTTTCCTTAAAGTAAAAAGGTTTCCATTGAAAAGGAAACTATGTTTTCCTATATTTACATATAGTTTCCAGGAGGATTTTTTTTCTCTCCCATCGTATGATTAACTTTACAAAGGTCTTAATCTGCCATCTGCATGCAGACTATCTGAGCATCTGAAACTGAGAATGCAAAGTGACATTTTCTCAAATGGCACTAATTGAATGCAACATATTGCAGAAGAAACAGAGAAAGCTTCAACCTCTCCCTGTCATTTTGAGTATCTACCTACTCAGGAACTATAATTAGAAAAAGTACCTGAGTAGTTTAATAATTTTTACTAATCAGAACCTTTAACCCTGTTCTTTAAAACTAGGCTGTATTTTTTTCCCATTTAAATACAAATATATAGTAGCTTATTGGTTTTATATTGCAGTTCAAATTAAAATTTTCTTATCTAAAATTAAAATTAAATTGTTTTTTCATATGAAAGCTATTCATGTATAAAAAAATAGGAAGGAGGGAGTGAGTAGAGGTTTTATTTCTTTGCTGTATGTGTTAATTCTTTATAGTGAAAAAAGGACTAATGAAAAAAATTTTAGGACAAGGATGGAACAATGAAGGTATGGTTCATGTGTGTTGTGATAGATATGATTTGTTCCTCTGTCTGTTCCAATTGAGAAAGAAAGCTGCTTCATACCTCACAGAATCACATAATCACAGAAATGCTGAGGTTGGAGGCAGGCTGGTCCAAACTCTTACTCAAGAAGGGTCACATAGAGTCAATTTCCCATGATCTTGTCCAGGTGGCTTTGAATAACTCCAAGAATGGAGACTCCACAACCCCTCTGAGCAACCCGTGCTAGTTTTCAGTCACCTTCACAGTAAAGAAAAAAATTTTCTGGAGGGAAGCACCAGTATTCAATTTGTACCCTTTGCCTCTTGTCCTATCGCTGAGTAAAACTGAAAAGATCCTGGCCCTGTTCTCTTTGCACAATCCCTTCAGACATTTATATACGTTGATGATATCCCCCATGAGCCTTCTCTTCTCCAGGCTGAACAACCTCAATATTCCCAGCATTTTCCTCATAAGAAAGATGTTCCAATTCCTTAATCATTTTTGTGTCCCTTCATTGAATTATTTCTAGTATGTCTGAGCCTCTTTTGTACTGGGGAGCCCAGAACTAGATGCCTTACTCCAAGTGCCTCAGCAGTGAGAATGGAGGGGGTTGACCTGCTGGCAATACTTCTAATGCAGCCCAGGACACCACTAGTTTTCTTTGCTGCAAGGACACACTGGTTGCTCGTGTTCCATTTGGTATCTACCAGGACTCCCTGGGTCCTTTTCTGCCAAGATGCTTTTAGGCTGGGTGGTCCCCAACATGTGTTGGTTCATAGTGTTTTTCCTCCCAGGTAAAGGACTGGTTTACTTTTCTTTGTGACTTTCATGAGCTTCCTTCCTGTCTACCAGTTTCTCCAACCTCTTGAGGACCCTTTGGATGGCAGCACAACCTTCTGGCAAATCAGCCACTCTTCCCAGTTTTGGGTCATTAGCAAACTTGCCTAGGGTACCCTTTGTCCTCCCATCCCCACCATTAATGAAGATGTTAAACAGGACTTCACTCACTACTGACTCCTGGGTACACCACTAGTTATTGACTTTGACCTAGACTTTGTGCCATTGATCACCACCCATTTTGTTGATTTTGTAATCACTCACTCACAGGACTGCTGGTTACTCTGTCCTTTCTCTATCATTCTTAGTTTAAATCCCTGCTGATGTCAGCCATGCTCTTGGTGAAAATAACCTTTCTCTCCTTTGTGAGAAGGATCCCATATCTCCCAAACAGACATTGATCTGTAAACAGGTCATAGAACCCAAAACCTGATGGACAACAGCAGTTCTTCAGCCAATTATTGACTTCTCCTATTAATCCTCTTCTCACACCCTTTATTGTTGATGTCAGGATTGAGGAAAACACCACCTGAGCTCTCAAGCCCTTGACTACTGGTCCCAGAGCTCTGTGGTCACTTTTGATACTATCTAGTTTTTCTGTGGCAGTATTATTTGTACTCACATGGAATAGGAGCAGTGTATAATAAACAAAGGAATTTGTCCAGGCAGGCAACAAACCTACAGATATTTGATTGGGTTGACAAATGGGTGCCTCTGTCCCCTGCAGCAGGGAGTTAAACATCTGACTCCTTTTCAAATTTGAGAGCAGCAAATCTTTTTAGTGATGCTTGAGTAGATAGATCAAGGATAGTTCAAAATTTTGCTTGTACATAAAGAAGTAAATAAAAATATATATAAAAAAGTAAAAATATTTCTAAGGTATCTTAAAAATTACCTTTTTGTCCTGTGATCCCACTTTTCCCATGTGTTATGACTCTTTAGGGAGCTGTAGTGATACAGGGAACTTAATAAACATTTAAGACCAAATATTCTTATCCTTTCTCTCTCTCTATGGTCTCTCTGGCTATGGGATCAATACTATTGAAGGGTCAGACCAGAAAAAACAATGTTCTGAGTAGACTCTCTCTAAATCTGTGTATAAGGGAATAAAAGTACCAGGAAAAGGCTAGAACTTTCTCCTTGTTTGGTACATTTTTTTTTGAGATATACAGTATGATTTCGCTGCCAGGTAGGTTAAAGGTTCAGCTCACTACCAAGAAGTGTGAATCATTGTACATTTTTGCACTTGAGAAGAAGGTTTAAAATCATAATTCCCATTTCCCACTTGGTTATGGAACATCATTCTCAGAGAACATATCAATAGAAAGGGAGTCTTGCAAGGTAGCTGACTGATCAGGGGAGAAAACCCTCTCTTCCAGTTCTTGATTCACTTTTTTTGTTGTTGTTGTTGGTTTGTGGTTGTTGTTTTTGTTGTGTTTTTTTTTCTGTTTTATATCTCAGATTACAGATACTGCAAGGAGGAGGAAACAGATTCTCTCAGTACTTCCATAGATACTAGGAAAGGCAAGATCTCTTCATTAATTTTAGAAGTTGTGCATCACATAACTGGAGACATATGGTTGAAAAGCAACCAAGTTGCAATAAAGTTTTAGACCTCCTAGTGGACCTTGTCTTTCTAGAACAGTGGGTATCCAGGAGACTTCCATTCAGACCAGGAAAAACTCAGTGAGTTCCATCAAAGTCAGATGACACTGTAGACCTTTCAGATTACAGTTCCAGCTGGAAATATCTAAATATGAGTGCTGGGTTCAAGGAGATTTTTGAAGCCTCATGCTGTTAAAACAAAAAGTAGGTCACAGGAGTACAAGAAATCCAGCTATGCTATCATTAAAGATTGCAGGAGGCTGTGTTGGTAACCTCGATCCTTTTAGGAGTATTTGTTTTATAGTAATCTTTTTTCCTCCTGTCCTTATGCTTTTATGTCATAGTGGAGATATAACAGGTTGTTTCTCTTTATAGTTATTTTAAATGATTATGCAATTGTGATTTTATACAGAAACCAATGAAAATCATTCAAGCATTTAAGCTGAATGATATTTTTTATATAAGATATCCAGAAAACACATGAAAATTTAAAGAAAAGACAGCACACAATTTCCTTTGGCAGTCATTTGCAATTGCTAACTGGAAATTTTATGTTGTACTTTCTGTCCTTACCATGGCTGAATGTTTGTCTGAAGACTTTTGAACCTCCTTTCTAGCAGCTTCCAAATGACTTTGCTGTTTAGTATGTTTCTACAGACTTTCTTTCAGTAAATAATAGAATAATGTAATCATAATGTTAAATTGAGTCTCTGAGACTTCACCAATTTTATCATCTTTCTCTACTGGTATTATTTAGTTGGATCTGAGAATGTAAAAAGCAAAAGCTAAAATGATCAATGAAGAATAAATTAGAGATAGTGATCTATCAGGCACATTTTTAAGGGGAAGCATCACTATTATAAAGCATAATTAAAATATAATGGACTCCAGATGCTACACAATCACAGTGTGTTTACTTTCAAAGCAGAAGACAATCAGACTGAGGAAGAATACGATTGAAATGTCCTATTTCTCCTTTGTGAAATTACTTTGGTACATATAATCAACTTGTTCAAGGACATTAGTCATGGTTACTCCTTCTACCACTACTGACTTCATGTATTCACAGTGGTTTGTATATCAAATCCACTTTGTATCTAAGATAATTAAATATCTGATCATATGTAAACTACAAGTTGATAATTGCTTATGATTTTTGGTAGTTAATGTCCTTAATGTGCTAAATTCACATTTCTCAATATTGAGGTTGAATATTTAACTCTGTTTTAAGGCACAGATATTCCCCTAAATTCATCAAAAGGAGTCTATCTTTTTAGATTTGTATTTGTATTTAGATTCAGACATATTGTTTCTTCTCCAGAGTCATAAATAATGACTGTTGTCAAACCATATAAATTGTTGCCACAAATCCCATTAGGGATTTTATAGGGTAATCAAATGTTCTGAGATGGCACTATGTTCATAATTTACCAGAGATTCCCCTGCATATACACAGACATACAGTATTTTGTATTTGTTTTTGAATTCCTTCTCTGTGGCCATGAACCAGTAGAGAAAAAATAAGAAATGCATGCACAAATAAGGTGTGGAACTCTGTGGAACTGTAGTAGCTCTACCAACATGGAACTAATGAGCTTAATCAAGTTGAATAAAATGTTGAATATAAATTATTTTTTATAACTGTTTCTTGTATTTTCATTCTGCTTTGCAGATATGATCAGGATGACTCAGTGATTGCAATGATGTTTGCTGTATTACAATTTCTTTTGTCTCTTTTTGATTCTATTTTCCAGCCCAAGTGAGACTTACATGTCTGTCAAACATGAGGGAGAATTTGATGCTCACCTCATTACTCTGAAGAGAGAGTTTTTAAGGGAGAACCAGCAAAACAAAATGCCACAAATCCTACCCTATATTCCTGCTGAGCTTCAGCTGAACCTGCAGCACATTTCCACCTCCAAGCTCTTTGACAAGCTCTCTAAGGATATCATTAAAAGTATACTGTATATCATGTGTAAGAAAGTGAAAAAGCATAAGATATAGTCTACAGTAGGCTGTATGCTTTATTTATATAATAAACCAAGTTCAATGACATATGATGTGACATGGGCTGTGGAGAAAGCATCTGCAGTTACACAAATAATAAAAGTCAGTAAAATGTCAAAAGCATGTTAGCAATAATTTTGGCTCTTTCAGACCATAGAGAATTATATCAGTTACAAGAATCCAGAATTACAAAAAGAAAATCTGTTCCCACCCATTAGAATAAATTGTTAAAGGTGTTTTGGTTAAACATGCTGGCCTGATGCATCCTCATCTTGGATATTGTCTACAGTTTTGGTTGCTGCAATGTAAGACAGATATTAATATATTAGAGAGCATTCAAAGGAGGGCAATGAAGATGGTGAAGGGCCTTGAGGAGAAGCCGTATGAGGAATGGCTGTGGTCACTTGGTCTGTTCAGCCTGGAGAAGAGGAGACTGAGGGGTCACATTGCAGTTACAACTTCCTTGTGAGGGGAAGAGGAGGAGCAGGCACTGATCTCTTCTCTGTGGTGACCAGTGACCGGACCTGAGGGAATGGCCTGAAGTTGGTTCAGGAGAGGTTTAGGTTGGATGTAAGAAAAAGGTTCTTCACCCAGAGGGTGGTTGTGCATCAAGAGAAGTTGTTACAACCTGGCAGAGTTCAAGCAGCATTTGGCTGATACTCCCAGGCACTTAGTGTGACTCTTGGGGATTGTCCTGTGCAGGGTCAGGAGTTTAACTTAATGATCCCTATGAGTGCCTTCCAACTTGGCATATTCTGTGATTCTCTGAACTCCCTCCTTTAAATTCTTAGTTCACCATGTAATTTTTTGGTTTTTTTAATAAATACAACTCCTTTCTTCTTGAACTAAGAACTTGAAAATTTTATGCTTAAATTTGTGTAACTATATCACAATCAGCTTTTGGGTAATTCAGGTTATGGATTATGAAAAAATTCAAATCAGTCATTGTGTAAAAATGCATACTGATATTAATTGAAATGGGAGTTAAGTAGTGACATAAATATTTGTACCATTTTTCTAAAATTTGTAAATGGTATTTTCCTAAGAAGAAAAAACCAAAACAGTAGTGCTAAGGTTAATGAACATGTTAGATAAAAATTTAATTTGAAATAATAGTTGATGCATATGTTGATTTTCATGCCAAGCTTGTCAAATAGGGGGAGATTAATCCAATATTACTTCATGCTTCTAGAAGGTAAATGTCTTAACATAAATTAGTTGTTTAGGTTGTTTCTGAAATCAACACTGAAAGATTTTACAGGACAATTCACATCAGTCTATAATAAATATATAAAAGAAATATAGTCATATTCTCTGGAGCAGCCTCTCTGTCTAGGTTATTAATAACTAATTTCTCATCCTTCACAGAGTCTTTAAAAGCATAGGCATTTTTCATACTGTTACATGGGCCTGTCAAGTGCATATACATTTGATTTTGAGCACGAAATGTGCTCATAGGTTGGAACATTTGATTTTATAGATCAGTGTTATCAGAGTGAGCTTTTTGTGACAAGCTATTCATCTTGAAAGACTTCATCCAAATGCAGAGAGATGCTCTCAGTGACAATTGTTACTCTTCATTCAAAATGTTACTCACACAGAAAATAGGACATTGTCAGACATTTAACAGATTCTCACAGAATATGCTTAGTTGGAAGGGACACACAAGGATCATTGAGTCCAAATCCTGACCCTGCACAGGACTGTTCCCAGCAGTCACACCATGTGCCTGAGAGTATCATCCAAATGCTTCTTGAACTCTGTCGGTATTGGTGCTGTGACCACTTCCCTGGGGAGCCTGTTCTAGTGCCTGACCATCCTCTGGGTGAAGAACCTTTCTCTTATATCCAACCTAAACCTCCCCTGACACATTTTGACTCTTTCTACAAGCAAAGTTACAGTCAATGTCCTGCATTAGCCATAAGGTTGGACTACTGAAATTAAACACATTGATACTTATTCCTCTCATGCTCAATAAGACATTGTAGAAGAGAGGGCTTCACAGACACCTTATTGCAGCCTTTCAATACTTAGAAGTAAGATGGGAACACATTTTTTAATAGGGCCTATAGTGATATGACTTGGGATAATGGCTTTAAAATAAAAGAGGGTAGATTCAAACTATGTATAAGGAAGAATTTTTTTATGATGAGGGTTGTGAGCCACTGAAAATAGGTTGCCCAGAGAGCTGGTAGATGCCCCGCTCTGGTAACAGTTAAGGTCAGGTTGGATGTGACTCTGTTCAATCTGGCCTACTCCAAGATGAGCTCATTGCAGGGATTTTGGAATAAATGTTTTTTAAAGGTCCTCTTCAATCCAAACCATTCTATGATTTTATGAGCCATTCACCTTCATAATATTTAGCACAGTCTTGAAATCTGAGAAACTAGGAAGAGAAGACTCATATGTGTAGGGTAACTAGATATTACTACTACTAACAGCTCACTATTACCCTAGGTTACCTAGGTTGAGGTGGATAAATAGTAAGAGGTTAATCTGTATTTCAGTGGACCAGTGACTGAGAATCTTCTAAGCCAGTTGTTAGTGATATGAAGACAGATGTTCTATTGTTCATAAAAATAAGGAAAACGAGCAATTCTAAATAATCTGATAAGTTTGTCAGATGTTCTAAATTCACAAGATTGTTTCCACTGAACTGTTAAAATGATCTATTGTGGTATTTACAATGCCATTGTATGCCTATTGTGGGCTTGAAAAATCAATATATGTGCTGATGTAAGTGTTTAAAGACTTATAGGCTAAATAATAGTTTAGAACTTTGTATGTCATATAAGTATATAACAGATCAAACTGAATAATGGTTCTGTTTGGAATTATCCATTTTCCAAGTGAAGCAGAATGCATCAAATTGGCAAAATATCAATAACCAGTGAAAGTCTGAAATTTTGCCTAAAATTTTTGGAGAAAGAGAATAAAGATTTTATGCCAAAAGAAATGTACAAAATTGTTCCTTAATCTCAGGGATTACTACTAGACACATATTTTTGTAATATTCCTGTATAATTGTATTCCAAAACATAGAGAGTCTTGAACTGAAATTGGAATTAAACCAAGAAATCAGAACAATTATGTATAATACTGTTAGTCCAGCTGAACCGGTCTCTTTAACATAAATCTGACCTCACTGGAGCAAATGTTTGACAACAGAGTAACCTCTTTGTTGTTTACTGTGGCAAAGAGGAGATCAGGTGTGTCCTGCAACAAGGTAGTTAATTTTGATAATGAATTTGAATGGGTAGGTTTAGGATGGACTTGTTTAAACTACTAAATATATTGTATTCTTCCTAGTGACAGAGAACTACACTGTACATTCTCTGCAGCTACTGCAAACACTTATATTTCATTCCTGGAAATGGTAGTTTTTTCATACATGGAAGAACTAAGGAAAACTTAGCTGAACTACGGAGTAAAACTGGAGCTGGTATAGCTGGAGTGAAATTGTACAGACTAGTGTTAGCACTATAAACGACATTATTAACTGAACTGCATGATTAAAACTCAACTGAAATACTACTTGATTTTAAAATTTAAGAAAGGGATATGCTTATTTACATAATGTTTTACAACAAGATGGTCATGTATTACCACTAATGTTCACTTGCTACTCTTATAACAGTAATTTCAATAATATATGACCTTTAAAATTGCAAGAAAAGAAATTGTAAACATTAAATGATAAACTATAATTCTACAGGGCATTCATTAATATGTAATTGAATGAAAAGTTAAGACTTAAAGAATGGCTAACATTTTTGGTAACTTAAAAACAAACCACTATATTAATTTATGGTTTAAGATAAAGTTTGCAAGTCTTATGCTATTTTAAGGAGTAGGTTTCTCTTTAATTGGATGCTAAGTTCTACAATATAGCATTAGCTAGAAAAAGATAATTTAAAGTTGGCATTTTCATTTAAATAACAAACTACATCCAATTCAGAAGATGTATTTAATTATGGTTGTTTTTTAATTCTGCTTAAAATCGTACCAAAGAACAAGATCATTTTTTCTTTTCAATTAGAGAAAAGTTGTGACAGTGAATTAAGAGTACTGTTTATTTTAATGTTTATAAACAGGGGAATTTATTCTGATTTCCATTGAGGGTGGTTTCATTAATTTTTAACCATCATTTACATGAAAGTGAATGAGTGAAACACAGGAGCAGAAGCTTTACATTTGTTTAAATCAGAGTGGGGCATATTTATTTCCATTCATTTTCAAAATTTAAATGAGGTATATGTGTAAACAGTCTTAAGCACACTAAATAGCCACTAAATAAATAATCAAATGGTACAGCCTATTAAAGAACATAATACATAAATTATTATATATATACTAATATATATAATTATATAATTATATAAAATATATTTATGTAATATATAAAAAACCCATAAGACATAAATCATCAATTATGGCTTCCTTTCTGTTACACTACATCTTAGAAGATGATAATGGTGTTCTTATGCCTAGGATTGCACTGTTATATATAATATAATATCATAGTTAGATTATATAAAAAATACAGTGCACAAAATTTTGCCTAAACAGTAAAAAGACCACTGAAACCTGATATGTTCCAGATATCCTGAATATCATAGGCAAAGTGTGATCCAGGCCAATTAATTATACAGTAGATCCTCTGAGGCAGTGCATCTGGGATACGCAGAGTATGCTGTGCAGGTGCAGATTCTCCGTGCAGCACTTGTCCTGCAGGTATGATATATATACACCATTTGCACACATACTTCACAGAGGGAAATTCTATGAAAAGTTATGCCAAGCTGCCTATGATTTAATGAGCGTTAGAACTCAGCAACTGCTGAGAGCTCTTTTTATTGATTAAAATCACAGTAAAGTTGATTCGCTTTAACTCAGATGTTGTCAAGAAGGTCCAAATTACCATGATTTTTCCAGGGGTTCTTCTTGTCCAGCTTATTCCCTGCTGTCTATGGTTGGTGAAATGTTTTGGCAGCTGTGATGGAGGTGACATCAGGGTGCAGGTCTTCAGTGCCATTTGCAATGACATGTCTTCCTGACATGTCACTTTTTCTGACTTTACCTCTCAACTTCTCTTTCTAATTTTCAATAAACTATTTTATAACACTTTATAGTGTTTGGTTTTGTACTTCATTTTAGTGTTTCTGCTTATACTGGAGGCACAAGAGAAAATGCACCACTGCTTTGTGTGACTGTGTTCAACATAGGTTAGTACTACTGCTACTTCAGTATAAAACATGTTCAAAACTGAGAAATCCTGCTGAGAACAGCAACTGAAATAGTCAGAATCTCAGTGCTTTATTTTAGACAGTGAAAAGTGATGCTGTTTTGGGGTTTTTTTTATTTGTTTCTGGGTTTTTTGTTTTGTTTTTAGAAGTTTTTAATCACTGTTATTGACTAGGTCAATAGAAACATGCAGAGTTTTACATAGCATATTTCAATATGAATACCAAGACTTATACAGTGATTTTTGTGAATAATGCAGAGATGCAATCCAAAACAAATTTTAGCATTACAATTAATAAAAAATAAAAATAAAAAATATTTCACAACCTTTTCTCTTTCATAGTACTAGGACTGTGACATGACAGGTTTCTAACTATCTCAGACTTAAATCTGATAATGGTCTGGAGATACCAACCTGAAGCAAATTTGAATTAAAATTAAATGTATTTTTGTTCCTTCTATTTTTGCATGTAAAATTATTCTGTTTAAACAAACACAATGAAAAATTTCACACAAAAACATTTACTCAAAGATGTCAGAACAGTCATTCACTTGAAAAAGTTAAAGTATTTTGCATTCTCAAAGTGTAATTGAATTTTTCCTTCTTGTAAACTCTCTAATTGGTACAATATTAAGCTTCACTTTCTGATGAGAGGTGCTAAATTTTAAGGTTTTTTGTCTCTGTGTAGGAAGATTTCTGCACGATGGCTCATTTGCCATGAACTAGATAACATCATCTTCAGAAATCAGCAAAGGAGAGCTAATTCTCTAGGGTTCTACCCCAAGTCTTGCACTGACTTTATTGTCAATGACAGAGGAAATGCTGCTTAATATTGAACTGACACAAAAGGAAATTTCTGGATCAGTTGCACTGTGATTGGACTTTAACAAATCAGAAGTAAAAGCTTAGGGTTTGTGGTGAATTAGTTTTAATTCTTTATGAAAGGAATACAAAAAATATTTATGAGCAAAACAAAACTTCTTGTGAGAAGCAACTACCCTTACAAAAAAACCACCTAGACCATACATTCTGTGCTCTTGAGGTTTTTAAGGTCTTCTTAACAGGCTTCTGAAACAGCAGTTTGCCTATTTTCTGTCCATTACTTAGGTACTGGGAAGGAATCAGGTACTCTGACTTTAAGAGAACTTCACTCATTTTATTTTCTATGCTCTAGCCAGTCAAGCCCAGGGATGTTCTCCAGCTGCTCTGTTTTGCATTTAAGATAGTAGGTAGTTAATATAGTTTCTTCCTACACCTGACTTTTGTTGCTTTTAATTTTTGCTTCTTTTTTTTTTTCCCCCTCTTTAAATATCAGAGATGTTTTGAAGGAAATTAGGAAAAGAAATCAGAGGAAATGCTCTAGCATAACATTGCTACCTTAATATAGCAGTTTATATAGTATTTTACAGGATTTATTGCATATGAAAATTTGCAGCTTAGCAGGTATGTATTTTGTACGCTGAGCTGAGATCTTTCTGTCAGCTGCTGTGAATTAATATCAACAGTGCAATAAAAGTAACATAGATTTCTGTTTACATGTGTTGCTATACAATATTTAAAATGTAAAGAATTTGAAAGGTTGTTAATGAATGGAAATGTTTATGCTAGGAGGAGATGGAAAAATGGAATAAGAGCTAGGAGGCATATGGTAACTCAGATGAGAAACATTTCATGCTGGGAGAGCTATTCCTCTTCTATGGTGTGTTGAATAATCTGGTGTGGCTGTTTTATTTTGTCTTATATGATGTCCTAAGAGTGAAACAGTTCCTGTGAGTAAATTAGTATTTTAATGAATTTTAGACAGTCTTGCCTGAGAAAAGTATGCATCTAGCTATAAAATATGCAAAGATAGCCCCACATAATGATGGTTTTATTTTTAATGTTCTGTGTTTATTGTATTAATGTTTTAAATAACTCAGGCAAGATGGGGAGCTTCATACATCTGCATATTTTTAACTGACTTGTAGTTTGTCTAGGACAGGATTTAAACTAATGAAAAACCTTTAAAACCAGATTGTAATATGAGCTTTCTGCTGATGTCTTGAAGCTTTGTATGTCAATTTGGGAAAAAAATAATGAAATAGCAAGAGTACAATTTAAATCTTGTTCAAATGAAAGGACTGTAGGGTTGTGACATGGCATGCAACAGCCCCAGACTCAGTTCCTGTCTCTAAAAACAGAATTTGCAAAGCTAACTTTTGTTTGGAGCAAGGTGAGATTGAGAGCTGCCAGTACACTAAGTGCTGAGATGCCCAAATCAGTCAATAGGAAATGTGGAAGAGGAGAGTATTTCTAAAATGTTGTGTCCTGCAGGGACTGCACTCCCCAAACCTGGAAGCCAGAGTTCTGTTTTTTGCACAATTTGCCTGATTAAAGCACTTGCCCAGTAAGTGGCATTCTACTTCCTGGGATGCTCATGGAGTTTTTATTTGCTACTTGTTGGATGAAGGAACAAAAACAAACCAGGAATAATTCTGAGAGCAGCCACTCAAGACAGCATCTTTCCCATCGGACGAGCTGAACCGCTAACATCTGCTCTCCTCTGGACTGTGTGGCTTTTGTACTTCTTGCTCACAATGCCACAGTTATCCACAAAACCCACTAGAGGCAGTTACCTCCTATAGTTTTGTGATTAGTACAGTCTGTTAGGATGGGCCAGCTCCAATCCTAACCTTCCTTGTCGTTTGTGGGAGAGGTCTCAAAATGGATATCCTGGAGCAGATGTTCTAACAAACAAACCATGGTAAATAACAATTTCCGTAAACTTTCTGTGTTCTGTGATCCCTGAGCAAAGAGGCTCCGTAGAGATTGGTGGAGTAATGCCTGTTTTATGGACTTTGGAAGAGGGCAGATCTTGAGGAGACAGATACACATCAAACAGCTCAGGCCTAATATAGTCCTTGTTCAGATGTTTTGAGAAACTGCTATTCAAAACACTAGTGTGTCTCAGACATCTATGTCAATTCTTTTTTTCCTCCATCTGATCTCTGAACTTCAGCTTCTCTTCTGTTTGAATGAGACTCAGAAAGCTCTTCAATGTGATGTGTATAATTTGTCCAGATCCTCCAGTTAACCAGGAAACAGACTTGTAATGTTATTTGCCATTTATGCAGACATGTAAGAACTTAAATATTTTTTCTCAGAAATTACTGCTTTGGTTTATTTCAGATAACTTTAGATGTACTGCATTTAAACAAGTGTTCTTGAGATAAAAGTTCTTCTGTTTCTTTGCCATATTATGTCAATCTCCAAAAGTTCCCCTTGAAACACGTCAATAGAAGCCTTTTACTTACTTAGAGCATTCAGGGAGACATAGTAGAAGCTGCGAAATACATTCAGCTCTTAAAAATTCCTCCTCTTAGACTTAAAACAATGTTAAAATAAAACCCAGCAGACAACTGACAAGTCTAGAGATAACATCGCCCCCAGCTACAGACCAGTGATTGATTGATGGGTTATATATTAGCTAAAAATAATGATGGTCCTCACATTTTTCCTCCTACAGCATAGTTGTTAATCTTATCTGCATTCCAACGTAGCCCCTTTTCACAGAAATATTCCAGAATTATTTAAAAATTAGGTAACAATCTTCTATTCTGTTCTTATTAGTAGCAGAATGTCAGATTACCCTGAACTGCTGAAATATATATTTCTGTCATACAATTTTTTGCAAGGAAAGAGAATACATCTGAAAGAAAGCAGAAGCAAGAATGTATTACATTTATTTTGCAAGAAAACCAATGTAATTTACAACTTGATTTATGCATACAACAGTACGTTAAAATGCTATTATTTATTTATTTATTTATTTATTTGCTCTTTGCCTGACAGTATCTAAATGAAAAACTTCAGTTCCCAATTTTATTTAAAACTACAATGTCCAGGGAAGTAACTTTGTTTATCTGAATCTGTATAGTGTTCATATTTCTTTTTTCTGTCTCTGCTTAAAGTTTGAATCCCTGGTGAGTAGCTTTCTGGCGCTGCAGTGAATGTGCTGTGACTGTATGGAATAACATCAGGACACCACTGACATTTTGTTGATAAGATTTGCTTTAAAATGTATTCACAGACAACCTGTCTTGCAAGTATACATTACTGCAGAACCTTTATCAATTTCAGACACACTCAGCTTCTATCATGCATAAAACTCACAGAAACTTTTGCCAAGAACAGTTCTCCAAAAAGATGGAGAGAAAGAAGGGAAAGCATTTTATAACATTTCAGTTCCTTGTTATGTCAAGATGGAGAATAGAATAAAAACCCACAGTAATAAATTCTTGGTTTATGCATCTATATCTATTTCTCTGCAAATGTCTGATGCAAATGTAGACCATTAGCATACTCTTTCTAGACAGGCAGGCTCATACATATAGGTGTTCTCTCCTAATCTTTCCACTTCTTTTCTTCTGAGAAAATAACTGCAAAAATGTCTTTTCAGACATTTTTGGTTTTTGTTCCTGTTCTCTTCGGAGTCAATTATTTTGTTTTCTGAATTATGCAAAGCACACCAAAAACTACAATTTACCATTTTTATTTTTCAGTTCTGTGCATTTCACTTAGTTCTACAAAGGAGATGTATAACCATGGACAAACATACTCATATAAAGGTGATCAGACTTTAGTTTGATATTACCCCTTTGATTACATTGAGGAAACCTAATCTCATATAATTCAATAGTAAAACTGTCAGTTGCCTCCACTGAAATGAAATCTATTTTGTCAAGAAGCATTATCCAGATCGCTAATTAAATGACAAGCTAGTTATTGGCAGTTGTCAGCATGCTTCAGCTGGTGTTGTGGTCCCATGCAATCCTAACATGTTTGGGGAAGAGTGGCTGTTAGACACCAGATCCATTATTATTGGGTCAGAATCACCTTCTGGGGCGTGTGTGTATGTCTGTGGAGGGGGAAGGGATGGGTCGAATCTCCCAGAGGTGGGATTCTCCCTCTGCTTCTCTCCCTCTGCTTGTTTCTTGATGCTTAGGATGGCTTGGAGCTGAATTGGTTGTATCTTGACTAAAGTGTTGTGGATTTATTGGATCTTGACTTAAGTGTTGTAGAATTGGTTGGATATTGACTTAAGGGTTGTGGATTAATAGTATATGCTGAGTCAGTATTATGGTGGAACATTTTTGTCTAGCTTGTGTGGTGTCCTTTTGAACTTTGGCCAAGTTCCCTTATTTGCTCCCCTAAATTAATAAAGAAATCCCTTGGGAATAAGTCCATGGCTTGTTCTCTTAATGCTATCTTGAGGTGTTAAAGAACTCTATACCTATATATTAAAGTAAAACTCCTAGCCAAGCTAGTGAGCCAGCAGTTGCCGGGGCTGGAGTCTTACAGTGGCTGGAAAGTTACCATGCAGGAAAGGAACTGAGGATACTGGTTAAAAGGTGGCTGAATGTGAGCCAACAGTGTGCCCAGCTGGCTAAGAAGGCAAGTGGTGTCCCAGTTTGTATCAGAAATAGTGTGGCTAGAAGGATGAGGGAAGTGATTCTTACCCTGTACTTGGAGCTGGTGAGACCACACCTCTTGTGCTGTGTCTAGTTTTGGGTCCCTCACTACAAAAACGACTCTGAGGTGCTGGAGCGAGTCCAGAACTGGTGAAGGGTCTGGAGCACAGGTCTTATGAGGAACAGATAAAGAAGTTGGGGTTGTTTAGGCTGGAGAAAAGGAAACTTAGGTGGGACCTTTTGCTCTCTGCCTGAAAGGAGGTTGTGGTAAGGTCAGGGTTGACCTCTTCCAGGCAACAAGTGACAGCACAAGATTAAATGGCCTCAGGTTGCATTGAGGGAGATTTAGGCTGGTTATCAGGAGAAAAAACTCCATGGAAAGAGTTGTCCAACATTGGCACAGGCTGTCCAGGGAAGTGGTAGATTTACTGTCCCTGGAAGTAAATGTGGTAGTTGGGGACACAGTCTAGAATTGGACTAGTCAGGGGTATGGTTATGATTGGACTTAATGATCCTAAAGGTCTTTTCCAATCTAAATGATCCTCTGAAGTCTAGGAGCAGATTGTGAATCATTTCAACCTGCTTCCTCTTTAGACCAAGGAGCAAATAAAGGACTGAAAAACTCCCAAATGGTACAGGAATTAGAAGTCTGGGTCTTGTTGCCATGATTAAGTTGCCACATGAGCCAGCAGAACCTCATATAATGGTATTATTTTCTTTTGTAGTTTTCTACTCTATAGTTTTCCATTTGCATAAGAAAGAAAACCCGCATGACAGTTTTTTTGTAAGTGACAAGATGGAGTGGCTACTCCTAGAAGTGCTGCCTATACACTGGCACTCAATACACGATATTTTGTGGTGCTTTTGTACATTCAACTGAACAACCTAGCTCTGAACTTCCCAGTGCTAACGTCCGTGGATGTGCATTTTACCTTCTCTCCTCTTGAGACAGCTCAGATCCTGAAGCTGTGTTGATGCATTTCTGAGCTGAGGTGAAGGTCCTAGGGGAATTGTTAGCTAGCTTAGGGGGAAACTTGGTTTCAATCTCTTGCATCTGCATGTTGCTTTTATGTATCACATTGACTCTCAGGATCAGGTCATCCTTGATTCAGAGATCTCTTCAGACGTTTGAGACACAGTATAGGTGTTGCACGGTGGTGTTGTTCCTGCAGAGCTGCTGTGCTCAGCACTGGTACTGTCTCTACAATAGTAGATAGGAGTGTTCCTGGAACCACTGGCTGACACTGATGACAGCCGCAAGAGAAGTGCTTGAATCAGTATGAAAGGATTCTTACCTTATGAAACAGGGTTGCTGAAGGCAAACTTCCAACTGAGAACTGGTCCTGACCATGCTCACTCCTGAACTGTACTCCTGGATTGTTAGGGACTGCTATTTGTCACTGCCCAAAAGCGTGCTAGGGGCAATTCTAATAAGCTACTAATGGAGAGAGCTGAGCTGTTGTGCCCAGAAATGTTTCCTTTCTCTAGTATACATCTATACTTGGATCACAGACTGCACTCCAGCCTGGCCTGCTTTTACCCTCAGCCTGCTGCTGCTCCTCAGCTCTTTGCCGGGGGAGAAAAGGGATTTTTTTCATTTCTCTCTTCTTTGAGTTCAAGGCAAGGTATCATACAAACTTTTAACCAACCTCTTGAGTTTTTCTGTATTTTATTTTATGTCCCCCCAGGCACTATCTTCTTTTTCTGCATGTATGTACTGCAGTTTGATGCTAATAATCACAATATCACTATTTTCAATGTAAAGAAGCTGATGATCCTGAAGTCCTGCTTTTGTGTCTCTCAAATGTACTCCAGGGACTTTTAAGCCATAAATTTCCTGGGTTTTGTGGATTTAATTCTTTTATTTGAGCATAAAAGTTTTCTGCTTATTAAAAGTATAAATGCTATGTCTACAATTACCAAAAGCTTTAATAATAATGAAAGTGTTTAAAAAAACTCCAAAGTAATTATATCTTGCAATTATTAAAAAAAAAAAGAAGTTCCCAACTATTTCTTAGTGAATCATAACATTTACCATTTTGGAGCCTGCAGCTATATGCATGAGATTAGCTACTAATTGGAGGGAGGAAAAAAAAAAAAGACTGAATATAAAATTAATTTGATGTTTTAAAATAGCTTGGGCTTGTATCTGATTTGCAATGAGAGAGTCTCTTTTGTGTGGGTTGCTTTTTATTTTTCTTCTCCAGGAGCTAGGAAAGGAGCCTAAGCATGTCGTTATGTGTGCAATAAAGTGATTGCAAATCACAGATAGTTTTTGAAAAGGAAAAGTAGGGAAGGTTGTCTAAGGCCCGTCTGCTACTTGCAAGGACTCTGGCATAATAATTCCTCTTCATACATGCTATGTGCTTGGCAGTGTCATAAAAATGAAGCATCACGGAGTCTAGGGAACATCAGAAGAAGTAGGAGGTATAAGAAGGTTGAGTGGGCCTTACATCTTTCATTCGTACTAAGTCCCTTGAAATTCTTTCCTCAACTGTACAAACTGTTCTCAGGCATCTCCAAAGGTCACATGGACAGATAGTTTCAGCAGTGCAAGTATATCTCTCAGCTATTATGCAGTTCCACATCTCGATCCCAACGAAAATTCTCTTATAATGTGCAGAATAGAGAAATAGAGAAAGCCTGCGTACCTTGTACAGGCTGCAACTGGTACATTCACAGAGTTATGCAGTAACTGTAAAGCTCAGTTGAGATGCTGAAGGTGATTGAAGCAAGATGATTTCACAGCACTAACCCAAGGTAAAATAATGTACTTCTAACTAGCCTCAGTGCCACTGTTTGCTTTCATGAAATGAAATCTTTACTGGATCTGAGTGGTGGGGTAGACGGGGGTATGTTTCTGTACTGATCACTATTGAACTGTATTGGTCTACTAAAAAGTATAATTAACGCAAAATTAAAGGTTTCTTAGAAGGATCTGTCCCTTGCTGCTAACTTGTTTCTTTGTAACATTTTGCAATATTAATTTATTTAACAGATTTTGTGTGTTTAGTTGTTGATAGCTTGAGGTTTGATTCATCAAACCCTCTTCCTTCCAGCAAAAGTAGTGACTAATTAACATTCATCTACCATGCTGTAAAGTTGATTAACATGGTGGATGATATTTTAGCTGATTGTCATGCAGTGGAAATGACAGAAATAGCAATATCTAAGGCTAACTGGAATTTGAAAGTGAGGTTTCTTCCAAGGTTGAAAAATCTTATCTAGATCATGCCTAAGGAGAAGTGCGGTAACATATTTCACAGAAGATAAGATTATGCCTCAGGAGAGGAGATATAAACAGGTGGTCTTGGCAACTGCTAGATTTTAAATCTAAACCTGCATAGCTCTCTAAGACTGAGCTAACAATTTCTTCACAAATAAAAGTAATGGCTTAAATGAATTAATGCAAGTACAAGTCATTTTCTTAACAAAGCTGGTAAAGTAACATAAATATAGGTAGGTGGGTTTTTTTTTTGGGGGGGGGGGAGTATTTGGTAACTTAGTAACATGATTAAAGTATTAAAGTTCCAGCATTCACAGATACTTTATGTGCTATTTCTGTCTAGGGACCTGATACATGTGAACCAAGGGGGAGTATTTCTTCTTGGGGTTCTGTGGAAAAACAAGCTATCCATGAGCTAGCAGTATACCCTTGTGGCCAAGAAGACCAATGTTATCCTGGGGTGCATTAAGAAGAGCATTGCCAGCAGGTTGAAGGAGGTGATTCTCTTGTTCCCTGGGGTATGAATTGATATGCACACAGGTAACCCCAAGTCACAGCTAAGGTCTTAAGGAAAAGTTCATTCCAAAGTCAACAACCCTAAAATACACTGCTAAATCACAGCAGGGGAGAGAGTGCATGAAGCCTGTACCCTGGGGGCTTTTATATCAACACCTTTCTCATGTGCATAACTTCAAGGCTGTGTTCTCCCCCTGTCTCTCAGCAAGGGCCTCAGGCATGTCTGTGAGAACTTTATCTCTTCTTGCAACAGGGGAGTTAACTTCTCAAACAGACAAGTGAAGAAATATATACAGTGCTATTCACGGGAAAGAATCTTCTCCCATGTTGGGCCTTTCGCAGCAGCGAAAACTTCCTTGAACGAAAATTTTTGTCTTCCTTGAGTAAATCTTCTGCATATCATTTTTCCATTCCTACACCTGATGAGGCCTCAGCTGCAGTACTGTGTCTAGTTCTGGGCTCTCCAGAAAAAGAGAGACGTGGAGGTTCTGGAGCAGATCCGGTGGAGGGCTACAAAGATGACTGGAGGAGTGGAGGATCCCTCTTGTGAGGAAAGACTAAGAGAGTTGGGCCTGTTCAGCCTGGAGAAGAAAAGATTCAGAGGGGACCTTATCAATGTGTACAAGTGTCTGAAGGGAGAGTGCCAAGAGGATGGAGACAGGCTCTTCTCAGTGGTGCCAAGCAACAGGATGAGAGTCAATGGCCTCTCTGGAACACAGGAAGTTCCACCTGAAAATGAGAAAGAACTTCTTTACAGTGCAGGTGACTAAGCAATTGAAAAGATTGCCCATAAAGGTGGTGGAATCTCATTCACTGGAGAAATTAACAGAATCATAGAACAGCCTGATTTGCAAGGGACCCACAAGGATCATCGAAGTCCAACTCTTGGTCCTGCAGAGGACCACTCCAAGAATAATGTGCCTGAGAGCATTGTGAAAGGCTTGATGCTGTGAGCTGTAGGCAGTTCAAATGTAAAGAAATCCCGATCAGAGTAGACATTTCTGTTACCCATTAGTTTGGCTACACTGCTAGTTGAGTCATTTGCAGACAACCTGCATCTTCCGTATACTAAAATGGCATTGATAGTAAAATGCTTAAATTAGAGTCTACTTTAAAAGCACCAGAAACACAACTGAACATATCTGACTCTTTTGCCATATAGATGCAGTCTTATAAATGTCTGAAGAAGGGCAAATATTTTTTTCCCTCTACTACAAAGGTTTGCTTCTTTCCTTTGCATCTCCCCTCTAGGCAAGGGGAGAGCACTGGCTTCAGAAAATGACAGAAAGCTTTATGAAAGAGAAGGTGAAATTTAGGCGTCTCATTTCAATATATCCTTTGAAACTCTCAGACCAAATATCTGAGAGATATTAGGTAGTACTCTTGGAAAACTCTTAGTACTTTTGATAAAACAATAGTATTCTTGGAATAAGATTTGTTCGTCACAGCTACTTTCTGCAGTACTCCTACTAAATAAAAATTAATTAATCAAGAAAAATGACCAACTATCATAATTAGAATATTCTGAAATTGAAATTTTCTATTAAAATAGGATCAACAGATCATACAACTTTCAAAATATGTTAGTCATTATTTTCATTACTGAAATGTTCAGCCAGATCTAGCTTTCTAGAAGATAGTTGTGTCTGTTTTTTAAGATATTTTGCTCTTATTTTGTTCTTGTTCAGTTCAAAAGTAGGTCACCACTTTTCAGGACATCATTCTGTATCACTCAGGTTTTTAGGTGAATTTAAACTTCATCAATATTGTATAGTGATCATCTTAGTGTTCCTTGTATCACTGTAGCTTAGGCCCTGTTGCATCATTTTAGATATGATTAAAGAGACAGGGGCATGAAGCATTATTCTGAAGCATTCCTCATGTTGCTAAACTCATGCAATTATTCTCCTTTATTGATTTCTGTAATATGTTTGTGTGTTTTATATATGCATATGCATTATGACAAACAGTATTTGGAAATGCCAAGAAATATCACTAGTGTTAGCTTGTTAGCCATGACATGTTAACTTTCTGTCCAAAATGATACTGACAAATGAAGAGTTTCTCTAATTCAGGATATGCCAGCTAGATGGATTTGTGCCTGTTACCTCTCTCAATAGGAAGCCTGAGGGATGGGGGTGAAATTAATGCCAGGGCATGTGGTATTTAAAAGCAACATAGTTATTCTATCACCGCATCAACTGACAGTGAAATTCATGAATTATTTGCAACCTTTATGAATAGCCACTTGAAATATCTCTGGAGGTTTCTACCATAAGGCTGCCTATTACTCTTATTTAGTTCTAAGACATCAATTAAGCTTGATAAAGCAGAAAAAATGAATGTCACATTTGGTATACTTCTGGCTGACTGCATTGGTTTTTGGCTTCTGAATAGATTCAATTACATGGTGTAATTCAAGCTTGTCGTGAGTGTAATTTTGTTGGATCTCCTCCTCCAATAACTTTTCCATTTTCTAATTTCCCACGGGAGAAAAAAGGTCACTATAAAAGCTACATTTCAAAAATAGTTGGGCATTAGATTTGTTAAAAACACTTAGTAAAACTAATGAGTTAATAAATGCTCTTACACACACACACTTGTCAAAAATCTGAAAATGTTAGAAACAGCAGGTCTCCAAGACATCTTCAGTGCTGGAGAACATTGGCTTTAAACAGCAATCTGTCATCATTTTTTGGAAATCCAGGCTTTGAATTCATGATGTTCAAGGTTTTAGTCTCCTTTCAGATTCTTGATATGTGGATCTGGCTTTATATATATTCTGCTGATATTCAAGATTTTTCCTTCATGACCATTTTCCACCTGTCTCTTACATTGCAAATCACTCTAGTTATTGCATATGAAAGATGAAGCAAGAAATGAAGCATAATTATTTACCTTAAGGTACTATTGCTCAATTCACTTTATTACTCTAGTGATGCTATCTTTGATATGGAAACATTGACATGATTCCAAGTTTTAATGAGTAGTTTCTTGAATGTGAGGGCAGCTGATACTGTTCCTTTATCTTAGCCAGCTTTACAGGCCAAGAGCTTCAAAGTAGTCTTATTTTCTATGTGTCTACTAAAATAGGAGATGCTGTTTACTGTCAAATTAATAGAATTACAAATAGGAAGTCAAGTAAGGATATATTTTGTTATGAGAAGAAAAGAAAGTTAAAGTTTCAATTATAGATAAAAACATGATTTTTTTTTTATTTATATTAATGCTGGTGATTGTGATCCTGAGAGAAAAAGTATAGACAAAGAGTCTTTTCAGCAAAAGTAAATGATGTAATAAAATTGCATGCATGACAAAAGGTTCCTTACTCATAATTCTATTTGTTCATTTGTTTTTACTCTATTTAACATTTTGGAAGACATAAAGTTCAGGGAACAATTGTACTGAACATTACAGTTTCTGTTTTCTTTGTGTTGAAAAAAAATAGAAGAACAGAAAAAGAGAAGAAAAATCAATCTCATTCAGTTTTACTAACTTCTTTCTTCTTTAATATCCTTCTTTGATGTTAATACTTATTAAGTGAATATACAAACGATCATATTTTGTTACACTACAGATTTCCAGATTACTTTAATAGGTCACATAGAACTGTGTGATAAACTGTATTGAAACCTGAAGATGGTATTGAAAGAGATACAAATTATTTCAGTGAAAAGAAAAAAACCACACCAAAAAGCATAGTAGTATCATTGTCTAAATCTGGAAATGTGGGTTTAATGCCAATTTGATGCAAAAATTCATATTAACATATCACGCCAGTGCACATCCTCAGCCACCTTTTTGGCTGTAATGAAGTGCAATGCCTTCCTCCGAGACTCATACCTTACCTCCTCATCGTCATGAAAGGAAAAATTTCGAAGTTACCCATGACTGAAGATTTATGTTGGGTAGGAGTGAAAAGGGAAAGCACGAAGCTTTTAAGGAGCCAGCTGGCTAGAGAGTGATAAGTTTCCCTTTTGCCAAAGAATTCCCTCATCTGCTAGAAAATGGAGCTGTGAGCTTTCTCTGGGAGTTGAACAGCTTAACCCCATCATCCGGTGAAAGACCTGGATGCCAAACCTTGTCTGAGAGACAAGAACAGATACAGAGAAGGTGACAGCAGGAGGAAATGCTTCCACTGGGGTGGGGAGGAGGTTGCGGGGGAAGGTCTGTGCTGTTAGGATTTTGCATTCCAGAAAAAAGGTATTTTAAAGGGGTTATGAAAACTGTGACTGGCATAAGAAAGGTAAATGTTGATTGGTTCTTTAATGCCCTTTTCAATTGATTGACACTTGAAAACAGTCAAAGAAGGTGATTATTTATGCAATGGAATTTGGCACTGCAGGGCACAGGAAACATGATATATTCACAGTCAGCCACTGCCAAAGGCAGAAAACCGTAATGGACTGTTTTAGTATAACTCATTACAGGGGTTCTTATGATCATATATGAATGAGCAGGTTTACTACCTCCAAAATACAAGGAAATTGTGAACACCCTAGATACAGTCTGCAGAATATGTACATGTTGCTTTTGCATGGGTTGATATTCATACATTTCTTAACTACCATATTAAGTTGGCTGAGTGGCAGTACATAGTTTTTGTTAGCTGTATGTGCATTAGGAGAACCCTAGACAGCAGCACACCCATTTTGTGAACAGGCCTTACAAGCACCGCTCATGCTCGGGTTAGTCTCCCACTTTAGATCCTATAATGCCTTGTAGTAATGTTACATGATTGACTGCAGTTAATGGGGCCATTTCTTAGGAAGGTCTTTACAGCCAATTTTGAAAGACTAATTAAGTTAGGACAACTTCTTCTGGGTTCATTTGTAGTATGCTCCTTGGGGTCGTCCCTTCAGCCACAGCTCACTCACAACAGATTGTCAAGTGTAGCAGATTATGTAACAGCAAATCACCCATGTTCTTGGGTTGTGTTGTCTGCCCTTGTTTCATTAAAATAAATCTTGATTAATAGGGCTATTTTAATGGAAAGTATTTGGATAGCATGGAATCCATTTACTTAAGAGACTTTGATGTTGTAGGCCAAGCCTAATGAAAACCATATTAGTCTTAGCAGTGCAACACAGGCGGACACTTTAATACAGGTATTTGGTTCAATATTGTGCATTTGTGGGGAAAATCTTATGGGATTAGCTGGCAGAAAAAAAGGTTAATCTTTTAATTTTAAGGTATAATAATTGTTTTAAATGAAAATAAATGAATGTTATTGAATCTAACTAGTTCTTTGTCCAGGGAACTTAATTTAATCCAAGAATGGTATGGAGAAGGGGAAGTTTATTCAGTTTCTCGTACTAGAACTAAGGTGTCTTTTTAAATTGACCTGTAGTAGGTTTTAAAGAAAAAAAGGAATGATTCTTCATACAAGACACAACTGTATAATGGAGATCACTGCAATGATATATTTTGGCTACCAAAAATACAAATTGAGAAATTCAAGAGAAATGGCTTTGTCTGTTTGAGGCTATTAAATGCTGTGATGCAGCTGAAACCACAAATTACAGAAAGTAAAACTGTTGCAGGGGAGGGTCACTTGATCTTTTTCCAGTTTCTTCTTGCCTTCCTCCCTTAAACATTGCTGGGGATTTCCATCATAGACAAAATACCAAGCTAAATTCTTTTGTGGTTTTGTATTCAAGTATCAATCCTTTAAAATCATAACCCTGGCATCCCACATAGTCCTACTATATTTCTGCCATTGCCTGATACATAGCCCCAGAAAAGAATTCAAGGAGTATTGACACTACCACTGCTGTAGGGTGATTGACTTGTTCCTCATTCCCCCTTTGCTGATCCTGCATGATTCTGTAGGCTCTCCTGAACCAGCTCCCTGGAGCTTTCATGACCATATTGTCAGTCAGGCAACCTTACTTATTTGACTCAAAAAGAATTTTCTTCCTACCCCTCAGATTAATTTTCAGAAAACTACTGAGCTGATCTGATTTGCAGTATGGTGACACAAACTTTGGGGCTGATAAAAATGGTAAGGGGGGCAGAGGGTCAATCTTTTCACTATCAGTCACATATTCCTTTAAAATATGTATTTACTGCAACAATTTTTTTATTGTCCCTGTCCTTTTAAATCTCATCTAGGAAAGGAATATCTCTTAGATTGGAAATCTTAATTGTGTGTATTCTGACTGGTATCTTTTCTTCAGAAGTAGATTTTACAGTTCTGTCAACAGGTTTTTTAGCACCAGAGAGAGTTTTCATTTCTTGTGACTAAATTATTATATACAATTTCTAAATCTGGACTCTGTCTGAAGTACACTTCAAAGTGGATTCTTCAAGAGAATGTCTGCAATCAGCACGTCTCACATGTTAGTATTCAGTTTGTGAATCTGATATGATAGTATTGTCAATAAATGATAAACTACCTCTTAAGGTAATCATGTTGTTTCATCTGATTGAATATTCTCAAATTCAACATACAATTGTCTTTTCCTCTAATGGCTTGACAATTCTCACAGTGTATTATGAGTTGCATTTCCAAAGTAGCATTAGAAAATACATTTTTTAACATAAAATTTTCACATAATTCAGATACTCTTTAATGTAGATAAGAACAAGAAAAGGTGGGGTTCAGTGCAATTACTTCTACCTGAAAGTTCCTCTATTATCATATTTCCTACCATTGCTTTGGGTCATTTACTTTTGACCATTTTGAAAAGGAAAACTATTTCCCATGCTTTGAGGTGGGTAGTTAGTTTGTCTTCTGATAAAATTCAGTACATTTCAACTAAGTAGTGTTCCATCATTTTGTCACCATTCTCCTGTATAGTGTGCACACAGAGCTGGTATTTTAAAACTCTGAACTAATGTAAGTCACTTATTTCACCCTGTGTCCCTGTCTTGACTTACCTGGAGCAGCTTGAATAACTGCCATTGCATCCTTAGTGACATGTCAGTCAGGCTGCTCTCTGGTCTCTGGACACTACTTTGGCATGTGAAGCAACTGCTTGAGCGCATGAAAAATGCTGTATGTTAGACAACAGCCCTGTCATACTGCAAACACATCCTAAGTACAAGTAGGATGTTCTAGATGATCTCAAAGGACAGTATACACCTATTTGGAATATATTGTATTTCTTTCTCTCTAATCCTTTCTTTCCCAACAAATCACATACTTTCAGATCTGCTTGTATCTCATTCTATTAGCTTAGTCATTGTTAAATACTTCATATGGTTGCCAGAACAAACATTTATAGATGGAAGTGAGCAGGTGAAAGCACCTGGAATAAAGAAAGGAAGGGACAACAGTCAGAAGTGTTTTCTTTGTATATTCTCATTTCCCTTGGAGTGTATTCTGTTGTACCTTTGAGTGTTACTTACTGGAAGGACTGGAGTTTTAATGCTCTGATTTTCTAGCAGCTGGGTGGCTACCCAGGACACATGGGAAACTCAAATGATTTGTGCAACTAGCCATAAGTGATTTGCCTGAGGTTATTTGAGAACACTGTGGATAGGAGGTGAAGCATGCATGACCTAATCTAGTACTCTAACCACTTGTTTGTTCTTCCTCTGCACAAATGTGCTGAAATTATGTTTATTAAAAATGTTCGTTATTGTCAAAGAACTGCTCAACTTGGATCTAAATAACATCGTTGTGGGGTAACTTGAAGTTTAACCTCCTTCCTTTATAAATTCAAATATAAATTCGTGTTGTCTAATCAACACTTTACAAGACTACATGAATACAAAATGTACAGACTGTGCACCTACTTCTTGATTGCAGTGATATTTTTAAAATTCATATAAATAATTATGTTAATTAAGTCATCCAATGCCAGCCTCTTATCGGAAAGCCTGAACATAACTGAATAATTGCCTGGCAATAAAAACAGCATAAAACAGCTCAGGGTGACCAAACGGTTTTGTTATTATTTGTAATGTCCATGTATCATTCACCACCCAGCATGTGTAATACATGGTTACAGTCTCCAGTAATGTAAAGTCTGTGTGCCTTTCCATGGGGACTTAGGAATTAAGAGAAATGCCTTTGAAATACCTGGTACAAAGAAAAACATGTCACTTTTACTGCACAGTTGGTCAGAAAATTTACCATTTATAAGACAACAACAACAAAAACATATTAATCTGTTTATTCCATTATGCAGTGCCATTCTGATAATGGGATACAGCTGACAAGACACACAGTAGAGTATTTTTTCCATCTGTTCATCCATCAACCTTTCCTTGGTATGAAACATGAAAAATTTTGTCCTTACATAGTACCACAAAGACAAATATAAATGTGATTTATATTTATCTTAAAATATGGTACCAATTTGGCCCTGGATATGTAATAATAATGGCAAGTCTTCGCGAGCGAAGATCCGGGGAAGGTCTTTCCACCTTCCAGCCTGCGCATTGGATTTTTTAGGTGAGACACAGTGTGCGCGGAACTGAGCCCACCCTTTAATCCTAAGGTTCATCTGCCGGGGCCAAGCGAGCTTGGACGGTGGCAGCGAGGTCCTTAGGACGTAGGTGGGTTGCCTTTAAGGGCTAACGAGCTCCACCTGCCCGGGAGTGGCCCTGACCGGGAATCGAACCCGGGTCTCGGCGGTGATAGCGCGGCGCCTTTTCCACTAGACCACCAGGGGCCCTGGATATATGGAAACAACATTATGCATAATAAGAGTTAGTTACCTTAAGTATGTAGACAGTAATTAACACTTCTGTTTCTTATGCTTACCCTGTTCTCACCTGCTTTAGAAATATGGCCTTTAATACTGTTTCTGTTTTTGGGTGCAGAGAAACTGATAGGAAAGGAAAACCAGCAACTTGCTCTCCATGTCAGTAGGGGTTTGTTTGGTTGAGCCTGCTGTGTTTTTTTGTGAAGGATGAATAATTCTGGTTGAGAATCTGAGTAGAGGGAGTTATTTTTTCCTACTTGTCAGCAGGTGAAAAATGTAATGGGTGATTGTACCAAAGAAAATAACAAGAACTCTGGAGATAGGGGTTCAAGTCACTTACTTTCTCTCACTATCAGTTCTCTATGTGTATGAAAGGAGAAGGAACATTTTCCTTTCTCATAGAAATGTTACAAGGGTAAATGTGATGCTATGAGTGATGAGCACTGTATTAAGGTAGGGACCTGTAAATGCAGCTGGCCTGACAGAACCTTATAAAAATATTCTTTTTTTTGTTCCTCTTTTCTCTTCTTCCCAGTCTTTGAGGGTATGTGAGTAAGGGGTACTGAATAATTGAAAGCATGAATCACGTACACCCATGAGAGTAACAGTTGCTGGTGCTTAACATCCTGAAACTGTTAACAAGTCACTAAGTGGACAGCACAATGAAACAAAGCTCCTGTTATGAAGGAGATCGGACTTGATGGTAAAATCATCCCCTTTGCTTTAAGTTTTGAAACCATGAAACCTATTAAAACTTTTTGCACAGACAGAAAGGAAGACAAAGTTTGACCTATGACCTAAACTATATCAAAGTTTTCTAAGATTAGAGCTGTTTATGGTTTAGTAAGAAATTTGTTTAACTTGACAATTTTGTGCAGATTCACTGAAACAGCTGTCCTTGCTATGAGTAAAACAGGCTAAGTGGTTTAAAGGGTCAGTCTTAATGAGGATATGTGTATATAGAAAACCTCCTTGAGAATGGGCTTTCTGCTCTATATTTGTACACTGATTAAGAACATGGGAATCTAATCTGTGGCTCAGGTTTTGACTGCTTTTGTAGTGCCAGCTACTAGTTCTGTAAGTAGCAATCTAATGAAGTCTGGTTTATTATGGATTTATTATCTCTTAGTTAATTGTGTGCTTCAGTGGAAGCTATGCCTAGTGACCAGAACACCAATAAGGCTTTTGTCACAGAACCTCTGGCATCTAATTTTAGTCTTTCTCTGTAGAAATCATTTTGTGACAACTACTGAGAGTCATAAGGTGTTTCCAACATCAGCTGCCTATTTTTCAATACGGCCTTATATACTTTAAATTGTCTTTATATTTCACCTCCTCTGTCTTATCTGGCTGAAATCAGACAAGGTGTTCAGAAGTTATTAGAGAAACACTTTTTCTTTCTCATGTGCATGCCCAGACTCAGTGATTGAGCGGAATAAACTATAGTTTCTTTGGAAACTAGGCTAATAAATAGCAACAGTGAAAGATTGCCTCATTCAGTGTTTTTGGAGTCTGCAGTGAATGCAAAGTGTACTCTTACCGTATGCAAAAGGATATAAATAAAAACCATCTAGGTGTCCACAAGTCTACAGTGGAAACTATTTTGCCACAGATGCTCGTCAGTCTTGAGTGGGACCAAGAAATCTGTCAGAATTTTGAGTCAGTATGAGAAGAGAGGCAAATATTGAGTATTGCTGAAGGCTTGCAACCTGTCTATTGATCAGAGCAGTGTGCTGTTGAATGTCCTCATGACTCTAAGTGTAAATGTATGAACAAGAGGGGGAAGTGTGTAGGGAAGAAGGACCAGAAATCTCATATGGCACAGAAAGAGGGGAGAAAGTCTGAAAGAAAAAAATCTTACTGTTAACTGTGCTCTATATGTATGAGAATATCCTAACATTTCCGGATCATGAGGAACTTGCAGACCCTAGAATATATATATTTTTGATACAGGAGGAAAGTAAGGGCTTCAAGTGATGGTTTCAGAGGAAGGTTTTGCTTTTTATCAAAACAATACTTTCTCTCCTTTGTGTCTAAAACTGGGGCTTCTAAAGGAAGTATGCAGGAAACTAGGTATACTTGTAAATAGAATAATCCATTGGCATGTGAAGAGAAAGAAGATTTGAGATGCCACCTATTGGAAAAGGAGTTTCCTCTTGGGTAGTGCAAGTGTTATTTTTACCACTTCATTACAGACTTTTAATTTAGACTTGATAAAAATTTAATCCTCATTGCAATCTTCATCTCGCTTAGAAGTTTGAAGATACATTCATTCTCCTGAACTTCTAGACCATAGCAAAGACTCTGATGGGTACCATTTTGGTGATATTCATCAGAGATTACAATGTAGACAAGGCTGAGGAAAAAGGTATTGGAGTGGTATCATTCTCAGGTGCTTCTATAACTGCAACTATCAGAACAACCGAAAATATACCATGTCTGAACTGACTTGTTTTCTTTCTCTTCCATCTTTTCTCATATAGTTACCTTTTTAGCTTTCTTTTCAAATTTAATAAAACAGGAAGAAAAAAGAAGAGATCAATCTTTCCTAGTTCTGAAGCTAATCAAGGCTGAATTTAAAAATCTTGATAAATCTGTTGCACAGTCTGAGGCTCCTCACCTAAGATATTCTATAATCTACATTTAGTATTTGAGAATGGACCTGTTTATACAATGGAAAACAAAAAGACCAGGATTAGTAGTAAAGGAAAACTGTCATTTATTGTTTGTCATGTAAATTGGCCAGACTCGGAATGTGAAGTTCACATCACAGTACTTAACTGTGCAGTGTAGTGTAGTTAACAGCTGCAGTGTGGGGAAACCACAATAAAATTTGCCAGAAAACTAATATGGTGAAATAACCATATAAAACAAAAAAGGAAAACCCCAATACAATAAAAAAGGGGGAAAATCCTATTTACCATGAAAGAGACTTGATTCATCCAGTAAACATATATCATTATGGTATAGATTTGACCCTTGCATTTTTTATTTTTTGATACAACCCACTATGTTAAAGAATGATTTTTTTGAGAAGAGAGATTTTCTACCATTATTCTGATTGTTACACAAGCAAGGCAATACTATGAATTCACCAGATGTCACTAGAAAAATCAGTAGAAAGCATTTTAAATTAGAGTGAGAAACCTGGATTAAGAATCAGAAATCATTCACACTTAAATGCAGGAAGAAATTACCACAGGAGTTGTACCCATATGTTTTTCAACTTTTACTTTAAAACTAAAATGTTTTAAAAGAACACTATGGGAAGCAATTTTTTTCCTGGCACAAACAGACTTTTTTCCTTTCAGATTCTCAACCCAGGCAGAGTTCTATGTGACTATTTGTTCTATATCAAACTAGATGTAATATTCTACCAAATATAATGAAGCAGCAGGTGGAAGCTAAAGGAAAATCATGTACAGAACAGATACTTCTCAAACATCTGTTATCCAGGATCTGAGAAATACAGTTGGAATAACCTTGCAATAATGGAAATTGAATCCACATAATATCCAGAGCAAGTAACATGAGGGTCCTGTTTCCAAATGAGCCAATGACTTCATGCCTGTATTCCCCAAGAAAATATACTGGAGACACAGTAGCCTTTCGGAAGAAACAACAAAACATTTCTTCCAGCTCAATTAAAAGATAAAATAAAAACTTGTTTTACCATCTATTATATAACACCCTGTCTCAAAAAGTGAACTTCAAATGCTGGAACATCTCTAAAATGTCATTTATTTCTAACAGGAACCTAGTGAACACAGGGTTGATTGTAGTGACTTTCCAGACTTAATATCTAGATGGAGATCTTCTGAACACAACAATATCTTCCTTGCCTAGGTTTAAAGCCTCAAATATCAGAACTGCAGAAAAATGGATTTCAGTATATCATGAGAGTGATTCTAGAACAACAAGATCATGCAAATTTAGTGAAGAAAATAATCACAATTGAATTTCTTCATTTGGTATGAAAATAGGAAAGACCTGACTGTTTAAAACCAAAATATATGGTATTGCCAGATATACTACTATAGAAAATTTACAGTAAATGTAATAAGTGAATAACAATTGCATAGATTTTTTCAACTCTAAATATAGAAAGCTATAATTGTAGGAAAGAATTTCATGGTATGGTACTGGAAAACCTATAGTCTAGATTCTACCTATATTCTGTCTGTACGTTCTACTTATTTTCAGAAACAAAGTGATTGATCATCTGCTTTCACTTATTTGGACTCTTTTGTACAATTTGGATGTTAAAACAGCAGATGGTTTTGTGTTTCTTTTTCTGATCATACTCAGGACACTGTTTCAGAGGAAAATCTCAATCTTTTCTGTATTCTCCAAAGTAAGAGTCACTTTCAGAAAAATTCAATATTCTCAAAGTGTGGAAAGGTTGCAGTAAATCCTGACTGACAGATTCATCTAACAAAGTAATTTACTAATTGTTACAAATGATGTTTTTATGATTCTTTGTGGGAAAAAAAAAAAAAAAAGGTTTTGGGTTTTTTTGTGTGGTTTTTTTTTTTTGTGTGTGTGTGTTTTTTTTTTTTTTTTTCTGGAGAGAATCTTGTAGTTTAATAAGTCAAGTTCTCACTGTTATAGACTTATGCCACAGGGAAAAAATTCTCAGTTCACACAGTTTAAAGTAGAGCAGGATTGAAGTGGTTTATGGATTTATCAATGACACATAATTAACTGGCAATCAGTGGCCTGTGCATTCAGGATTAATATCAGCCATACAACAGCTAAACCATAACAGTAGAAGCTTAGAGAATGTTAATTTATAACTACAAGTTTCTGAACACCTCTCTCTATTTAATCCAAGAAAGGGCTGTTACAGATCCATTGAACTCCCGACAGGCTATGTGGCTTGCACACAGATGCACATGGATGCACAAGCCCTTGCCTTCCCACTGCAAACCAGTATACATATTAATCCCTCACTCACCCTTCCTGGGAATACTACAGCCCTACATGCTGCCATGCCATCTCCAGAGTTAGTAAGGCTCTCAGGGGACCATCTCTCCCTTCCGTGCAAGTGGCCCACAAGCTTCCTCATGGTGTGGGGCTGCTTCTGGCACCCAATGGAGAGACTGAACCTTTTCAGCCTTCTTCCAGTGAGGAGAAAAGAGTCACTGAGTGAATGCTTCTCTGCTCTGTCTGCCCTTACTATAAATCTTTTATACTTTTTTCAAGCTTACACACAACTGTAGTCAATATCTAATCAAGGTCTATCTTTAAAAATGGGGAAGGATATGGAATTTCCTCTACTTAAATTTGCATCTTTAATTTACTTATTGCCCATGTGTGATGTTCTTTATCAATGCTTTCTTTGATTTCATTTACAAATGATTTATTTTCAGCAGAAATTCTCTCTATCCACAAGAAATAAAGTGGAAAGAATAAAAAAAAATAGATATTTAAGAAGAATAATTTTATTTGAATAAGATGTTTTGACTGACTCCCAAAATCATGTTGAGAATACTGTTTCATAGGAAAAAAAACCCTAAAAAACAACAAAAATGTCATCATTTCTTTTTGCAATGACAAATGTCAAATTGCAGAATTTTCGTGAAATCAGTGGTTCTTTCTCTCCTTTCTTGGACTGAAGTTTCAAAAAGGCAGTAAAAGTGGACTTCATTTCCATACAGGCATCTACATTTACATGTCTAGATATAGACATATAGATATGCTAATTTTCAAGGCTGCTGGTACTATCAGTGGAGACCTAGATACATCAGTCAGTGGAGCAATTTTCAGTAGACCACAATTCAGTTCTGAAGAAGATATTTAAAGATCAATTCATATGTCCCACAGAGTTTTCTGGTGCCCTTTGAAATGTTTTATGGCATCTGAGAAATTCACACAGATTTCTGGAAGATATAAGACCTCTGGATAACCTGTGCTTACAAATGTTGGTAGATGGGGAACTGGTGTGGAATACAGTTAGTGAGTTTCTCATTTAATGAACTCAATATGTAGGTTAGACCTTCTTACATATAGGCACATGTACCTAGTTGTCTCAGTCTGGAGCTAATGCCAGCTTTTAGCTGCAGATCTTTTGGAAATGCTTGATTCAAATTTTCATAGGAATGTGTGAAATAATAAAATAGGGAAAAAAATAGTTTCCAAAAGAGAAGTGAAATTAAAAAAAGAGTGGCATCAGGTCAGATTCAGAAAAAAATGTTTCAGTTTAGAAGTTTAAATTAATAAAAAAATCAATATATAAAAATTGCTAATTTGATTTGATTTATTTCACTCTGAAACATATTTTTAGTTTTATCAAAGTTCAACAGAATTCAAAGGTATTTCATGTTCAAAGAAACATTTTAGGTAGACATGGAAAAAATTTCTTTTGGTGTTTTTTTCTTCAGTCTCTCCACCGAAACAGATGCTTCATTCCTTTTACAGTTCAGTGGCTCAACAATGTATTCATTTATTTCTGTGGGCACAAATTCAGATCTCTTACCAACAATGAAGACCTTGCTTTTCACTCATTCCCAGAGAACAGAGTCCATGATTTTGCTCCCAGTGTCATCCTGTTCTCTATAGTATGTTTGTCACTTTATGAAAAATCTAGAAAGTTCTAATTCTGGTTACTCACTGGTTATCAGAAGGAGAAAGTCAGAAGAGGAAACTGAAAGTTTTAGAAAGCCTTAAACAAAGCTGGATTTACTATCTGGAAGTAAATTATAATAATAGTCCCATAGAACATACCTCTTTCTCTAGTTTCTTGTGCAGCTCTGCCGCTAAAAATATCTCTTCACTTTTGGATGTTTTTGTTCTGGTACAGAAAATGAGGGGAAAAAATCATATGAAACAAACAAGCTTTTAAGTGATTCTGGATATGTTACTTACTTTTTTGATTTTCTTGTTTATAAAAGAGACAATACAGTGTTTTTTATCTATCCTATTCAACTGGTTGAGTAGCTTGTGCCAAAAATTCTCAGTCCTAAGTTGGAGACTGGTTAGGAAAGACAGAGAAATGTACAACTTTTGAGTTTGGGATTCAGTACTCAGAAGCAAATGCTATCAGCATTTGGGCAAAATTAATTCAGAGAACATCAAAGGATCAGCAGCACAGAGGTTTTATGTCACCAGTCTTTCATGAGACTCACAGAAACAAAGGTGTCTAGGCATGTTTCCTCTTTGTGTGTTATATATCAGAGGGTATCAGGAAATCCCGTCCAGTTCTATTACTGGTTTATGTTGTGAGTAAAACAAACCACTGAGGTTTATGGACAATTATTTCTTGGAATCTGTCTATGAGACACCATATGGACTGCTTAGCAAGAGAAACAACTGAGATATTTTTCATTCCTGTCAGGATTTTGAAACCCCTTGTATTGCAATTTAGTGCCCTGGTAAAGGACAACAATTCTCAGAGAGTTCTTCTTTCCCACAGTTAATTGAGTTAATGAAAGTATTTATCTCTGCAAATGTCTTAGCTCTAATGTACTCCCTGCTTTGTTCTGCACAGAATCACAGAATGGATAAGGTTGGAAAGGACTACAGTGGCTCACTCGGTACAACCTCACTGCTCAAGCACGAGTCATCCTAGAGCACAGTGCACAGAATTGTGTCCAGGCGGTTCTTGAGTAACTCCAGTGAGGAAGAATCCACAACATCTCTGGGCAACCTCTTCCAGTGCACACTAACTCGCACAGTAAAAATACTTCTCCTCCTATTCAGGTGGAAATTCCTGTGCACTGGTTGCTACCTATTGCCTCTTGTCTTGTTTAGCATCACTAAGGAGAGCCTCTCTCCATCTTCTTGATACTCTCTCTTCAGATATATTGATGAAGTTCCCCCTGGGTTGTCTTTTCTTGAGGATGAACAGGCCCAGCTCTCAGCCTACTCTCATGAGAGAGGTTTTCCACCATGTGCTGAAGTCACTGGCCAGCTCTTGAATAACACAAAGCAGAATATAACCTTCCCAGGGAGAATATATATAGGTAGGCAACAAGATAAAAGATGAAGGAAGGATAAAGTGACCCCTTAATGAAGAAAGCTGGAGGTGAAACACAGGTATTAATCCTTGTAGCAGTTGCCAGATACAATCAGAGGATATGAGTAATAGTCAGAAGTAATGGATAACATCTTCCGGTTGTTAACCCAGAGATACAGCCTTTCCCTCAGAAATTTCAGCAATATGCTAATAAATAATGACAGGGCTCAAGCAAGCTTTTCTTTGTTAGAGCTGCCTGGTGAATTCAAACTGTATTGGACAGGTAGAAAAGTAATGATTTAGTGACTTTTTTTTTTTTTTTTAATTTAAATCTGGGTGGGAGCATTTGGGCTTGTGAACATGGTTCCCTGAATACTGGTACAGAATGAACCTACTTTGGCTTGGTGAAGATTAATAGAGCAATGGACCTGAGCATTTTTGTAGTAAGGGGTTCAGCTTGGTCCAGCATTTAAACTATTACTTTTCAATTTTTTGTTTTTATTGTTACAAAGATACTTGGATAAGCCCTTTATATACACAGTGTTTATATAGGCAGCCCTTGTCCTTCACAGGTGGAGACTTTCTACAAGTCTTTTACTTTCTTACCTGACTTCTAAACACTGTACAGTCTATGAAGTACACAGAAATAATTCTTATAAAAAGTGAAAGCATATTATGTTACAATATGTCTGCATTAATAATGCTTTTGCACATGAGGATGTTACTGCTGAATTTGAATGAGATAATTATGGGTCAACACATCAACAGACAGGGAGATGTTTCAAAGCTTCAGACACTAATTGCCTGTTTTGTTTTGTTCTTAGTGGGTATCTTTTATTTTTGCCTTTGAAAACATGTATGCTTGAAGAAAGATTTCTCAGATGTGTAAAATAATACATGTATCATTTGAGGCAGCCTAGATAAACAGAGTCATCTTCAAAAAGCTGGAAGGTATGATGCAGGTGCTATAAAATATTTTAATAAAATATTTAATTAATTTTAATATTTAATAATTTTAATAAAATACTTATTTCTGGTTCTGGAACATCTCAAAATTCAAAATTACCTGGTGAAATCCACCTTTTGTACTGGGACTTGAATTTTTAGTACTGTCAACGGCAAGAGAGAAAGCTATTTGAAGGCCTTCAGACTGAAGTCTTTTCTACTTGAATGAATAGGTCCTGGAAGACTTATGGGTCACACAGATGTTTCTGGATAATTTGGCAGGTGGACAATGTGGAGGCACTGAATCCTTTTCATTAGAAAAAGGTTTCATTAGACATTCATGGTGTAGACACACTTCCTAGGGAAAGTGTTCTGAAATCTGTAATTATTTTAGTAGTAAAATAAATAATACAATAATACCAGGAATTCATACTTCATTAATGCTTCATATAAAAGAGATTTATGCGTAAAATCATGCAAGTATGAGAATGCAACACTGAGTTAAATTCCTAACCTTCTCATTGATGACTTTTGAAGGCAGGCTTTAACAGGCAATAAAACATTACATTAACAGCAAACATTAAGGACATGACTGACTTCATTGGAGAGTAGCATATGTCAGAAGTGGTAATGATCCAATAGCAACAGGACTGGGGTGCATTTGGAGTTATAGAACAGATCTCAAGAAAAGAAAATAAAAGAAGGAAAAGAGTCATTGCAGGTAAGTAAGAAAACTTAAATTCTATTAAGTAAAACACATCAAGGCTTGAAATGAAGTCTGTTCAGCTCAGAACAGTAACTCATCTGGAAATGGCTACCAGTTTCAAAATTTTCATGGTTCAAAGCCATTAAACTGCTAACACAGCCTCTCTTGGTCTATCTGTCACATTTCAGACAAACACTACTAGCCATTGGTTGCTTTCAACAGGAAAACTCTGTCTAATATCCTTGCCTTACTACACTGGAAATTAATTATGTTATTATCATACTCTTATGCAAATTTTTCCTACAGATCTTTTTATGTCAAAGCCTATAGACTACTTTTAACTCAGATATTATCAATTTTTATCTTTGCACCTCAGAACCACTGCTTTCTGTAACTATAATCCATATTTTGTATTTAAATGTGAATCAGAGTCAGCTTTTCAGAGAGCCTGTTAATTAGTGAGTATTGACAATACTTTGCTGATAGAATAACAACAGAATAAAACATGGAGCTTCTTCTTTTTGACCTCTCTGTAATCAATCACAAAACTGTTTTTCTTTGAGCTCCAGGAACTGTTCTATCTGTATTAATTTCTGTGAAGTGCTGAGGGTTTGAGGTTTTTTTTTACTCCATTTCTTTCAAATAACCTGATTTTTCTCTGCATATTTCCTAAGTTGATTCAGCCGCCATTATAATTATCTCAGACTAGAGTTTAATTACAGTTTATGAACCGAGAACCATTGTTTGTGAGTGAGCTAATAGATTTCACAGTGATATTGAAGAGCTCTTCATTCTATACAAGAACATACATTAGAATGCAATAACATCAAATAATGGAAATCAAACAGAATAACATAAACAGGGACACAGAAGTAACATTCTTTAAAATTAAATTTAATTTATCTCTATGTCAGTATCCTGGACTACTCTGACCAGTAGTTGAATCTGATTGCATGGATTCAATGAAAAAAATTAATGGAAAATATTGTGAGCTTCTTTTTGGGGGAGTTATTTGATTGGGAAAGGAAAAAAAAAGAGAAAGATTTTTTTTATACTGGAAAATACCAAGTGTTGTCTGAAAAGACTACATTTAAATAGAATGATATTCTAGGTTTTGTGCAAATAAAATAAATCGGAAGAAGCCATATTATCCATCAGTTGAAATGTATTTACAGCATACTAATGTGGAATATTTTAAAAAAATCACATGATATCAGAAATTCAGAGTAAAGAAGGACCAAAATGATCAGGATCATGAAACTGATTTAGCAAAAATATATGATTTGCCTTAAGTACTAAGGAAGGACATCTGTTATATTAGACCTTTCTATGTCTGTTTCTTATTACACAATCTATATATTTCTTGAACTAATTTTCAGTTTCAAATGTCTAAATATTATGGACCATTATACATCCAGCTTGTCTCATGAGCAGATGATTTCTACTCTTAACAACAATTTTGTATACAGCTGACATGTAGGGTACCTTATCTAAATTTAGCTCATCATGATATATAAGCTGAAAATCAGAGAAAAAGTCTCAGCTGTTCCTCTTAGCTATTTCAGGTAGGTTTTTTGATAATATTTACATAAATTCAACCATCCTTCCTACTGTTTATTACACCTTTGTTTGAGAACCACTCATATCACAGAGATGTTTCCAGGAAGATAGAAACAGTGGGGAGTTTGTGAAGTAAAAATTGGGGTTTTTTTCTGCCTGTTTGCCCTGAATTTATATGCCAGAACAATCGATGAATGAAAGCTGTTGGTTGTCATCAGGACCATCTGTCAGTCTGTGAAAAGAGAATTTTTTGGAATCAGACCACCTTTGTTTTGCTTAGGAAGAGGAGAAAATATCTGTTCATAGCTCCAAATCTAGAGAAAGACAATCCAGCTTTGGCAAGTCCAGGAATTGACAAGTCTCCAAAGGGAAAGTTGTAATCTTAGGTCAGGGTTAGGTGATATGGAAGCCCATCATCAGGGAGAGTTAGTGGAACATTTTTTAATACAGTTTTGGCTTTTGTATTTTACTTTCTTATGCACGTAACACGAAGATGAGATGCTTATTTTCAGGGCTCCAGTTCTGGTACTTTTTGCCCCTTTATAACATAAAGCAAAATGCCAGAATGTTGAATGTATTAGGGCTTCTATTAGCCCTTGATACCATGGTTAAAATTCTGACTTTGAGTTTTAAATCAAAAAAGCTACCTTTGACTCAAAGCAGATGTGAGTCAAAATGTAGGCTGTATGGGTGAACTGTAGTTATAGTTCAAGACTTGAATTAATACCCTCAGTGAACATAGATCAAGACATTCTCTGTTAATAGAGATCTCAGGAAAAAAAAAAAGAAACACTGAGAAAGAATAATGCTTTTTCTTTCCTAAATTGTTAGGCATTTTAGGTGGTGGACTCCTTGTCTGCATGGTCTTTGTTAGCCTCTTTAAGGGTGAAGTGCTGGAAATGTACAATCTTTTCTGCATTTATGAGGAGGAATTAGCTGAAGTTGAAAACACTTTTGGTTTTTGTGACAAAGCCTCTCTGATTCAAACTTTACCCACTAGTTCTCAAGCCAAAGCTTAGAATACTTTTGGGAATACTCAGGAAGAGAAAATCCCTGCGAAAACCTGTTTTCCTCATGTAATTTTTTTGCCAGACATTTGCAGTTTGCAGTTCGGATTTTGTCACCATCCCTTAGGAAACTGTTCTCTGGAGGAACAGAAGAGAGTCAAACTCCACAGGAATATGTAGGATTAAGCCATAAATGCTGGCTGACTGCTGTACTTGAGTCTACTCCTGAAGCTCACTTTTATTCTTCATAGTATTATTTTAGTAAAGTTTTTAACAAATGCTTCACAATAAGACAGAACCTTTTTATCCAGTTTACTTCAACAAATGTCGTTGTATGCCCTTCCCTGATTGCAACACCAACAACTTCTTACAAGCAGATACTCACAATTTCTAGCTTAATTTCAGCTGTGTGCAAAGTTCTAGTGACCTACATGCTAATGTAAGAGACAACTGCTACACGTTAATATAGCAAATCAAAATATAAATTGAACAATACAAATGAAGAATTTATTGTCATACTGAAAACTTCTTGATTGTAAATTAAAAGGAAAAAATTTTTTTTTCTGTGGTTTCTGTTATTCTAAGCTAATGTTAATGAAACTGTCAAAATCTTGGATACTTCTGTTCTTTCCCATGGCTGAGTATGCTGTTTTTGTGACTAATGTCATATTTGGTGCTCTAGAGACAGGAAGAAAGTATGGAAAACTAATGTCATAAACTTTAAGGATATGTTCTGTGTCTTAGGGGAATTGTCATTGGCTGTCAAAAAAGATAATGTAGTGTTGACAAGTTGTTCATAATTTACCCTGTGTGACAAATTGACAGTGAAAGCTATATTTTATTTCCTAAGAGTGTTTGGTTTGGATTGCTTTGGTTGGGCTTTTTATCTATATCTATATCTAATCTATCTATATCTATATCTATATCTAATCTATCTATATCTATATCTATATCTATATCATCTATATCTATATCTATAAATGCATGTGTTTTTTTAATTTTAGTTTTTATTACTGGATAATTTAGGCTGCAATGTATTATTTGGAAGTCATATATGCTAACCTGTTCCTCAAAGCAGAGCTATCACTAGAGCTAGTGGATCAGGTTTCTAGTCAAGTTTTGTAAGTCTTCAAGGACAGAGATTCCACAGCTGCTCTTGACAACCAGTTCTAGTACTTCAGCATATTTAGTATGAACTTGGTTCATGATCTTCCTTCTTCAGCCAGGAATAGATTTTTTTTTTCCCTTACATTACAGTCAGCTTTCTAATTTATTTTTTTTTTTTTCACTATATATTTTCCAGGTCACCCAGCTTACCTCATGGGATCTCAGCCAGTCAAGGCTATTCTGTGAGACACAGGCACAGTGCAGAGTAGAACTAATATTACCAAAGGTATTTGCAGCTAAAATTTGGAGACAGTAAGGTCTGCAGAATGCTAAGGCAAATAATAGCATTTTAGATGAAGTCCATCTTTTATATTTGCATAACAGGCTTTGAAAAATATTCAGTTTTTGAAAATTTTCTTTGAAAATTTCGTGATAATCTGAATGAAGAGCCGAGGACATCTAAGGCCACTTGCCAGCTTACATAGGATAAAATAAAATAGCAAAACAGGAATAACACATAGTGAAACACCATCTATATATGTTACTAGAGGAATGAAATGGCAATATCAGAGGATACAGGTAACTTAAAGGAATTTGTCCACTTATTTGTTATTTTGGCAGCAGTTGGTTTTCTTTTTATTTCCTGTCTTTTTTTAGAATCATAGAATATGCTGAGCTGGAATGGCCCCACCAAGATCATCGAGTCCAGCTCCTGGCTCTGCACAGGACACCCCAAGCATCATACCTGTGATGTGTTGTCCATATGCTTCTTGAACTCAGGCAGGGTTTGTGCTGTGACCACTTTCCTTGAGAGCCTGTTCCAGTGCTCAGACACCTTCCAGGTGAAGAACATTTTCCTGATATCTGACCTAAACCTTCCCCCACTCAACTGCATGCCATTTCCTCAAGTCCTGTCACTGGCCATGAGAGTGAAGAGATCAGTACCTGCCCCCCTGCTTCTCCTCATGAGGATGTTGTAGACTGCAGTGATGTCTCCCCTCAGTCTAATCTTCTCCAGGCTGAACAAAACAAGTGACCTCAGCTGCTCCTCATAAGGCTTCTCCCCAAGACCCTTCATCATCTTCCCAGTCCTCCTTTGGACACTGCCTAATATCTTAGTATCTTTCTTATATTGCAGTGACCAAAACTGCACAGAATATTCAAGGTGAGGCTGCCCCAATGCAGAGCAGAGTGGGACAATCCGCTCCCTCTCCTGGCTGATGATGCTTTGCCTGATGGCCTCCAGGACACAGTTGGCCCTCCTGGCTGCCAGGGCACACTGTTGACTGATATTCAACTTGCCAATGACCAGGACCACCAGGTCCCTTTCCACAGTGCTGCTCTCCAGCCTTTCATTCTCCAGTCTGTAAACACAACAGGGTTTGACCCATCCTAGATACAGAATCCTTCACTTCCCCTCATTGAACTTCATATGGTTGGTGATTTCCCATCTCTCTGATTTGTCAAGATCTCTCTGCAGGACCTCTCTGCCCTGGAGGGAGTCGATATCTCCTCCCAATTTAATGTTGTTAGCAAAATTAGCATGCCTTCGACCTGTGTCCAAGTCATTAGAAGATGTTGAGGAAAACTGGGCCTAAGATGAAGCCCTGTGGAACCCCAATAATGACCAGATACCAGCCGGCTGTTACCCCATTCATCTAACTATTTGTGCCCAAGCTGTGAGCCAGTTGCTCACTCAGTGCATAACATGATTAGTCAGCTGTTTCAGTTTGTTTCAGGCATTAGTCTCTGAGCTGATTCTGAGTGGATTCAAGTTCACTTTGGGGCTACTCAAAATTATGATTTGCAAAGCAGTTGTGAATGCCTGAGTGTGTTTGTATGCATGTGAGAGAGAAAATATATGCACAGTTCTGTGCAACAACAGACAGATTTACAAGGACCATCATAATCCTAGTAGATGGAACAATTGGTTGTCACAGATTCCTTGCTCTGAAAGAATGGCTTTGGATATCTTTTCAGCATTGAGCTATGCTGACATCTCAGATAGAACTTGAAAGAAACATTCCAAACATTTCTAGTGCTCTGGTGGATATATACCAGAGACTTCATGAAGCCTAGAGGCCTTGCTAGCACTACTGATTTTATGTGAAAGGCTCAGAGTTTTTTTCTTGTTTTCTCATATCTTTGCCAGTAGTTGTAGTGACATTTACTGTAATTAAGCTTTTGCAGTATGTGATTTGAGTATTCATAGTTATGAGGATCTTCCTCTTAAAAAAATATCCTTTCTCCTAGAAAACATCTTAAAACATCACACATTTAAGTTCCAAAATCTTATACACTAACAACTCCCCTATGGACAGAAGCAATTTTTGGTTTACTGTGGGGGTACAATTACTATGGGGATAAAATTCAAGGTTTACTATGGGGATAAAATTCAAGGTGGAAAAGCACCATAATTATAAAGCTATTTTTTAAGAAAAAAAAAAAGACGTGATTCTTATTCAGTCATGTATTTTTGTAATGATTGTATCAATCAATTAAATATTTAATATAGAAAAAGAATGCCAGATAACATTTTGGTCTGATGTATGACTAGCCCTGACATACTGCAAATCATTAAATCAAAATATTCTCCACTGATTATTGCCTCCTACAAGACACAGAGGAAGAACCAGTAGGCAGAGACATCCCTCATAAGATGGTAGCCTACTTTGCCCTACATACCTATAAATAGCTAAAGAAAAAGGGGTAAGACTGTGGTAAACAATATCTTCAGGCTGAGAGCAGGAGGTGAGTTCAAGAGGTGTGGGAGACTGATTCAATATACTTTTTCAGCAGTTTAGTAGTTCATGCACTGACTCAAATGCAGAGCAGTGCCTTAAGGCAATTGCCACTAGATCTCATTTAGTCTGCTACTGTCAAAGATGTTTGAGGTTACAAAAATGTTATTGTTTTACTGTTCCTGGAACATACTGCTTTTTGGGGAAAAGTATGTTTTATCAATATAGTTTGAAAGTTGATTTATCTGGCTAATATTGCACAGGTATTATGACCAAGTCTGAAATGAGGCTTATTTAAGGAAAAGGAACAGAGTAATTGTAAGTATGCTGGCTAAACCTGCACAGCTGATTCTCAGCACCCAGGATTATGTTCCATCCCCGTTCAGCTTACTAATATTTATGTAGCCACAAGCATTTTTTTAGATGGTGTAACTGCTTTTATCCCACAGCAACTTATTGGATTCTGTATTCCCAAGTGTCTGTGTTGGTTGCAGTCACCCATTTACATTGAATGTATTGAGTTTGAAGACATTTGTAATGTAATACTTTTTGGACAGAGTTCTGAATTCTCTGTTAATTTATTTCTATCTATACTCTCTTTCTTTTCACTCTCCTCTGGAAACTGGAAATGTCTCCAAAGACACATGGGGTTGTTTTGAATGCTTTTCTGTCAGTCTGTAGTCTCTAGGGTGATGCTGGTGTTACACAAAGAAGTAACCAGTCAAACACAAGATAACACTCCACGTAATTTTATTTAAAGTACCCAACTGAAGCACATGGAAAAGATGTGCCCAACTCAGGGGAAAACACTCAAGGAGACACAAAATGAGAGAGATACAGGTGTTGGATGCTCAGATGGCCACACCAGAGGGTCTTCTTAGGGTAGTGGTGTTTGGGCAGCTGCAACACAGTTTGTGCAGCCCGACTTACCTTGCAGGAAGCCTTTGGTGTTGCCCTACCAAGGCTTCTGGGGCTTAAGTGACATCCCTCCTGTAAGCCCTTGGGGCTGCCAAGCCACATCACCCTTGGAAACTGCTACCCTGGCACACCAACCTGGCCTAGAGGGGCTTTATGGGCTGGGCCTGCATTTTTCTTGACTAGGGCATTCAAAACACATTTCTGCTGCCCTTTGCTGACTTGTTGTAGCCTTGTCCAGTTTTCACTCATATACCCTGTAAGCTACCAGAATTTACCTGAGGCTGAACAGCAGCACTAGGAGCTACTATCTGCTAATGTCTACCAAATGGATTTGACTTCCTCTGTAGTTCAGAGAGAAATGGGTATTTTTTTCTGCCTTTCTTAAGTGATGGAGCCCCTGGTGGTCTAGTGGTAAGGGCGCGGCACTGTCACAGCTGAGGCTCAGGTTCGATTCCCGGTCAGGGACACTCCCGGGCAGGTGGAGCTCGTTAGCCCTTAAAGGCAACCCATCTACGTCCTAAGGACCTCGCTGCCACCGTCCAAGCGCGCTTGGCCCCGACAGATGAACCTTAGGATTAAAGGGTGGGCTCAGTTCCACGCACACTGTGTCTCACCTAAAAAATCCAATGCGCAGGCTGGAAGGTGTAAAGACCTTCCCCGGATCTTCGCTCGTGAAGACTGGTCATTATTATTATTTCTTAAGTGTACATTAAAATGAGATTGGTATTATCCTGAGTGTGTTAGACTCTTATTGTAAAAAAAAAAGCTTGCGAAAATAGCTCAGCCACAGGTGTTTATGTTCTAGGTGTCTACACAGGATGAGGAAAGTCCCCAGGAGCCTCTTCAGAAGTCATCTGTGGTTCACAAAATTTGGTGAGTCATGTGTTAGAATATACAATATATCAAGAAGTTACCTGAGTAAGTGATTCATTGCTTGTTATTCTGAGATACTGTCCTCCAGAAATCTATATTTAGAAAGTCCATATAATTGATTTTTCCTACTACCTTTTTCAACCTTTTCTCCTTTAGGTGTCTCAAAATTAAAACTGAAAGATTCACACTTATGCAAAGATCGTGGTCATTAGGAAACTGTGCCCTATTCACCTGGGCACTGAAAACTTTGCATAGGAAAATAGAGGAGAAACGATTCACACTGTGACTTTCTCATGTTCTGCTTTATAGTTATGAAGAAAAGAAATAAATGGGAAGGGTCAATATATTTACTCTAAAACATTTTCTTATTATTTTTGTTTCCTGTAGCTGCCATACAAGATAAAAGCCACAGAAGACTCTGGCTGTAATACTCATATTCATATGGAGAGAAATAACTTCTCTCTGTGGATTAATTTGTTTGAGTGGTATTATATAGAAGCTTAATTTTCATGAAGTTGTTTTTTTACAATTCCTGTGTATTTTAATGCTCTGCTCTTTTTCTGCATCACTAAAATAAATAAACAATAAAGCTGAAAAGTCACTTTGAAGTATGTTTCACATTTTAAAGCAAATGACTAAGTTTGTCCTTGCATTAGAATTAATTAAGCATGTCTCTATTTTTGTGAAGCATTTTCAGGGGAATGGTAGTAGCTAGTCATTTTGAACGAAAACAGTTCATAATAAGATCAATAACATGACTTTCTAATTAAGAAGTTCTTGCTATTAGTCAAGTACTCACTATAATCAGTTTAACTCATTTACCAGCAGGGGGCTCACGGTTAAAAATGTGGAGGGTTTGAAATGCAAAAGCCAACTGCTGTCTCCGTGTTACAAAAACATATTGCTAAGTTGCTTGACATTTTAATACAGTAGACTGTCAAAAGACATCCAACAATACTGCTGCTACACCAAAGGCTGTTAAAATGAATTGCTAAATGTCCCTCTAGGAGCCTCTCTAATTACAGATATTAGATGATTTTCAGCTTAAATATAGACCTAACAGATTTAATATGTAACAGATAAAACAGCATGAGAGATACTACTAGCACCAGGCTGTTTATAGTCCATCACTGTAGGTACACTATTCATATGGTGCTGATTCTCTAGCACCCACTGCCCAAGGTTTCCCAGGGCATGGGCCATTTTCCAGTTAACTACAAAACCAGAAAGTGTTCAGCTACTGCAGAAAAAAAATTTCTGGAGTGATGGTAAAAATTTGTGTGCTATTATTATGGGAAAGAACTGTCTCTCGATTTTTTAGTACAGATGGGTCTTTTTCATGGACTGTGGATGGAAAGCTTCCAATCTCTTTGGATCTGCCTTGGTAAAACATAATTTAGTGCTGCTATGCTGGCAACCTAGTAATTAGCATCACACACAGAGTGAGCCTATTTGTCTCTCTGTGATAAATACAGTGTACACAAACACAGGATACTCACATGAACATAAATATATGTTGACAGCCCTATAATAAAGATGAATTACTTTTATAAGTCTAGTAGCATGCAAAGTTTTTCTGACCAACTTAGAAGCATTGCTATATAAAGTAAATTGTAAAGTATTTGTGATTGAAATGAAAATGTAAGAAAATATATAGAAGAAAGTTAAGCAATATAAAAACAATTTTATTTTGAGTATTTCTTAAAATAAATGGGAAATACCGGTCCACTTCAGTGTGTTCTAATTTTGTGATAGATTATCCTGTTCAAATCATGCCAATATTTGATTGTTTGAGTTGGGACTGGACAAAGGATAAACTCAAGATCAGTCAGAACTACCTTTTTTTGTCTTTTAGCAATTAAGAGTATGCGTGTGTGTGTGTGAGAGAGAGAGAGAGAGCGAGAGAGCGAGAGAGAGAAGAATAGAAAACACTTGCAGATATTAAAATACAATTATTTAAATATGATTTTGAATTTCTGAATTTTTCCAATAGTTATATAATAAAAGTAAAGTAATAAAAGAGTGAATTTAGAAGCTACAATGGCTAGTGGAAATATTTCCTACACTATTTGGTATGGTAGTATTCAGAAAGCTCAAGCTCAAACAATCCATCTTTATGGAATTAATCTAATTTTTTTTTTCTTTGACAGTAAAGAAGAGAGAGAAGATTTCAGGTTTTCTGCTGTAGCCATAGAACATTCTCAATAACATGCATTTTAAGATAAATCTTAGTCTCTGCTGTTGATATTGTTCTTCTCTACAGTAAATATTAAGTGTTTTTTTAAAAACATCAAGAAAAAGCTTAGGTTTGTAGTTCAGTTGTCTAGATCTATACCTATCTTCCAGACCTTACTAGGATGTCTATTATATTTAGTAAAGGTAGAACAGAGTCTCTAGGAGAGACTGACAACATCTTTTCTCAAAGAACACTACAGGATAATTGAGTATTCTCACTGTATATCATGGTTGAGATCCTTTGAGGAAAGCAAAGCAATTTTGTCATGGGCTTTGGATTAGTACCCTAGTCAGTAGGTTATAGAATAAAGAAACAGTCAGAACCTGTGCTATGGGATTGCAACTCCTCTCTTTTTGGTTTTGCCTGAGGGCTGGGATGGCTTTTGTTACAAATCTTCCCAAAACAGAACATTCTAAAATAGGAAAACAATTCATTCAGTTCCCCATACATCTCACACATACATGCTTCAGGAAGAATTTTCATTAGAAGAGCATTTTTTTCCATGATATAAATTAAACATACAGAAAATAGTATCTGGTCATTAAACAAGCCTCCTGTGTGACTCAGATTTAAATATTTCACTTGTTTGTCTTGATATGAAGAGCAATAATTTGTGCTTGTCAAAAAATTCTTCCCAGTCCAAGGATATTTTTAACATTATTTACAATGCAAAATAATAAAAAAAATTCTTTTGTCAATTGTTTCAATAGGTAACTCTTAAGGTGAACTAGAAAGAACAATAAGTCCTCAAATTTTCAAAAAAAATCTAGGAACTTTGACATTTGTTTTAATGTCATTAAAGAATGAAATTAATATTTTTCAAAATCTCTAAAAATACAGGTATAATGAAAGTATAAAAGGCTCCAGTTCCTGCTTGGACAACAGTCCATCTGTAAGGGCTCTCATGATTCATTTTTTTTCCTCACAGACAGACTATAAAATGAAGTTTTTGTATCACCCAAGGATGATCTGTTTGTGCAAGAATCCATGTTGCCTACGGTGGAAATGGCATTCAGGAACTGAAGAACACTTCATGTCACAGAGCAAGTTCAGAGTTCAGGGTTTCCACAAAGAAACATACATTTGAAAAGAAAAAAAGGAAGTAAGAATACTCTATACTAGTCACTGTCAGGGATGACGTTTTCCTGTCTTTCAGATTTTAGTTTCTTTGATACTTTTAGCTACTGTCATTAAGCTATGTCTCAGCACTTTCCTCACTAAGCTAAAGAAATAAATGTCTCAAAGCTTTCCAACTGTATTTAGTCTTCTAAGTATTTAGTCCTGTTTTTCTTCATCTATACATTTGTACTTCCATTTGACAGTAACCATCTTTAAGTGTATACACACAACTGCCACTCTAAATTAAAAAACAAAACAAAACAAAAACCCCAACCAACCAAACCCCCCCAAAAATAAACCCCCCCCCAAACAAACAAACAACCAAAAAAAACAAACAAAAAACCCAGTTTCCACATGCTAAAAGCAAAAATAATTTTTTTTCTATGTTTACTCAAGTTTTTTTTAATAAAATAAGAGTTATTTTCTGTCACAGCTGTAATGGATACTGTAATTTAGTTTTGTTTTTAGCAGTTCCTAGATATTTTCAGAATCACTAGGTTCAACTGTTTGCTTCCTCAGATGTGCAGTTGGCTGAATTAAAACACAGTTTGTGCAAATATGTTTACTTCATTAAGTACTCCACATTTCTGTAAAGAACTGCCTTATTAACTATTTTCTTCCTTTTCTGACAACCTTTTCCTCTATAAATTTTATCAACACTGCATTCAGGTTTGTACTCTGCATCCCTGCTAAAATGCTGCAAAATATAAGACTAATCCTGATGTACCTCAACTAGAAACACTTCTACTAAGTTGCAGTTCCTGATGGTGGTTGTTACATTAAATCTACCAGCAAATTAGCAGAATCACAGGAACACTGTAAGGCTGAAGTTGGAATGGGCCTCTGCAGTTCATCTTGCCCAACTTCCCCAATCAAGCAGGGCACCCCGAGATACTGTCCAGGACCTTGTCCAAATGGCTTTTGAATATGGCCAAGGTTGGAGACGGTGCAACCACTCTCATCGACCTGTGACAGCGTTTTGTCATCTTCGCAATAAAACCAGTGTTTTCTGCTCCTCAGGCAGAACCTTTTATGTTTCAGTTTGTGCCCATTGCAGGTAATCAGGTTGGTTAAGCATGATTTTCTTTTGGTGAATCAATGTTGGCTACTCCTGATCAACCTCTGTCTTCCACATGGTTAGAGATGCCTCGAGGATAAGCTATTCCATCACCTTTCTGCGGATCGAGGTGCAACTGAGTGTACTGTATTCTGTGAGTCCTCCTTCTTGCCCTTTTTGAAGACTGGGGTGACTTTTGCTTTCTTCCAGTCCTTAGGTACTTCTCCTATCTGCCATGACCTTTCAAAGATGACTGTGATTTTACTGTGACATCACGTACGTGTTATACTGTACCTGTTTTATCAAATATATTACACTTACATAGCTCTCTTTATCTGCCAAATCTGCTCTTTCAGTCCCTGAAATACATTTGCTTGATAGGCCATTGTCCATAAAACTTTCTCCCGTTCTGTAAGTAAATAGGTCACTACATTTTTCAGTATTTGCTCTTTAAGTTAAGAATTTCAGTCTTCAAGGAAGGAAAATGTAATATTCCACACTCTGTACATAACTTACAGATCAATAAACCAATGCAGATTTAGGATTTTAAGTAGTGAATACTCAGAATAAACTATTTGTGAATAGTCTACAGCCTAGCAATTATTCATGCAAATTGAATAATAGGAAAGGTTTGTTATGAATTATTCAGCCAACTCTCTTGGATGAATTTGTGTGTAATCATTTATTAAAATCTTTATAGTATATTGAGGAAGTAAAATGCTATATTTACTTGGTCTAAAACATGGTAGTATGCTGGGAGTGGAAAATATTCAAATAAATGAAATAAGAAAATATATAATTTAAAATAATCAGAAAATGTTTTGAGACACAAATAGAATGATGGAATGATAAGAATATGTGAATATACAAATTCAATTTTTATAAATAATATTTTATGATGTGGTTCAAGATTAATGAGTTAAGTTCAGTGAAATGATATCAGAAAACAAGTCATGACATTTTGTAGTTGAAGATTCAAATTAACAAAATATGTAGCCTGGAAAGTTTAACTGAAGCTTGAGAAACAAGATATTTATCATTATTTTCCTAAACTGTGTTGAAGGATTAAAGACACAGTGTTTCTGGAACTTATGAAATTTAGTGTATTGAACATGAAATGATCTAATAAGTTCAACCTCTATTCAAAAAAATATAAATGAAGATTTTCTTGCTTGTTCCACCACATTTTTCCAAAATACCAAATGTGTGTTATTAGAAGAAATTAGGTATATTTTTAAAAGGTAGAATTTTTATTTCTATGAAGAAAAAAAAAACCAAAACCAATCCACCACCAGCAACTCCCTTCCTCAATCCATAAATCAAATAATTGAAGCCATAAAGCTTGTCAGCCACTTCTTTGGGTAAGGAAATTCCCCTCAGCTTGACTCCCACCCCCTTCACTTTGAGTTGACAAGTTCAGAAAGAGTTGCTTTGTACCCTGGAAGGTAGAAAACGTGTGAGATGTGTGGTACTAAGGGAGTTAGATTATTCAGACTTGTTATTAAGTAAGTACTCAATTAATTTGACAGAAGGGACTCTTCAGAGAGAGGCTAGAACTCTGAGCCAGGAGGACTGAGCAGGACTTCATATTCTTTTCGACAACTTATCTGCATTTAACAGACCACCTAAATATTAAAAGTCTACAACAGATGTAAGTTTCCTCTAGAGAAGATTAGTACAAAGTCAAAAAAAATTGAAACATTCTGGAATTGAGATTAAAAATCACTTAAATTTGCTAGGTCTCTATACAGTCTTGAAAAATGATAATATTCCTGGTCATTGCCCTATTTAGCTGAAACCTTTCCAGATGTGCTTGCTTAATCCACTCCAGCCAAATTCCCTCTGGTTTACAGAAATTAAGGAGACAAGCCAAAATTCTGAGATAAAACAAACCCTCTCAGTAGTGTAGCTGTGGAAGGTCTCTTTTAACAGAAAAGCCTAACTTTTTAATCATGTTCAGGTACTATGTGAAAGCTTGTAGAAAAAAAATCCAACTCAAACCCTATATATTTTGTATATTTATTTATTATATTTTATATGCATCCATATGAATATGTCTGTATATTCTGGTGAAGCAGAAGTTTCAAGAATCCTTGTTCTTGCATCCTGGTGGTCCTATATGTATGTATCTGGTTCTCATATTTCTCACTGTCTTCTTTAGCTACTATAGGAGGCAAGATGTGGCTCTAGACTGATTTTTGGACTAAACCATTGTGACTGTTCTTATATTCTGATACTCAGTGTCTACTCCCAGTTCCATGGCAAACCATGTTTATCTTTGAAGTTACTCTACCACTAGTGCTCCACGCGCCTCAGTTTCATACTGGTTTCCCAAACGACTCTTTTGCAGGCAACTCGGATCTAGATGCACTGAGTTATCCCTTGAGGTGATCCAAACCCATAAAAACGCTCTGATCTAAAGTATAAGTTAAAAAAAAAAAAAAAGTGACAGTTGTTCTTGAAAGTAACATATAAAAAAAAAAAAAAAAGACAAAAGTGAGCATAAAAAGATATAAAAAAATTCTGTAATCAGCAATTTTTTTTTCCCAGATATTTTCTAGAGTGGCTGAACTCCAGAATTCACTTAGATTATAAGAATGTAAAGAAAGTATAAGCAGGCAACTATTTTGAATTGTTTCATATCAATCCTTCCCATTGCTTCGACAGAATCCTCAGTACTGATAAAATGGTAAATTTTTTGGAGTTTCTCTCTTTTAGGGGCAAAACTCTTAAAAATATGTTTCCTCCCTTTTTGGTGAAATTTCTCAGTAATATGCTCAGGTATAACTTCGGTGTTCAAGAATGCAGTATTTTGACGGAAATAGGCTATAAAAGACAGACCTTAGTTAGATCTGTGTTTTCTCTGCCTTAGGTTATAGCTTGATTACTTTAATAATTGAGTTTCATCATCATAATTACTATAATAATGTAACGTGTAAGTCCTCCTAACACACAATTTGCCTTTGGGAGGATACGGCCATACAGTTTTCTCCACATCATGAAGAGTGAAGTGAGGTACACAAAAGCTAAATGATTTGATTAATGACACAGAAAACATTTGTGGGCGAACAGGGAAATAAGGACATAATTTTGTTTTTCCTAAATCCTAGTGCTCCTTCTATTAACCTTTATGTCAATCAAAATATTTAAAATATATGAATCTACATTATTGCAAATGTATTTTTATAGTTGCGAAAGGTTTTTTTTCTAGTAGAGAAGCAGACATAAAAATTGCCAGAAGCTGTGAGAAAGACATCAGTGTACCAGAAGAAGAAGTCTTAACTCTAGGCGAAGTTATACACTTTATGATCAGTATTTAAGTGCACATTTAATCCAGACCCAGTCAACAATTAGTAATGCTGCTTAACTTTAGTCCTGTAGGCCAGAACAGTTTAAGCAGCTATAGACATTTACATACTCACACACACAGAGGAAATTACAATTCAAAGAAAGAGAGTGAACCCAGAGGAACAGGTATTGATTCTTCATAGAAATGTTTTATTGTATGAGATGGTTCTAACCAAATTGATTTATAGTCCCATAATAGGGTAGCAGTAGTAGCTTAAAATGTTATAGCATATACCCAGAAGAGTAGCTATTTCACATACAACAGCACTGGGGGAAATGAGAACCAGCCAAATAATGCCTGTCTCTTTATAAAAAACACTTTCACTCCCAGTTGAAAGGCTGAAAAGAGATTTAAAGGCAACCAGGAGCATTTTGGTGTTTCTTACCACACCTCACCTGACAAAACTGCATCTCTACTGTGTATTTGCCTCTGTGTGCAGGTGTGGCAGCAGTTTGATGCAGTAGTGAGTGCAGTCGGTTTGTCATGGGCAGACTATCTCCACTCCCTCACATTCTTACTTCTCCTTATGCACCAGAGGATGTAAAGCTTCCTCTATAACTATAACAAGATCTCGAACTGAGCTGAGACCCAGTTCTTTATCAGGACCAAAGCTCTGCTTAGCCTGGCTGAGAGAAAGGAGAGAAAATAAAGTGGTTTTTAAATCTAGTTAGTGACAATATTTATTATTACTTTTCTTAGAAAATAAGAACTGACAGTGAAGTGTTTGAAACCCTCTAGGGTAATAACTTTCTCAGTCTTCAGAAATGCCATGCAGTTGCTATAAATCAAAATACTGTGTGTTTTCATTTCCTTTCCTGTAATTAAAAGTTTGCTTTGATGTTTAAAAGCAAAAGTATACCCAAGAGTAGAGTAGCTAAAAAGTGTTCATATTTGACACTTCTGTAAAACAATGCAATTTATCTCTTTTTAATAACAGAAATAAAAAAAAATTAAAAAACCACAAACACCAAAAAATCGCACACACCAAAAAACAAGTTAACTGATGTTTAAAATCTTTCTTGCAAAATGTTTCCTATAACTAGTCTTTCCTTACAGACAGCAGTAAACCCTAAGAAGTTAAAACTGGCAGCAGACCACCATCTTGTTTAGAAGAAATTAAAACTGTTGGACAGTGCACAGGTTGTTAGAACATGAAAAGCTAAGGAAAGGACACATTGTTTAAACTAAACCTGTAGGACTGGGAAAGAATCTGGGAGGAGATGCATAAAACTACAGTGAAACACTGCTAGACAATTATGCTACTCCATATTGCATGTGGTATACTGGGTTGATTTGGTAGAGTCCTATTAAACTGCAGGATTTGAGAGTGCCTCTTGGTTCTGGGCTCCAGCTCTGCTCCACCTACACATCCAAGGAGCATCTCCATCATCCTTCTTTCTTGGTATCCTACAGGCTGAAACTCTGACACACAGGTCAGAAGACAGCAATGATGAACTCGGGCTGGTTCACCTATCTATGTGACTGAGGTCTTAGTAATTTAGTGTAAGCAGATCATGACGAAAAAAAAAGAAAAGAGATGGTCTTGGTTTTAATGAAGACAGTTTCATATATTTCATAACTTGAAATTAAAGACTTTGTAATATAGGGACGAGGTAACAGAGAGGACTGTTCAGCCTTGAGAAGGCTCTGTGGGGATCTGATCAGTGAGTATAAATATCTGATGGGAGGGAGCAAAGAAGACAGAACTAGATTTTTCTCAAAGATATCTAATGAAAGGACAAGTTGCAATGGGCACAAGTAGAAATAATCAAAATTCCTCTGAAACATAATGAAATTTTTTTTTTTTTTTGGTGAGAATGTTGGGACACTAGTACAGGTTACCCAGAGAGGTAGTGGAGTTTCCATTCTTGGAGACATTGAAAACCTGACTGGGTGAATCTCTAAGAAATCTGTGTTATTTAATGCTGCTTTGAGCAACAACACAACACTGGGCTAGATGGTCTTTCCAACCTCAACCATTCTCAGATTCTGCAGTTCTGTGATATTAATACATATATGTATATATATATTTACACATACACACAAACATATCATGGATCATACACATCTAAATGTATACATACATGTAAGTGTAAACTTGGATATAGTTTAGTCATCTTTAATTTACACATGATGTTGCTGCTATATATGGGAAAATTCACCCCGAGGAGGCTTGTATTCATTAGTATACTTTCTGCTTCTATCCTACTATATAATTTTCAGTGAAAGTTCTCTATTAAAAGTGATTGGCTCAAGAGATAGTGAGTAATGTTAGCAACCAACAACTTCTGTGTGTGGTCGTGTGTGTGGGTGGACCTCACAGCTGCAATTCACAGAATGACTGAAAGGAATTAAAGAGTTAGACAGAAAATTTATGGACTAAAATAAATAAGTGAATGTTGGGAAAAATCTTCAGGAATATTGCACTTGCTTTTGCTGGAATGTAGCTAGTTTTCTTCAAAGCAGCCCTTAAGGTATTGATAACACACTGTAGTTTTAGCTACTGCTGAATAGTCCTTACACAGACAGACTAGCACTGTCTCACCCAGCAAGTAGGCTGTGGGTAGGCAAGAGGCTGGGAGGGATCACAGACAGAACAACTGACCCCAACTCACCCAGGAAATATTCCAAACCATGCTCAGCAATGAAAATGGAGAAAGAGTCTTTCTATAGTAGTTGGTGCTTGAGGACTGTCTGGACATGAGTTTGCTTGTGGCATATGATGAGTCATTGTCTGTAGAACACCTTTTTTTTTTTAATTCTTATCCTTCCTGCTTTTTTTTTTCCCAGGAGGTTTTCTGGGCGGTTGAAGTAAGTGAGTATCTGGTGGGTGCTTAGAGGATGAAATTAGGTAAGATATTAGGAAGGAATTCTTTACTATGAGGGTGGGGAGGCACTGGAATGAGTTGCCCAGAGAAATTTTGAATGCCCCATCCCTGGAAGTGTTCAAGGCCAGACTGGACAGAGCTCTGAGTAACCTGGTTAGTGGATGGTTCCCTGACCATGGCGGAGGGGTTGAAACTAGATGATCTCTAAGGTCCATTCCAACTCAAACTATTATATGGTTCTATGATTAGACAAGGTCAACCCTTCACAAACGTGTATGAATAACATATACTCACCACCAGCTATTTTTCACTTCACATGTACCCTTACTGATCTTTAGTACCTGCTGGTGTGGATGCGCATATTTGTTATCAGGATGTGATTTTATGTTAGAACTAAGTCTGGATGTATTATTTCTGACTGAACTTAAAAAAAAGAAAACACAATGAAAACAAAATTAAAAATTATTTTATTTGAAAAAAATGAAATGTAAGAACTTTATCTCTAATGTGATTTTGTACAATTTAAGCAAGAGTCCAGCAAATCAGATGATGTCAAAGTTTAACCAAAGTAATAATAGTTGCTTATTTTTACTTCTCTCCCAGTTAATTGTTTTTTAGCATGACAAGAATTTGTTAACAAAATATATTGGTTTCCTCAGGTTCTTATTGAACTCAAATGACACTGGAGCTGGAACTAATTGGCAGTTTCAGCAGGGATGGAGAGGATTGAAAAGAAATAGAGAATGACAAATTTTTATCTCACCTCTAAAAACAGGCTCCTGAGCTTTTGAGACCAGTAGCAGGACACCGAAAACACAATTATGTGGCTTTTACTGCAACTGGTCTGTGGATAAAAAAAAGGATATTTTTTTCTGTCAAGTCTATCAGTATTGGATAAATACAACTTAAGAAAGAACAAACAGGAAAAGCAGCTGTAGAGTTTTGATGAGATATTAAAATACAATGGTTTGGTTGCTGGAATTTTTAGTATTCTAGCATGAATTTTATTCTTAGACCTGCTTCATTTTGCCCCTAACACATTCCAGTTCAGAAATAAATCGGACATAGCTATAGTTTTGTAGATATATCCTGTATTAAATCCTTCTGAAATATTCTATTTTCTTTCCTGGAACAAAATATTCTCCAAAGTCACCCTGAACAGATAGATTTCTTAATAAACCTATCTCTAAGGTAAGATTAAATCTTTCCTAATTATTAGCCACAAATAAAAGTGTGTTGTTTGGATGAGGTATTTGAAATCAGATCAACCATCTGAACTGTAAGAATTCTATGCTAAATTATTTGCCTTGACATCATCTGTGGCTACAGAATGAATTAAATGGATAAGTCCCTGTCTGTGAGGCCTTTTATTTTTTCATGAACCAGAGCTGTGATAAAATAGAAGTTGAGAAAAAAAATTCAGTGCTGTGGGGGAGTTTTATGTGTTTATGTATACAATAAGTTACATATACAAGGCATGAGTGTCAGTAAGCATTTCAGCATTTTTCTAAAAAGATGCGAAAATGAGAACTTTTATTATTTACAATCACAACTGTTGCCCTATTGAGGTCAGTGTAAGATTACTAAGATGTTTGTCTGCAAACGTGAGAGTTTATTTATGTGCTTTTAAAAAAATTTCTTTAGAAGCTTCTGGATTTAGTTTAACTAAAAGGTAATCTAGAATCCTGTTTGGTGGGCACACCTTTCCAGGTATTTCCATGTACTGATATGCTTTCACCATGCAATATAAGGATATATATTAAACACACAGATACCTATCTAGATAATGGTTGTATAGATATAGATAATAAATATATTTTAAAAATATAAATTTAACATTACCATAATATAATTAATATATTATAATATATAAAATACGCATATATGACTGGACATTTGGGAACATGTGAAATCCAGGAATGGAATCTAAAGAATAAAAATCCAAAGAAGACAAGTCTAAATAATTTAAAGAAAGATGGAGCTGTTTTTTCAAACCCCCATAAATTTCTTTGACCATGTTTGCATTGCATTCTAGTTCAGTTATATATTAAACTTTGCTGTAAATATCTGGTGTAACACAGGATTAACCAGGGGAGATGAATCTGTGATAGAGTAGGGTAAAAAATTGAATCCATATGCTTTCTTGGTGGGAGACAGAAATTAGTCACTGTTATTTATGTTAGGGCTTTATTTATCATATTTTAATTTCTTTATAATTTAATTTTCCAATAACCTTTTTCTCAATAATTTTTAACCATAATTTAAGAATGAAATATGGAAAATCTAGACTAAAACTATTTCATCCAGGTTGGTAAGAACAATTTTTCTTGTCATTTAAGTGATAGAGCTCAATATCATAGATTTCCATTTTGAGTTTGGTTAGTGTTATCTGAAAAAGGAGCTGCTGAGTACCATTAACTGTTAGAGATCTCAAATGAATTAGAGTCCCAGCTAAATTCAAAGTCACTGAGTTTGCTAAACCAAAGCTTGAATCAAAAATTCATTGCATTTTAACTCATATCTTAGAAGCTATTTTTCTCTTCTTACTGGAGACCAATTCAAGTTCTATGTGATCCACTTTGGAATCTCACCCTAACCCAGCTTCTTAAAGAAATCCAATGTCATTCAGAAACAGGAGCTTACAGCAGCACTTGTGGTACCTGATAAACATCAGTATGTTCCACAGCTGTGGTTGAATATACCAACAATGACAGACAGCTCTCTGTGTTGATTACTGTATGTTTTTACTGCTTTAAATACACACTCACACACACACAAAATCACTATATAATTGATATTTGGAACATATATAATAGTTTGTGTTTGTTTACCATCACTAGAAGTTATATTTACTAAAGCTGATGATCTTCTAACAAAAATTAAATGAAATAATCCTTCCCCAAATGGGGGACAAAATCAGAACACTAAATTGAGACAAATAGCTTCTTGTTAAAGCATCTAAATGTTAGCTTCAGTAATTTCTTTGCTTAAAAAACACCTTGAGTTCTGCACTACATGAGCAATAAATTTTAGCAGAAATGTGGGGTTTATAAGATGAAATTTACACTTGCCCTTAACTTGTAAATATTTCCTTGATTAAATATTACATAGTCAATGACATTAAAGATATGACTCATAAAACTTCTTCATTGAATCATACCAAAACATTAAAGCTTAAAATTATGAACTGCATAAATCCAGCATTTTTCATTTGTATTTTAGTTTGCTGAAGATTTAACTTAAACTATGCAACATATAGGACTTTGTAGAAGTAAACTGAACTCAATAATTATATGGCTATTATTTTTAGTATTTGCTAACTCTGTGCTGATTTGTTGGGAAGAGGCTGGAAAGAAATGTTCATGTAATTCCAATATCTGAGACGTATCTGTTACTATGCATGACAATAAAAATGCTGTACATATACCAAAGCTGGAGTAAAAATCTTCTGAGTAGCTGTGTGAGCATCTACCATGGCCACCTAGATTCAAACTCATCCGTACAGGCTTGTAAGGTTGAACTAACTGTTTTCTGGAATTCAACCATAATTGTGAGTCAGGATCTCAGCCAAAGAATCTTGTTACTTTGGAAGAACCTATTTCTTTTTGTTGGTCTTCCAAGTCTGTTGTCTGTGACCAGATGGGTATGTTCTCCTCATCTATTCTGTTGGGGGTTTTTTGGTGGCTTTTTTGTGGGGTTTCTGGTTTTGGTTTTTGTGGTGTTTGGTGTTTTTTGTGGTTTGTTTGTGGTTTTTTTGTTTGTTTGTTTTGTTTTGTTTTGTTTTCATTCAGAGCTGTCATTACTAATTGTATAAAGAAGTGGAAAGAGATTTACAGAATGAAACATATTTGGAGTTTCAAAACCAGTAATGGTGGAACAGGAAGACCCCTTTTTGTAATCCTCTTAAATTTAGAGTTTTTATTTGTGCACCAGACATTTATCTGGCATCTAGCAAAAAGAAAAGTCATTCATAACACTGGATTTTAGATTACTCCATAATATAATATTAAAAACACCTCCTTTTGATGATGTGTCTTTATAATTAGGCACAATATTGATAAAAATATACATTGAAAAAATATACAAATATAGAATATCATGCTGTTCTAAGGCTTATACTAATACAAGCATTATTTTAAGGTTAAAAGAAAAATGCTTATAATTTGCTTTACATTGTAGAGGGGATTGTAAAACTTATTCCTGCAGTTCTTAAAATGTTGTGTTTCATGTGAAAAGTTATCAGTCTGAACAAAGGTTTTCACTGAAATTTCTACTTATTTCTCAAACAATACATATTGTTCATTTGTATTGTGATTGTTTTTTCTGTACTTACCTCTTTCAGGTCAGAAGCTTTAAACTGATATGCATTTTCTCCCAGTTAGCACAGAAAACACTAAGTAGTGAGACATCCCTGTTTTAGAACTTTGTGATAATTTTACTTCCTTCCCCAACATTTCTCATGCAAATCTACCCTTGAAATTAAACATTTAACTATATTTCCATACCTCCAAAGGTCTTTTAATTTTCTGTCTTGAGAGACACTGTAATGGTACTGTTGCATGAACTAGTATAGAGTAGATATGGAACAGCTTATGTTTGGTTTAGGCTTATTAATTTTTGGACAGATTCCATGCCACTTTATATATGGTATTTCTAATGAAATGAATGGAATCTCAGTGGGAGTTCTGCAAGTTTTGCAAGAGATAATCAAAAATGAGGAAAACATAAATAGTAGTGAAGCAGAGTACTTAGATTAACAGTACAATAAAACTTGAAAAATTAGACTATCACAATATCATATTTATTTGTATATTATTCTGTCATATACACTTCTTTATAACATTCAAGGGGATAAGACAATATATTTCCCAATCACTGAAGGAGGCCAGGTGCAAACTCGAGTCATATGGGGTTCTCACTCCTTTATAAATTATTAGATTTCCTTCAATAAACATGTTTAATTTGAAGGGGAAAAATAGGTTATATAACATAAATACAGTTCCTTTTTTGCTTGCCTCTGAAGGTCTACTACTATCCAGTCTATCTATACTGTCTGGGATTTTTTCTATAGAATCCTGTTTGGACAAGCTTTAACTCATATTTCTTCATTGCTCAGTTCACACTGAGACCTTTTCCTCATAGGCCACATGAAAATTCATCCTCATCTTTGAAGATCCTTCAAAGTTTAGTAATGTTCAGATCTGTCCTTCATTCCTTCCTCTATTATTATCTTCTGGATTGTTGCCAGATGTAGGGCATTCTCGTCAGTGGAGAAATATAGTGAAATCAGGTAAGGTTATTCTTAACAAGTCTTTTAAATACTTGCCTAAAGGTAATCCCATACTTAGCAGTGAATGCACATGTCCCTTGGTCTCACAACATATCTAAATGGATTTACAAAAGAGGAACAAACCATGTTCTGACATGGCTAGCCTGAGCCAGCTCCAGCCTGTGTACAATTCTGTATTTGATACTTTGCAACTTTGCCTTCATCTTGACTGTATAGCAGAGGTAGGACATGTTGTGACCTGGAGTCTAGTTCTCTACAGCTACATCTGTAGCAGTATAAACAAAGCAGAAATTCACAGAATCAAAGAAGCACTAAACAGTTAATGTTGAAAGGGACTTCCTGGAGATGACCTAGTTGTAGCCCCTTGCTCAAAGAAGGTTCAGCTCAGAATAGGTTACCCAGGGACATGTTCAAATGAGTTTTGAATATCTCCAAGGATAGAGACTCTACCAACTCTCTTTGAAACCTGTTCTAGTGTTTCACTATTCTCACAATAAAAAGATTTGTCTTATGGTTAAATGGAAATTCATGTATTTCAATTTGTGTCCTTTTCCTTGTATGTTTCTACTGGATGACACTGAGAAAAGTCCAACTCCATTCTCTTTACTTTCCTCATCATGTATTTATATGAATTGATCAGTTCCCCTGAGCCTTCTCTTGTCTGAGGAAAATAATCCCAGATGCCTATCCTAGTATGTTACATGTTCCAGTCCTTTTATCATCTTCATGTCCCTTTCACTGGACTTGTTCCAGTATGTCTGTGTCTCTTCTCATGCAGGGCCCAGAACCTGAACCAGCACTCTAGTTGTGTCTCATCAGGGCTGAGCAGAGTGGAAGGATGACTTTCCTTGCTCTACTGGAAGTGCTGCCTGCCTAATGTCCCCCACCTGCTATTGCCCTTAGCTGCAGAGTCACAGCATTGGCTCATCTTCAGTTTTTTGTTTACAGGGTTCCTCCGATCCTTCCCTGAAAAACTGCTTTGATTCTTCAAGCTGACTGTTCCCCAGCACATACTGGCCCAAGGAGTTATTTCTCCCTAGATGCAGGACTTGGCATTTACCACCTTTGTTGAACTGCTTCAAGTTCCTGTTTGCCCATTGCACCAGCTTGTTGAAGTCCTTTTGAGCAGCAGCACAACCACCTGGTCTATCAGATCTTCGTCCCCATTTTTTTATCATTTGTAAGCTTGCTAAAGGTAAACTCTATCCTGTCATCCCCATTACCAAAGATGTTTGTCCATGTGGGGGCAGCTCTCTGCACTGTGTCTAAATCAGATGGCACTGTGCAGTGCTAACCATTGCTTGCCAGTTGGCACTGGCCAAGGAATGGAGTCACATGGAATAGATGAACCCATATCACTTAGCAGTGTCACTCAGTCACAGTCATCCAGCAATGTGGTGGAAGGCTACATATCTGTCCCTTCACACACTCCTCGTTGTACTTGAGTAGCCCAAACCACTCCTGCATTGTACTACAGTACATTATCCCTCTCATTAGCTTACAACTGGGAAAACAGTGAAGAGATGCAAGGCACCATCAGCATGATTGTTTTCAAGAAAGAGGAACCAGAATTCAAAGGGAATTATTTATATTTTTGTATCAGGCGTAACTGGCATATCTGGTGTGGTAAGGGTCTGCTGAAGTGCCCTGTATGGGAGGTGTTCAGGATCTGCCCTGTGCTGGGCACAGATGGTTCCAGTTGGATCTGACACCAATAAAAACAGCCCATTGCACCCCTGAAACTGCAGCAGCTGTGGGATTCCACAGTGCCTCTCTCTGAGCAGTGAAAAGAGACTGACAGCCAGCCACTGTGAGAGAAGTGGAGGAGCTGCCTACCAGGAGCTTGTATTTATGGCACCGCTAACAGACTGCGGAGCCTAGTGAACTCTGCAGATTATTATCTGCTCCTGCTGTTACTTATAGGGTCTAATTATACTATGGTGACATAACTCAAAAGACGTAACTTCAAAAGAGAATATATGTCCCTTGGAGAAATGTTGAAAGGATCTGGCACAAAAGTGCTTCCTTCTCTATCCCTCCCAGTCAGAAGCAGGGGTTTAGGAAGGAGGAGACTAATTGAACTGGTGAAGAACTGACTGCATGACTGGAGACATACTAAGGGTTCTGACTTCTGTGACCATGGATCACTTTTGAGTAGCCTGGTCTGTTCCAAGCAAGCCACCCTTGATCATATTTGAAAGATTGGGTCAGTCGGGCAAAATTCCTAGTGACTGGAAAATTTTAAAAAAGGTGAAAAGGAAAACCCTTGCAATGAATGTCTTGTTAGCCTCCCCTCCATGCCTGGTAAGGTAATGGAATTGGTCTTCCTGGAAGCTTAATCAAGGCATACGGAAGAAAGGCAGATAATTAGAGAGAGCCAACATGGATTTGCCAAGGGTAAACTCTGCCTGACTAATCTACCAGCCTTCTATGATGGAGTGACTGTGTCAGTGGACAAGAGAAGAATAAATAATGCCATCTGTCTTGGTTTCTGTAAGGGCTTTGAACAACTAGATCTAGTAGAAGTTGTCCCTGCCCATTCACAGGGGAGTTGGACAAGATGAACCTTAAAAGTTGTTTTTAACCCAAATTGTTCTATGCTTCTACAAGATGTTGAAGGGGATGTTGTTGGGGACACAGGCACTTCTTGTCAGAGTGGGGACACAGGCACTTCTTTTCAGAGTAGGGACACTCCTGAAGGACAGTGGTTATGGGTGATACATACTGGGGCAGGGGAAAACAAGGAAGAAGTCAGGAGAAGTGGAGAAAAGTTAGTAAGAAACACGAAGTCACGGAGAAACCATTATACACCAACCCCAGACTCCTTACCGCACTAAAGGAACTGGGTTGGCTGAGCATAATCTGCAGCAAAACCAAGGAAGTCATGACTGGAAGTACAAAGGAAACATGTTTTGCCTACACTGAGCTTGGGGAAGACAGAAGATATGTAATTCCTTAAATGCCTTTTTTTTTTTTTTCTCAATACTCAATATTCAAAAGGTTATGCTAAATGGAAAAAAACTAAGTTTAAAAAAAAAAAGAAAAGATTCTCAGTCAAGACTGCTTTGCCTGTGACAGTCTTCTTTTTCTTCTTGGCTGAGGTGCCAAGGTATCCTGTGGCAGATCATGGTGCTTGGCAATGCAATGGTAAACAAAAATTCCCTCCTGCATGCAGGCTGGGGACCTCTCACCTTGTAACTTCCCCTAATTTCTCATACTGTACACTGCAGTGAACATTTAGATGCCAGATTGCTGCTGTTCCATACAAGGCAGGCATTTGAAGTCTGCAGCTGCAGTGCCCTCCTGTCAAAGGAGTAGCCCAGCACTCCACAGCAGGACTTCTTTCCAAAGTCTGTGCCAAGGGCAGACACCTGCTTTTGCTCTCCTGCCACTGCTGCCATCACTGTCAAATCCAAGGGAAGAAGGAAAGACTGAGGAGAGATTTAGTGAGCGTAAATTGTATTTATCTTTTTGGCAGGCAAGGGAAGAAGGGGAATCTCAAGCTTAGTGACACCGAGAATGGCATGGAGAGAGAGAGAAGATATCTGAGGGAGGGTGAACCTGCCATCACTGCAGCTTGTCAGTCTCCCAGGGCAACTCACAGAAAAAGAAAAAAACTCATCAGCTGGTGGTTTATGTCTACTTAGCAACCAGCTATAGCACAGAGCAGGGTGCTACCCCATAGAATGTCTGGTGTGGCAATAAACAGTCACACATTCCTACTTCCTGAACAAGACAGATCCTATCAGGACTCCACACATGGTCACACATGGTATTATCTTCTGATTGTTTGTCTCTGGTATGGGGAAAAAGAAACCGTGTTACTCATAAAAATGTCACTGCACACATTGTTTGCCCCCCAAAAAACATACCTCGTACACTCCCAAAAGCAGTAAGTGCACCTTTAATACTAAATGTCATTTCATTTATGAAGAACTTGCCACCTTTACTCTTTTCTTGAATTTCTCATGAATCCAACTCAACCTAGGCCAACTCAAAAGAAATGCTAAGCCATTAACTTTCTATGCCCTCTTCCTCACCCTTCCTGATATAGGTTTGTTTTATCTGCTGAGTTTCTCTGCAGCCTTGCAGAAATCTGGAGTATGCCCTATTTCCAATCCAGCTCTATCAGAATTTGGCAGAAACCATATTTAATCTTTCAGTCTGTGAACAAAGAATCTGTGCTTTTATCTGACATTAGGGTAAAAAAAGAGCATTGCTTAATTCCTCTCATACCACAGGCCCTGAGTTCAGGGAATGTGGTTCTGACCATGGTACTTTTACAAAATCTCATCACAGCTCCTTTGGGGCACTAGGTAGCTTTTCTGAGCAACAGTTGACATTGTGCCAGCTGTATAATTGTGCCAGCTGTGTAGCCTGTTGAGATCACAGAAACCATGCCTGACTCCTTTTGTACCCAGCAGGGCAGCAACACAACACAAAGAACACGGAGCAGACTGGTCAGCACTCCTTGATCTGCTGGAAAGCATCCTCCATTTGCGGCACCACTAGTTAATTTTTTTCTTGCAGCACTGCATTCTCAATACTTCCCACACAAAGCAGACTACAATGAGACAGCAAGGAAGCTTCACATGTAGAGAATCCAGCTCACACCAAACATGACCCAAAATCACACCACCCTCCCTTGGCCTCAGCTTCCTACTACTGCTATTCAGATATTCTGATTGTTACACTTGAGTCCAGGACACCAGCATACCATAGCTTTGAACATTGTAATTAGGTTATTAGAGCAATTTTCTTAAAAAGTCTTCCTTTTTTTTTTTCCCCCAACTTCTACAATGGGTCCAACTCAGATCTTTTCAAATACAACTGTGGACCTGTTTTTCTGATGAATGTGGTTAATTGGAAAGATACTATGGGAGATAGAACACTATGTCATATGTTTCCAGATGCTGGGAAGGACTTCACAGAGACACCTAGTCATAAGGTCTGGGAAGTATGTAGACAAGCATAGAGTTTGCCTTGCACAAGGACATCTATCAGTAGAGGTTTGACGTCCTTTTATTTAGAACCGTAGGCTGACCCAATGCAGCCCTCAGCTGGCCTTCTTGCAGAGGGCTATGAACTTCACCCACATGCAAGAGTGGCTTGTGGAACTAGGAGGACCTTCAGATTTTCTTGACTGTTTAATCTACTGTAAACCTTCTTATGCTGGGATTGTCTCCTGCAGCTCCACATGTTCCATTGCCTCCACAGAGCCTGCAGTGGCAAGGACTCATGAAACAACACACAATCTTTAATATTTATTTATTTTGGTAATTATTCTTCCCTGTTTCCCTCTGCTTTTGTATCTGTTTGTTTTTTTCCTTTTAAGTACATCTTCTGGACACTAAAGTTTCATACAGTATATTTTGTAATAGATTTATGCTTTCTGCTGATGTTGTTGCCTGGTGACTAAGGGATGTTTAAGTGCCCATGTAGACAGTGTGAGTATAGAGGACAATGCAATATTGTGAAAGAGTAACCAATAAAACTATAGGTAATGAAGGTGTGATCTGACTATGACAAGGAAATGAAAAACATCTTATGAGAATTTCTGCCTGTGTAGAACATGGAGAAGTAAAGAACAAAGACATAACTCAAAAAGAGCAAAGAAATAGCAGAGAGGGAAAGGAGAGCCGAAAGCTGTGTCTCCCAGGAAGAGATAGGGGCTGTGGCTGTCACCATACTGTGCATCAAGACAGAGCAAACAAACATAGGGTAAGGATGAGTACGGTTGATCAACAAAGAAGGAGAGAGGAAAAACAGATCTATATTTAGCTGCTGTTACTGTACAGGAAAGTGAACCATAGTGTTTGCTGCTCTAATGGAACTGGCCTCCAGGCAGATAGGCACAGATGGTCTCACACTCTTCTCTGTCAGGAGGTCCTATGGGGTCAGGAAGGCCAGGTTGGGCAGTGATGCACTGGAGGACTTGATCTAAGTCTGACTTCTCCTACTGGAGCAGATCACTGCTCTTTGTTCAAGCTGTATGAGGCGCATAGGGCAGGCACAGTACTGATGGCACTGAGGCTCCAGTGTCAAGCCTGCCTGTTCATGTTCACTGCTGAGCAGCCAGCTGGCTGAATATCTCCTGTGAGATCCTGCAGGAGGGTGGCAAGGCCCAGCTGAGAGGAACATATGGCCCATAGTTGTTACCAAATGTCCACATCATCCAAGATCGCATCAACTAAAGTGTTATCTGCCAAGATGTGGCACTTGAATATCCTCCAGGAGGCCTTTATTTGTAGAGGGTAACTTTGAACTACATAAATGTCACAATCCCTACCAAGAGTTTCAAACAATGAATTACTCAGTTCTCCTTTGGAGATCTGTGCTAGAAAATCTTTTAGCACTCTGGATTTGTTTAGATCCAATTTGGTTACTCTTTTTTCAAAGAAGTGACTGAAGCAATTTATTCTTTAAAACCTGATTGACACTTTAGTGAGATCTGATTTCAAGTTCCACTCTAAATTTCTCTATCCCTCTTATATAATTTTATGTTATGTTCCTCTCTGTGTGTCATTAAAAAAAAAAAAACAAAACCACACTGACACTGAAAAGATCTTGGCCCCAATCAGGTATTTGAGTATATAGTACATTCTTTTCCTAAAACAACCCTTAGTAAAAGGATTTACTAGAGTGATTTGTCCTCTAGAAAGAATCATTCAGTATGATTCTTCCATACTACAGTTAAAGTGATTAGCTTGCTGATTGTTTTTATATATCTAATCTGTTTGTAGTCCTGGAGAGAATCTAATAAATTGAATAAAGTTACTAGGGAGATATGTAGTGACACATCTTTTTTGAAAAAAAATGAAGTGTTTTTCCATTGCTACTGTATTTTGTGCTTTCTATTTAGTCATCTCCATATCCAAATCAATGGCCTTCTTCTGTAATTACTTTTTTCCTATAACTAATTTAGTTTGAAGATTCTTCCATCTTTTCAGTCAGCTCTTTATGCCCAACCCTGGAATTCTATCTTCATTTCTGTACTTACTGTCTGTAGCACTCTGTGGAAAACTTGTTTCACATTATTAGCTTACAAGCAGTCTCTAACAGGATTCATCTTACTGAGTGTTACAATTCAGAAATAGACTAAGATGACAGTCTCCTTAGAATAACTACCAAAATTATAGTTTATTTTTTCTGACATTAGACACCTTATTTAGGTTCAAGTGAATCATCTATATCTCTTCATTGGCTTTAAAAAGACTTCAGAGTGGTCAACTGAGATTTGAACAAGTGATGTTCAAACACACAGGTAAAGTGAATAACAGTATCTTTTGCATTGAGCTTTCCAAGCATGAAAATCTTGTATAGGACTTTTGCTGAATGTGCTAACTTCAAGATTTTCAGTCCTGGAATTTTCATTTCTAGAGATTGCTACTGTATAGACCAATCTTATACCTAATATTGCCTATATAAATAATTTTTAAATAATGGCCTACATTTGTTCCTATATTTGTCCACAAACATGTCTTTTACTCATATTCCAGTGTCAATTCTGAATATTTTGGGATATCTACTCAGGAGTTAATGAGATAATAAGATATGCCTCATTGCTTTCCTTTGTTTTATTCTGCACTGTATGAAAACCCCAACAAAACCCCAAACAGAATCAGCTGAGTAAAACAAGGACAACTCTCCAGCTTCTCTGCTGGGGGTTATAAAGCAAAAAGTTAAGTTGACAGGTATTGCCTCCTATGAATCCAGAAGCCCATTTGAAATAGGACAGAAGTGCTCAAAAACATATCTTTACACTGTGGAACTATCCTTCGTGTTTATTCATTTGCCTCATGTGGATTATTCTTAATAACTCTTTTGCTTTTTGATGCTTTACTTTTTTCAGAATAGGTATCCATTTTTTTTTTATCAATATTTGCCTTATCCAGAGTGTTGCTTTGTTTTGTACTACGTCTTATTTTGTGTATACCGCAACGTCTGTTCTACTTTCTTTGCTATCCATTTCTCTTTTGCAGACAGCTTAAATGGCAGAAATCCATGTCCAAGCTAATACAAATAAATCATCATAAGTATCAAAAGCACACATAGCTGAGTAACATAGCAGTCTGTTCCAGGTTTGCCTGACTTCAGGTTAATTTTATCAACTTTTTACTTCATTACGTTGAGCAAATGGACACCCTCTTAATGCTTTTTGTAGCTAACGCCATAATTTTGTCTTAGTATGAAACTGCCTTCAGAAAACCATTAGTTTCAAATTTCTTAAACAACCCTTTAGTAACTTTGCCCACCTGCTTTGCCCCTCTTGTCTTTAGAGAATGTGCTTTTAAAGAATCCTGTCTTTTTTCCAGTATATATTAGCCAAATCAGCCATATTGGCCAGATCCTGCACTGATTCATTTTTTTTTTTTTTTTTTTTTTTTTCTTTCTAAACTGTGCAGATCTTAGAAATATTTCTGATTTCAAATTTTAGTGGCTGGGTATTTGTGGCATTATTCTGTAAGAAAGTCCTTCCTGAAAACTGTTTTTATTCTTATACCATGATTCAACACTATAAAGTATATTCAGTTCTGCACATCGGAGTTGGACTGACCAAGAAATTGCAGTAGAATTATTTAACTGTGTCTGCAAATAAAACATGTTTTTCCATTATTAATTACAGATTATGATAATAAACGGTAAGGGTGGACTAGAGAATCTAGTTACAGTAGCTCAGTAATAATTTCTGGTAAAAGGCATAAACCTGCTAAAGGTCTGTAAGAATCTTCTTTGGGCTTTCTTAAGTTCAGTATCAGGTAAAATCTTCTGAGACCAATTTAGAGAAAAGAGGAGGTGTCAAATTGTAAAGAATTCTTTCACCATGGATACCATATTGTCACTGGAGCACCATGAGCCCTGAATAGCAGCACTAACAGAACGGATAAGAGCTGTCTCCACAGAGCCTCTGGGCACCTCCAGGGTCTCTAGTAGAAGTGTCTGAGGATCCCAAACTGGATACTCTGGAAGGGGATTTGTCAAGCTACTTTCACCACCTCTGTCGAGGGATTATGCATTCCTAGTGGAAGATGATTTTGGATTGTCAAAGCATGACCCCTTTTACCAGACTGTCCAACAGTTAAATAGCCTTATATACTAGAATTAAGAAACCTGAAATCTTAGTTTATATCTTATGCTTACTATAATTGGTGCAGTATGAATTCTACTTTTAGAATTGCTGTGACTCTGTAGAAAACACAGCTCCCTCAAATGATGATTCCCTTCTTGGTAATTTTATTTTGTTTGCAGTTCTCAGTTATAATTTTATGTAAAGTCTCTACTCTCTTTTTATTATATTTCAATCCTCAACCTGGGGATTGTATACACTTTATTAGGTAATATGATTTTGAAGACAATCTTTACCTTTCTCTAATAAAATTACTGTAACATTACTTCTCCCTGTTGTATATTTTGGATATTTTTTCAAAAATACTGGGGGCAAGGGTGGGGGAGAGCAGAAAAGAGACTTCCCCAGCATAGGTCCCTTATGGGATCACAAGTCCTGCCAGCAAACCTGTTCCAGTTTGAGCTCCTCCTCCCAAGGGTCCTTCTCACATGCTCCAGCACACGGTCCTTCATGGACTGCAGGTATCTATCTGCTTCACCATGGACCTCATGGGCTGCCTCACCATGGTCTTTACCATGGGCTGCAGAGTAACATCTACTCTGGCACTTGGAGCACCTCCTTCTTCACTAACCTCAGTGTCTGCAGGGCTGCTTCTCTCACATATTCTCGCTCCTCTTCCTGGCTGCATTTGTGCAGGCTTTTCCCCACTTTTTAAATATATTACCCTGGAGTTGCTACCACTGTCAAGGCCAAGGCGGGCTTGGCCTTGAGCACTGGTAGGTCTATCTTGGAGCTGGCTGGCATTAGCTCTATCAGACACAGGGGAAACCTCTAGCTGCTTCTCACAGATACCATACTTGTAGCACCCTTCTGCTACCAAAACCTTGCCATGCAAAATGAATAAAATTTTAGAGCCTCTGTTTTAATAAAAATGTTACCCCTCTGCATTATATAAGGTCTCCGAAAGGTCAGCGCTATACTTTAGAAACAATATGGTGAATTCTTTCAGATTAGTTGTTCAGGAATGTGAGAACATCTAATTACAAATATTTTAAGAGTGTTCTTTCCCTAACTCAGCTCTTTCATGAGAAAACTAGAATCAAAACTTGAGATAACTCTGGATGTTAACTTAATGATTTGGTGATGGACTTTACAGTGTTAGGTTAATGCTTGGAATCAATGATTTAAAAGCCCTTTTCCAACCTAAATGATCCTGTGATTCTATGAGTAGGAATATGCTAGTTTTGCCTTGGAGTTAATTCTCTTCAGAGTAGCTACTGTAGGGCTATGGTTTGGATTGTGATGAAAACAGTGTTTATAATGAAGAGTTTTCATTGTTGCTGAGCAGTACTGACACAGTGTCAAGACCTTTCCTGCTTCTCAACCCAATCCTTCAATGAGAAGGCTGGAGTTCAAAAGGAGCTGGGAGAGGACACAGCTGTGACAGCTGACCCCATCTGACTCAAGGAATATTCCATACCATATGGCATCATGCTAAGCATATAAAACTGGGGGAAGAAGAAGGAAGGGGGGATGTTCAGAGTAATGGCATTTGTCTTCTGAAGTCCCCTCTAAGAGTGATGGAGCCCTGCTCTCCTGGGGATGGTTTAAAACCTCCCTGCCTGTAGGAAGTTTTGAATGAATTCCATGTTTTACTTTGTTTATGCATGATTTTTGTTTTACTTGCTAAACTGCCTTTGTCTCAACCCATGTATTTTCAGTTTTACTCTTATGATTCTCTCCCACATGCCACTGAAGTGGCAGTGAGCGAGTGGCTTTGTGATCCTTTGTTTCCACCTGGGGTTAAATCATGAGAGGAGTGACTAGAAGTTTTTTTATCATTTGAGGAGTACCAAACCTGTCTCTTTTATTCCTTGAACAGTGCAGATTTCCATATTTCACTTGTACCTTGTTTTCCTATCAAGCATCCTCATAAGAAAATATCAGATGAGTTGCTAGATTCCTCCTGATTAACTATGTATCACCTAGGAGAAAGACTGTGGAAACAGCCAAGGTGTAGGTGAGTTGACTCATAGCAGAGATAGAACCTGCTATCTGACTAGGTCACAGCGGTAGGAAGGACAAGGAGATTCGTAACAAATTGCTGTACCCTTGGGGTAAGAATAGCTCCTAAGAATAACCTAGATGACAGCAATACTTTTTATCTTCTATGGACATAGGTTAGGCTGGCCAGTATCATACTTATGAGTGAAATAGCTCCTATGTAAACAAAGAATGATGGGCTATCTGGGGTAGATGAACGCTTGAAGCAGGTAGTGGTGCTGTGGCTCTCATCCCATGGTCTCATTTATTTTTTTGGTCCCCATGGAGCTAAGGCATTTTCTGTTTCCAGTGCTATCAACTTACCTGGTATTTTCTCATGAAAAATATGACAGGGCATTCATTCTGTCTTGTACAAGGAAAATGTGCATTTTGTCAGGCACAGTATTGTTGAAATAACGATGCAGTTGACATAATAAATGGAGGGATAGGTGTTTCTATTGTCTATATCAGTAAATGAAATAGTGAGTGAAAATGGCCCAGTAATGTAACTTCATAATCTGAACTGTTAAATATGGAATCCTACTACTGTCCCATCAATTCCTTTGTGTGGCTCAGGCTAGGAAGCATTCCAAATAAGCAGGAACCATCTGTATTGTAGAGAGTAAGGACATGGAAAGAGTCTGGTAGTCAGCCTTGTGGAACTCAGCCTTGCTGGTAGCCACAGGCCTTTCTAAGAACAGCTGCTGCTGGCTTCTGGTTTTCTAGGCTACTTTGGAGAAAATATTAGAAGCTAGTCTGTAATTTTCGTGTTTCAAGATGTCCTCAAGTATCTGCCAAATATTAGTAAAGGTGCAATGGCTAGTAATTGGGCAGTGTAATGCAGACAAAACGATTTCCTACAAGCACATTTTTATACTTAAATTTTCCAAATCTCAACCAGTTTCTAGACCACAGCTTTAACTACAATAAAGCTTAAATAACAATATTCTTAAAATAGTAATTACAAGATTGTGAAAAAAACAAGAGATGCTAATGCATGTAAAAGAACAAATGCAGTTTCCAAGTTCACTGATTTTCGTTACTGTGTCTCAATGCACATCTACTAAGCCACACTATTAGAGGCAAACAATGGGAAATTCTCAGAGCTGTTGAACACCAGAAGTTCAGAAGCTCAGGAAAAAAAACATTTTTGTACAGTTCCTTTCTTTACATAAGGTACTTTAGAAGCTTTCACATCATTTGGTGTCTGTCAATCTCTACTTCTCCAGTGCAGTGTTTCAGGCTATGGATGGTTTGATGCATTGAGATATCACACAAAAAACCCTCACTTTTGGATTTCATGCAGAATCTTTGTAATTTTTTTCTACTTTAAAAGTTGTTCATGATAATTTTATTATTAGGTAACCATAAAAAGAAGGAAAGATAATTTTAAAAAAAAAAACCCTACTGCAATAAAAGATCTCTCAAACAACATCATGTGAGAATAAAGATTTCTGTGTCCAAATTCTACTATAAGATCCTTTTTCTGATGTAACAACATGCAAAACTAATTTTCCTTGGATATAAGCTCTGTTACTTCACGTGTAGAGAAACTGAAATATAGACTATTAAGTATATCTAGGGTGCAATTCTTTCTTTGCTACATTTATGTGAACGTAATTATTAACAATTTCTCAAGGACACAGTTTTTAAAGATTAGAGGGACTGAAATTAAAATTGTTCTATCTGCTCATACAGTCAGCGTGGTAGTTCAAGAAGTAAATGTTAGTCATTCCTAAAATGCATGTAGCTCTGAACACACTTATTTCAAATCTGTTAAGCAAACACCACAGAGATGTAGGAGTTGAGAAAGCAAATCCTTCTAAGACAAGTTGAGTTCTGAAGGAGATGTGTTGCCTCCCTTCATGTCACTGAATGTTATCTTCACCTGCTAATGGTCATATTAAAGTGAGAATACTATTTCTGGTGAATTGGGATCTAAGAACAGCCCCAACAGGACATTTTCGATGCGAGCTTTTTTTCAAAGGATAAGATAAAAAAGTAATTTTTAAAAAATCACTGTTCTTTCTTTTTCATCAGAAAGCCAACTGCATCCTGATCTACATCAAAAGAAGAGGGACCAACAGATGGAGGGAGGTGCTTCTGCCTCTCTCTACTCGTGAGACATCACCTGGAGTACTGCACTCCGTTCTTGGGCTCTCAGAATAACATTTGACAGTTAGAATTGATCTTAAAGATCTTAATGATTCCATAAGGAGGACATGGATTTATTGGAGCAAGTCCACAGAAGGGTGATAAAGATGATCAGAGGTCTGGAGCACCTCTCCTACTAAGACAGGCTGAGAGAGCTGGGGTTGTTCAACCTGGAGAATAGAAGGCTCTGACCTTATATCACCTTTCACCCTAAAGGGGGCTACAAGAGAGTTGGAGAGAGACTTATTACAAGGACACTCAGTGACAGAACAAGAGGTAACGGTTTCAAACTGAAAGAGTGTAGGTTTAGATCAAATATGAGGCAGAAATTCTTCACTATGAGAATGACGAGGCACTGGAACAGGCTGTCTGGAAAAGCTGTGCATGCCTTGCCCCTGGAAGCGTTCAAGGCCAGGTTGGACAGGGATTTGAGCAATCTAGTTCAGTGGAAAGTATCCCTGTCCATGGCAGGGATCTGGAATTAAATGATCTACAAAGTTCTTTTCCAATCCAAACCATTGCAAGATTCTAGGGTTCTGTGATAATTAGGAGATGAGCAAATAACATGCAAACTCTTAATAAAAATTTTCCAGTGCAGATATTTTAACTTTAGTGTCTATCCACCCCATCTGACTCTACTCATTTCAGACACAGGTTATTTGGAGATAAAAATGTCTATTTTCAATTGAAATATAGTCATTGTTAATGAAACCAAGGAAAATTTCCTGCTGGCATCCATGAAATAGCCATATCAGTGTGTTGAAAGTCATGATTTTTCATTTGACCTTGTCTTTTGATACAATTCAGCATTCTAATAATGTAATGAGTTTGTTTGGAAACTTCTAAATCTCTAGTATTAGCACTCAAAAGTAAACTAAAAGTTCTTTAGTATTATTAGATCTCAAAACATTAATTAGCTGCTGAGCACCAAATAATTATGACATTAAAGATTTAGCTAAGAGCTAAAATTAATGAAATAACCGTACTGCAGTATTAAAAAAGGTAAACACGTGCTATGCTGTTCATTAGAGAATTATTTCAGCTTCTTCTGAACCCAGTGCTGTCTTCTGATACCAGCACTGTCTTGTGAATAAGAATAAGTAAACCTAAGAGTCTTGAAATCTCTACAGTAGAACAACCTATGGCACTAAGTTTAGGTCTTCTCAGAGTATCTGAGAAGTATGTTTTAAATATCTCATTTACAAAGAACCTTTCACACATGTCTGGCAATAAGTGATCTTTTTCAAAACTAGAACTTGTGCTTAATCACTGTGAAGAAAAGTTTAGGAAGACTGTGTATAACATCTGGTGGTTTGCCACAGAAGTACAATACTGACAGTTCCTAGAGTACTCTCCTTCACCCTATCTCATGGGTGTGAATCTGCATCACACTGCAGTGCATGCATGCTTGAACCCATGTTGAATCTTACCCATGTTGAATCTTACCCAAGCTGAATTTCACCAGCATTTCAGCATTCATTCCCAGAGTATTGAAAATCCAGCACTTCAAGCTAAAGAATAAATGTCAAGAGGTACAATCAGTAGGAAGAGAGTTCATTTTAGTGTTGTAGTTGGAGCTGTTCAATAAGCTTTTTCTTCTCTCAATTAATTTATTTTAGAAACCTATTTGAATTTTAATGAATATGCTAGTACTTAAAACTTAGTGTTTTGAAGGCACTGTTGGAATGGTAATGCATTCTCCCAGGAACTGTTGTGGTAGCCTCCATGCTAAAATATTTCCTGACACAGGCAAACAAGCAAGTATATTGAAATGGTATTTTTAAGTATGTAGAGTTGATGGAGCAAAAGAGGGTCTGTCAAACATCAGTAGCATCTCTATTCCCTAGTCAATTAGCCCTGCTCCGAGATTACCTAATAAATCCCTGCAGATCTGGTATAAAGTGATATTACTTAGGTGTTGACCTCCTTTCACAAGACCTGAGTTTTACCTGCTGGAAGGGTAAATGTCATGTTGTATTTGTTTACAGGGTGGGAGTAAAAGCTTTGAAATTTGTGGTGTTCTCTCCCCATGTCTTACAGTCATCTGTCTACAGAATGTCAAGTTTACCTCTAGAAGGTGTAAGGTTAAGGTCAGAGAAGCACCCTGGATGTATATCTAGTTAGTAGTCAGCATTTTATTTAGTCTGCAGGTCTCTAGTCATAAGTATAAAAGATATCCAAAGCTCCCAATAACTTTGGCTTGTTGCAGAAACACTACAGATACCTTGTTTTCAGCTATTTTATAGTGCTTTATTTTATGTTTTGTTGGGTTTTCTTTGTTTTTATTTCTTTTTTTCATTCATATTTTCTCTTCTATTGGGAGATTTCACTTTCAATTGTATTTTGACTTGAAAGCCCTCGGTGGAAACACGTTATTGCCCATAAAATGCTTATCCAGAAAAATCCTCAATTGTTCACAACCCTGTAAAACTTGCACTGGTTAAGTAGGTTATTATGCCTCATTCTTGTTAATTTACTGTCTCACAATTTGTACAAAACTTCTTCTGGTCCCTGAAGAACTAGAGAAAAAGATTCATACTTCTTAGACAAAAGTTTTAATGCTTTAGATTTAACTGAAAATGGGTGGGTCTGTGCTTTATTTCAAGCATTCTAGTGGGAACTAAACTAGCTTGCTTCTTCACTCTCAGTATTGGCGTATTTGATCACTGCCTAATCTATGTACTTTAGCCTTTGGAGAGGTTATGCTGCTTGTATCTCATATGGAGGTAGATGCTTGCAGGCCCAGAAAGAGTAATTTACAGGTTTCACCTCCCAGAGACAGAGAGAGATTGTTATGGAGAGGTAGATCTTGAAATACAGTATGCATTAAAAATAAAAGATAATTCCTGCAAGTTGATAGAAATGAAGAAATATAATTCATCTGACTTTTTGGAATATAATTTAACAAATTAGTATGATTAATGTCCCACTATAGATTTAATTGTTTACCTTTCCCCAAAATTAAAATTCAGAAAAAAAACAATTCAGAAAAAAACCCTTTTTTTGTCCTAGAGATCTGGTAAGCCAAGTTCCAACTCCTTGTAAATTAGATTTTTAAGCCATATCTTAGCAACACTATTGAAATTATACCATGTTCTTTCAGACAACTGCATACCCATTAATAGGCAAGATGTACTGTGATATATTCTTTCTGTAAGCAGAAATATATATATAAAGATGTTCCAATTGTAAGCAAAAAAACCACACATACGCTCAAGGGAATAGTGAAATAATGCATTTGTTTAAATTTCCTTTAGTGATTTCATTAGAGATATCCAGCAAGAGAAGAAGTAGGATACTCTTGCTGTATGTCTGTCTAAAATTTTTGAAAATTGCTAGATATGCATGCATAAGTATATGTAATTTTTAAAAATAAGGACATTCATGCTTGAAAATCTCCTGACCTTATGCAAATTATGCAAAAATATGAAAAGAATGTGTAGTTCAAGTGCTACAGAGCCAGAGCAATTAAGAATATAATTCATACTATGCTTGAAAACTCTGAAGATTAACTGTTAGCTCAAATGGTTTCCTGCACCATAGTGAACATAGAGAATAATGAGACTTCTAAAGTTCTTGTGATACATTTGAACTCAGGGGCTATTCTTCCTGACATATCTTGTTAATACTTTTAGTAAAGTGTAAAGTGAAAGGTTTAAGTTTTTAGTTCAGAATCTGCAATTTAGCTGCTTGATGAGCTCAAAGAAATCAATCTGCCTCTCTTAAAAGTTCTGTAAGTTCTCATCTGTAAAAGAAGTCCAAAGAGATCTGTTTCTCTCATTTATGGCTTTCAGGACAAATTTTTCTTCATAAGTTTTGAAAAGTAGCCTAAAATAAGTGGTACTCCTTTTGCTCTCACTAATTTCTTTCAAATTAATGATGACAAAAGAAGGAAGGGGAGTAGGCCTAAAAGAAAGTTACCCAATTTAAATCTGTTAAGAATACTTTTGCATCATTTGCATGCACTCCCAGCGTGGCTGCCCATAATGACAGGAAAAGGTAGGAAAGATGTCAAACACAGTCAATTTCTATATTAAATATTTTGATCTTATATTTATGAATTTGATGTGTATATAACATGCATAAAGATTACATTAAAAATATAATCTCAATAATTATTCCCCTTATTTAGTCACTTCTCTGATTAGGTAACTGGGACTCAATTTCAGTAACATTATATGCACTTTCAGAATTTTTCAAATTGAGGATGAATTACCTTAACTTTAATATATTTTTATCAAGCCCATGTCATCATGCTTATTCTAGATTAAGAATGTTCATTATCTGTTCCAATATTTCCACAGATCGCAGGAATTTTAGGATTTTTAAAAGCAATAATACTTCATGTTTAATTACTTAGCAAAGATTATGTTAGTTAGTTAATAATCAAGGCAGAAATATTTCATTTTGCAGCCAGCTCTCTCCTCTAATTTCTTTTTGTTTGAAGTAATTAAGTATCACTGAGTTTTGAGATTAATTGCAAAATTAGGACAAAAATACAGAAATAGCACATTAAAAAATACTTCAGAACTTTCCATTCTGTTACCTTTATTTTAATTTGTCACCTTTCGGCGCCATACACAGTTTTGTAAACCTGCTGTTAAAACTCCACTGGTTTTCTCAGATGGTACATGCCTTTTGTGCTTTTGGTCTGCAGAGTTGCAAATAACATTGTTCAAAACAAAAGAAAAACAGTCAGAAATATTTTTCATCCCAAGTTATTAACTTCATTTGGAACCATTCTGTAGCTCTTATTTTGTTTCCTATCCCATCATTAGCACTGTCTCTAGCTTGGTGTATTATTCCAAGCATTGTTAAGAAGAGTCTGTGAACTTTGTTATTCACTTTAAAGGCATTTTATTCATTGAAAAGTTGTTCCTTGAATTGAAAGAGAATTTAATTGAGTCAGAAATCATATGAAAGTTAGGCAATTTGATTTTCAAAAGGTGAGGCATGACAATAAGTCATTAGAAGCTGCATTAGAAGCAGCAACCAGAGCAATTACTTGCAGTTTTAAAACTGATAACCTGCCAATAAGCTAATTTTTATATCATATAATTAATTAATTACTACACTAAAAAAAATCAACAACGTTTTCTAGGTCTACTTCTTTTGTTACCACTTGGAAAGTTTGTTAGAGGAAATTTTTTCTCTTTTAATGTGACAGAAGTAAAGGAAATCAGTAAAGTAATATCATAACTGAACGTTACCCTCTGTTTCCATGAACTTTCAAGGAAAGAAAGGACTTTTATTTACCATTATATAAATATTAAGCCTTTTTTTCCTCTCCAGAAAGAAACAATTTAATGTCCCAATCCAAACTTTTTAGTTTTGAGTTTATATCTCAGCATATTAAGTAAGCTGTAGTGAAATGAAATTAATGCCCAACTTGTGCAAAGCCTAAATTGTTTTCTGCAATATTTATCCATTGACATTTACTGTCTGTTCACATCTCTTCTCCTTCCTTAAAGACTTAAATGCTTGAACATCTAGAAAGATGCTCAAGATATGTTAATTTCATAATATATAATATTATAAATGTCAAGAAAATAAGGGTTCTGAATTAGTTTCATTTCAGTATTCATTAAAAAGAACTGAGTTTGCATTTCTCCCATTTAGGACCACTAAAGTATAAAAAGGTACCCAGAAGGAGGCAAAGAACATATTTAAATCTCCTACTAAACAGAAACATACTTATGAAATGCACATGATTAATAAATTAATGGCAAAGAGTCTTAAAACAGTTTTCTGTAGCCCTTTCAAAAAATTCCGTTTCTTAAGATGTTAGTGAAAGACTTTCCATAACATAGTATGGAAGATGATAATCTTATCATTACTGAATGCACCATCTGATATAAATATTTACTTAAAATGCCAGTACACTGAAACAGGCAATTTCATCCTTATCCTCCAGAAACATTACATGACATTTTAATTAGGTAGATATACAGATGGATGTGAAGAAAAAATTATATTTGATTTTGTTAAAATTAATTTAACACCACATAATTACCCTCCGCATCAAACAAGAATGGGCTATTAATTTTGATAAGAAGACATTTACATAATAGAATTCCTTCCCAAGAAAATAAAACACCATGAAAATTCTCAAGTGAGCTATATAAACTACATAGATATTAATGTAAAACTGTAATTAAATTGAAATGATCATAAATCTGTTAAATATTACAAACACTGTTGTCAGTATAAATAACTAAAATAATTAACAAAACTGGTTGGACAGCCAAATATATGTGAACTTACATAACTTAAAACAAAGGCTCAAGGCATCTAATGGAGAGAGAAGTAGATGCCTAAGTTAGGTGAATTAAACCATCTCCATTGGTATAGATTTTACTTCACTTCACTGACTGGGTAGGAATTATAAATGCTTGATTTATGGAGGCAAACCCAACAACCTATGTTAATTGAATGAAATTCAGATGAAACAAATACCTAAATGGCGGAGGTACTCAGGAGGTCTGAGTACTTTACTAGGTTCTACAAGATAAAATCAGAAAACAGTTCCATTGAAGCACATACACTTCTATAAGCCTCCCATAATACAAATCAAAAATAAAACCCAACTCCCAATCTCAAAACCAATCACACAACCACAAAGAGAAAAAAAAAAAAACAAACACCAAAACCCCCCACACACATACACAAAAAAAAAACACAAAAAAAAAATCCAACACAAAAAAACCCACACCAAATCTCCGCAACCCTAAACAAACAAACCAACCCAGAAAAAACACAAACAAATAGTACAGAAAAAAGGTTTCACCTCTAGGTGATGCAGAAAAAGGTCATTTACAACCCATTTATCTAAACTCAAGTAGTTTAACCTAATATTGTTGGACACAACAAGGTTGTGGACATAACCTAGGACAGTTATGAAAACACTACTAAGACAAAGTTACTTCACTAGCTCTCCAAAAGATACACCATTTACCCTACAAGCACATATAATTTAATATGTGCCTTAATGACTCATTACAACATAAAATAAATTTCTATAAGAGTAAAAAAAGGTAACCCCAGGAGATTTTAATATTTTTCCTCCATGTATTTTATTACATGAAATTTAACTTCTATTCCTTGACACCTCAAGAGAGGTAAAGCTCTGAATCTGTAAACTGAAGTGTAAGTCTGAATTGATTTTCTGTCTTCTTCTGAAGCTGAATTTCACGATGGTGATGTGTAAACACTGTCTCAATAGAGTGCGTTCTTAAAAAGGGAGAATCTTTCATTTCACAGGCTCCTGTAGGGAAGGATATAATAGCCAACAACATTACCAGCTTGTAAAATTTTACAATATAACTCACATTTCTGTTGTATTCAGCAATTTTTGGTGCTTTAGGTCAGACACAGAAGAAATGGAAAATAAAATTTTGAAAATTAGGTGATACTTATTAATGCATGAAAATTTGGTGAAAATAGAGGAAGCTTATTACATATTAATATCTAATTTTTAAGGAAATCAATTACTAAAAAGATAATGTAGGAAATATTATCAAATTACTTCTACTGTGGGGTAATTTTGCAAGCTGGAGTCAGAGAGTTGCTTTCAGTCTCTTGTTCTTAAAAAGCTCAGCTACAAGCATGCTCGGGATTGCCTATGAAGTATCTTTTGCTTGGTTTGTTTTGAATTGACCATGACATTGCCATCAGAGAAGTTGTAGGTGACAGAATCTCCAGTGATTCAGATCTGAATTCTTTCCAGATACCCTGACATGAATGAAAACCTAACTGAGAAAGCAGGAAAACAATATTTATCAATTCCCTAGTTAGATTTCCTCTCAATGTCATGAGGAACCCCAAAATATCATTTAGTTCCAGGAGAACCTATGGTGTTTACACAATCCAAGCATCTGGAAGGCACATTCGTTTTTCAAGAAAATCTCCTAAACAATATTTACTGACATAAGAGGCAGCAATGCACTCCCTAGCTTCCTGAGAATTATTAGCTTGTTTGCATTGCTGCAGCAAAGGGGATGCCTGCAGAATCACTTCTGGTAGTTCTTATTGCATATGAAGAATCCCAAAGCTGAATATTGATGAATGCAAGCATAATTAGTTAGTATTCAAGATGTTTGTGCAAAGCCGTCTTGGGGAGGAAGCGCTTCTCTTCAGAACATTTGTGATGTCCTTCTCTTTAGGATTATTAATTCACAGGACAGCTAAAAATTTACTTCAAATACACTGAAAGGGAAGAAGAATAATGCCTTCTAGTCATATGGGTTTGGTCAACATGTATTAGTGAATTGCATGCAGAATTCATCATCCAGTTGACATGTCAGTGCAAGGAGGGGAAGAGTTACAGACATAAAGTAGTCCCCATTTTTGTCCATACATATTGTTTTCAATATCATCTCTGTTCAGAAGCATGTCTCAGAATACATATTATATGAGTTATTTGGATACTAGTATCACTTTGAACCTCAAGTATCAGAGGTGGTATCTGAGTTTTGATTAGATTTATTGAGTTATTAATGGATTTATCTTGGTAAATTGAGGTGGTTAGTAATAATAAAAATTATTTTCCCTGCTCATTTGCAAAACAAAACCAAACCACCAGTATTGATTTGTCACCAGACGTATATGCTGATACAAAAGTGAGGATGAAGTTTATATCTACAGTTTTAATCTATTTGTTTGTCAGTATACATATAATGTCTGAATCGCATAACCCTATATTCTGAAAAACGAGCATGTCATATCTAAGACCCACAAACTTAGCATGCCCCAACAAATTCCTGTTCCAACTGGATGAGAAATACTTGGATGGGCTTTCAAATTCCTGACTAACTGCAGAATTTAAAGAGATATAGGAGTTCTGCTGTGGTGAAAATAGTTATCAAGCTTCTCTTCGCCCAAAACGAGCAACTTCCACAAATCAATTCTCCCCATTTCTGGTTCAACTGTGGCTCAGATAATTGTAGGAAACTTTCAAAGTAACTCAAAATTTATTTGAAGTAAAAAAAGATCTTACAGAAGATTTCCTAATTGAGGAAGGATTAATTCTCCTTGATTTCATGTGAAAAATTGCAAGAGACCCTGTTTAGTCATCTAATTAATGGTAATCCAAATTGACTTAGAATTAGAAGAATGAAATTATTTAGCAATCTGAACTTTATTTATTGGGATAAAAATTCAATTTTTTTTTTTTCCCCAAGTTGTAAAAACTTTTTTCCAAAAGGACTATGTTTCTTGCATTGAATCTTCTATGTGATGAAATGAATTGCAATTGCAGAATCATCTCTCATTAGCTAATGTGTAATACCATGGAACATAAGTATACAGTAGAAGTGATATTTTGTAATAGAAGTATCATGATGAAGATTAGAGTTTTGATAATGAGATATAAAAACGCAGTTGTACATTACTGGCAGCAACATTTTAAATTACATACCATAGTAATTCAGAAGTTTCTACTTTATTTCATACTAAAATAAATCATTGTGTTAAGATCAAGTAGATCAATATATGCATATTTATTTCATATCTAGCCAAGTCTTCTTCAAGAGCATTGCAAAGAAAATTTTTTTTGAGAAATAATTTTGTTTTATAATTCCACGTTTTGTCTACTTTGGCTGTGGCAAGAGAAAGTGAGAAGGGGAAGGAATTTGTGTTAAATTTTTCTACCAAGTTTGATCCAAACAGGTAAGAAATTAGAAGCTAAAAAACATGGTTTATAATGGAAGTTCTAAAAACACTTTAGCTCGATCATCACGTTCTAGTGAGTGCTGCTGCAACTCAAGATATATTTCTGTAAGTTGAATTGCTATGTATGGCAGGCTCCTGTAACCATGACAGAAGGTATGGTAATGAGCTAATTTCAACAGCTTGTTATGTAATGAATTAGTAATCCATTATTTATAAAACTTATAATTAAGTCACTTCTAAAAAAAGGATAGATAATCATTAATTTTCATCAAGCAATTTGCTATTGCCTAGCTTAGGATGGAAATATAGTTGAGATAAAAGACAAAATTTTTCTCACCTTACATCATTAAAACATTCTTTCATATGAGAGCAAATGACAAAAGCACAATAGTCCAGATTATGACAGTGGGTAGACTATGGCACAAAAAAGTCTAGGAATTTAATTTTGGCAACATTTGCGGAAAACTGTTCACCTAGCACTGAAAAAGAGAGCCCACGCCCATGCAGAAATTCTACACAGGAGAGCTTTCCATTCACAGATCCATGCTTATAGATATACCTATTTTTGTGGGAGTACAATTAAATAAGAATTAAGTTCCTTAATACTTTTAAACGTATGGAAAACATAGACAGGAAATTATATACATAGTTCATTAAAATGTTAAGATCTATTGCTGTGTAGGCGTAATTGTTATTTTTCTTGGTAGATAGGTATATGCTTATTTATTTTTATATAAATTGATTTATACAGACCTGTTCCCCTGCCTCTCACTGTACATACATATCAGTGAGCTAGGCTGTGATTCTTTTCCACACTGCTCAGAAGATATGGCATTGATAGATGAACACAAAAATTGCCATTTTGAGTTGACCTCATTCTTCTGAAATAAGTCTGCTTTAAGAACAGCTAGATGACTGCCCAAATTAGTCACTGTCAGAATACAATAAGGTCTGAGAAGTTTGACTTTAATCTCCAAGAGTTATCTCTTTTAAAGCTGAGGAGTTCCAAAATTAATATTTTTAGTTTTTTAAAACTCCAAGAAAACAGTATAGTATGTCTGTAAGCTGAGGATACTTATATCTTAAAATTTATTACTCTTTTGGAGGCAATACATTTGCTTTAAAGAAAATAATAAAACAATTTTTAAATAGATAGAAACCCAAATAAATAGACCCTTGTGAGTAAACATGAAAGAGTGCTTTATAGCAACAGAAAATCTGCAATTTTCCTTGAATCCCAAAATCCAAGCTTTTGATATGACAGAAAGCCAAATTCTACATTGATTAGAAATCACTATTTTCCATGGAGAGAACCATTTGCAAATGAATTTGAGCTTTTTTAATTTAGATGTAGAGAAGACAAACACTGAATCATCCACAGCCCACATGAATTACTTTGAAATGAAAATACAGAAACATTTTCATGTTGAACCTAATGAGTAATAAAATGTTTTTAGCAAACTAAAAATGACTAAATGAAGGAACTCATAGACTATTACAACTATATAGATTCTCAAAAGTGAGAAATCTAGGTTAATATCTACCCAGAGACACAGAAAACAAGTTTGACTCCAACTATTTAAAGTGGCCTGGTCACTGTACATAGGATGAACAGTATTATATGCACTAATCATACTTTTTAAAATTTCATGTACACTGAGGCCCAGTTATGATCTGTGTGAACTAGGCTGTCATTCTTCAGACACCACAAACATCTTCATGATAGGGGCACAGTCCCTAACCTGGTTCTCCACAGGTCAGTTTCGGAACCTCACTTAAGCAATATCCTCTGTGCCTGGCTCAGATATTGGCTTATGGATCTTTCTCAGTCTTTTTTTCATGTAAATTTTCCCCAGTTTTACTCATTCCTCAAGTCAGAAAGATTGACAGATAAGGACTAGGTACTCACAGGATTTTAATGAATTTTGACATTTAAAGCTTGGATGAGGTACCTGGAAGTTTTCTTCTGACACTTGTTTCCTAGAATGGCATTAGACACCTGTGTTTCAGCTGTTGAGTCCCACTGTGTTCCTTGGTGAAAATTTAGTCTTCAAGTGGATATATATTTTAAGAAATATATATTTCTTAAATATAATTTATTTGTGTGCAAAAAGAACATGTAAGGTAGTGGTTTTTTAAGTAACACATTTAAAAACACATTCTGAATTTGGATTTTTTATTTAATCCATAAGTAGAATATTTATCTTCCAATAATTAGTACAAAAAGGCTGCAAAATAGACATAAATTATTAGAACAAATTATTAGAATAAATTATTAGAATATTTTTACATATTTTTTCTTTAAATAAAAAAAGGACTTTGCCTTTTAGATGTGCATCGTTTAAAGGAAGTGTTTTTGGCATGGCATAGAGATGTGCAGCAGAAATACTCAGACTGGTACGTATGAAAAATAAATAGAAATGTTTGTGCGAAAACATAAGAAAATCAGAACCACAAGGATTAAAAGAATGGCTTATATTGATAATGATGGACAACATACCAGTGTCTTTTCAAGTGTATTTTCCTGTCATTCCCAGCAGTAAAATTGAGGAACATATTCTTTATGTGAAGTCCAGGAAGGCCTGCATTTTCATGACTGCAACATAAACGTACCATCAGCAGAAGACCCTGTGCTGACAATAAGAGGATGAAAACAATATTATAGTGTATCATCTACACCATTCCTTTTCCAATTTTCAGGAACACTTCGAATGCAAGGATATTTCAAACAAGGTAAACCAGGCAACTTGACTAGACCCACGGAAGAAGAAGTGACTTAGATTCTGCAACAAAAGACCACTGCCAAATAATGATGCCTGTATCATCACCTGGGAAGAATAATCCCAGAGACATGCTGAGGACTCAGTACTGTTGTCACTTGACCTTTGTGTCACGCACAGTCGATCTCAGTCAGACCATACAAACCTGAGAATTTGATTATAGGGCTTAACATGGAAAGCCTATGCTGACTAGCTCAGATATAAATGTACCTAAAAACAGGCAACGTAAGTCCCTCTGTGTCTCATTCAAAGTAAAGCACAGTGACTGCAGGAGAGCATGAAATATTTTGGTATCCCTTTATCTTTACTCATTCCCTGAGATCCTGCCCAGTGAGGCCTGTCCCAGCATTTCCTCAACTCAGATAAACAACCCACTTCTAATTTCTTACTGTCAGTTCTAAAATTTGATACTTCTACACTTAAATTACATACTTCTGATATTACTAATTGAACCTCCATCTGGGTCAAAGTATCTGGTCCGACAGGAACAGTTCTTCCACCACCTGCTGGTTATTTGTTATGTCCATCAGGTTTTCCTGTGGCACTCAGTAGTTTCTCATGATTTATTCAGTTAGGTAAACCTCATTCCAGGGTCTGGTCATCTGCCTTTTTACCTTATTAGTATTAGACTGAAAGTATATCAGATTCATACAGTTTTCACTAAAATATTAATTAACGGCCTCAGCAATTTAAATTCGTCTGCTATTTCTTCCAGTAAAACTGTTCATATGGCAATAATGTGAATATATCCTCATGGACCCCATTATGGGTTTTTCTTTCATTGAAGTTTATTTTAACTCAGTTTTTAATTTGCATTCAATATCTTTCACATTACTTAAATTATCAGCCTTTATTTCATAAAATAAAAAAAAATAAAATCTATTTAAAACCTGAAATGATCTGAGAAGCCAGTTTCTGAAGAATAGTATTCAGGGGAACCCGAGTCAGTAATAAAAAATAATAGCTTTGTAGTCTATAAATTGTTGTAGTTAATTTAGTGAACTACTGTTTAATCAAAGAGATTGGAACAGATAATTGAAATATGTAAAGTTAATTTTATTTAAGTAGGAATTACTTTTCTTGGTCTTTAAATTGCAATTGCTATTGCTTTTAGCCAATAAACATGATAAATACCTATATTATACCCTGAGGCAATGACATCACATATATGTAATTGTACATGTGTATATCATATTTATAAAACAATGAGAATACTTCATGCTGACTGGTCCTGCTAACTGAATGCTGGAGGCTGACATCTGATGAAGGAAAAGCATAAGAACAAAGGAATTTTATTCATGATCAAAAAACTGTAATGACACAGTAAAAAAATTAATGCCTTTCTGAAGAGACAATTATATTACAGCATTGAGCCAACTAACTGGCTAGCCTTAAATCTAGTATTGTTACCAAACTCATCTTAGATATAGTAAATCAATACAATATCCTGCTTCTATTATATTACATTTTACTGCTGGATAGGGTGTATTTTTTACAAAATCTTAATGCAAAAATCATCATTAGCTTTAATTTAAGTTGCTAAACTAAATGACTGAGTAATATGGATGAGTAGAAATAGTGTAACAATAGTGTAAAAAATAACACAAAATCTATTATTTATTAATTTTTTTCATTTTCACAGTCTCATCTATCTATCCTTTGTCCTAAACCACTTAGATATTTTCACTTCTGTTCTAGAAGAAAACATATTCATCTGGAGTTTTTGGCTTTTACTACATGATATAGTATTAGAATGTTATAATCATTAGGCCTCAATATTCTGAATAAATTATTGAAACGTGATTGGTGAATACATCAGAGTTATATTAGCATTGATGGCTCCAGGTGTGCCTTGGATCAAGAATAGCAGAGAAAATGACAGTAGGAGTAGCATGGCTGGGGTATTTATCCAAACTCAACAAATCTTTTGTGCAAATTTGGACTGCTTATCAAGTTTACCTGGATAATTTCCTCTGTATTAATGCTTTAGTGTAAAGGGAATACCATGTCTACACATTTCCCTGAACTGAGAATTACTGTTCCATGAACCATAAAGCTTTAAAAAGTATATTTCTGCCATTTCCAGTGTCCTCAAACATGAAGGTGTCATGGTAGATGTGGGTATGGGTTTGGAGAAGAGACAGATTGAGAAATACAAGGTCCTGGAAAGCATTGATGACGTGAAAAAGTTTGGCTGTTTTGCCACGTAATTAGTGTCTCTTGGATAGGCCTCTTGGATCAAAATATTACTCCCACCTTCCTACAGTACATTACTGCATAGTCTACAAATTGAATCAATTTGCATGTAAAAGTGTGGTGGTTTGACTGTAGCTGGATGCCAGGTGCCCATCCAAGCTGCTCTATCAATCCTGTTCTATCATCCCTGCTGCTCTATCATCCATGCTCTTTTAAGCTGCTCCAGAGCTGGACAGAAGAGAAAAAAATTAACAAAAGGCTAAAGGGTTGAGAAAAGGACAGGGAGAAATCACTCAGCAATTACTGTCACAGGCAAAAAAGACTCTAATTGGGGAAATTATTTTAACTTATAAAAATTATACTCTGATAAAAATCAGAGTAGGATAATAAGAAAATAAACCCCAAATCTTAAAACATCCTTCCCCTCTTCTTACTGGGCTCAACTTCACTCCTGAATTCTCTACCGCCTCTCCACCAGGCGAAGGGAAATGTGGTCTCCAGTCAGTTCATTGCATGTTGTCTCTGCTGAACCTTCCTCCTCAGAGGAAGGACTCCTCATATGCTGCTCTACATTTGCTCATGCCTTTGACTGTGATTCTTTAAGTTATCTAAATCACCCATTCATGACAACATTCTACCCAGACTATCCCGAAGACAAGGATATGTGACTAGAGAACTGGATGCTTTATCCTTCTTTCTGTGTTTAATGTAAGCTATTACACTTGTGTTCCATTTGTAAATATGTGACTTAGACCTTTGAACTTTTTATACAATAAATAATTTTTATGGATGCTACAATCAGTAAATAAGTACATATGATGTGGAAGTTATTTTGTCCTGCAAATAAAGTACAAACAAGTGTAGCTTAAATCTGTAAAGTATTCCCAACAGGATGGTGTTATACACAGGGTGTCATATACATTGAGAAATGATTGATTTTCTCCTGCTTCTTTTTGCCTACTGAAAAAACAGTCAGTCTCAGAAAAATGAAAGATAAATGGTTAAAATAAATAAACCTAGAATGAGAAAAGCTGGAAATATTAAAAGCCAGATCAATGTTTAATCTGATAGAGTCTATGAAATGTTTCTCAACAGTATTTATGATTATAAAGGGGATTAAAAGTTGGGTGCTTTTTCTGTATCTGAAGAATGTCTTTATCATTTATATAGAAATTCTACAGACAAGTCAACATCAGTTCATTCCTGGAATGTATGACTCCCAAACATCAAACAAAGCTGTACACAATTTAGGAAGATGGGTAATCTGTCATGTCAATAACATTTTATTTAGCAATATATACCAATATGGAAAACTGTATTGCATCTGTTCTGTTTTGCCCATTTAAATGCCCTTGGACGTTTGAGACAATATTAGAAGAAAATCCTGTCATGTTTAGTGTCATGAGCTTATAAAAGTGAAATCAGATGTCAGCACAAAACCTGGTAAGTTAACAGCATCAAGTTCTAATAAAATGTAGGAAGAAAAACCATCAATATCCAATTATTTGATACTGATATTTATCCTATCTGGTCTTGTTCTCTAGAGATCTTAAATAACGTCACTAAGGAAGGAGGAAAAACTGACAGTCAATTTCAAAACCTCGTTAAGTTCTTGCATGCCAAAACACCCACCTATTTAATTAAAGTGGTTGAAAACACTCTGAAATAAAAAATTAATTCTCTTATATCCTAAGAAGTGGACAATATATATATTTGTACATAGCAAAAGAAAGATTTTCATTATAAAAACAGCATAACTCTATTCCCCATACTAATGTATGTTCACAACCAAAGTATTAATGTAAGATAAAGCTTCTTTATATGAGTGCACTTCTATCTACACTGGCTTCTGGAAAGCCTTTTTTTTTTAATATCATCACTCCCATAGGATGGATGTACAAGCTTACATTTTTTTTCAGAACCTGTAATGGATTGCCCTTAAGTGAAAGAAATAGACTTGCCATAGTCCACAGCAACAGGATAATCAATCAACAAGACCCTCTAGCTGTAACAAGAAACTAAAAATAATCTAGAATGTAGGAGGTTTATCTCACAATTGCCCAAGTAATGAAATAATATATTTTTTTAATATTACTTTTTTTCCCATCATGCAGAATCATGGAAATTGCTGAACAGTAGTACAAGAGAGATCTGTTGTGTATAATAAATTTTCAGCTCATATTATTTTAGTTTACAACCAAACTGATCTGCAAGTGTAAAGTAGTGCTCTTCTAGCCTTTAAAGTCCCTGATTTCTACCTTGGAGAGACATTAATGATACTAAAGTGAAATACTACACTTTTAGGTGACTGTTCTCGGCTTCTTCTATACCTCTGTGTTGCATATAGCATTTAAAGAACTCCTTAATGCCTAAAGATGCAGAAAGATTAAGATAAATCCTGAAATTTGTGTTGAACTTCACTATCTTTCATCTCATATTTTGAAAAATTCATGTTGATTCTGTTTACAATATCTTGACATGAACTTTTACCACTACACTCAATCTTTTCCCTCAGTACCATGAGACCTTTGTATGTAAGGATTCACCTGTCCATCCTCATCACTGCTTTAATAGATGTCTGCTGGGGAAAAATGATCTGGATAGATTTCAATGATTTTTCATGTTTGTATATATCTTGACATTTTCCTATAAAATACAGGAAAAAAACCTCTTCAGCAAAATTCCCAACAACAAAACAAAGTGCAATAAATCAATATAATAGAATTATACCTATTGATAAATTATAGCCTCATTTTTTCAAAGAAAAATGTAAAGCTAACTGCATAAATAATCTCTTTGAATTCAAACCAGAAATGATATCTCATGAAGAGTTGTTTCAAACATTAATGGACACGTGTAATCAAAAGTAGTAATTACACCAATTTTGACAGATTTGCCTACAGAAGTTGTGACTATTTTATAGATCATTGTAATAATTATAAAATCTACTGAAAATATTCCCCATTTAAGTCACAACCTGTTGGACAAATACAGGTTAAAAGAAAACCTGTCACCTATTCTATTGCATAAAACTAAAATGAGTTAACTGACTAAGTTGTAAGGAATATTCAGTAGTGCATTGAAATGTAAAATTTAACATAAAAATCATCTTATTAAGGTTATGAGAAATATATTTTCCCTCCCTCCTCTCTCTTTCACCCATTTACTTCTCCATTAGTAGAGGACTACCAGATTTCCACACTTTCAAACGTGAAATCCAGCGACTAAATTTATAGCTGCTGGAAAATCCTCAGACAGTCGTGTACTTGCAAACTCTGAAATGAAAGACAATAGTCAAAAGCTGGAAGAAGATACATAGCATATCAGAAGATAAACAGAACATCACATAAACAAAGAAAGTCTGCATCCAAAAGTGGAAATTAATAGCAGACTTACATTACTGTAATTTTGTAAATCTTATTTTTAAAATATTTTTTCCTATACAAATCCTCACTGAAATTGATAAACAACAGAAGTTACTGAAATTGATAAACAAATGAAATTACTGAAATTATTATAAAAGGTTTTTTGAGTTCCTTAAGACTAGGAAATAATTTAAAAAAGACAATATGTCATGGTGATAGCAATTCTGCCATTCACAGTTGATGATACATTCTGTGCATACAGAAAGTAAAGGTCCTTTCTTTCTGGGAGGAAGAAAATTGTTCTTTAGAGTTACTTTATTTTAGAAAATATTTTAGATAATATTGAATTATACATGAAAGCCCTGAAATGTGATTTGGAATGATTAATTCTATAGATGTTTAGAATATGGAGAGGAAGAATTAGGTATTCAAACAGTAGGAAGAGTATTTGTCATCCTAATGTGAATTCAGTTGTGGGAGACAGGGAATACAGAAAATATCTTTCATTGACTCAAATGAAGGTTGGTGCAACTTTCAGTTGACTTAAAGGAGAATTTTGCCTATAAGGAACAATGAGGAAATTTGGATAACACAGTCATTTATACAAGTATCGAATAAAATTAAATTTATGTGATAACTATGGACCATAAATACAATAGGTATATAGTGACTGAGGAATCTGTTGATTTTAAATTTGTAAACTTGGAAAATAGTTATGAGTTGCTGAAATTGCTTTAAATGTTATCTTTCCATGGCTGCTGAGTTTACCAGGACATCTGCAGAAAGGGAAAAAAACCCTTCTGGATCTTATCCAGTCATTGTCTTGCTGATGTTTCTCCTCTATCCCTAATTTTGAGAGGCAGCTGATTATGTCCTTATTCTGTAAATTATATTGCATTGTGTTTTGCACCCACTTTTCTCATTTAAATCAACATCTTTGTTCTTATTTTTGTTTTAGAATGCATATACACTGCTCCTAACCTTGGAATGAAACTTGTAATTTTTTTAAACTATTCTGAATACTCAAATTCTAGGAAAAAATGATCAATTTAAACTATTCATCTTAAAAAAGTTATACACATCCTCATTATGTGGATAAATTGTATTTAACACCCATTTAAATTTTTCTTAATTTCTTGTCTTCCATCCAGGGATGGCATGATATTCTTCAAGGATTTAAAGTAGAATATGCAATTTGTTCTGAATTTTCATTTTCTTATTTACTGGGAGAAACAAACTATGGCATCAATCTAATGATTACTTTGTTTACATGTCTCAGTAGGGCTCACAGCTATATCAAGAGAAAAAAGAACTGACAAAAAAAAATTTACTTCTGACTCCTTTTACTTTTTAAATTAGTTAATTTATTTAAGACTTAGATAATCACATTGTATAAAATGCTTTAAAGACACTATTAAAAAATCAAACAAAACAAACAAAAAAAATCTATCTTCTCTTTCCTCTGTTGGCCCACAAGAAATGGTAAATGTTCACAAAAATCATACTATGGAAATTGTAAATTTAGACCAGTGGAATATCAGTAATAAATTACTATTATGTTCTGTTTCTGTGACCACTAAGCAAGTGGAAAGATTAGAGAGAGAAAACAAAGAAAACGGAAAAAAAAAACCCTAAAAGACAAAACACAAAACCAAAACCCAAACAAACCAGAACTGTAGAAAAAATTAGAATCTGGGAAGCAAGTATGGTGTGTTTGCAAACTAGTTGAAAAACTGTCTTTTCCATGGTGAGTTGTTTCTAATTTTGAGCAACAATATACAATGATTTTCAACAAGTTTATGTTCCTCTATTTCTCAATCAGTTTTCAGAAGTTATTGAGAAGTCTTCTTATTTATTCGTTACATTTTCAAATAAATTTTTGAGTAGGTAAGTTATGGATCTAGTAGAGACAACTATACACAAAGCATGAATTCTGCCAAATATAATTTTGAGTGAGACTGCTTTATCAAGTTTGTGAATATTAATTTATCTAAAAGACTTGGAGACTGTCACTTTCATATCTCTTCAGTTATTTAGAGAATGGATTAGAAAAGAGAAAGTATGGTCTGTTAATAAGTTAGGAAAACTTCCAACTGTTACATTATATGCTTATTAATAAATCTTAAAGAAATTGTAGTGAAGAACAAGCATGATTAAAGTTGTTGCTTAAATAAAGTGATATGATAAAGGTAAAAGTTATACTGTACTTTTAGTTTGTTGGGCCAAAATGATTTAATATGCTATTAAAAGTGAACAAATAAGCTTCAAAAAATGCTTGTTATTTACTCACTGATGGCTGTTTTAGTTGACGAAATAACATCAGACTCTATGAAACTCTGACCATAGCTTAAAACAGACTGATAATCTTTGATATTTATGTGGAACTTGTTTCTCAAATATTCTTCTTTTTACTTCTTATGCTAAACAATAATTCATGTGTATTTTGTGAAATTATTTTTTTTCAGATTTTGTAGAAAATAAAATTAGGATATCTTTGTCAGGACACTGAAAAGAGGATTTTTATTATTGAGCATATATCTTTAGAAAACCAATCAGTCATTAAGAAGAATAAGTTTGTAAAATTTGTTAGTGTCTGTGTCTTGTTGTCCTGGTTTTGTCTAGAAATTTATTTTATTTTTAGTACCTGTGTTCTGGATTGCAGTGTTAAAATAGTGTTGTTAACATACTGATGTTTTAGTTGTTGCTAAATAGTGCTTAGTCTAAATCAAGGACATTTCAGTTTCCTGTGCTCTGTCAGAAAACAGGTGCACAAGAAGCCAGAAAGGACCATAGTCAAGACAGATGACTCAAACTGGTCAAAGTGATGTTCCATACTGCAGAGTGTCATTCTCAGTATATAAAGTGTGGGGAGTTGTCCTGGAAGTGCCAATCACTGTTTGGGAACAGGGTGGGCATCAGTCAGCCAATAGTGAGCAACTGCATTGTGGGTCACTCGTTTGTCTTGGGGTTTATTCCTCTCTCCCTCTCTATTATCTACCTCTTTGTTACTACTGTCATTGTTATTATTATCATCACTATCATCATCACCATTATTATATATTACTTTATTTCAATTTCTACTGTTCTTATCTCAACCACTTATTTTACCTTTTTTTGATTCTCCTCCTCATCTTACGGGAGGGACAGTGTGGGTAGTGGAATATGAGTGAATAGCTACATGGTCCTTAGTTGCTGTCTGGGGTTAAAACATGACACTGGCATCAATTAATAGCTTACATAAGCACTGAGGTATCTTTTCAGGTGCCCACACATATGACTTAGTACTGTTAATGATGTCCTGAGACATCCGCATAGGTCTCCAGCTGTCACTTTAAAAAGACATGAGTTTTCTGTATATCCTTTATTATGTGATACTTTGAGGTATTAAAACTTGTACCTGTACTCTAGCTGTCTACCTTAGCCTCCCTTGTGTCTTCAAACTCAGCTGTCTAAAAGGCATATGAAGTTTCTGAGACCTTCCCATGTGACTAATAGGTCTGAGACAAGACCTACAGGGCACTCACAATATTCTAGAGTGTCAGCTAGAATCTGGATGAAATAATGTAGGGCACCTACAATGATCCCAGAAAACTTTTTTTATTAAATTGACTCAAGTCCCACATCTTTATTGTATGGATATCCACAGGACTTAAAGATATCACCACAAAGACATCTCTATTTAGATGTCATAATTTCAAATCTTATCTTACTCCAAGTACTGAAGCTTGAAGCTGAATTAGGTACTTATCACATTCCATGGCAGACTGCAAGATACAAACTGACAATTCTTTGTCCTAAAAACAAAACTCTAGTCTTGCCAATATAGAGGAAAGGGCTCATCTTATTGCATTGCCTTGTATTGATGACTGCCCTCATGCCATATGAAGAGCTCTCCCACAACAAATAAATTTTATTTCTTAACAAGACAAACCAATTCTATAATATTTTAGCTCCTAGTTGGAAAAATTATCCTTTCCATATGTACTTTGAATAATCTTTGCACACGTTGGGAAATACTGGCAAATCTCTGTTCAGTCCCTTAGAATGGCCAAAATTCATGCACTTGCTATCTGAATTTGTGCCCTAAGATTTCCTTATTAGTGGATAACCTTAGTTCTATTAATTTCCATCAATGCTATGATGGGATGTTATCAAAGGTGTTACTAAAACCCCTTTTCTCTGGTACAGGGTTCTAAATATATTCTGTAAAAAATGATCAGGAAATTAAATTTTTATGTGTTTGTTTGTTTTCTAGAAAAATATTTTTACCATAATGAAAAGGTAAACTTAAGAATTCAACACTGAAAATGTCATGGAAATGTGCTTTTCAAGCCAGACCTCCTGTGGCTTTCAGAGCAGTCCAATTTCAGCTAAACTTCCAGCCTTATGTGCTTTCCATCCTCCCTCCTTCCTTAACAATCTCTGTAAGAACAGAAAGGGCAGCTGCAGACTGCAAAAACTGCAGTTCTGAGCTCTGCACTCACAAAAGCTGAAAAGTGGCAAAAAGTTCCAGTTATTCCATAATTGTTTGTTTGGTTTTATCTAGTTTTTGTTTGTTTGTTTTGATGGTTGGTTCATTGGTTTGGGTGTGTTTTTCTGGGAAATTTCAAAGAGTCATGATTGACCAGAGAGAAAAGTTGTTTTATGCTATTTTATGCTAGTTAATTTTAGAGGTGACTAAAAAAGTTCAAAGAGGGATAAAAGTTCTTGCTCATCCTCTTTATTTTCAGAGGGAACTTATCTTTAAACCTGTGCAAGTAAAACTTGATATGGTGTCTTTTTCAGGAATGTCTCCCAACAAGGCTTTGGGGAGTCACTCCAGCTAAAAGAAGGAGATTCAAAAATCAGTGAATTCTCTCTGGTTTAATATATAATACTTTAAAAAAAGAGTTAAATCTTACTGAAATTTTTGGTTGCCAAAAGATTCTGGTGATCAGAAGTTTAAGAGTTTTCTTGGAGGAAGGTATAGTTTGTCCTAGAAGGTAAATATATAATCCATATTGTTAAGCATACCATGCTTAAAACTGCTTAAAACTGCACATAAAAACAATAGAAAGGCATAGCATAGTCATTTGGACATAGTCTATCTTCAAGAATGTGATGAAAATTGAGCATATAATTGAGATCTCTGCTTCCTCCACAGTGTACAAATTTTAAACAGTAAAAAGGACATTTTCTGTGCACTTTTCAGTGCAAATCCTCATGTGTCTGCTGGTATTCTACCCTTTCACTGACATATTATTCTAATTTTGTCATTAAAATCCCTGAAATAAGGTGGTGTTTGTACTTACTTGATAAAATGTCAAACATACTGTGTGCACTTACACGTTGAGATAAAGATTTCTATCTGACTTCCTTCTTCAGCAATCATTACTTTCTCTTCATTTCTAGTGCAGCATCCAACCAAAAGGCAGACATCTGTTTTTCAGCTGCTCTCCGTCTAGCTTATAACTATCCTGAAATAATTTGCAGTCTATGGCATATCATCTTAAACTGTGAGGTAACTGATTAGCAATTCTAAATGAAAGGGGTACTGGAAGCAGAAAGCTACACTCCTACAATAAATATGCCTGACAATTTGTGAAATTTAGGGCGTATAGCACTTACAGATAAATGTAGTGAAAAGGCAGAATATATACATTTGACATTTGGAACAAAACCCCATCTCATTATCACGGCAGTCAACAACCCATAATTCTGATACTTGAACTATTATATACTGAGTGAAATTATTTACTAAATTCATTAAGACATCATAAATCCTACAGATAGAAAACTTCTCTTAGAAATACATCTTCACTCAGTAAGTTAGTGGTCATATCCCTTTACCTTGCTTTGAAAACCAAAGTAAATTAAACAGTGACAGGTCAGAGCATAGGAGGATCTATGCCTATGTCAGACTTTTGATAATCTCTATTTTTTTTAACAAAGTTAAAAATCTTAGTTGCTTTTAGTTTCTACTGAACAGATGTTTTCAGTGAATAGCTACAGTGATGTGCATGATTTATTTTCCCAAAACTAATTCAGAATGCAAGTAATTTTCATCATTTCCTCTAATTTGTATTATATTATGTCTGTCTGTTCCAACATATTATAATCACCAGTGGTCTAAGTGGCTGATTTCAGCAGCCCAGTGATGAAGGTAGCTGGCCAAGAACCCCTGAAGGATTTCATGTAAATATTAATGGCAACAGCTGTCAGAGAGAGAGTTCTTTATTTCCAGGGCTAAAAGGCAGCAAAGCACCATAAAAAGAAAGAATTTTTTTGAAGGGAACCCTGGAGATCATTTAGGACAACTTGCAGTTCAAAGCAGTGATGGCTTCTAAGTGAGACCAAGTTTCTCTGAGTCTTGTCCAGTCAAGCTCTGAATATTTTTGAATGTGCTTATTCTATGACCATTCTGCGTAACTTGCTTCAGTGCTTAAACACTCCCTGTGGAAAGAGCTTTTTCTTCTGTCCAGTCATAATTTCCCCTCCTGAAAGTTATGACTGTTGTATCTTGCCTTTCATTGTGCACTGCTGGGTAAAGTCTGGCTCTGTCTCTTCAGTGGAAGTCTGCAATAAGACCTCCCTCAGATGTTTTTTCTCCAGGGTAAAGAAACAAATTTCATTTGGTCTCAAAACTATGTACTGTTTTTCTCTACTCTCTAATCATCACAATGAATAGCTCCAGCTTGCCTTGTATTGTGAGATGCAAACATTCAGGGAAAAATTACATCCCTCAACTTTTTACTGTACTCTTGTCATTAACCTGGTATGGTTACTTATAAGGTTTATTGTGAAATTTACCAGATCTTCAGCAGTTGACTGATGTTTACCTCGTTGCCTGCCAGAACCCTCAACTCGTTTTTTTTTAATATTCATTCAAGCTTTCTGAAACACCCTCCCTCCCGCACTCCATTTCCTTCAAGTTCCATTTTAGGACATAGTCTTGTTGCCAGCATCACATATCACTGGTATTATCAAAATTAAGCGCTACATAACATAATTGGGGAAGTTTAGAGCACATTGAGAAGTAGAGAGTAAAGTTATATGGTCAAGGCATTTCTCTTCTTTTTTCTCTTCTATCCCAGCAATCCTACGTACACTGCAAGCCCTGGAGTTTTTACAGAATTCAGCTGATATAGTAGGGTAAACCTATGCTTTTGTTCCTTCTGGTTCATTGTTGTATACCCCTTGTTATAGCTGAACAATTTTAGCATGAATGAATTGTCAAAATAGCAATCACATAACTACTGCTTTTGTACCTGCCTTGACTAAAGGCCTCTTTTAAAGTTGCAGACACAGAATGCCTACAGGATTCAGCTTTCTCTTTAAGTCACAAATACCTCTACTTCAGTTTGGCCACACTATCCATATGACACTAATAATGTCAGTAAGAATATTTTACAGCAATACAATCCATGTTTTAGATGTCAGTATGAGTCAGCAGCTCCACTCAGGATCCATAGCTGACTCAAGCTCATAGAAGACAACTGGTGATGCATATATAAGTATGCTTTTCAGAGTAAATAAATAAATAAATAAATAAATAAATAGATTTTAAGTTCTTAATAGACAATTCCTTCTTAATAGACAGTTCCTTCTTGTAACACGGATAAAAATGGTGCCAACTACATGGAAAAAAGGCACAAACAACGACATCGACTCTAGAAATTTTGTGTCTGCCAAACAGCCATATTGAGAGGAATACAATTCCTCTCAGCAACAGGATGAGAAGAAGACAGTATTTGCTATTGTTGCTATAAGCTTCTAAGAGTTTATGCCTCTGCCATCCATTTTGATACATTTCATTTCTGTATTTTAGCCATTTTTACTTACACAAGCTGACATTTCTGGTGTTTGGTGATTGTACAATATTAGTAAGACCAAAGTAGTCTGTATGTATTTACAGCATCTGAGTGGGGTCACTGCTGGGAATGTTGATTGCTATTCTCTGCCATTTTCATCAGCTCACTTCTTTTAGATGAATATTTCAGTTTTTCCTTTTGTTCTTTTTCTGACTTTCCCTCCCCCCAAGATACAGATTTTCTATGTTACCTGAAATTGCAGGTCTCCCCTCTCACACACGTGCTGCCTTTGAACAGTTTTATTCTAGGTCTACTATTTTGCTGTGAAGGTATGCTTGAAACAGTGAACATGAACCCTGTACTGGCCATACCATGCCTTTCAGAGAGCAGGATTCATCTACCAAGCGCAGGACTTTGCTTGGCCTCTCTGTCCAGGCAGTCAGCAAAGTCAGTAGACACCCTGTTGGTTTGATTTATCTTGTTCTGAAACAGATGCCTAAAAATTCAAAAGACTCATGGCCTAGGACTGCTTAGTTTTCATCGTTGACTATAAAATAAGATTTTGATGACTTGTTTAGATGTGGATACTTACACAGGAAGCACCTAATACTTGAGATGAAATCCACTCAGCATCCATGACCACTAGTGAATAAGTCTAGAGTATAAAATAACCAAATATAAGAACCCAAATACTCAGCAGTATTCTTATTTGATGAAAGATGTTGATTTTTTTTTTTCACTGGTCATAAAGGTAAGAAGTTTTAAGTGTCTGATTCTCTTTTAATCAAAAACTTGCATGGTTGTCAATAGGTAGATGTGGTGGGTTGACCTTGGCTGGATACCAGATGACCACCAAGCCACTCTATGTCCTCCATAGGACACAGAAAACAAAAATGAAAAAAAAAATTTAGGTTGAGATAAGGCAGTTTACTAAAACACAAAGTGAAAGGTATCACATGTACAAGTAAAGGAAAAAAACGCAAAATGTTTTATTCTCTACTTCTCATGAGCAACCCATGTCCATCCACTTCCCAGGAAACAGGGCTTCAGCATGTGTAGTGGTTGCTCTGAAAGACAAATATTGTAAACAACAGATGTCCTCCCCCAACCTTCCTCCTCCTTTTTCTTAGCTTTTATATTTGAGCAGATGACATATGTTATGAAATATCCCTCTGATCAGTTTGGGTCAGCTGTTCAGGTTTTGTCCCATTTCAAGATTTTGCCCACTCCCAGCCTTCTGATGGGGAAGTGGGATGTTGTAGAGACAGCACTGATGCTATGGGAGCACTGCTCAGCAATAGCCAAAATCCAGGGGTGTAACAGCACCTTTTCAGCTACCAATGCAAAGCACAGCACTGTCAGGGCTGCTATGGTGAAAATTAACTCCATTTCAACCAGACCCTGTACACTGGACAATGTGGATACTAACACTTTGTTTGACACTTGGCATCGATGTGAGGCAAGGGAAAGTAATACTCTGATGTTCTCTGGATTCTTTCCCAAGGCCACATGTGGTGGTGGTTTTTTTGTTGTGTTTTCATTTGTTTGTTTGTTTTGTTTTGTTTTTATTTTTATTTTTTTTAACATGCTCATCCCATCATTACTCAACCTTGAGATTACTTTCTTACAAAGATGTAGTGGGCTGACAGTGCTGTCTAATTTCAATTTTTGTTACCTTCCTGTAGCTTTTAATGAGAACTTAAACTCTTAAATGTCAGATTTTAGGATATATTTAGATAAGGCTAATGAATAGGTCTGGATTTTTTTTTTTCTGATGAGATATGAAAACTGTAAAGAACAGCCAGTTTTCCTTGTTCCTAGAAGAATCACTATTGCAATTGGATCTCTAATTACTTCAAAATCAAGGAAGGTCCTTTGTGGGTAAATTATTATTTTGTACTCACTGACAAGAAACCAGAACAGTTATGCTGATGTATCAAATTTACATATGACAAAAGCTATAATATTGTATGTGCCTATTCCAAAACCCTAGGCAGGACATCATCCTGGTTTACTTTAGTTCTATAAGGGAAACAACGGAATAAAAAAGGCATGTGAGGTTAAAGGAAGAAGTCTCTGTCTCTCACATTGGTACACAATGAGAACTGTGACTGTCCAGTAGAACTACTTAAAGAGGAAGAGATCACAGTCACACAGTTGAGTGTTTAACAAGAAGCCATATGAGTTGTGTTTCAGATCTGTCTTGTTATACAACTACATCTACTGCAGTTTATTAATGGAGGAAGACTAGCTTTGTCTGTTGTCATGCATATCTGTTTCTGTGTCAATCTGCCCTCACACATGATTGTGTCTCATTTTATATGTATCAGTCAGATTTAAGAAGCTTATGAATGCATAAACTTCCTCAATCCAGTTTTTGAGACACTGTTTAAGAAGACTCCAGGCATAAAATAAAGCCATTTGTCTTCATTGTTTAACCAGATATGAAACTATTTTAACAATGACCTGACCAAATATAAAAATAGTTTATAGCTACCCAACCAAAGCTAAAGTGACAAAGGCAAATTATACATTCATATGTACATTTTGAAACTAGGCCTTTATGACTTAAAAAACTTTTTTTTTTCAGCAGTGCTAGAAGTTGTTCCATTCCCCTTGGGAATCCTAACCTGAAAAGAGTTACCCTGAAGATACATAAGGTAAGGGCTTTTTTTCTCAAACTGTGGAAGCATAGCATTAGTTTTGCTGGCACTTGAATAGGACACTTGAACAGGATGGGTGGTTTTGTCTAAGGATTGGACTCTTCTCATGGTGCTTCATTAAGAAGTCCAGTCTTCACTGTGATGTTTATGGAGTCAATCTATTGGGTACTGAGTAGCACAAGTGATATATGTTGGGGAATTCTTGTAGTACTCCTTGAGATGAATTAAAAACATTGAATCTTAAATATAAATATAAAATAATGATCAATGTATTGGACAGAGTCAAACTGTTGTAAGTGACCCCATACAGAGCCTACAAAGATGTGTCCATAGCTGATACCTTATATATATTTGCCCTTGCACCAGTCATTTGAGCAGCTGCATGAGGCACCTTGGCCCAGCCTGAAGTCTATCCCCCAGTACAGCTTTGCTGCCCTGGGCACATACATTCCAGGACAGCTCCAAGACAATGCTGCAGCTGTTTCTTATCACCAAGGGAAAATTCACTTCCTTATAGGCGATCCTTCTATCTCTGGCATTCTTACTTCCAGCCACTGAAACTCATTTGGCAGCTGGACCTTCCTACCTTTCATGCTAGATTCCATGCTAGATTATTTCTCAGTCAAAAATTACCACTGCTGAACAGTTACAGTTTGAATTTCCCCTACATGTAAGTAGCTTAACACATGATTTATAAATAATGATGAGGTACAGGGAACCACTGTCCAGCCACAGCTATCAGGCATAGCATCATTTTTCAGCATCAGAGTCATTAGGAAGAAGAGACAAATATAGTTGTTTGACATATATTATTTCAATGTTCAATGCTCTTTCGGTGCAAAATGTTATTTCCTATGCTGTTTCAGGGGCAGTATTAGCTATGTAGATGCTGTTATCCCTCTCAATTTAATTCCCTGTGGTTTTATTGAAGAAAAATTAGAAGAGGGTTATTTATGCTTTAGAGGAGATGATAAGGAGAACACTAAAACTGAGCACATGTACACACTCCCATCAGTCCATTCAAATTATTACAGAGTTATAGTACATTATATCTGTTTCTTATCAAATATGTATGTAATGCTTTTCTAGAAAAACATTCTAACCCCACTGAAGTATTGGTTGAATTACACAAGTGGTATTTTACAGCCTCTACTTACATAGAAATCAGACTATATGATCTGAAGAAAGTCCATTTGAGGTTATATGATTTTGTATTACCCACGTAAAGTACATTGTTTTTCCAAAAGAAGTGTTTTATTTCTAGATGCAGAAAAGGACACATGTGAAGTTTCCCAGAGAAAACTCTTGCACAATTTCTCTGCAGCCTGTGCTGCAAAGAATATGACACAGTCATCAGCACTGAGAGATCACAAATTGCTTTCTTACAAGCATAATAAGCATAACTACATCAAGTATATGGATGCAAACTGTGCACCCATGAGCAACTCCTTGAAATAAATGGAGTTGCAAGAGAAAAAGGTCATTAAATGAAAATTGTATGCATGTTCTTTGATTGGTCTTGGTTTCAGTATTTAAATGTGGTGGGTTGGTCTTGGCTGGCTGCCAAGTGCCCACCAGAGTACTCTAGCACTCCCCTCCCTCAACAGGACAGGGAGAGAAAACATTCAATTACCATCATGGGCAAAACTAATTCAACTAAGGGAAATTAATTTAATTAATTACAAAGTAATATCAGATAACAAGAAATAAGAAAACTAAAATCATCTTCCCCCCACCCCTCCCTTCTTCCCAGACTCAGCTTCACTTCCAACTCTTCTACATTCTCTTCCAGAATGGCACAGGAAAACAGAGAATGGGATTTGCAGTCAGTTCAAATCATTTTGTCTCTGCTGCTCCTTCCTCCTCCCACTCTTCCTCAGCTCTAGCATGGGGTCCTTCCCACAGGATAAAGTTCTTTAGCGTGGGGTCCTTCCCACAGGAGAAAGTCCTTCATGAACTTTTCCAGTGTGGATGTTCCCATGGGCTGCAGTTTTTCCAAAACTGTTCCAGTATGGGTCCCTTCCATTGTCCTTCAGCAACATATTGTTCCATAATGGGCCCCCTGCAATACCACAGGTACTGCCAGAAGACCTGCTTCTGCAATTATTCCTCTCCACAAGCTGTAGTTTCTTCTAGGAGCCTGCTCCAGCATGGAATTCTCCATGGGCTGCAGATGATATCTGCTCCACCTTTGGACCTTTGTGGGCTGCAGGAGGGCAGCCTGCCTCACCATGGTCTTTACCACAGGCTTCAGGGAAATCTGCAGCACCTGGAGCACCTCCTCCCCATCCTTCTTCCTTGACCTTGGTGTCTACAGGGCTGTTTCTCAGTCTTCTACCCCAGCTCCCACTGCACAGCAGTTTTACCCTTTCTTAGACAGGTTATCACAGAGGCACTAGCGACATCATTGGTTGGCTCAGCTTTGCCCCGTGAGAGGTCTGTCTTCGAGTCAACTGAAACTGGTTCTATCAAGCATGGGGGCAGCTTCTTCTGTCTTTTCACAGAAGCCACCACTTCAAGCCTTTGCTGCTACCAAAACCTTGCCATGTAAACCTAATACACTAAAATAATTGGTGTCTTTCTGGACAGATTGTAATTAATTACTTTAAAATCTGAGTTATAATATACAATTCAAAATACTGAATTGTCGAGAGCTGGAACTGGTTAGCCTAGAGAAGGGAAAGCTCAGGGGTGATATGTATGATGAGTAAAATACATACACTGTGTACAATGTGTATAATTAGCTGAAGGGAGGGTGCAAAGAGGACAGAACACCCATTTTTAGTGGTGTCCAGGGACAGGGACAGAGACAGTTGGCACAAACAGAAACACAGGATGTTTGGTCTGAACACTGGGTAACGTTTTTTTACCGTGAGGGTGACAGAGCAACTTAAGGAGTTTATAGGCTCTCTTGCCTTGTGCGTATTCAAAAGTCATCTGGACACAGTCTTGGGCAACTCGTTCTAGTTGACCCTGCTTGACAAGGGGGAGGTTAGACAAGAAGCTCTATGCTGCATCTGCATTCCTCCTAGAAAAGTTTATTTTTCATGACAAAACCTGTTGAAGCTCACTCTTCTCCCTACCCCCTGGTGGGGTGGGGAGGAGAATCAGAAGACTATGTTAAAACATTTGGGTTAAGATCACTTTAAAAATTCAAATGAAGAAAAAACAACCAAACAAAAAGCAGTAATAGCAGTAATAATACTAACAAAAAGATGAAAGAGTGAGGAATAAAATCCAAGAGAAAAAAGTGATGCACAATACAATTTCTCACCACAATTCATCATCAGCAGGGCCTAGATTCTCTTTGTGCGTAAACTCCAAAGAAGCTTAGAATGAAGTCACCACAAGTGATAACTATAGTACAAATCCTCCTGTTTAATTAACTCATGTTACCATAGGAAAGTGAGACAGTAAATGAAGTGTCATTTTCACAAAGCTTTTTCAGAAAAGCTCTGTAGGAATAGACACTGGTCTGAGTGCATTTGAGTTTTGTACCAAAGCACTCAGAACTATAATAAAGAATGGAATTAAGTGAAGGTATAAAGCTATGGTGAAAAGTCAATACAGTTTTTGTAGAATAAAGCCACGACTTATGAATTTTGAAGAGATATTTAGTGATGCTGGTGAACTTGTCAATGACAGTATACATGGGCTTCCAAAAATCTTCAGTATTTTTTTGGTTTTGGTTGGTTGGTTTTGTTTTTGTTTGGAAAGTCTGGGGAAGAGGAATCTTCACTTCTGTAGGAATGGATGTATGTGCTCTTTACTGGTTCACACTTTTTTTCTCATTAATTTTTTTTTTTTTTTTTTGTAAAAACATTAGTGGGCCAGTGTCTTTACCAGACAGGAAATTCTGGAGACTGCAGTATGCTGAATGCAATCATGCAGTCTTCCACTAGTTTGTATTGTATGTGAATTCAATAGAGAATCATTTTGTTTTGTGTATCAAGGTGACCTTGTCTGCCAAACTGTAGGACTAAATGTAAGAGATGATATAGTGAAACAGTGATTGGCTAAGATTAAGAACCACAAGTGGATGCATTAAGGGAATAGAAGTCCTTACAAAGGCAACTATGTTACTCACTGAGGCACTGTGCCATAGAGAATCCTTTCTCTTAAGCAAAGCTTGTCTCTACTGTTATTGCACTCACACCAAATCCTAAGGTTTCACTTTGTAAACCAGAATTATAAAAAGAGAGGAACGGGTTTTTAGACCATCCATGTTAAGTAGTCAGCATCTTGAGTGTGTGTTGTTTAACAACACTTACGATGTTGGCCTGGTTTATCATACCCTGTTACTTCAATTGTATATAACTCCATGTAATATAGGGAATGCCTTATACATATATAAGTAATAAATATATTAGACTGACATAGAGAGTTGTAGCTTAAATTAAAAATACATTCCAATACTTAACTGTGTATTCTAGACTTCCCATGATACATTTTAACATATGAAAAGACAAATTAGAAAGAGAAATAGTCAATTGTATAGAACGAATTTCTATAAATGCCTCAGCAGAAAAGAATATAATTCTACCATTAAAATAACTTGTCTAATGAAAGGTAATGCTGCACAACATAAAAGGAAGTTGGGGAGCAAATATGAGCATTGTTAAAATATTTAGGTTACATTAAAATTTGCATGTGAGGAACTACATATGTCATACTAATGAGAGACATCATTGAAACAAAATACTAATGGCAAGATGGTAATGGGAAAAAAAAGGCAGTGAAGTAAACAAAAATGACAAAATTAAATTCAAAAATGCAAGATAAAAATTATAAAGAATAATGTAAACTTGCATACAGAATGCCAGGTCTACAGTTGTTTCTATGCTTGTCCCTAGTCTGTCAAAACTTAGTTCTTATTTTGCATTGATAGTGGTTGTAGAAGGAAGGAAGTTAAAACCTGAAAGTGTGAGTAATTTTCTTCTGCATGTCTTTATTCTCGCATTCAGTAAACACTTGACAAACTGGCAGGTCTGATCTTTACATAAACCAAATGTTTACTATGACCTGAATGACACAGTGTGACCAACATTTCAAAGATCTTTCAAAGCCAGAGCTAGGGTCATTCAAGTTAAAGGATGTGATTAATATTATCCGTTTAAATAATCTGTATAAATTCTATATTATTTTGTACTTGATGATCTCAAGGGTAGTTTTGAAGTTGTCTAAAAAAAATGTTCCTTCCTGTGTTCAGTGAAAAAAGAACAGACTTCTAAAGTTCTGCAACTCTTCATCACCTGGAGACCAAACTCACTTCCTCAGGTTCTGCCTCCCAGTGAAATACTAAAATGCTGGATTACACTAAGGAAAAGGATCTTGTTTTAGCACTGTGTTTCACAGAGGATGGATGGGACTTGACATTAATACTGTGTGCTATCAACACACTGAAACTGTCTCCTTGTCAGAAACACAACAGGGAATATGTGCTGTAGTAAAGAAAAGTTGTCTTGCAGGGAATTTACACCTGTGCTCCAAAGATGACTTTCATCCACTCTTCATCTTCCTTCCTCGTAACAGATCACACTAGCCATGAGATCACCTGACTTGTAAGACCACATTATTCATTATTCATAGATAAAACCTTCTGGAACTCCTATTCTAAGGAGTTTCCTGACTTCAGGGAGGTTTTTTGTTTGTTTGGTTTGTTGGTTTGTTTGTTTTTTGTTGTTTGTTTTCTTTTCTGAGAAGGTTGTAATGTAATTTGGGTGAAATAGCACTTTTCAGCTTTTGAGGTTATATTGTAGAATCAGAGTGTCATATAAAAGGCTCAGTGTGGGGCTGAGCACACTGAAAAACTTAAAGGAGAAGGGTGAAGAGGAACACAGGCTTGACTGTACCTTAGTACCTTAGGACAGTTTATGGTTTCCACACACTGCTACTGAAGAAAAAAAACCAAACAACTTTATTATTTAAATTAAATATCAAGAAACAGTCTTGAAAGTCTGAATTGGAATCCAGGACTTATTCAGAGTCTGCAAGTCTTCAGATGTTGGGGGTGGAGCAATGGAGGCCTACAGAGAATGGAGAGAGATGCAGAGGGGCTGTGAAGAAACCTCAGAGGAAGAAATCTATCTAGAAGTGCTTTGACAGCTGCAGCTGCAGGAAGTGCCTGAGATCCAGCGATAAGATGCCACTTCGCAGACCCCTGCAGAACCCCCTATCTGTGCCCCTCACCACTCCTTCCCTTCCTTCCCTAACTCCCAATTCTCCCTATATGGCTGGACATAACCCTACGGCCAATCCCTCCATTTTCCCTTATCTCTGACCCTCAGGATTTGGTGCCCCTGGCAAGAATCCGACCTTTGTTCCAGACCCTTCTATGTTCTCCTCTATATAAACTGACATCTTGTTTTAATAAATACCATTTTGTGGGTCACACTCCAGTGCCCTGTCTCCCATACAAGATGTGCCGCTGGGTCTGTCGTGGGACAAAACCCCACTAGCGATATTCAGAGCTTTGCTTGATAAACGTTTGAGAGTTCTTCTTTCATGTAGTGGCACAGTTTTATTGGGAGGAATAATGTCTTGCTGTTTAAATGCTTACGTTCTTTATCGGTTCTAGTTTTGTAGCAATGCCATGTTTCTTGTTATTTTATCCTCTCACTGAGTTTGAATCACTACTGTACCTCTCTAATCTAAGACTGTAGCTTTTAGTAATGCAGCAGTTCCATTACCAACAACTATAATTGGAATTATGTCTCCATCTTTTTAATGGTGTTGTTTTTCTTCCCTGATACTCTTGCAAATCAATATTAATGTGAATATTTAAATCTACAATATCTGCACTTAGTCTATTTGAAGTATTAGATGAAGCTTGCAAAGCCGTTCTTTTATTCAGTTCCTCCTTCCAACCTAGTCAAGTTAAAATCGTAGAAAAGTGTCAGATTTGCAATTTGTTCTCAAAGCTTTTAGATTTAATAGCCCAGTGCTGTATGTTAAATTATAGTTTTTTTGTGAAGCAGTGAACATATGCTCCTGACATACATAGGAAATAAATGCACTATTTGGGTGAATGGCAGATTCTTATACAGATTAAGAGAATGGATGAAAGTTGGAAAATATGTTTAAGGCAAACGTTTACAAGGGGCTTTCCCTGACACCTTTAATGTCTCTGTTCTTTCTGGGAAGAAAAAACAAAAGTCTAACTCTGAAGCCTTTTTCATATTTCTTTTTCCTTTTTCAGGAAATACATTTATCATTTAAACATACAGGTGAGAAAATACTGCAATATGTTTCAAAAGCAAAGAGTTTATTATTTGAAAGGGATCTTGTCCAGCAAGTTTCTCTGGACAAGCTATTTTATACATATGTAGTGCTGTCCTTATTGCATATACTGATGCAGGAGTTGTAATCAGAATAACACATCTCTCACCTGAGGAAGTCCTTTGTTTTTTGGAGGACATTTTTACTGTGCTTATTTAAGCAGCACTACCCATTAATGTGCTTGAGTCTCTTTTCATGGATTCATTGCTCATTACAGCTAACCTTTGTTTACTTTTTAATTTTGAAATATATAAAGTCTTCACTAAAAATCAGGATTTAGTATGCAATTAATCCAAAATAAATTCAAATCCTTCCTCAGAAGGCAATTCTACAAAACATTACGTGTGCTATGTTTAACCAGGCATCTACTTCCCTTACACTGAGGGGAATGGTTTATGGGCAATGATGATGCCAGCAAAAATCTCTGAAGGACCCAGGCCTCATTTAAGAGTGAGAATTGGAAAGGAAATGCTGTGCATTGGCCTATAGTCTGAGGCTGAAGTTTTTGGCTATACTGAGGCTAGCCATCATTACTCTGCCCCTTCCAAGTGTCTTGTTTCCTTTGCACTTGGCATAGTGACTGTTACAGCATGCTGAGGAGACCTAAGGAACAAAATAAGGAGATAACTTTTTGATTTCAAATGTAGCATCCCTTCATTAAATGTCCAGACAGTCACTAGATCTTGCACAAGGAGAGCATCAGGAGTTTATAGCCAAAGGGGAGAGATAGCCAGGTAATTTCAGCAGCAGGCCTAGCTGTCAGATCAGCTCAGTTGTGACACGAATTTGTACCTGAAGTATGAGGGCATTCAAAGTGCTGAAAATATCAACATACAGTCTGACCAGTCAGCTCAAAAGACAAGGATCCAATGACACATCCTCAACTGACTTTGACCAGTAACTAAGGAAAATCTGGGATCTGTTTTAGGCTACTGCTTACAAAGGCTACTGTTAACTCAGTTAAAATTTATTTTACAGGATTCTCCTGTGCATAATGGAAAGATAAAAAAGGGGTAGACACTGTTCTCCATCTGAAACATCTATAGTAAGCTTCTGATTCAACTTTCTCTCCTCCAGTTTCTATTTATATGTATAATTAGCCTTATTTAGCTACTCTGGAGTAGAGCAAGGACAACAAAGAATGTGAATGCTAACAGTGCACCCACAGAAAGTTTTGAGTCATAACAAGAGAAAAGCAAATACTTAGAGACAAGTAACTCAATTAAAATAACAAGAGAGTAAAGGTTAAAGAAAAAGGGGGAAAATAAAATATTCAGAAAAGATATTTAAGGGTAGCCTTAAACCTAAGGAGAATGAGGAAGATTCTGGTCATCTAGAAACTGATGATCAAAATTTGTTTCCAAGATATGAAGAATCTAAGGCATCAAAATGCCTGTAAGTTTTATTTGGTTTGCTGACGCCTCTGCAAAATTATTTTGTAAGGAAAAGCAGTCATGCTCAAATAACTTTGTCGTGCTCCATGATTAATTCACAATATGCCTTGGAAGACATAACCTGTACCTTTCTCCTCAAGACTAGTATCTTCTCCGAGCACTTTGGGAAACACTCAGGAAAAATGAAGACGTTTTAGAAATGTTATTAGTGTAGTGTTCCAACTTCTTGCTAATCTCAGTAAGCCAAGGACATGTGAGTTTCTGTGCTGTGAGTTCTGGAAAGTGTTTAGTAAGAGAAACTTGAGCACATTTATGACTAATGCCTAGTTTCTAGGTAACACTAAAGGGTGTTAATCTAGGCCATATGAAATCTCCTGCTTATTTTCTTTCTCCACACAGTTGCAAGGACAGGATATGATGGAAGATTCCTTGGCTTCCTCTCCTTCATGCATAATCTCCTAAATGATGGACACATACAGTGCAATATGAGACAGCCAGGGCATATCCATGGAGAGCAAACTTTCCTATTTAACTTTGAGTTTGGCTGCAGGAGGTATAATCTAGGTCTTGGTTTTTATTTAAATAACTGCTTTTTTGGAATACCAATTAGTACAAATGCTACTTTTCCTCTGATTTCAAAGATCATATTCTATTTCTGAAATGTAATTGAAAATTTGCAGTTAACATTTAGAGCATTTTCTATTCCTCCCTATCCTATTCACAGTCTGTTTTCTATTAGAGTCTGAAGTGCATCATTGCATTTAACTGCTACTGTTTGTTACAGATAGTGGGGTCTGGAAATAATAGTAGTATACAGGTAGCAGTTGATAAAGTATATAATTAGCTGACTTCCTGACATTCAAAGGTTAGTAGTCTTGCTCTCTGCTTTCTTGGAGGATGTAAAATATGTTTTGTCTTATTTCAGTAGTTCAATAACAGTGCCTATCACTTCTTTTTTTTTTTTTTTTTTAATTTTACTTTATCAATATCACACAAAGTGGCAAGTTTTTTGTTTAAGTCACAGGTCATGTAGAACATATTAAAAATTGCAACAGCAGCAAATAGAGCTCTACTTCCCTAGAACACCATGGAAGTTGTGCATTAACTTGTTCAGGTAAATTTAAAAACTGGACAGCAATCCTTGGGTCTGTAAAATCCTAAATATTTAACTATTCTGTAGAGGGCAGCAGAATCTAAACAAAATTAGAATTGAAGTTGGTAGACAGGTAGAACAGGAATACTGAATTGTCTGCTTTTCACTTTATGCTGGTAGGTAGCAATTTACTTATATTACTACAAAATTAACAACATGGCCTTATTATTATTCTTTAAATTAAAAAACACAGGTTGTGTGCATATCTTTTTATCTAATCTCTTATTTTATATACACAACTACTGAAGCTGAACAAAACCATTGAGATAAAATTAACACACAAATCATTTTTTCCTCCCTTTGGGGTGAAAAAATGCAATTTACAAGGAAAATGCAATTATATATAAATATTTATGAAACCAAAAAGTCAAACAACATCAGTGGGGTTTCGTATATGTGTGAGGCAGCAAAAAATTATACCAAGTTAGACTATTTGATTAATTATTAACATTTTCATTGCATCCCAACGGGGAGCTTATTCTGGAAAAAGAACACTTTGCTATTTGTTATTGTCCATAATTAATTTTTAAGTGGCAAGCTAGAACACGAGTCAAAGAAATTTAGTTTTTAATTAACCAGTAATACAGATCAGTTCTACCTTTTTTTTTAAATGAAAATAGTGGAATTAAAGGTAGAATATAAGGATATACCCTACTTTCCCCTATGCTACAGAGTAAGTTTTTGGTAGAAAGAAATTAAGAAAGTAGTGAGAATAAATTGTATGCTTTCCTATTCGCTGGGGAGAATCCACTCTGGTCACAATTTTAAATGATATGACTCTAAGTTAATGGTACCATTTTTCTTTTAATGAGCTATCTCTTCACATAATCATGTGACCTGAAAACTTAGAATACAATACCTTTCGCTATTACAGTATTGTGTCTTTGACAAAATATTTTAATTCTCTAGCTGAGGATAATTAGGTGTAAGCAGTACCTGCAGTTCAAGCCCTTCTGGTTTAGTCTTTATTCACCACTTACCAGTGGGTTATTTTGCAAAATAATGTGTTAGACTTCGAGTTTTCTGAGTTTATTTCTACATTACTTAAATTGATGAGAGATTTCTGAAAATCCCAATAAGAAGCTGATAAAATTATAAAAAACTACAATTTTAAACCAACAAGCAGCAGCAGCAACAACAAACTTGCACATGGTAAAATGCTGTCAAAGGCATACAGTATATCTATATGATAGTATACTGACACTGTTTAAAGCATATGAATTGGTGAATTACAAGGGAGATTTCAGCACTGCAATCTAGCACAAGCATCATGCTTAATTGTAAACTAAACTAAAAATGTTAAACAATGATCCACCTCTAAAATGGCAAACACTGCTGAGCATGCAGCGGGAGGCAGCTACAAATGCTTATATCTCAGTTTAAGTATCTGACACTGAGATGACTGCTAAACTGCCTTCTACCACTTTTTGTAACATGAAATTATTTAGTTGAAGCCCAAAATCTTTCTTTTTCTCACACTGCTGAGAAATAAAGCCTTAAGCTGCCTTGCACTGCAGACATTTTATAGTCCACAGTAGTGACAGCAAACTTTAGAGCATTTGTAGAGTGTACTAGCATAACTATCACAGCAGATTTTAGCTTCCTGCACAGAACAGGTATTTATCTAGCCAGAAATGAGCTTTGAAAAGAATGAATAGAATTAAATTATTTCAGTAATGTAAAGATAACATTTTTCTCCCTCCATATCTCACGTAAGATCAGGCAGACATTGTATCTGTTCTCAATACTGAATAGTAGGCTCCAGGGACTGAGTATTCCACTCCGTCCACACCAAACACCCACCGAAGATACACCTGGGCCTGTAGTGACTAATTCTTGTTCTCACATCCCAAAACGTGGCATTCCCTGAACTGTCTATCAAATTTGTATAAGAAGGTTATACAAGGACAAATCTGTATCTGAGAGAAAATTATGATCTTTAGGTGTTACCAAACATTACAGTACAGAAAAATTGGAATTTTATTTAAATTATTACAATAGGTACCAATACATGCGTGTAAAAAAAAAAAAGAAAAAGAAAAAAAAGAAAGGCTTTTCATTTATCTGGAGCATAAGTGTTGATCAGAACTTAAATTCAAGATAAATATGCATATAGGACAAATAGAACTTTTCTAATTTCTAAAATTATTTATTTTGTATATTTCCCATTCCCCCCTTCTCTCCTCCCCCAACTAGATCTTGGAAATTGCTGAAGGGATGGAAATCCTATTTCAGAAAATTTTCGGATTGGGTAGAAAAATCATGATGATGTTGCTGTTGTTGCTATTATTGGCTTTTCCCCTTCAGACTTGTAAACTTCCTTTCTTTTGACTGGTATGGAAATTTTCTAAAAACATGATCTAAGAAAAATACAAGTTTTGCAGTTCAGAGATTTTAAAGACTGAAAGGGTCAATTTCCTTCTACTGTGCACACATCTATATATGCCTTAATCTTTCATCTCCAGAGAGAAAGCACTCATACTCTGATGTGAAAGAAACATAGTAAATGTTCTTCTCTTCACCAAAGTTCCTCATCTTCTAATAATCACATATTAGAATTTATGTAAGGCTGATAGCAGCAAGGTTCATTCTACCTATCTCCAAAAGCCATGGGCAAGAAGGAGCTCTACAAATTTGTCACGTACAGAAGACACTTTGGCTCTGTTGAGGGCTTCTTTACTCCACTGTAGGATAGCACTGAGCTAACCATCAAAATTTCCAGGTCAAATCTTACTGTCCCTTTTACCTCAATTCCTTTCACAGAAATGAAAGGACAGATGACTTCATCATTCCTTGTACAACCTGATATGATTATGGGAACCAAGTTGGGCATCAGGAGTTCTGCAGCGGCTCTATGTGATTTTGGTAATACTAAAACCTAACTACAGCATTTCGGGGAACAACCTCTCAGGAAAGGCAAACGTCCTTGTAGCCCTTACATATGGAAACCATAAATTGTACATAATACTGTATCTGATATCGTTTCATCATATATGTTTGACATCTGACATTGTACATCACCCATATGTAACAAGACCACTAGAAATCTGGATACTCTATATGCCCAGAAGATATTGAGTAAGAGTTCTCTAAAAACCTATCATCTTTACACCTTGTATTTAGCATATTTTAGCAGATTTCATTCACAAATAATCTGAATTATACTTTGGAACACTTTATGTTCATATGTTTTATGAACAGAAAAAATCTTCAAACACAAGATCAGTTATCTCTATTAAAACTTAGCTTAATACACTATTTCCAGTGCTAACAAATAGTAGAACAGTGGTTAAAAAAAGAGCTAACCTCTGAAAGGGTGTACATTAGTCAAAGCATTTGAAGATTTTCAAGTAACATTTGGTTTATAAATTATCTTCAAACAGTTCATGGAGTGAATTGTCTGGCATGATCACTCATACTCAATATTACCAATACATGAAAATAAAATGCTACACTTTTCTAATGTTCTTTCTTTTGTTTTTCTAATGTTCTTATTTTTCTGTTTGTTTGTTTAGAAGATTCATATTTCTTTTGTTTAGTAATAAATGATGAAAATGTTATCTCTATGATTCTTCTTTTTCTAAAGTCAGTGTATTTGCAGCACTGACCTTAAGATCATTAAATATCTCTTTCTTCTCTTGTACTGTGCTCCAGGAAATGAGCCAAATGTTCAGACCTCACCATGTGTCCCTGGTTAGCTACTCTTGTACGTTAAGTTAAGCACATGCATATCTGTCTGACTGCATCAGGGATGAAGTGTTTTGCTCTAAGCAACTGCTGACAGCCTTTGTACGTAACATAGCACTGAAGCACATTGTATTCTGCTGGACTGGACCTCCCTTCAAGCTGTCAAAACAAATAAACAAGAACAATTTGTTAATAGTTTTTGTAGTCCACAGGTATGATCCTGCATTTGATATGCAGTTCTACAGTATATTATATGCAATATTGCTGCTAATATAACATTGAGGGACAAAACCTCTGTTTCAACAGATATAATGGACAGCCAAAAAGATGTGCCTAGATATTTCAGAAAAGCAAACACAAAGGATGAAAATCTATGGAAAGTTAATAAAGTAGAGAGGTTTTTTAAATAGGAAGTATCAGAGAATTTTTCCAGTTTTAAATGGAAGTGGGTTTTAAAATTAAATCATTAGAAAGTTTGTGTGCATAAGGATCTGAAAATATCAACAATGACACAGTGGAGAAGGAGTGTAGCAGTGACTTCAGAATGAACCTATGTGAACACCACTGAAGTATCTTTCTGCCTCTGGAATAAACTATGGTTTGATAAATTATTCAAAGACTGTTTCTATGTAATCTGTACTGAAGGTTCATAGAGTCATGGAAAGATAAGCCTCTAAGAAAAGACTAGATATGAGCCAAATACATTCATGGGGGAGGACATTTCTGTCGTTCTATTTTTTTGTAAGCCTTTGATGTCATATTTGGGAGGAATGTAAATAAATGAAGGTAACGCTAAGATAGAAATGAAAGTTCAGTTTGGTTTTCAATTGTGCAAACAGAAAGTAACTTACAAGTAGAACCTGTGTTTTGAAACCAGAAAAATTTGATGTTTTAAACTGTCTACTGGTCTGACTCGGCTGGAGAGCTTTAAGATCTGAAAAGGATTTTATTTTCCTTGTATTCTCATATGAATTTCCATTCAGAGAAGTAACTACCTCATGGCTCTTTCTTTCCCACTACATCTTTCATTTAATTAAAAAGGTTGTTGTCTACTCTTCAAGTATTCCCTTGAAGGTGTGTTTTTGCACAGAGTTTGTTGCTACTATTATTGTACTTCTGTCTCCAGAACTAATATACAGCAGAAGGTACACAAACGAGACACGCTGGTTTCCTGAGAGCCATGTGCAGATCCCTTAAGAGCTATAATTTGAACACTACTGCCTTAGAACATCGTTATCTGAGGCCATAAGTTTTCTGAATGTTTGTTAGAAGACCAGAGTATGCATTAAACAGTGTTCTGCTTTGTTTTTTCACTACAGCATCCAATTCTTGAAATAGAAATTCTTGACCTAGAAATAGAAACAAACAGAAAGAAACAAAAATAGTCACAGATATTTAGGATTTTTTGAATATTCAGTTAACTAACTTGTTTTTCATCAAGGATGGACTTCATTGAGGGTTTCTATAATTGGCTGGGGGGACTTGTTTCCAAAGTGATACAAAATGCAACTAAGGAAAGAAATTTCTTTTGGTTAACCTGTACATAAAAAGTGTCAGCAACAGGATATGTTCATGGTGACATTTTCTTACAGATTTACAAAAGAATTTACTTTAAAACAATGTATTGGTGATTTTTGAAAGCAAGATGCTATATATGAACTTAAGCTGATGTCCTTTTTGAAACACTGTTTTACTTCCCTGAGGAGTAATAGATATTGTGACTTTGACAGATGGCTTTGAAAGAAAGGACAAAATTATTAAACTATATTTAACTAAGTGCATTATGCCTAACTTTACTTTGTATACCTCTCAGGTGTATGCATGACAGATTAAAAAATACATATATAAACAAAATTCACCTACTTTCAAAAAAGAAAATCTAATTTAATATTTGGACATAAAATCAGCATCCATCTAGCCTACTATAGTATTTCCAGCACTGGTCAAAAGTGAAGGTGTGTGAAAGAACAAGATGAGGCTATATTGTATTTCCTCTAAGTGGTTCTTACAGTCTTTTTTACCAGTTCAGAGGACTTCCTGAGTCTCTGAGGTTCTGATAAACCTTGGTCAATTTGCCTTTAAGTATTTCTCCTAAAAACCTAAAAACAGTTTTGTTGACTGTTGAGTCAAGAGCCATAGCCTTTTGAACCTGTTTAAGTATGAATAGTTTTGAACTTGAAGTTAAAATTAAGCTCATTGAGTTCATGCTTTGGACACTAGTTCTGTTGAGAAAAACAGTGAACGTTCAGTCCCAGTCTGTCTTCTCCAGGTCACTGACTGACTGATTTCATAGACCTCTATCATATCTCCCCTTTCCATTTCTTTTCCAGGCTGAGACCCACCATTCTTCACACAGATGTCAATATATAGTTTTGATGATTCTTGTAGCCTATCTATGAATTTATTTTCAAGTTGTCATATATTTTTTTTTTTTGTAGATGAGAGAACCAACACTATATAGAGGTTTCAGGGAAAGCATGAGACATGAATTTGACTTTATGTTTTCTAATTGATTCTCTATTTCTTGCCTAACGCTTCCTACTATTTTCTGGTTGGTTTTTTTTGTTGTTGTTTTGTTTGTTTGTTTGTTTGTTTGTGTTTTTTTTTTTTTTTATTGCTATTGGGTACTACCAAGCCTATCTTATTTTCATAGAGCTAGTTATAGTAACACCAGTGCCTTACTCCTGAATGGAAATAATTTGTTCGAAGCTCATCATATAGGTAAATGTTTGAATTTACTAATGATGCAAAAGTTTTTTCCTCTACTTAAATCACTACATTCATCCAATTTAATTTCATTTGACATCTCAACTGAAAAATTTATAAGTCTTGCTAGGTTTCTTCTGAAATTCTTCAGTTTGATCTTGCCATTATTGCGTTGAATAACTTTGTCCCCATGTTGCTTGCCTTTTTTTTTCTCCAGATTACTTCAAGAGTGAGTTAACACCAAGCTTGTAACCCAGATTTTCCCACTGCTGAACTTCCTCCATTGCAAGACCGGTCATTATACCTCCTATATTCCTAAAATAATGCATGTATTTTAAATAAATATTACAAACACTTCCCCTTTAGCTCATCATTATGTTCCTGGAAAATCTTTGGTGAGGAATTTTGACAAAAGATTGGACATTGAAGTAAATTGTGTAGTTTACTTAGATTAGCTAAGGAATCTTGAGCTAAAAAAACTCTGAAACTATTAAAATATTAATCTTTTAAAGGACTTCTGTATTTCCTTGATGCAGTGTACAGAACCAAACCAGCAAAACTAGATACAGTTTGAAGTTTTTCAAGACATTTGCTCACAAAAAGAGAAAAAATCTTATCAGGTCATATTGCAACAACTGCCATTACAATATCAGGTTATACCAAAGCATGTTATTTCAATGTTTGGATTGTATTTAAAGTTTCTTTTTGTTGGATTTGGATAAGTGACTAAAATCTATAAAGATATTTCACTGTATAAACAAGTGAAATCAGAATAAATTCATAACTCTTATCACTCAAATTTGAAAACAAACAAACAAACAAACAAGCCTACTTTTAAACCTTCCCTGGTTGGATTAGATACAAAACCATATTTCTTTAATTCCTAACTATATTGCCTCTTTGTCTTGACTATGAATGTTATGGGAATAAGATATACATGTAGCTTTTATTGTTTCCATGTTTTTTCTTTCTTCATTGGAGATTTTTGGTATTTTGTAATGACATCTAAATTATGAAAAAGAGAGTTTAATGATTGAAATGCATCCAACAACACCTTTTGTAGCAAGCAAGTTTGAACACTACCTGTGTTAACTTTATCATTGTAGTCAACTGTCATAGTTCCGATTTTAGCAAGGAATTTTTCTTTCCCTTCCCCCTGCCATGTGTGCCCTGTGTATAGGCCATCAGGTACCTATCAGGTGAACAAAAGAGTTGGCCTGTCCACTAATGGCTGAGAAATCAGTCTCCTAGGAAACAGGCAGATGAAGGATCTAAAGTCTACTTTTTTCTCTCATCTCTGGGGCAACGGGGGAGGAGGAATTTTGGTGGACTGGGAGTGTGGCTGGCACGCAGGCTGGGAGGAGAGGCTGGTGTGCCGGTGGGCTTGGGACCTGCTGTGAGCTGCAGATGCTGCCTGGTTTGTTTTTGTTTTTTTTTTTTTCCTGTCAGAGGAGAGTTTGCTGCTGCTCTCTGCTCAGCTGTTGCTGGCTGCAGGCCCTGCTTAAAGTGAACTCTAACCAGCTGAAGATGGTGAGTTTTCTTCCGTTGGGAGAACTTTCTGTTTGATTGCTGGTTTTTTCCATTCCTTTCCCTTCCCCCACCCCCACCACTCCCTCTCTCCTGTCCTTCCCAGTGTGGGAAGGGAAGGGGAACCGAGGGGTGTTTTTGTTGTTGTTTTGTTGTTATTTTTTACTGGACATTACAAGTTCTGCACCTCCAGTGATCCAACAGCGCCACCTGGTGGCTACTATAGGACACTACAAGTTCTGCATCTTCAGTGACCCAACAGTACCACCTGGTGAATGGTACAGGACATTACAAGTTTTGCATCTCTAGTGACCCAACAGCGCCTCCTATTGACTGTGGTTGGAATTGCACGAAGGGGCACAAAAATTGAACTATTTACTCTCCCTTTTGCTGGTTTATCAGTTTGTTCTTGAAGGGGATTATTGGTGGGTATAGGAGTATTGCTTGGTTGTTTTACTTGTTTTTTTTTTCCGTGTTTCTGTTAATACACACATACCTTTTAATAAAGGGTTGTTATTTTCCCTTTTCCATAATTTGTTTTCCTTCAATTGGAGTCTCTTAATTTTGGATTTATAATTGATTAGAAAGAGAAGTCTGGGTCTTTTCTCCTAACTCATCCTCAGCAAAAGACCCTTGTCTCATTTAAACTGGGACATCAACATATGGAGATCTTGAAAACTTAATTTAGGTGAGCTGGTTTGCTCTTTGAGTGTGATTACTTGTTTTTTGATTTAGCTGGGAATGATCTTCAAATATGTTCATACTTATATGACCTTGTCAATATGTTGTTTTTTTCCTAAGTTGTATTTCTAGTGCAATTTTTCCACTGTCTTTTTATACTAATTGTCTGACATTTTTGTAATATTAATTTTTTTCTTTTTTTAAGATCTGATCAGTAAAGTGATAATTTAAATTATTACCAAAATACTTACATTCACTTAAATTCATTATCACATAATTATAAACTGTTAATTAAAGAAAGAAGAAAAATAGTTGGTTACTTGCTTTGTAAATTATTTACTATGTATGTGGAACCTAGTGGGTAGGATTCTATATGGTATGATATTTTATTTGAGATTTATATTCCACACAGAAGAGAAAAACTGTAAAGACATACTACAGAATTTGAAAAAGGCACACTAGATGGTAGAAGATCACAAGCTTTATCATGACAGACTTTAGTAAAAATAATACAAATGTTTATGTATTTATCCAACTTTAAAATCTCCAAATAGTTTCTGAAATCAAATGTAGTTGCACCTGACTTTTAAATTACCAGTGTTATTTTCAGTACCTATGGAAAATTTATGAGAGATTAATTCTTCTCTGAACTGATACGTTGAAGTCCTTCTAACCAACTCACTCTTGTCACAAGTGAAATCTGCTTTAATTGTTGGATGTTCTCCAAAACTGAACATTTTCCCTTTCCGAATATTTAAACATGAATCTTTCTTTCCAGTCCTAAACTGCTATAAAAAATCAAGTCATACAGTGCAGTTATACACCTATCAATCCCCTCTCCAGGCTTTTGGTTTCTTTGAATGAATTAAACTTTCTGTCAAAACATTTATTTTTAAGCCAAAGTACTTAGCAGGTGCAGGATTTTTTTCTTACACTTCCAAGTTTCAGGCAGATCATCTGCTACAAAAAGTGACTTTTTTGTTCTGTTGTTTATATTGATGCAAAATATATTTTTAATTTGATACTTATATAGTTGCATGTCTGTACTAGCACACATACATATGTATTTTTTTCCACCTGAAGCAAAGTTGTAGCTGCAAACAATTTCCAAGAAATGGTGGAGATATTCAGTAAACGGGAGTGTATCATAACCCTGTTGTTTCCACACAATGGAAATATGCAGTTTTTTCTTGATGGTTAGGCATTTTCATTGATGTATTATCAAGTGGTGGCTCCAAAGTCAGAAGAGTGACAGGGAAGGGTCTCTTAGAGCCAAAGGAATCTTTAATATTTACATCTGTTAAACATGGTTTACTACAAAAATATTTATGTATAATTGTCACAGATGAAGTCTGCATGAAAGTATCACTCAGATAAGTGAGACCTTCTCTATATCTGCCCAGCATAAACTCATAAGGTGATTATGGTATGCCCTGAGGAACACAAACCAAGCACAGGGATTTTCTGGGAGAGGCTTCCTTGAAGCTCCAGACCACATCTGCTTTTCTCTAATTGTTTGGGTATATGCAGAAAGTAAATAATGAACCACAGAGGAATTCTTTATACTTTTGCATCCAATTAACACTCTTGGTACAGTAGACCAGAAGATGATAATGACCAGGTAACAGTGGCTAATCGACTTTTGGTAGGGAGAAAATCAAAGAGATCAGCCTGGGGCTACGTGATAAATGTAGCCTGTCTGACTTGCAGCCATATTTACTGTTGTTTGTGTTTCAAAACTCTATGAAAACATTTTTTCCTTTTTTTCTTCTTAACTGACATTTCAATAGTTACATGAACTAGATCTCTCCACACCTCCAGGCCTGTGAGAAAAAAATGAAAATGAAATAGTTTCTTATAATACTGCCATAATAATTATCTTCTTTGGGGTTTTTTGTTTGGGAGAGGTATTTGTGGTTTTTTTTTGTTTGTTTTTTTTTTTTTCTGGTGCTGGATCATTAATACTACAAATTCTTTAGTTACACAGGTATGCATAAGGGATGATAGGTGGACATAAAAGTAATTCTGAATGATATAGGCTCCAAATATCTAAATGATGAAAAGTAAAGAATGGAAAATCTTTACCAAACTTAAATGGTTACATCCACGCTCAGTTTACATGAAACACTGATAGATCAACAGAACCTCTTGATTATTGATTTTTTTGATAGTATGTGCAATTAGCAAGCCCAACTTTAAAGCAAGTAGAATATACAAGTCAGACATATTTTCTTTTCATCTTTCTTCTGCTGAATCTTTCCCATTGTCTTGAGGATATTCAATTTATCCACTCACTCTTGCTCTATTCAATTATCATCACACATAACTCGAGCTGCAAAAATGCTGACAGGTGTTTTCTTCAAATATTTGTTTCAAATTTAAATTATTTATCTTTTTAACTGTGAACTGGAATTATACGAATATTTGATAAAATTGCAGAAGAATATTCTCTGAGATAGTTACAATTTGAAAGAATTTTAACAAACATTTCTAGAAAACAATTTTTAGTTGATTAACATGAATATTTACACCCCCGCTACAGAATTCTGTTTGCCAAGGGAAAAGTCAAGGGGGAAACCTGAGGCTGCACAGATAAGTCCATCCTATTACTCATCTCAAAAAGAGCATTTCATGGCCCTGGTTGTGTTGGCAGATGCTTAATGGGTGATAATCTTGACAAATCCTTTATCTTGAAAAATCTTATTTTGGGGAACAGCATACTGAGTGGAACTAAAACAATTTCCTATTTCTAGCTCCAAGTTTGGATTTACTACAGTGTTACAAAGAAACTGTGCTACTTTATGCATTCCTCTTGTGGGATACCTCAGATATACCATATTTCATACTAACATGACTGCCAAAACAGCTTAACATGCAAAAACTTCCATAGTGATTAATTTGGAATCCGATATTCAGCCTGTCATGAAAAAACATACATTTGATAATCAAGTACCATTAAGCTGAAACAAATCTTCAATAATCAAAGTCATAGACAATTTGCCTTTCACTAAAATTATGTTATTGACTGGATATCTGATGCCATGCAAATAGAAAGGCTGCAGTCTTTGATAAGAGAATAGAAGTTAAAAACAGATTTTTACTTATGCCTTTTAAAAGATTGTTTAGCACCTTACATTGTTACATCCCACAATAAATAAATAATCAGACCCTTTATCTATTCTTTAAATGCATTGCTTTCATTATTTTATTTTTCTCTGTGTGAAATAATATCTAGAGATTTCAATTCACTCCAAGTAAAACGTCTTTGAGGATGATATCTGGCATAAACACATCTGACTTGTATATTTATATTGCACTTGGCTGCATTCCTTCTATCTTTCAGCAAAAAAAAAAAAAAAAATGGAGTTGCAGCTGTTGCAGCTTGTAAATAAATTGTGTGGTGTGAACCACCTAGTATACCTTCTCTTGCCAAAGGAACAGCTCATTGTACTATCATAAATAGATCAAGCATCTCTGGAGAGGACATGGGTTTTCCTAAATGCTTAGAAGGCTATTTTCCTTGCTCTGTGCCTTACTTCTTCCCACTACCAACAACTGATTTTACAAAAAAAAAAAAAAAAAAAAAGAAAAAGAAAAAAGAAAAGAAAAAAACAACCAACCAATCAAACTCACCCGCCCCCTCCCCAAAACAACCTAACAACCAAAGCCAAAAAAGACAACTGGATAATTAAACCCTACAGTAACTCCAGGCTTTTGTAGATTGAGTTCTACTTGTTTTGAGCATTGTATCCATTTAGGAATGCAGCAGAGATGTATTTCAGTGTGATTTATGCACAATGCTCTGATATTCATTTGAGGTCCACTTCCAAGTTGTTCTTTAGGGCTTTATTCTTAATGACTTCAAGAGCCACAAGTTCTAATAACCAAATTCCTACCTAATCATGCATTATAATGTATGCAGGGCATACTTTATACAAAAATACAAAACAGTGAGATTAGGCATTTTTAATTTAATTTGCTTCTGGGAGTGCATATTTGTTTTAAAAGCATTAAAAATAACAACTGTAAAGAAAAAACAACATCGGAAAAGTGAACATAGTACCTTAGGACATAAATATATATTCTACTAAAATTCAAAATTGTATATATAAAATTCTGCCCAAGCTAAGTCAGATCAGTTTTCATTTAAGTCAATAGACTCTGTGAGTGAAGATCTAAGGCAAAATTTGCTTCTAAACTTATCTCTGTCCTACCAAGACCCAGTGTAACACAAGAACTATTCACATCAAGATGAACAAAACAAGTACTTCAGGACCTAGAATTTAGTTAACTCCCCATCACAAACTACTTTTCCTTGGGGTTAGCCTAATACATTATACATAACACACAGCTCACAGCACTGACAATGACCTACATAATCAATCACTACTGTTTCCATTTTTGTTATCTCACACAAGGAAAAAGGAAGGTTTTGCTTTCTCTGGGCTTTATACGAAGATCACTGAAATCTATCTAAGACTCCTGCTGATTTCAGGTGGAGCTGAATTGGCTCTGAATGAGCAATATTTGACATCAGAATAGTTTAATGCTGCACTAAAAGACACATCTGAGGCTCACTGATTCTGGTGTTGCTTCTGTGCCAGAATCATTCCCAATTTAAATCTGCTGCTAGCAATCCCCAATACAGCAGCTATGGAAAGGCAGAGGTAGGACATGGTGAAAAAAATTGCAGAAGCACCATTGGGCTGGAAATATCTCTTTGAATCAGAGTAGTTTCAGAGACCTCAGCAGAACTGGAGGAACAAAGGAGTGGGTGAGTGGGCTGAAGAAGAGAAAAAGTGTGAGGAGGGCTAACTACTTCTGTTGCTTGCATGGGCACGAGATGCATTAGATTGTGTGTTTTTGTGGTGTGTTTAAGGCCCAGTGCAAACAAAAAAAGATATAACTTTTTAATTTGCTCTTTAGGTTTTCAGTAAAATTGTGGCATTTATAATGAACATCAATTTATGTGAAGGGATAATTTGTCTTTTATTAATGGTGCTGGAGATTTATGGCATAGAATCCCCCATTCTAAGATATCTTTGAAATGGTCTAGTGTTTTTGATATTATTTCACTGTGTCTCTGTTCATATATTCAATCCTGGAGAGCTGAGTTCTTTTCAAACTATTCATAAATGCTGCCTCCATGCAAACTTTCAGAAAAATAAGGTTTATACTTGTGATCCAGATTAGAGTAAAAAAATAACCTGTGTTCAAGAAGAGGGTAATATTCCACATACTTCAGAAAAAATACTTGAAAACTTCTTAGTAATCCTCTTTTCTCTTAATCTGAATCATCTACCTGATTGATATAATTACATTCTGTTCAAGAAAACTACAGCTTGCATTTCCTCAGAAGAGACTTCTTTTCAGAGGAAATTCAAGATTTTTTTTTTTTTTTGGCATGTTACATAATCCAGATGACAGATGCAGCAGTTGGATAGGAGTTTTCTCAAAAATATTATTTCTGTTAGTTTTATCTATAGGGTATCAGATAGGTAAATTAAAACTTTGAATCTGTAGTTTTAAACATTCCCCTGTGGCCCATCAGCACTAAGATTGTGATGCAGAGGTAACAAAAGAAAGCCTTCAGTATATGGAGAAAATAAATACGTGGAACCAGAGGCCTCAGAGAAAGGTAGGGCATGATTCAGTGGGAGCCAGAGATAAACTGTGAGACTGTGAGCTAAACCTTGAAGTGACAAAAAGGATTTTAGATCCAATATGAAACTCTAGTAAGGAAACAAAGTCTGAAACATGGATACAGGTCAGAATAAGGATTAATTAAGAGCAGATGAAAGAGAAGCAAAATGGTTAATATAGCCTGTTCTCCATGACATAAAATGCAGCTCTGGGCTAGTGAGGTTCAGTGTTCCTCTACAGCCAGTGTGTTGATTGATATGAGTGTTTTCTAACTTGTCTATGCAGAGAAAGAAAACCCACTGGTGATATCAATTAGTACATTAGCTCAAATGCCACAGGTATGTATTATGGGGCTGCAGACTTCAATTTTTTATATGGTCTGCTGCTATTATTAACATTGATGCACTGTGTGCCATGTATCTAAACTGTTGGCATTTAGTTTGTTCTTTAAAAGGTTAGAAAGTCACACAAAGTAACCTATGCTAGTAGTGTTCACATATTTAATAAGTATAATATTTTATGACATGTCAGCATTATTGGATCCTTTTTAAGTTCCCTTGTATAAGTTTCAAGACACAGAATACAACAACAGTGATGATTTTTTCTTCTTTTATGCAACAGTACCCATTGTTATTTGATACACAGCATGCTCCTTCAACAACAGTGAAGCAAACAAAGGATATTCTTGTCTCTAACGCTCTTCTACTGTACAAGCTGGGTGATCTGGACAAGGGAACCATGTGCACTCTTAGCAAGTTTGCAGATAATACCGTACAAGAGTGTTGATCTGTTGGAGGGTTGGAAGACTGCAGAGGGATCTGGGAAGGCTGGATCAATGGGATGAGTCCAACTGTATAAGGTTCAACAAGGTCAAGTACAAGGTCCTGCACTTCAGTCACAATAACCCCATACAACACTACAGATGTGAAGAAGACTGTCTGGAAGGCTACTCAGCAGAAAAGAACTCGAAGGTGTTGGTCAACAGCTGGCTGAACCTAAACCAGTGTGTGCCCTGGTGGCCAAGAGGGTCAAAGACATCCCAGTTTGTATCAAAAATACTGTGGCCAGCAGGACTAGGGCAATGATCAACCCACTATATTTGGCACTGGTGAGGCTTCACCTCTGATCCTGTGCTCAGTTCTGGGTCCAGGCTACAAGAAGGTCATTTAGGTGCTGGATCATGTCCAAAAAAGGGCAATGAACCTGATAAAGGGTTTAGAGCACAAGTCCTGTGAGGAGCAGCTGAAGGTACTGGGGAGAGCCTGAAGAAAAGGAGGCTCAGGACTCTACAATCATCTGAAAGGATTTTATAGACAGGTGGGGCTCAGTCTCCTCTCCCAAGTAACAGGTGATGGGACAAGAATAAATGGCCTCAAGTTGAGTCAGGGGAAGTTTAGATTTGATATTAGGAAAAATTTCACCATAGAAAGGGTTTTCAAGCATCAGAACAGGCTTATCAGGGAAGTGGTTGAGACACCATTCCTGGAGGTGTTTAAAAGATGTGTAGATGTGTCACTTAGGGACATGGTTTAGTGGTGGACTTGGCAGTGCTTGGTCAATGGCTGAACTCAGTGATCTTAAAGGTCTTCCAACATAAATGATTCCTTAATTCTTTGATTCTATGCTAGTATCCTTGGAAACAGGACTCCAACTGCCATGAATTCCCTATGAAATGGTGTGAAGGACTCTCAAATCAGACTTTTTCTTTCCCTCTGTTCCTCTCAATACACACACACACATGCACACATGCACTCGTACATTCACACACAGGTACTTCTTCCCTGTTCTCTCACACTTATGTGAGACAGGTATGCAGAGGCAGGCAGAATTGCTCAGAGACTGAATCCAGAGGAGGGAAAAGAAGGAGGTAGTGCCTTAAAATGCACCAGAAGTGTCTGTCTATATCTAAACATAAATATTCAGCATTAAAATATAAAACTGAAATAAATGAAAACTATGATCTGAATACAGATGATGATATAGAGTAGATTCATTCTCTAAACAGAATACAAAAATAATAAAAAAACACCTCACATGCTTGTTATTATTCTTGAGAAATTCTCAACTACAGTAGTGAACAATATCACAGAATCAGAGAATGGGTAATATAAGAGAATCTGTGCCTTCAGGAGAGGGTATTTTTTTTCCTGTACTGAATGTGAACCTATACACTTAAAAAAAGGACAATGTGAAATCTGAACTACTGCAACTTAATTGCAGACTATTTATACTGGCTGCTGAAAGAAGGGGAAAATATGCAAATGATTATACAGGGAGTATTTTTTAGTCTAGTACTTATCACAAAGTATAGAATCAGGCTTCATTAGTAGAAAAATGATCTATTTCTTACTTTTCTGTTGTGATTCTATCATTTCTCTTTTGATAGGAGAGACAAATGTAGTGGCAAAGCCTTACAGGAATTCAAACATTCTGTCCCTCTCACCTCCCATCCCCTCCCATCCCATCCCCTCACCTCCCTCCTTTCACTCTAGTTGTAAAAGTACTGATTGCATAAAAGGATTTTCTTAAATAGGAATAGATTTTAAAAGTGCTTTATGGTCTTCAGTTTCCTATAAATTTCTTTGTTACATTTGAAATGAGGAGAGAGCAGTAACAGGACTGTTGATTAGTCTAACTTTAAGAGAAATAAAATTGTCCTCATCATGCTATTGAAGTTAGGTTGTCTCAGAAATCTATGTATTTACTTCTAAAGATATTGTGGATTAATATATTAATTAACATGCGTGATTTTCAAAGAAGTCTGTATTTCAGTCAGGGACCCTAGAGGGAAAGATATTTCAAGGTTACTGTGTGATTATAAAACCTTGAAAGTTTAAGACTCCTAAAAACGTTCTTCATATTTAAAGTGGAGGGAGTATGATTTTCATTTCAAGAAGGTAGACTGGATTAGCTCTTGAGCTCTGCTATAAGGTTACTGAAGATCAGGTTTGAAAGGAAATAAGCAGTAGATACTTACGTTTTCTATTTATATTTAGGTTTACTGTCCTAAAACATTCTACCATAATGATATTTCAAAACTTTATGAAAAAACCCTTTACAGAGCACCCAAAAATACTGCTGATATTACATAAATTTTAACCTAGGGCAAATAAAGATCCTCACTGATTCTCTTAGGAAATTCTTTTGAGTTTTTTATGGTGCATCCACTATGCCCCCTTTCTTGAACTCTATCCATAATTTTTACAAAGGAAAATACACTGAAAAATTATTGCTTCAAACATTTCAGCATTTCTTTCACCTGTAGAGCATTTTAACTAGCTAGACTGAATTAGAGATAATTTTGCTATAATAAAACAGGTTTTCACTTGGTATATGGCTAGTTCTACTGATTCCAGCATCTCACATATGATGTGTATTATGTAGTTGTTTAACCAGTACTGAGATGAAATGTGCTTGAATTTCTCAAGACACATTTTAGATTTAGGATTTGACATGCTGACAGTGATTCAGATTAGCTTGCACTTTTTACGAAGAAGATAGGGAGAGAATGTCTTTGATAAACAGTACTGTAATTTGTATCTGAAAAAGACTGGTCTAAAAACTTGTTTGGCATAAATCTGCAAAAAATCAATATAAGGATTAGAAAAGCAGTATGGAAAATTGATATACAGTCTTAGAATAACTTTAAATCTCTGTAGTTCAGATATCATAATTTCATTTCACATTTAGCTAATGTCAAGTTCTCCCAGAAAAAGCTCTAGTGCAAAGGCTAAATAAGTTAAAGTCAATTCTAATCCACTGTCTTTTCTTTGTGGAGATGTGGGCTCCTCAGGAAAAATGATTTTGCAAACACAATGTGTGACAGGGTGTCTCATCTGAGACTCACATTTTGTTACAAAATGGGTCAAAGAAACATTACATTTGCAGTATCTTCTTCTCACGCTATCCACTGAGAATACTTTGAGATAGCAGAAAATGTCAGCCAGTAAGATTCACTAAATATAAAATTTGTTATGTAAATCTGTATTTATCAACAAACCAATCCATAAGCACTTTTTCTAAGAGAACGAATTGATGTATGTATGAAGAGTTTCTTTTACTGTGCTGTTTTAAGTGAGTCATGCTACTGGTAGCTGGGGAAGATAGTGGTGTCCAGGGCCATGAATTTTCCCATATTTCTGCCTTAGGAGTTATTCAATATCATGATCTCACAGTTGTGAAAATACGTAATAACTGTTTCTATTCAACAGAAGGACTTACATTCTGGCCACTTGAAACACTTATCTGAAATATGCTTGATTTTGTGACAGACATTTATTTATCTGAACGGCCACCATGTGTACAGCTTTAGGACTTCATTAAGTAAAGTTTTCATTTTAATAAAGATGGTGGCTTCAGATCTTGACTTCTTGAATACCATAGTGATTCAGGGCAAAAGGAATCTCAGGAAGTCTCTACTCCAAATTCCTGATCAAAGTAGAGTCAGCACTCAGGTCATCTCTCAGGTTGTTCAGGATTTATCCAGTAAGTCTGGAATACCTCCATGGACAGAGACTGCACAGCCTCATTGGGCAGTCTACTTCACTGCTTGATTGCCCTCATAGTGAAAAAGTTCTTTCTTACATCCATTTTGAGCATTTCCTGTTTCAGTTTGTGTCTGTTGGCTCTTGTTCCATGAGATTTGTGTACCATTGAAGAGCCTTCTTTGATCTTCTTGGTAACCTCTCTGTAGGTACTGGTGGGTGTTTAGATCCCCCCAGAGCTGAACTTGACAAACTCCCTCAGCTTGTCTTCACAAGGTAAGTGCTCCAGCTCCTGACTCTCAATAGATGTATCTCTTGGAGACAGTGATGTCTTTCTTCTCCTCAATACCCCCAAAGAGTATTGCAGTATCAAAATGTGTTCTAATGAGATAAAGAGAGCAATCACTTGCCTTGAATGACAGACTGTGCTTATGCTAATACAACCCTGAATGTTGTTGGCCCCCTTTGCTTCTGTGTCCTGCTGCTGGTTCGTGCACAGCTTGCTGTGCACCAAGAATACCAAAGCCTTTTCTGCAGAACCAGATTGCTCAAGCCAGGATGCCCCCAGCCTGATTCATTATAAGGGGTTCTTCCTCTTTGAGTAAGGGACTTAGGATATCCTTATTGGATATAACCAGGTTACTTTTAGCCCATTCCTCCAGACTATCTGCATCCTATTTGACCTGTGTTTAAGGTACCGCTGAGTCTCCCTATTCTGATGTCATCTACAAACTTCATTAGCAATCACTCTGTCACCTGATCACTGACAGAGACATTAAACAAGACACGCTCAGGAAAAGACCCATGCAATACTCCATTTGTGAGGAGTTTCTCGCAATGGTTTCCAGATTTAGTGTGACCCATTAACTGCTATCCACTGAGGCCAACCATTCAACCTGCTTTTTACCTGTCTTCTTATCTGCCCATCCAGACTCCAGGGACTTACCTTGAGTACAACACTTTGGGAGGAAAATAGTGTCAAAAGACTTTTTGAAAGCTTTGAATTACAGTTGTCAGTCACAACCTGTTTGACCAAGTATCCCCAGTACGCTTCAGAAATCTTGACTTTTCGCATCCATCATGTTGTTCTTCTTGCAGATGTCAAAGATATTGAAGTCCTCCACAAGAACTGGGATCTGTGATGCAGATATTTCTTCATCTGTTTAAACAAGGCTTCATCCACTTCCTTGTCCTAAATCAGATGATCTGTAATAAGTTCTCACCATGATGATAACCTTTATTAACCTCTCTTCTGATCCTGTCCACAAGCTCTCAGTCAATCAGTTGTCAATCCCACAAGAGATCTTCATACACCCAAGGTCTTTCACATAAAAGGAACACTCATTCTTCATCTTCTTGTCCACAATTCTTTGTTCTGTTCCCTCTTTGCACCCCAGTCACGTGAGCTATGTCACCAGCAATTTCACAGTTCTGGGACCTCACGAGGAATTCTAGTTCCATCTGCATCTTTTCTACTTCCATGGTTTCCTCATTTCCTGTGGATTGTGGTCTCTCACCCAGACGTTTTAATTTAACAGGGAGTATGAATGCAGATGCCATTTCTTGGGCATATTTTGTACTTATATATAAAAAAAAAATCCTACCACTGTCTAAATTTTTTAGTAGTAATTGGGTGTCCTTGATATCTTGCAGTGTCTATGCTAATACAATCAAAGGCTGGACACTAATATTTTAAGCAATTTAACTGAAGAATTCCACTGTGCCTTGAAAGATATTAGCCACTATTATACTGCCTATGGACCTGCCCTTTCATGAGTTATTAATGTTACTGGGGAATTCTTACATTTTAACATTTTCTTGTTGTAATATATTACTGTGACGGGTGAAAAAGAATGAACAATGAAAATAAAATTATAGCAGGAAATAAATAATTTATATCTGAAAGTTAAATGTAGCAAAATGGGAGGGAACACATAATGTTTCATGTAAAGAGAAAAAGCAATGAAATCTTGTTTCTTAGTACATGATGTTTTGCCTGTCCCTCATAGAATAGAGAATCAGTACATGAGAAAAATTAAAAATGGCTGCCAATTTTTAATACACAGGTCTCCAACTATATTTAGTCTCTTACAAGAACAGTGACTTGTCTTTTACAGTGTATTTCCTCTTGAGGTAATATAGTAAGTCTTTTCCTTATTCTATTCCTTGTTACAAATGCGAGGATATTTTATTCTCTCTTCTAAGCTATGATTATGTATTATAGAATCATAGAATACCAGGTTGGAAGGAACCTCAAGGATCATCTGGTTCAACTTTTTGTATCATCTTAAGCCCTGAATATCACTTTTAACTGTAACATTTTTACTTCTCGCAAGTCATAACAACATCAGTCACATCATCATTCCTACGCAAGGGAAAACATTTATATTTATAGTCATAGTATTGCTACATTTATTCTAATTATATATATATATTCATCGTTGAGGATTTTCTTCTTCTTCACAAGTAACATCTTAGATCTTATGAATTTCAGTGTGTGATTGACATCAAATCATCTTTGAGTCAAATCCCTTTGGTTATGCACAGAAAGAATCTCAGCAAAGGTCACAGCTAATGTGGAGTTTCATCTGCTTTAAAATTCATTCAGCACTGATCAACTAATTATGCGAAAAAGCAGCTGGATTAATTATTTCATCCTTATTGGAGGAACCATTTCTAATATCTTCAGTGTTGTTTGAAAAAAATCTTACTTTACTTAAAAATGATGATGTGGTTCTAGTAATACATACCTTTATCCCTTTCTTATCAAGCTATCAGTAATAAATAGAGGGAAGCCAAAAAACAACAGAACAGTATGTCTTAGAAAAAACAGTATTCCCCCCTTCCCTCCCCATTACAGATTTCTATATTCTTCATCAACTCTGAAATCAGGGACTTGTGATGTTTAAAGGAACATCTAAAACTTCAAGGTAAGATTCATGAACACTAGTTCCACTCTTCATGGTGAAATACTCATTGGAAGGATAAAATACACTATCAAAATTATCAAAACTTCAAGTATAAGTCTAATGCATTTCACTTCAAATAAATGTAAAAGTTGACGTTTCTTCAATCCTCATTTTTTTAAAATAATATAAAGTGTTTATAGAATTTATTCTGATTTATGGTTCCTAAAAAAGGCAAAACCAAAAAGATTTATCTGCAGAAAGGATATCTAGCACTTATATTTTATTTAAGATGATTGGTAGAATTCTGACTCTTATGCTTATTTTTACAGAAATCATCTACTGATCCTTCATAGTTTGCCCATTCAGAATAAACCTTTTTTCCTTCCTTTTCATCCACACTTGAAATTACATGAATGAAAAAGTTTCCTGTTAGGATTTTGAAACTGATTATGAGGCATGCTGGTGAGACTGGTAAGCTTAGTCTCAAGTTGGTGCAGGTGCTCATTTGCACTTAATTTTCTACAGTGGTAACATCCTTTCAGGTAAGTTTCAATGTTCTAGCTTTTATGACTCAGCTCTTGGATCTGTCATCTTGAATCATCAAAAATCACGATTAAATCAATCCCACTTCGCAACTGTTTCAACATCAAATGTAATACACATTTCATGAAGCTGCTTAATTTATGTGCTGAAAATTTCTAACTTTAGCACTAAATTCTATTACTTTTTTGTATTTTTTTTTCTATCTCGATGCTTCTAGAATTAAGGCTTTCTTCTCTGTACTACCATGTTATTTCTGTATATTCCTGTATACTTCAATTTCCACTTTTAATAGAAAATCTTTTATTTTTTTTTTCTGCACTGTTTACCTTTGTAAGCTAATTTCTTTCTCTCATCAACTTTGAAGGTGAGGGACTTTGTTTAAAGTCCTTCTGGTTTTCTGTTTTCTGCCTTATATATTTTTGTATTCCTATGATTCTGTTCTACACTTTTTGTAGAGTATATAAGGAAGCTACTATACAAGATAAAGCTGTATTGCAAAAGTTTAGTAGTGAAAAAATTATATCAAACAGACAGAGACCAGCAAAGAACTGAGCATTCAGTGCTTGATACACAAAGTTATTATAAAGCACTTCAAAAACTCAGAGAGAAGTATTGCAAGGATACTTAAATAACATTTCTAGCATGAATTATTAAGGCAGCACAGAAAAGCAGACACAAAGAGTAAATCTGTGTAAGCAAATGCTTTGATAAGCTGACTGAAAACGTTCCAAACAATTCCATGCAAGAAAGGGGAAGATAAAGAACTAAATGTCAGAAAGATTACTGAAAACCAAAAATTAAGCATATGCAAACAGACAACAGTACATTCCAAAATAGTAACTAGGTAATGGCAAGAAATAATTAGCTAATCAAGAAGATAAATTAAGTATTTTTGACACTGAACACAATTAAAGAAAAAAAACATTTCATAAAGTGAATGAATTAAATCTTTGAACAATCCCTGGGATAACCAGGTCATATACTCTAAATCTGCAACTGGGCAATTCTTAAATAGCACATTGAAATAGAAACATTACTTGAGATGTACTATTTTGTTTCTCTGTATGAACGACAATATGTGTTGGAGACTTGTTGCAAGTACCTTTGTACAGGCAATACTTTAGTTGAATCAGTGAAAATCTGACTTATGAAAAGCTTGCTTAATGGTTTGTGTTGAATGTAAGGATAATTCACGATCATTCTGTGATTTGTTCTGTCTTTTCCAGTGATAGCTGGTTCTCACAGATAAGCCAGTTATATGGCACCAACCACTATTTTTTTCTGTTAACTGCAAGATGCTTATACCTTCAGATGCTTGTGCACTGTTGCTAAACTATAAGAATGCATACTGTGTCTGCAAACTGTATGAGTGACTCTAAGAATAAGGTTCCTGCATACAGGCTCCTACCAACAAACATTTGCAATTTTTGGAAACATTTTTACAGTCAGTAACTCGTCCACAATAGTTTCTCTGTCAGTGTTTAAACTAAAGAAAATAAAGCCAAATTCTGACAAGTATTGCTGGTAAGGTTGACCAATTCCACTTGTTCTGGTGTAGTGGCTGATATATCTAACACAACTCTTACTGCAGGCAGAGTTAGATGTCTACTGTAGAAGATATTTCATTCTCAAAAACATATTTCAGTCCTTAAAATGTGAATGGAGAGTGAAAAAGATGTGACTTTAATGCCACTATTTCACATATTTATCTTGGATTTTAAAAGCTTAGTTGCTTATGTAGCCTTTCATCATCAGGTATCTTATTTTCTAATTTTTTATTCCTTCTTTTAGCAACTTTCACTTAAATTCAATTGGACTTCTTGGAAATGTTCTTCTTCTGAATGCTAATATTTATGATTTTTTTATTAGTTTGTTGATTAATTATTAATATATAATAAATAATAAAGCAGCTTTTGCTACTTTGCAGCTCATACCAATTATGTGGTAAGAACCACCAAGTAGCATGGCATTGTTTCTCCTCAGTCCTTTGATGGTATAAAGAAGAACTTGACAGCTAGGGGTTCTTCAGCAAGAGGCAACAGGTGATAGGGAAGATTCAACTAACCTTTAAACATTATACAACCTTTCCTGAATTATTTCATTCAATAAAAGAAAGAGAAAGCCCACATTTTTATAATTCATGGATGTTAAAACTTTTCCGTCAAATTAAGGCTGTTAATTAAAAAAAAAAAAAGAAAGATTACCTTTTCTACTTTCACACCTCTTCCGCCCACCTCTTCTCCCTGGAACCCCCAGACATTTTTCCTATTGTCCTGAGAAAGCTGTCTAATTTTATATGGAGGATATTGATGATAAGGATACTTTTACCGAGAATCTGGATTTGTTCCAAAAGAGTTTAAAAAGAAGGTTTCACCCAGACCTATTTTACTTGCTAAATTCCTACCAGAAGGTTGTCTGCTTCTCTGTTCTCCTTTTTTTTTTTTTTTTTCACAGGAGCACATATGCACTCTGATCATCAGTCCTCACTTGGCTGCATTAATCATTTCAGGATTCAAAGAAAACAGGGAAAAGTGGCTTTATGCTGCATATTGTGCTCATCCAGTTCTCACAGAGCTGGTGAAACCTCAGGCTTTTGTAACTTGTGTTGAAAAAAAGCCTTCTTCAGACCTTGTAATAACTCCCAAGTGACATTTGCATGCTTCAGAACAGTTGGAGCACTGATATCCTGTTGTGTTGACAAATGTATCTTAAATACTTGTGCAGAGCTAGCTGAGCAACTTAAATTCCTTTAAAGCTTATTTCTCATAAATCAAAGGAATTCTGAATTAGGTAGAGTCTATGGTCTGTTGCTAAAGATGATGTAACAGAGTTGAAACATAGCACAGATCAGAATCTGTCTCAGTCTCCTCTGGCACTGGGTTTTCTTATATCGGGACTTATGTGTGAATAGGGGAATCCTATTGAGCTCTCTGCCTGTGAGATTGTTTTAGGTTGAATTTGAAGGAGTCACTTATAAATTAACACTCCTACAAAGTTAAAAACTGTAAACATGTATATGAGAAGTATATACAGCTTGATTTTTTTTCTTTTTAATGTCTGTTCTTTTAACATGTCTGCTTTAGTGGATGACCCAGTGTTTTGTTTACTTGTCTGCCTTTACCAAAAGTTTTTGGGATGTTGTTTTTTTCCATAACCTCTGTGGGATTAGTACTGGTCTGAATATTTTATGTATGCTCCTTCCTATCTGTTGGCTTGCTTGAAAGAAAGAGTGACACTTGTTCTAAGTGGGTAAGCTCTAAATGTCAAGACTCTGCTTTACTGATGTCCATGTTTTTTAGTCTTTTGTCAAAATATGACTGCTAGGAAGCAAAGGTGATGGTACTCTCCTGCTTGAAAAGTCATATTCTTTCAGTACAGTTTCAGTAGAAGTTTTATAATTCTTCTCTGGATCACTTTTGTTGGGCAAATTTTGTGGCACATAAAGTGACTTAGGGCAATATTTGTGCAGCTCTGCAGTGTACAGTGCAATTATTTGTTTTCTATTGTATATAATAGATATCAAGTCATCAACACACAACTAGACTACATATTACAGTGCTCTAACATGTGCCCCAGACCAAATGAGACACGCAGTGAGTTTCTGCTGGTTGGGTAGTCATCATCAGTGGGGAATAGTTAAATATTTCTTTAAGAAGAGTGATTTTTAGTGCTTTCAAATTACCATGTTCCAATTATTTATTTTTTTCCTGAAGATTTTATGACTTGCAGCTAGTATTATTCTTCCTGTGTCTTTGAACTCCTAATAATTGCTATCTTATTAAACTTCTCCTGTACGTTTACAGTTGTGATCTCTAATTTTTTAGCTCATATAATTTTTCACACCTTCTCAATGATTTTCTCAAGAAAACTAAATTAACGTCACGCAGCTGTGTTACACTAAGCTGACCTTGGATCATAGATGGCTGAAATCCTATACCAAGAGTTTTCTTGAAATTGCCATTAATTAGCTAAAAATTCTCTGTATTTCTATTTCAACGTGATAAAAAGCAACAAACACAGATTAGACATCCACATTTATGGATATTTTTGGGAAACCTCCAAAGGAAGAGTATTAAATGGGAAAAATAAAACTAATGCATGCCTCTCAAGTAAATTGTCTTGAAATATAAAGACTGGTTAAAAATGGTAATGCTATCTTAAGAAGTTGTCCTGCTAAGACAAAAAGAAACAAAAAAAAATCAGACAAGTAAAGAGAAAAGCTGGAAATATTAGCTGGAAGATTATAGATTCATGCTCATCTGATAGGAACAAGTTGCAGTATTCTTAGATAAGGCTTTTTCATTTGTGTCTTTGTTCACTGTCTAGCAGTACAGTTCCAGTTGTTCGGGAACATTTCAAAAGCTCTAGATGCAACATATAAAAAAAGGCAAAATTAATTCTGATTAATTTTCATTCCCTTTCTTCATCTTCTGAAATTGGGAGGTTTTTAGGCTACCCTAAAAGTTGCTAGAAGAAATCTAACTCAATTTAAAAGCCTCTTGCTCCATGACACATTCTGCTGTCAAAGATAATCACTATAGGCTAATTAATAATGGTATCCTTGTGAGGTGAAAAAACTTTGTAGGATATTTACTGAATAAAATACCACAATAAAAAAGGTTTCTTATATACATTCCAACATACCTGGTTTCTTTAGCTGCTGTGCTTCTTAGACTGTAAAAAATGCAGAATATTTGCTCCAGACATAATATACATTTGGATTTTGAAGAGATTCCAAAAGAGAATTCCACCCAAAACTTACTGAAGTTTTCCAAATTCTTAAAATAAAAGTGCTCTGGAAAAGAATGTTGAAACACCTAAAGGCATTTAGTACAAATGGCCAAAAATGGTGCAAATTCAGAATTCTTCATTTTAATGTCATTTCTGTTACTGAGTAAAAGTTTCCTGCCACTTGTTTCAGTCATGTTCATTTATTGTAATATAGTTGTTTGCAAAGTGATTACCTACAAAACAATGCTAAAGTAGGGCACAGTTTTTATTACACTTTCACATGAAAAGACCCCTTTTAAGCTCTCTCTGTTCAATATCATGCAGTCACAGCTACATCTGCAGATAAAAAAAGTTAAATATTTAATTTTAAATGGTTCAATTTTCTGTTTTTAAAGTAAAGAAGACTGTAAATCTACATGGTCCTGCCTTTTTTTTTTTTTTTTAATAAATTCTTTAGTAAATCTATACATCTGTTTTGCTGTTAGATTTGATTCTTATGCATTTGATTCTTATGCATTGCCTCTTTGTTATTCTTAATTCCACAATTTTTATATCTTGATGTGAGTAACGTAAGTAAAATAGCTCATATTTATTCCCCATGGTTGAATATCATTCAAATGTTAAAATGTGTATAGATTATGTAGTAGAAAAACTTTATTTAAAAAAATCCCATTATTTTTGAATAATAATAGAAGCATCTACATTAATTTGATATAATATGCCTATTTGGTTAGTGGTAATAGCTCTAGTTTTTTATATAAATACTTGAAACAGTAACTTCTCAGAGACATCTACAGTAGTAGGCTATCTGATAACTTCCCAGTGTACTACTGAACTCTTTGGATTGTGAGATGAAAAGGAGGATGGGAATAATTTCAATCAAAGTGATACATTCTTGTATGGACAATAGAGATCACTAATCACTACTAATTAGTAATATCTTATTTTGTTTTACTAGAAAAAAACAAACAAGAAATCACTTTTTGCTCACAAAAGCCTAATTCTTTCACTTACTATCCCTGTATGATTTTGCAAAAGTAGATAACTTTTAAGTGCCTCTGACTGATGAGTGTGTAGAAAGAAGTCCTTCAGAATCATGTCTGTGCACTATACCTTCCTTCAGTTTTTATTAAGAAAGGCATAAAACACATTTCTCCTCCTTTATTTTTTAATGGAAACAGCTGTAGCTTCTCCATTCTGTGTAGGACTTGTTTTTATTAGTATGTGCTGGACATGCTAAGACAGAGTTTTTAAGGATTATTGGACCTTAATCAGAGTACAATTTACTTTAGGAGTTCTGGCCAGACTGAGTTGCAAAAGAGGATAGAGACCTCAGCATTGCATAAATGGAAATATTTTCAAGCCTTAAGAAAAGCAGGTATTTTTGTGAGTTAAGGAACCTCGTAACAAACATTGTAGCTTCTATCTACCTAACATTTACACTGAGCTTTTAAAAAAGTGCTCTAGACAACTACTCTAAAATTGGACTAGATAAGAATTTGTGCATTTTAGTGGTTTTGTGATTCTGGACCTAAGCATCAGACTAGAACTGTGTAGAAATACACAGAAAACTAGTATGCTAATTAACAGTAATTAAATGTAATGAAATTTAATTAAATGTAATTAAATCAAATGCACCCATTACAATTTAGACTATGTAATGAGAACAATACTTGTAAACAAACTCTTGTTTCCACAGAGAAAAGTAAGTAAACATTAAGAAAGCTCTTTTGTCTGTTCTTTTTCCAAATCTATTAGCATCAAATTGTTGTTTCCTAAATAAGGTCGTTTTCTACAGCAATAGGCCTAAGGCTTTAATCACCTCAAAGTTTACATTTGTGGTTTCATAGCTTAGAGACTTCATTATCTGGAATCTAAATGAAAATTTCAGTTCTAATCAGAGGGACGGGAAGATGAATTTTTTTTCCCCCTCACATAAAAATTGAGCTTTTTTAAATAAAGCAAGAAGAGTTTATATTGCATTTAAATGTTTATCTATCTACTTGGTCTCAGAAATCAAAGCCACTGACAGCACTCTTTGTAAGTAGAAATTGCCTTCAGCTGCTTCTGAGATCAAACTCTGCATGTGAAAAAGGAACCATTGGTACAAAACCCACCCATATCAGATAGCCTCTTTTGAAGCATTCTGGTTGTAATTTTTTTTTTTGGTAAGCATTTAAAGTTCTGTACTTTTCTGTACAGAATTCTGTTTTGTCCATAAATAAAAGAGGTGGTGTAAGTTGTAGCAAAAAAAAAAAAATTAGACCAGCATACTGCACATCTGCAAAAGTTTTAAGGAACATTTTTTTTTTTTTTTAACATCCATCTTTGTTAAATATAGTTAGTTTCTCTTCTGCTTCATGATTGTGAGAACAGTACATTCACTGCAACATGCTATAAACACCAGATTGCGGTACATCTTTTAGCTTATAAATAGAAGATGTCTCAGGTACTCAGTCATGTTCTCTGCTGCATTCACCAAACCCTAACTTGAACGGTAGTTTTTCAGGTCCTGGTCACAGCAGCTCTGTGCAGACCAGACACCTATGCAATCTTAGTGGACACAGGAAGTTCCATGTTTCCATAGCTACCATGCTCGCAAGACCAATGCTACTTGGTATAATGCTAACTCAATAATCTACATCAGTGGTATCCTCTGAGGTGGTCATGACATTCACAAAATGTCAGCCTTTACCCAATAGACCCTATTGAATCAAACCCAAACAAATCAAACTTCAAAGATATGATTTTAATAAATGGCAGAAGCTCCTGCCCCACAATAAGAAATCCTGTCCTGAAAGATGGAGAAATGCCACAGATTTGGAGAAATTTATTAAAGAAATTCACTGCAGCTGATTTCTCATGGATAGGGTTTAGATTTAGAAAGTGGCAAGAACTGTGTTAGATTTAATTTCATATGTTCCATTTGGCAATGAGAAGTTTTCTGGCAGTGAGGGTCTGTTGCTATGGTGAAGTTGTGGGAGCTCCAACATCCCCCAACAACTTAGAGCCTTACAACAGCTCTGTGTGAACAGGGCATGTCCCAGACAGCTGCTCTTTCTACTTGCTTAGGCTTCTCAATAAAAGTTTTGGCTGGTAAGTTAGACTTTCTAATCCTAAAGCATGTGTGCATTGCTGGAGTAAAAATGTAGTGTAGCTATGTTGATTCTGCTCCACAAATCTGATGTAATGTATGAGGAGAACATCTGATCTAAAAGGATATGTCATTTGATGTATAGTTAACAGTAATTAAGCATAAAAACCAAAACCCACAAATCCTGTGGAGCAGTAGATATCAGTGACCCTAACACAGAGCAGAATGCTCAGGTCTCTGACTGATGGGAGACTGAAGGAGTCACCTTGAAGACCTTCAGCTGGAACTGTGTTACTGATAAGAAAGAAGGGGATCAGGATTATTGTAGGGCCCATGAGAAATAGTAAACTTAGTATGGGACACTGGGAGGGCTCTGTGGGACTTTTAAAAACTTACTGTGGTGTGTTTTAAGAGGACTGTGCGAATCAATGAAACTTATTACAGAACAATTGCGGAAACTGGGGGATGATGGAAAAAGCATGAGGATTAAGGGAGCTAAGTGTGTGTAAAGGAGAAGGAGAACAAAAGAGTCTGATTATGTAAAAGTAGCTTGCTTGTCAGCATGATTAGATGGCCAAGATCTCCATAAGAGATGTGTTCCTAACTTGTTTTTCTCACATCTGGATGTATTCATTCCACTCTCTATACATTTGCTTATTTATGTGTAAGTTCTGCTAGCCTGCCTGGAACTGAGCTTTGTAGGGACTGAGAGGACACCACCCATGAGAAAAAAAAACCAAAATCAGAACCAGTAGCTGGGGAAGAGGCCCAACATATAAATATATATACCATATGGCTAAGTAACTAAGAAATTGAGAGACTTAGTGGTATGAATATTTTTGTGAGATCGAGGGTAATGTGTGCTCTGGTAGTAAACTTCTGTCATAATAATCTAGAGAGGAGGACTATGACTGGTCACCCAGGTTATTCTAGTTTATTTGAATAATGTTTAAGTTGAAATAAGTTTGTTTAAGGGCATTGTTCTCCTATCTGTGCTGCCTCTTATGGTTTGTCATATGTGTTCTATGTGTGTGTGATATGTGCTGTATTATTCATACAGTACAGCAGTAGAAACCTCCATCTATCGCAGTGGGAAGCAGAAATCCACTAGATTTTAAAGTCTGACAAGTCCTGTGTTCCTGAACATTATGATCTCACATTTTCTTCCATTTTTCCAAAATTATTTCCATTTCACTTGGTTGTTTGGACTACATGTGTATCTTTGCTTGTTTCATTTATTCTGCAAAAAAATAAAACTGGATGGCCATATTAGTAAACTCCATTTTAATACAAAAGTGAAAGCATCCCATCTATCAGATGGGATGTTTTCTACCCTTTGAACAGAAGAGTGTGATTACAAAACCAGGGTTGATTTGGCCCTTAATTTTTAGATGATTAAGTGAAATCAATCCCAGACTCACAATTGCTTGCTTAGAATCTTAACTTAAAAATACCTGGAAGAGAAATATTTTAATAAAATAAACAAAAATAGTTTATATGAAGGCTTTACTGTGGCTTTCAAGTCAGTTTCTTCCTTTCTTTCTTTCTTCATTTCTTTCCTTTCTTTTTCTTATGGAAATGCATTTTTAAGGGATGTTTCCCTAAATTGTTAAATTGCTTATCTTTTCATTCTGACATGAGTTGAACAGTGCAACATGTTTTATGGACAAGATCTATACATTTACATTGTAATTACTATGCATAATAAATAGAGGTAATATGTAATTTTACATACTATGTACACAAACCTCAATGTTTTGTGCATCTTACAGTAAGTAAAAGGTAAAGAAAAAAGATTTTATTTTGGTGTTGGTGGTTTTGGCTTGTTTTTGGGGCTTTTTTGTTGTGTTTCTTGCTTAATGATGGGGATTTTCAGTGGAAATAAGAGGGTGATCAAGATTGCAATGAACACTTATTTATCTTTTCAAGAACAGAGAACAAGATTGTTAGTATGCAACTCTGGGCTGCCTCAGTTACCCAGCTTACATTTGTCTCCCTTTACATTTCATGTAGCTCAAGACCCTTAGTTTTAACGTGTACTTTTGGCCTCAGGCTTACAATACTCAGTGAAGTGATGTTTCAGTTTTTTATGTTCCCTGTTGCCTTCCTGTTTTGTACTTTGGCTGAGGTGCAAATATACTCACCACAAATATACAGTGGCGGAATTTCTTCTGACAAAGTAGATTGTAGATTTAATTGAGATGCAATGAATTGAAGAATTATTCTACAGACTTTAAACCTGGGCATCTCAAATATTGCACATGAAAGCAAGCAGCAAGTGAGGCACTATAATGATATGACCTTTCTCATCCAACTTGACCTTAGATGTTTTTTGCAAAATGAGGACACAAAATGTTAGTGTCCTCATTTATGGTAAAGTTTTTTGTTTGGTTGGTTGGTTTGCTTTGAATTTGGTGGATTTTTTTCCCTTCCTTCATGTGAGGGACTATCACACCTTTAATAGTGTACAAGTGAAAAAGTGGTCTACTGAATTTTATGATTTGGTTGTGCTGTAGCTGTTGTGCTGTAAAGAATTTTGTATCATACCCGTAAAGAAAAACTGCTCACTGGTATATTTCAGTGGTCACCTCTCTACATTCTATGACAGATCTGAAATTGCCTATAAGAGGAGCAGGGTGCAGTATCCTATCCTAGAAAATGTAACTTATTTTACATCTTGACTATTGCATCTGTAGTGATGGCTGTACAGCCAGCATGTAACCATGGCATCATTTTCTAGAAACAGTATGTTCATTGTTTAGATTGAACAAAGTATATGTAGTAGGATCCATCTACCCTTAACTCCAGGCATTTAATCCTCTCAAAGATAGGATCTTATCTTCATTGAACACAGACAAAAGATCTGCCCTTAAACATTTGCCTAGAGCAGTCAAAATATCTTGTCTTTTTAAGTGTCTTTGTCCTCTGATCATAGAAAGAGAAAATAGAATGAGACAAATGGGGTGCCTAATTTTTATTGTCTTCAAAACAAATATTATCTGGGGTATGACATGAAAATTTATAGATCCACAACCAAATAACCCTGAAAAACCACAAAATGAAACAAAACAAAATTCTGCCATATTAAAAGCAGCCATAAAAAGATAGGAAATTAAGATAAATATTAGCCAGAGCTGGAAACAGAGTAGTAAGGATGCAGGTAATATAAGAGAAAAAAGAAAAGTAATTTACCAAATTTGAGGATCTTTCTTCAGAGCGGGACAGTGTCAGAAATATGATGAGGTGTACCCCCAAATTTGAGACATTAATAGTTCCATAGGAAGTATACTAACAGAAGCTTTCCTTAGGCTATTCAAGCAATGCCTCAGGTACACAAATATTTATGCTGTTTCTAAAATGTATCAGTTTCATTTAATTTTGATGCTTATTAAGAAAGGTATATAGTATTTTCAAAGGACCATTTTTAGATCATCTGTCAGTAGCAGTTCTAATAGTGTTCAGTGTCTGGGGTTTTTCCCTCCTTTTTGAATTTAATCTTTCAATATTCTTCCTACATTCTGTCATAAATGAAACAAGGTCATGCTTTTGGTCTCTTAACATGAAAAAAATGTATTGTTTCCTTTCAGTTTTGCTCCTCTTAGCTAACTGAGTGCTTAATCCATAAATAGAACTAAAATTGTGTTACTGCTTGATGTAAGTGGTCTGTGGTGTAAATGGTAACTTCTCCACTGCAGTTACAAGAAACTGTAAATGGAATAAGATTTGAAAGGAAAAATTTAGATCAACTTTATTCATTAATAGTGATATTTCTTGTGCATGAAACATATGTCGTATGTGGGATCCTCTTTTACAAAAAAAAGGATTTACTGAAGGCAGAAAACCCAGTTATATGTCAAAATATGACTCCTTGGTGAAGAGATAAGTTTTGGGAGAGAGAATGAATATGACACTACAGAATTCTATGTGATGTAGGGTGAGTAGCAATAACTGTTCACCTTCTTCCAGTGTAAGCCCTAGGCAACATCAACTGTATTTGCCAGCTTTCAGGTTAAAAAGGAACAAAAGAAAATGACATCACACGTGAGACTGATAGAATTGTGGAGCTAACATAATTTTCTTTTTCCTTTAGTACAAGCGAAGCTTGGAAGAGAAAGAACTGAGGATTAGTGTTTCAGCAAACTGGGACACCTTAGAAGATCCTAGGAGCAAGAAATAGCCAGGAAATGGGAAAGTAGTCACCGAACTCATTATTCAGTGCCATATTCTTACTCTTTTTTCAAAAAAAACCTTGGCCAAATATTTGAGACTATTTGATTTAGACCAAAATCTGGGCCCTTAGTCTGAACTATTAAATCTAATAGTTTTGTAATGTGTAAAAAACTGCATAGTTACAATGATAAAGCTACAGCACCCCTGAATCATCTATTAAGGTTAAACTCCAATATATTATATTAAACTTATATACACAGCTAAGAACAGCTGAGATGCTGTTCTATTAATTTAGTAATAAATTAACATTCTTATTTCCTGGAAATATTACAAAAACTTTCTTTTATTCATGCAAATAACTCTATTATACTCGATAGAACTGAAATCACTTGAGCTCACAGCAGAAGTCAGTGGAGATGCCGTGGTAGAATTAGAGCAAATAGGTGGCTCTCTTTCAACAAAGGAAGTAGACAAGAAGACAACATTAGAGTTATTTCCTGAACAGCTAATGGGACCTAAAATCTTAGCTGCTGAACTTATACTATGAAACTTGTACCACGTACTCACTGTCATCAGCTGAGCTATTCTAATACTTCTAAAAGCAAACAATCTGGCCTCATATCTCTGCTGCCTCCTGTTTCTGGCATGAAGCTGTATCAGCTTCATGAACTTCAACTGGATTTTTTTTGCATTATTTTCATAATCTTGTGAGAAATTGTAAATATTGAAAAATCCTGGAAAATTTAAGTAATGTAGGGAAAACATAAAAATAGCCCAGATTGATTTTGTTTGTAACAACAGATAAAGTATTTTACACAGGGATTTTTTTTCTACAAAATATTTAAAAATTCATAGATATTTCTAACTTCATTATTTCATTAAATTTTGATTTTTAAAAGTGATAGTTAGAATGTATGTCAGAATTTCTATATGTTTTAAAGGACTTACCAACATGAAAAAGGTAATGTGTAATGATTTAGCTATTACTGCAACTATTCCTCTGTGGAGAGAAGCCCTTGAATTACACCACAACTCACAAAACAAGTTTTTTGATAACCTACTTTATAACTATCTCACAAAAGTGAAAATTCAGTTTTCTACTTTTTAAATAGGAATGGAGAAAAAAGATCTATGGGCTTTAATTTGTATTTTAAAATGTCTGCTTTCAATCCTATTCTTCTGACATTTAAATTGACTGTGGAGTGTTCATTTAAGTGAAGGGCCATTGCAAAAATAATTGAATATGTGTTCCATTAAGCAGTAATGCAATTAATCTGGCTATGTCTGTTCATAAATAAACTCTGAGAAAAGTTTTTTGACCAATTTCTCTTTCAATTCATAGGCATATGCCTTAGAATGGCTTTGGGATAATTGTTTTATATGAAAGGGTCCAATGAAGAACTACAAATAAAAAGTTATTTAAAAAAGGTTTAGGAATTTCTAATTGAATCAGGGGAGATGAAGAGACAGAAGTAGATTGTACCATCAGTATCTAGAAACAGATCTAGCTCTTCCCCCACAGGTGCTGTAAGTTTGTCTTCTATTACTTATATTGCTGTTATCAAGTGTTAGATAAATGCATGCTTTGCTTTCCAGTCAAGAGAAGTTTTTCTTGATAGTAGGCAAGGTAGACTTGCTATATTTTTATCCTAGAAACTCCATCTTTTTAGCAAAGTTCTTACTCTAAATGCAGGCTGTTCTCTCTCCCTCTCAGCTACAAAGGAGCTTAGGATAACTAAGATAAGCTCAGTTGTCAAATTTTAAAATGTTGAAATATGAGATGAATACCTCAGAAAGACCATTGCTAACATTATGACTGCCTCCTGACACTTGGGCAGCAGTATAGGAATCTTTAGTTTTGATTGTACTTCTTAAAATGTTGCCAGATTCCTATGTACTTATTTATAAAATAGTGTCCCCAAGGGTAAATCATTATGTTAGATGTATCTTAAGCAAAACATTTTCCTCTGAGAATTGTGTTCTTGGGTTCAGAAAAATTTTAGGAAGACTGCATGATAATTATAATTTAGATGGAAATAAAAAATAACGACACCAAAATAATTCCTATTTCAATTATGTGACCAATTTATCCCAAATTCTAATTTTTAAAATCAATTTGTGTGTGAAATTTGAAACAGAAATCAAAATGTTTTCATTTATTATCTTCTCAGTATTTACAAACATAAAGGAATAGTTCCTTAGTTTTATCTCTCAATTCAGCAGCAAATCCCTGTTTTTATTATTTTAGCCTAGTCATAAAAAAGGACTTTTGAGGGTCATGTGAATAATATACCATGCAAAGATCCCTTCTTGCAAATGTAAGAGGATACAGAATATTTTAAAGGAATTCTTTGTGTTTGATAAGGGACTGTGATTTTAGAATTTTTTATCTGGTATTAGATTCAACTGCAAAAGACATCAATGGTCAAAATTCTGATATACAGTGATTGTTTATATAGGATCCTTAAAACAGTGTTTATTTTTATAAGTTAGAAGACAACATCAAGTTAGTCACTTGTAAAGAGAGAAATAAAATTTAACTAAGAGGCATAGGATTCATTCTTCTTAATGTTTTCTGCTTGTCATAAGTAAAGTTTATATTAATCAAATTAATGGTGTGTGATTTTCTCACACAGTTGTGTATGAATTAGTTCTTCAGTCCTACAATTGAGGTTCAGTTGATTGTTTCCTGATGGTGTTTTTTTTTCCTTTTCAGCCATATTCAGAATACTATTTATATAAAAATATTTTTTAACTTAAATTTCTTTATTTTTGTTGTCTAATATTAGAATATTTACAATTGCAAAGGACAAAAATTTAAAAATTCGGAAAATACATGTACCATTTAAACAGTTGGGTAAAAAGGGCACCAAAATAATGTTTTAATGATATAAAATTTCTTTTTAAGCAAAAATCCTTTTTAGAATCAATTCTGGTTTAGATAGATCCACCCTTGCTGAGAAAAAACAAAGGCATTTGGTGTTTTTCTGCTTACTTTATTTTTCCCATTTAATTTATTTATGAATTTGTATTTCCACATATGCTAGCAATGAACTTTCAGAACAAATTCCAAATTTACATTCTGCCTGTCCCATTTCTTGTTTTGTCTTTAAATTAATGAACATTGAGCTGTTTTAGCTTGTACCTTGAAAAAATGAATCCTTTTTCTTTTCAGCTTCATTATCTTTTTTCTTACATGCATTGCACAATGAAAAGATTTAGTGAACTTGATGTTGGCCTGCAAGAAGTATTTAGTTTGCACTATTGGAAAGTGTAAACTAAATTATTTTGGAGGAGATTTAAAATGGATATCATCTACATATAAATTGGCTTTAGAACCAAAGGGGGCCTGCAGTCAGTGTATATTACAAGATTCTATCACATTGTCTAATGGATTAGATTTTATTAAGTACTATAAAACAGCATGAGATGTTCTCAATAGAAAGCAAATTGAACTGAAACAGATAATTAATTACTGCAACTTTTATTTTTTCAACACAGTGTAGACACAAATGCATTTGTTATACATATATATATATAGCATATTGCTTCATAAAGCTGTCAGCATAAACTTTTTCATACTAAAACAATCAATATGCTTTTCATTCAAGGTTTTAACATTTAAAACACAACATATATTTTGTATACACAGAATCACTTTGCCCTGTTGAAACTAATGGACTCCTTCACAATTTCCATATTAAAATGTTTTATAGTTAATAGAACCACCACATCTATATATCCTATTGAGTCCTTAAATACCACCTGCCTAGATCCTAGTGAGGAATGTCCAGTGTACAGAAAAATAGTGTTAGTAAAACCAGCCAAAAGTGTATGCTGAGATCTCCTGGGGAAGGATCCCTGAGAATCAACCAAATGATATTGATATCCAAAACTGTTGTGAAGTCCCCATCTAGCAAAGTTTTTGTTTAAAAGACTTTGGATAGAAGATTCCTATATTCTACTCAGTACTGATCCACATCATCTCTGAAAAATGAGTCTGAAAACTGGAAGACATCTAACTTGTAACCAAAATTGTTTACTACCTTTCATTACTTGAATGGTTTCAGGGAAAAAAAAAATTGTGAGAGAACTCTCTAATCAGATCCCAAGTTATTGAAAAGTTCAGCACTTGAGATATGAGATTCTTACAACAGTGTATTCAAACCATATATAAGGTCATAGTTTCCTACATACCCTATTTAAACCAATTCTTTTCTCTATCCAATGGGGCAGTGTCTCCTCATCACTTGTAGCCATCTATCTATGGGAATTTCTACAAGACTCATTTAATAAATACCAATACCTTGTTGACTTATGTCTTATTTAGATAACTGTATTCACATGCTACTGCAGTCTCAGCTGAAGGTACTGTGCTTCCTAACTTAGCCCATCATGTTTGTATGTTTTTAAAACTGTGTTTCTGGCACTGAAGCCACTATCCACTGTTGCTTAGTCCAGATTTTTTGTAGTGTCTTTGCTCTGGAATTTCCCTGTGTAATTAAGAATAAGGGATTAGGACAAATTTTGGTTATGGAAGATTATTTTCTTTACTCCCAAAAAGAGAGGGCAGAACAGATGTGGGGTTTTCAAATGGAAAAAATAAAACAACCAAACTACAAAAATAGCCAGTGACTTTAGATAATGTTGTTCTAAAACCAGCATTTCAGATTCATTTCAAGTGCTTTGTTTCACATCTTCTTGACTGGATTTATTAATACAACAACTTGAGAAAACAGATTATTGTATCAGTGAGAAGTGAGTGCAAAAGTAAGAAATAGAAATTTTAAACTAAGCTTTTCATCCCAATTTTTTAATCGGAAAAGGTAAATTCTAGAATATGTATTTAATGTGACCATGTATTCAATCACATGGCCAAGTAGTAAAGTTAGAAACTGAAAAGGAGAAGTTAAATACTTTCTTCTTATAAAATACTGTGAAGGATGTAAATAATAAGGATTATAATAGGAATAATAATAACTGGAGCAGCATAAAAATCATCTTCAGAATCCCCCCAGTCTTGCAAGCATGGAATTTGTCCTTGTTTTCTCTGCATGTATTAGTTTAAAAGTATGAAATTTATTCAAACTGACTGTACTTCTGTGACTAAGGTGAAGTCTTGTTAAGCATTGGATCAGGCTGCCCAGGGAGGTGGTGGATTCAGCATCCCTAGAATGTTCAAGAAATGACTGCATGTAGCACTTAGTGCTATGATCTAGTTGACAAGGTTGTGATTGGTCACAGGTTGGACTCGATGATCTTAGAGGTCTTTTCCAAACTTAATGATTCCATGATCCTATGATTCTAATGGGAGCTATAGTCTTTTAAAGACACCCTTGCTGATTACATCTGCAAGGACAAATACTTATATTGTAAATAAAAGACAGACAAAGAAGAAATAAATAAGGAGCTGATTTGTTTTCTTATCATCATGCCTGGGCAGTGGGACTCTTGGGTCCATTCATGGCACTAAGTTGTCAGAATTAGCTTTTCTTTGCAGAAGATGGTAGGGAGACATGGTTATTAACTTGACAATTTAGCTTAGTCATGCTTATAAACTATTTCAGAAACATCTAGGTCTAATGCTTATAAACTATTTCAGAAACATCTAGGTCTAGGAAGGGAATATTTCTTAGTCTTTTAGATAAAAAGTACAAATTTACAAACTCTATACACATATTGCTTAGTATTTAGGACTGTGTTATCTTGGTATTTACCTTAAATCCACAGTTCTGTTCAGCATGCTTACAAGATTTCTTGTGGGTTCTTTTTCTTTGTTATACAGAGGTTTTTAAACTGGTTTTAGTTACAAATGAACTGATATGAACTACTACAGTTATGATAAACTACACTTATGATCCCTTACCATTTTGTTCCTCTTTCCTTTTGCATGATTTGTTCCTCACCATTTCTATACTCTACTAGCAAAAGTAAAATAAAAACACATTCTGCTAAACCTAGCTGTTATAACTGAAATACCACAAATAATAAATCTTAAACAAGGGTAAACGATTTTTCATTTGCTGTAAAAAAAATTGTCCTCTGACAGCTTTATAATTTTCCTTCCTCAGACAAGGTCTCCTCTCATTGGAATAACACGTGTTACTGACATTCAAATATAAACTGACAAATGTGGGGTTTCCATATATCAACTTTGAATGTCACCTCTTTCCCACAGCGATAATCGAAGTTCCCTATTTGGATAGCAAATTCTGAGTGGATCAGACTTTTTATAGGGTAAAAAAATTAGCTGAAGTGTAAATAAAACCACTTTATTTATTCTTTTCCAAAACAAAAAGATTTTTGTTTTCTTTAGAAACTGTTACATGTCGTTCAATAATATGTGTTATCTTGACAAAGTTTTATTATCTTTTTTCTCTAAATTTCAGCAAAGTCAGGAGGTGGTTAACATTCTTTGAGTCAAATCTGTTCATGACACACATTCTTTATACATCTTGCTATGAAATAGTGAAGGCATTTATGACATTATCTTATAAAGTTTTATGTCAACACCTTAAATAGAACATAACAGTGAAAAAAATATGTTTCATATTTTTCTGCAATAAACTTTTCCTTTATTTGTGTTAGAAAGTATATATATAGGAATATACACACAAACAAAAATATGCAGGGAGAATAATAAAACTGGAAATAAAATAAAGAAAAATTGCATGGAACCTTACCAATACACTTGACAACTGGAAAAAAAAGGTGGTGCAAGTGTAAGTTAAAATCTGGAGAAAGAAACTAATTTTCACTAAACGTCCATGATATCGTGATCTTTTCTATAGCTTTAAGAGGTTCTCATCCTATTTTAACACTGAGTTGTGAAAGGTGCTCTAAATTCATAGAATCTGGCAGAGGCTCTCCTGTAAGAGTTACTTTACAGTACTTGGAGGTAGCTTATAATGTTTTCTAATGTAAACTAGGAGACAATTAGGAACAATTTTCAGTCTTAAGTAAAACAACTTGAAAGAAGATGTTGTATCTCACCGGTTCTAACACTCTAAAATATTGTTAGGTTAAAACTCTGCCTTCTATGGTAAATTGTACCTGAGCACTTAACTAACTCTTCTTACCATGACCTATGGTTTATCAAATTACAAAAGCTCTAATTATTTACAGTTTCAAATTATTCATAGATGCCTTTAGTGAATATTTTTCAATATGCATTTTGATTTTCAGTGAAAGAAAAGATAGTAGTTTCACATCAGTTTAATTTTTCAGTGCTTTTTCAACTATCTCCTTGCAGCTAAATTAAGATTTTATTTTTGGAGAAGAGATGTTGAAATCAGGAGTACAACCCCAGTTAACTTGTTTCTTATGGAAACATGTAATCTATATGAATTATGTATCACAGTCATGGTATTCTGTGAGACAGTTTTTCCCTAAGCACGGAGAAAACTAAGGGTGAGCTTGTTAAGATTCCATCATTGAAATATTGAAAAAAAACCAAATGGCATTGCTACTCCAGCGCTTTTCAGAAACTCCAGCGTTGCATACAGGGAAAGTATATTACATGTATTAAAGCAAACAATATAGAAGAGAGTTTCTTCTGTAGTGCTTATGCCAACTGTCAGACTGTAGTCACTGACTGTGACTATAGGATTGAACTGTCCTAGCCTCTGATATAAGACAACTTTCACTCCTTTTAGGAATGATTTCTGATCTGCACTAACCCCCCAGTCTTGCCCATGATTTGTCTGGGGGGTGCCATCTGGCGCTGCCCAAAAGCATCACAGATTCCTATCCTTACACCTACAACAAATGTTTAGCCATTTGTTCAGCTGAGCAGTGGTGCCCCAGCCCCACCACTGCTTAGGGCACTGCTCTAGACATAGCTGCAGGTATTACAACACAGCTCAAACAAATAAAGCTGCATTGTAAAAAATACCATGTGAAAGGGAGTGTGGCTTGCTGTGAGAGCATGAATAACAAGGCACAACGTCAGGGACTTAGGCATAGTGCAATCCTACTTGCTTTTAAAAGTCTGATGACATTCCACCTGAAAAAAGTTGATTCAAGAAACATTTCTTAGCATTTTCCTTATTTAATTTCAGGTAAATCATCAGTTGTGATGCATTGATTTATTTTTTCTTAATTGATTTTTGGAACTTTATTATTGCTTAGTTTTTTCTTTTATTTTACCCTTTCTTACTGTTTTTTTCTGCCCCTTTGCTTCATGCCATTATTGAATGATCATTAATGTAGATTAGTGATTTTTAGCACAGTACCTTTCATTCAAGCATGTCTTTAGGAAAGAAAAAGAAATCTATTTTAAACAATTAGCTACAGAGATGACCACATCAGCCCATATTTTGAAGGTTTGCTAAAAAAAGAATCCCCTTTCTCCTGCAAAACTGAAAAGCAAGCTTCTAACTTATGATAGCAAATTCTGAAATATAAGGAAATTATTACAATAATTGCAAACCTTGTGATGATCTTTTCTGAAATGTGAAATGTAACTACATTGAAACAAGGATATCATAGTCAAATATTAAATAGAGTATAATAAGATGATAATTAACTTTTCCTTCATGCTTCCATACCTGCCTGATAGTCAAAAAAAGGGGTGACTTTTTTTCCTTTGTAAGTAATATTTATGACTGAGATGATAACACTGAGTACAAAGTTTTAGGTTGTTTTAACCTTTCTGTATCTCTGAAAGCACTGAATAAAACACTATAAGAATGCATTCCTCAAATCTCAGAAGGGATTGTATCTTCAAATGAGAAATTGTTTTGAATGACATATGAATGAAATTACTATGGGAAATTATCCTCTTCTCATAACTCATAGATCTACAGATTTTTAAATAATGCAAAAATTATAATTCTAAGTTAAGTTTATATCCTAATAAATACTCTCATGCTACAAGTTGCCATGCAAATGAGAGATTTAAACCATAGCATATGATAAGGTTTTGTAATGTTATAGCTTGGAATAACCATTCAGATAAAATCTTGATCAAACATTTGCTAAAATTACTTTCTTGTGAATTTCAAGTAATATCTTTTTTTGTTTTCTCATGTTCCACTTCTTTTGGTTAATGTCAAGCAGGAAATGCCTTTTGCACATGGGAAGTAAATTGACTGCACAAAATTTGGCTTTAATAAATTTTTTTATTCCACTGGTCTTCAAAGGATATCAAGTGAAATTCAAATTGCTACTGGTGCTTTGAGGACAAAGCTGTATGTCTCTGTGACAATGAATTTTGATGAATTGCCTCCCCTTGTTGCAATATTATGCTCTAATTGTTGTTATATGTTTAACTTGCAATAAAATAATAAAACAAATAATAACCTCACAAAACATAACCAGCGTGTGTACTAGTGGAGAGAAGTGACTAATGTGGTCTTGTTCTCCTGAGACCTAAAGAGACAGGAAGAATTGGATTGCAATTTTCTTTGTGGTATTCCTCCTGCATCTGATTTAACATGACTAGGAATTCAATTGATTGCAACTCATGAAGTTGATGACTCTTGAATATAATGATGATTTAAATCACATTGTAAAATGTTTTTTGGTTTTTTTTTTCTGATAATTTTGGACTGTTTATACTCTCTTTTTACATGCATAGAGAAAATTATGTTCTTTTTCTGGTTAAAATTCTAGTTTTATTCTGTCAACACACCAAACAAATTGCTTAGCTTCAGAATTGAGCTCTGTTTTATTTGGCCTGATTAAAGATAGAATTCCAAATGAATAATTAGTACTTTGACTTGGTAAATTTTCTTCCATTTAAATAATCAAGTGATATAGATTGATAAAGGATAAGTTTTGGTAAAAGATAGCATGTATTTTTCCTCCATTACACATGTATATCCTCTCCGTATAGATACCTAATTAGCATAAAAAAACTGTGACACAATGAAAACATGAAAGTGTAACCAATTAGAATTTTATTTCAGTATTCAAGTGAATGAATGCAATTCTCTAATTTGCTCTCAACATAGCATTTAATCTAGTAATAAGATTATATTAAATACATATTGGTGGAGAATTTGTGGGAGTTTTGAACAACCTTTATAATTTGAAGAGGGGTGTAAGGAGTGATTGGTATTTTACATATGTTTGTTACATCATGTTATAGTCTTTAGATCAAAGAAATCAGTACCGTGTGTAATATTCACAGTCACACTTACAGTTAAGCATATCTTATTTGAGGTTTATTAGTCGTCAAATCCAACTGGAAAGAATGATAATCACCATTCAAGTATTGTCTCACTGATAATCGTGCTGTTTTGAGGAACTCTAATTGGTAACATATATCGAGAGGCAGTTTGGAGGTGGTGATTGCTTCCTAAAGACTGAACTCTTCACTTGAATGGGATATACATTTATTAAATGTACAGTTTAATAAAACATAATACACCTTAAATATTGGAATTGAGTACTGCTCTAATGGAGTCCATAAGTTCCATGACTCAGAGTGTTTTAGCTGAGTAGATGAACTTATAAATTCCTTGATATTAACAAGGTTTATAAACATATATTTCATTCTGGATTCTTTTCAAGCTGATTGTCAATACATTCAAAAGACACTCCAAGTTATTCGGGTTAGTAAGAGCAGTAGTCTTCTTTTGAAAATGTGTATATACTGTAGTCTATCTGGGTCAGTGTCTTCAAAATATTGATCAACTCTAAAGGTTTTCTGATATTTCAAATGTTTCTGAGTGTTCATATAAACCTATCAATTGGACTGTAATTTTTGGCAGGAATTGTCTGTTTGGTCTGGAGTTAAATACATCATATGTTTTGAAGCACGTAGGCACAGGTGTTTGAGTTTAATCCTTAATATGCGTTGTGGTGGGGTTTTTTTGGTTTTTTTTTTTTTGTGTGTGTTTTTTGTTTGTTTGTTTTTTTGTTTGTTTGTTTGGTTTTTTTTTTTGTCTCCTGTAAAACTTATTTTCATTCTACACTGCTGTTGTAATTCTCATGTTGAGCTACCCTGGCAAACAGTTTAGGCTGGTTTGGTCCACACAAACATTAGCACAACCAATTGCCAGACTAACTGTTAAAAGCATTTTCAGCCAACACATTCCTTACCCTTGCTGATTTTTCTCCTGGGTGCTGAGGAAATTTAGCTCAATGGATGGTTCTTCTCACAGACATTAAAAACTGGTCTTGTTCAGTTCTATTCAGAAATGGCTCATACCTTGTGCATAGTGGAATCCAACCACACCAAAAGTTTATAAGCCTCATTAAAATAAATTTTCATTTGCTGTTCTGTATAGTGGAGAAGTAAAAGAACACAGAACATCTGAAAGCAGGCACCAAGTTACCTTTTTTTTCTTTTTGTAACTAATTTTCAAATGCAGAGTTCATTTACATTTGTGCACCTGTGTATTAGTTATTCTTGGGGATTTTTCTGGCTTTTTCCAAGCTTGTAGAAATGGTTATGTAGCAACACAGGCATGAGCACACATGAGATTTTTTCAAGGCTTCCTGTAAATAATACATTTTTTTAAATTTCATGACACATAACAAATATCCATATCTTACTGGTGTTGTTTTGATAACGAGCAACCTGTATTTTTCCTTTTGCTTGATATTCTTACTTTAAAGTCACTTGTGTTATTAAAGTGAACATGCAACCACCTAAATACTCAGGTAGGTAATCCAGGTACTTGCTGGACTACTTTCTGTTGTGACTCCCAACAGCTAAAAAAGACAAAGCAGCAGTCACTGATCATGGTGTTTTCTTGAGTTTAGTTTGGTAATATATTCTGATACAATTTTGTAAAACCTGCTTGCGGCTTCATATACCTGAAGTATTCTGGTCTATCCCACAACTTACGAAAACCTTTTGAAGAAATAAAGTCTTTCCATACTCATGTGTCTGTGGTTTTCACATCGACCTCATTGAAAGTTTTTCAAGATCTTGACTTTAGCCAAAAATGGGCTTTGAGGCATCTCTTGCTTCAGTTACTTTTCAGTGAAAGGAAAATAAATGTTCTTCAAGACTTAAGGCAGGCACTAACATAGGACTTTGCTCCCCTGACTCCCCAAAGGAGTATCTCCTATGAGAAAAACTAATTTCCATTCTCATCCCCCTAGATTTTTTGTTCAAAAGAACTTGCACTATGTTGCTATCCTTTAGGGTTCTCACAGTCCCTGGAGCTTTCTTATTCAATCAATTCATGTTTTAAACAATCCTGCTGATGCTCTGTGACTACTAATCACAATATCTGTAAATATCTCCTACCTGTCTTGTACTTCAAGATATTTGAAGACCCTGCTTATTAATATTTGTGTACTACAAGCAATTTGAGAAAGGGACAACATTCCTTTTTTTGTGTATGCAATATCTCCTGGAGTGGGTTGGAATTTCTGCCTTACACAATTTAAAAAGAAGTTCAGACATAAATAAAGAATGCTGCACTAAATAATGAGTGTTATTTCTGTAATATAAATTATATAAATGTATACATATACACATATATATATTGTACTTGCTTAGTGATATGTTTTAAGATAATTCCTTTGGATAGAAGTGGCCACTATTTCATTCAATGTTTAATGTAAATTAAATTAGTGTTAAACGGGAAATTAGTATTAAATGAGACTTAGCTGTAAATATAAAAATGTCTCTTTTTTGGGGGAGGGTTCTTTTTCTCTTTTATCTGTGGGGGTTTTGCTTTGTTGGTTGTTTGGTTGGTTTTTATGTTGTTGCTGTTGGTTTTCCTGTGTGTTTATTTTTTTAACCTGAAAGTCACATTTTATTTTTTTAGTAAACATATTTTCTCTTTCAGAAAATTGACAAGAAATACATCCCTGGTAGTTAATGGTTGTTATCATTTCAGTTTTACAGATGACAGATTTTCTTCTAAATACCCTCAAGGGTGATCTTTGCTGTCAGTATGCACATCTCCTAAATTTGGACATAGTTGATAGAAATTTCCACTGTCTTGACTGGGATGAGTTTTTCACACCCACTTAGATAAAAATTAATTTTGTTTCTGAAAATGTAGGGGAAAAGTGCTGTGTGTGATTGAACTGTGAAAAAAAATAATTATTTGGGTTTATTTGTTATTTTTGGGAAAGAAGGGGAGATAGAAAAGGGGGAAACAGCCCTTCAAGTCAGATAGAGTGAAAGGCTGTGTATAAGCACTTATTTTAATCCTCAGATAAAGAGATATTCTTTATTATTTACATTTTGTCCCTAGTGACTACTTTTGCAATACAATTACGAATTGTGAAGCCATGGAGAAAACTGGCATGTAATTTTAGCTGAAACTCAACTTTCAAGAAAATGCAATGTTTTTTCTGTTAGTTTATTTGCATTTTAAAAACAGAAAGTGTGTTGATAATATAATTTCTTATTGTGAGATAATTTCAAATGCAAAACCCCCATCTTTTGAAGTTTACAAAAATGTTTTTATTAGTTCAAATTTCAGGGGAAAAAAACCTAAGTCACACTTTAAAGGAAGTATTTATATTTTGCTAAAAAAACTTTCTTGTAAAATAAAATAGAAAATTTGATCTTTACAGAATAGAGAAAACAGAATAGAAAAAAATAGAGAAGTAGGTAAACTTGAAACAACAAATTAAATTCTTTGCTTTAATGGAGTTGGATAGACTATGCTTTCTATGAATAAAACTTAGATACAGATGTCAAAAGGATAATTTTAGACTGGTATTCTAGGTATAGTGAGAGACATCGGATACTGACTCTGCAAGGACTTTTCACCAAGGATAGTTTATTTAAGGTCAATGTGTGGACCCAGTCTCAGAAATGTTTTCTTTCTGGCATTATTCTATTGCTGAGAATGTGAAAACAGAACACAACTGAGATGGTAGGGATCGTATAGAGTCAGAAAGGGGTAATAGGAAGTAAAAAAAGGCTTTACAAGAGCAAAATTCACAAAGTAAGAGAACCAGTGAAGAAGGAATGGAAAAATATTTTAGAGCAGTTGGGAGTTCTTTAACATCAGGGGCATAAGCACAAACTATTTCAAGCAGCATAAAGCTAGGACTGTCATTAGAGATCAGATGGGTTGTATTGCAAAATCCTGCAAAATGGAGAAGTACTGAAAATCTGAGCTGTAGAGATGACTATTATAAAAGAATTAAATAAACTTTGTTAAGTCATATGATGAATGATGAGGAAAATGCATTTCAAGAAATCCCATGATGTGGTAATATAGAAATGGCTTCTTTACAAATATTTCTAGAAAAGGCAGACAAGTCATTCTGCTATTCAGCAGAAAAGAAAAGCTTGCACCGAGGAGACAGTATGTTTAATGTCTTTTTAATTCAGTCTTCACAAAATAAGTCATCTGTGATTAGCTGACTAGCAGTATCAAGCAGATAGTGGTAAAACAGGAAAATAGCAGTTAGAGAGTGCTTACATAAATTAGATATTTTTAAATCAGTTCTGTCTGGTGAAATTCACAATGGATCTTTAAAATACATGAATACTATCTTAAAACACATGAATATTCTTTTAGAAACTATGGAAACAGTACTAGAAGACCAGAATAAAAGACAGATTGTACCTTTACTGGAAGGAAGTACATAAGGAGTGCAGGCAGTTAACATTCGATGAAATAATTTTCAAGAAGCTAGATGTCAGGAGAGAAATAATACCCAATATAGATTTTTTTCAGGAATAAATACGTTCAAAATATTTGTTGCTATAATTTTCCATCTAAAATACAGGGTATTAAACCTTATAAAACTTTGTTGTTACCTGAGAAGTAGTAGATGTCTCAGTAAGAGACATAGCAAAATCAAACTATATGGGAGAAGAAAACTAGAATATTTGTTCTTAGGTTATAGTTATCAATTGTCAAACCAAAAAGATGTACTGAGTAGCATCCAGAGGTTGTTTCTAGGTCTGGTACCCTTTGATATTTTAATTAGCAACTTGAATGAAGGCACAAGAAGTATTCTTGTTTTCTGATAATCTCACCTTGGATGGACTTCCTACATGCTGGATATCAGAATTAAAATGTTAAAAGATCTAGACAAATTGGAGACATGGTCATAAAAGTAGGCCACAATCTAAGGTAAAATAAATAAAATCTTTATTTAAGTGTAATACCTCAGCTACATAAATCCAAGATGAGAAATGACTGGTCAGGTGAAATCCCGAAGAAAAAGGTTGTGATTAAAATCAACAAAAAGGATAAAACTGAGAAACACTGTAAAAAATTATAAGAAAGACATGCACCAAACTGGGAAGTAAAAGTGGATTTGTAATATGGGAAATCCCCTTGTTTTGTTAGGCACTGGTATATCCTGCACAGAAATTCTTCACTGAGTTTTGGGTACCACAATCTGAGAATTCAATCTAATGGTAGAATTCAGAACAGAGGACTTAAAATTATCAGATTACTAGAAAACATTATCCTCACAGAAATACTGACTAGCAAACATTACCCATGTAGAAATACTGAAGGAACTAAAGATGTTTGATGTCCTCTGGATCAGACATGTTCACAGACTTATTGAAGAATTTAAAAAGAAAATGCATTAATTCTTCCCAATATCTAGAGAAAAGAAGAGGTACTTTGCTTAGATTTTGGAAAAAAATACTTTTTTTCCTGTTAACAGTAAGTCTAAAAGAAAAAGGAGAGTGTAGTCACATGTATATAAAATGTAAATAAGACACTTCTACCTTTGTATCATTGCTTTTTGTTATCAGTTAACATAAGTATGCTTTTTTACATAATTCTAATGTTAAATAATTTTTTACTTTTATTATCTTGAAGGCATAAATCCTGTTGTCAAGAGAACACTTAAAAAATAGTCAGATACCACAAATGCTCATCTGAGGTTCTACATGAGTAAGAATCTCTGAAAAACTTTATGAATTGCTGATAAATTGCAGAGTGATATACTGGCCATTTTATGTTGGTCATTATTGTTCAGTATTAAGACCTTTTAATAAATGAATATTTTCTTTGTGTAATAACACATGTAAAGCTTCAAAAATATCATTAAATTGAAAATATCTCTCTCAAAAAAAAGCTAGTTTGGCTTAAGTTAGCATGCTATACCACTCCATTATTCAATAATTTTTATACTTATTTCACTTATATTCCTTATTATGGGCTAAATGGTAGAGAAGTAAAGAGGTAATTGTTATTTTTTTCTACTTCAGATCATAGCCCCAAATTAAGTGTACTACTCCATTTTCCGTAGCATTTACTGGTGACTAATGACACCTTGTTATGGTGTCATGTCCTGCGTCCAAGTTATTCTGTGATGGTCATGTATTCACTGCAATGTTCATCCATTCTGGCAAAACTGAGCAGTAAATGTTTCTCACTCCTAGGAAACAAATGAGTGAAACTGTCCACTCAGTCTAGCTGCATTTGTACACCAAATTGACTAAGAGAGAGTTTTTGAGGCTTTGGCAAAACTGAGTCCTGCTTTCAGGTCAGGGTAAACCCTTAGCTGTAGCTTTAAGTGTACATTCAATCTCATGCAGAGAACTAGTTTCATTAATGAAAGCATTCAGTCATCCAAAGTGCTATCCCTGTTCTTCTGAGACTGCTGAAATATAAGCAATGTCTACCTCTCTCACTTATGATGAGGTAATGTGGTCACTTTTAGCCTATATAGTTCATATTTTCCTAAGTCATACTCAAGCAGTGTAGCCAATGTAATAAGACCAGACTGTGTCAAAAAACAGGGTGTAGGTGCTCTGGGTGTAGGTGGCAAAGTGTTGGTAGCAGGTGCTCCCGGCACTGGAACAGATATTTCCCTTGTAGCATGTGGAAATTTTGGCAGAGATCATAGTGTAGCTGGTGTTTCCTGAAGCTCATTGAGCTCATCCTGGAGCAGGGGAAAAGTGTGAGGAAGAAAGAACTGTGAAGATGAAGTGTTATGGACTGACTGCAACTCCTAATGCCTCACCTCCACTAGGGGTTGAAAGGGGCAGAAGAGAATTTGGGAAGAAAGGAGTGTGATTGAGCCTTGGAAAGCTCAAGGATTTTTTGTAGGATAGGTGTTTTAGTTTTTGTCTGTGTTTCTTACCACCCTACTCTCTTTTATTTGGCAATAAATTAAATTAATTTTCCTCAAGACAAATCTGTTGTGCTTGTTTTCTGTTTTGCATGTGAAGTTAATTAATCTCTGCATCTTTACCAACAAGCTTCTGCATCTTACTTTGTTCCCCTGTCCTGTTGAGGATAAGGGGTGAGAGAAACTGGGTGAGCATCTGTTTGCTGGCAAAGGTACCACTATACCACCATTTTACCCCTGCTAAATTTCCTTCATGCCTAATGTATCAAAGCAACTAAGTATTTTATGGTCTTAAAACAATCAGTTTTTCCTAGTTTTCTATATGTGCTCAAATATATAATTGCTTTCCACAAAATTGTGTTTTGTTTCATTTCTTTAAAAAATGGTCCCTCTTTAAAATGAAAAGAAAAATGGCAAAGAGTTTATATGGTCTCATGACAATTGAAAGGCTATGTTATAATAAGAGCACAACTGGAGACAAAATATATGCAGGCCCAAGACAAGAACAGAAATGAAAATAGGAAATGTATATAAAATTAGTCCTTTCTCCTCATTCTCATGATGCTGTCTTATTGTTAATTTCTGATGCCATACATCAGAAATCAAAGCAGAGCACAAACAACTTCATTACTTGTGGTGATTGTTTTCTATTTATTAGAATAATGTATTGTAATATTTTTAAACATTTTTTTCATATATGATACTTTTTTATTACTGGAGGTGGGGGCGGTGATCACCAATAAAAAACAAGAAATCTAATTAACAAAATTTGAAATATCTACAAGGAAAATGCCAAATCCTCTGTCATGTTATCACCAGAGCCTCACTAGATTTAGCTGGTGAAGTGTGAAATTTCATAATGTTCATTTTAAAAGCTACCTTTTGACAGCTTGTTGCAGAGAGATTGTTTTCAAGGGAAAACAATTACCCATGGACGGTAAATAATTGAATTTTTTGATGGACTGAAATACAAGGTGGGAGTTAACCATTTCTAACTGCTGAGGACCTCTTATAGTGGAGTTGGAATATCAAAAAACATTGTTCTCAAATAAACCTTAACTATGTAAAAATTAAAGGAAAACATTTCAGAATTTGGTTTGAATTTGTTTTGTATTGCTCAAGTCTAATGAATATGAAGTGATATTTCTTCTTTTCCTATTAAAAAAATGCCTTCTCAAGTTAAAACTGCATGTACTGGGTCTAGTTGAGGTGGAATTAATTTTCCATAGCAGTCCTCATAGCACTGTGCTTTATACAGGGAGCTAGAAAAATGTTGATAACATACCTGTATTTTGGCTACTGCTGAGCAGTGCTAGCACAGCTCTGTCTCTCCAGCATTTGCCCCTCACCTAGCTAGGGGTGGCCAAAATTTCAGGAGGGGACACAACCAGGTCAGCTGACCCCAACATGTCACATAGTGTCTACGCAACAATAAAAGAGAAGAGAAAGGAGGAGGAATGGGGACATGCATTGTCATGGTGCTTATCTACTGGAGTAGCTGCTATGCGTACTGAAGTCCTGCTTCCTGGGAAGTGACTTGGCATTACCTACTGATGGGAAGTACAGGATAAATGTTGTTTTTCTTTGCTTCTGCATGCAGCCTTTGCTTTTGCTGTATTAAACTACCTTTATTTTGACCCACAAGTTTCTTTTCATCTTATTGTGTCTCCCTCCTCCCATCCTCCTGGGGAGGAGAGTGATAGAGGAATTTGGTGGGCACCTGGCATCCAGCCAAGGTCAACCCACACACTGCATTTTAACTTTTTTGAAATATTTGTTAATCTCTTTTTCCCTTGTCAGACTTACAAGTGAGTTGAAACACAGCTGATAGTTTTACAGCCTAGCACATACTGTTTGCAGAAAAAAAAAAAAAAAAAAAGAAAAGAAAAGAAAAAATAGTCAATTATTTCCTAGGAATGCTACAGTGGATATACTGAGATAGGTAGTAAAGTCACCTCATCCACACACTTCCAGTCTGTTCAGACTGTAGATAAAGCATAGATCTACGTGTTTGTGTAATTAATTCAATACAGATAACTTTAAGTGCCCTAAAAAGAGACTTTATACTGATAAATTTGAAAATTTAGTTTGACAACCTTATTTCTGCTATGGGCAAGGGTAGTTTAAGTCATGACAGAGATAAGGGATGAAAAACTACTTGAATTGACTTGACATAAATGATAAGTGCATCCACTGGAATGTTCTTTTTGACACCATCATCATTAAGTAGGTTTTGATCACTATAAAAGTGTGCTCACTCAATGAGAATAAATACTTATTAATAAAGATATCACAAAAAGACACAACAATATGCAATAACAGCATCAAAAAATGTTAGGTATATAAAGAAGCACAGAAAAAAATATCTCTTGACAATACCAGTAGCAGATTTTTGTTTTTCTAATCTGTTTATTTTTAAATAAAATCAAACTGGACAGGTTTTAAAAATGCTGTAGCTTCTTTCATTCTGGAAACTCTAAAAGGAAAATACTATTGGCAGGATTAAAAAACTCAGCAGTCTCTTTCTGTTTCTCTAGCAGTTAGTCATCATAATAATGCAGCCACTGTGGCTTCATTAGATTTTGTTTTAATGCAGTAGTCTATGTCTCTCACTGATTATTCCAGAATTGCATGAAAAGTTATACCAAATTCTGACAATAGGTTCTGCAGGACTAGCACATGTTATCCAGATAAAGCATATTCAATCAAAATAAATTTATACTTCAATCTAGGACTTGAAGGGAGAGAGAACAGGGTCATTATTTTGATATAAAATCTTGAAGGTCTGGAATACAAATTAATGGCTCAGCAAGTCAAGAAGTTTCATTACACAAAACAGGCAACAAGTCTTGGCCAGATATTTGTTGGAAATGTAAATACTTTATTTATAAAGTATAATTCACATTCTTTCAGCTTAACAATGTGCTGTGATCTTGGACAGCATTTTTGTAATAACTTCTCCAATTTTTTTGTGCAAGTTTGAATTTAGCAGGTATCAAACCAGGGTTAAAGGTAGGAAATATTAACACCACAATCCACTAATATCTTTTTATGCATTTCTCATATGCATTTCTTAACACTGATGTCCAACTTTACATTTTGAATACTTTTCCTACAAAAATATCTTGTGGGCTTTCTTAGACACTGTGAACACGTATTTATTTACAAGCGTACTCTCAGCACAGTACATAAATTTGTTTAAAAGCTACAGAACAAAAGCTTTATTTGAGATTTGCTGAGTTATCATCTAGTTAGACACACAATAACCTGAAATATTTCTCTGCTTTAAAGGAGATATCTAAGATTTCTTCTAGTCCAGGTGGTTTGGGATTGAAGGCTGGGGACGAGACTCGTGGCTATGACTGTGAGGAGGTGGAGTTCAAGATCCTGAAGGAAGGAAAGATAGAAAACAACAGGATCATAGACATGAACTTCAGAAGAGAAAACCTTGGCCTGTTAGGGATCACGTAGTAAGAATCCCATGGAATGACTGAGGACTAGAAGTAAGCAAATGTCAGTCCTGTCTTCAAGAAGAGCAATAAGTTGGTTTTGGGGAACTACAGGCTGGACAGCCTCAACTTAGTTCCTAGGAAGGTGATGATATAAATAATTCTGGAGGGTCTTTTTCCAAACATAAGAAGGAATAAGAATGTGATTTGAAGTAGTCAACATAGGTTTGTGAAGAGGAACTTATGCTTGACCAATTAACAGACATCTACAGTTAAACGACTAGCTTAGTAAATGTGAGGAAAACAGTGAATGTGATCTTCCCTTCAACAAGACTTTTGACACTGTACTGTCACCAGCTTGTCTAGTAGTCTGGTATGATGGTCTGGATCTCTAAGATACACGTGCTCAAGAACTGTACAGCCATGCAAACGTTGTCAGGATCTCCTGCTCTCCTTACTGTTACTCCTCATGACTCGGTTTTGTGGTTTGTATTAATGACATCCAATCATCATTGCATAGATCTTTGGTCAATGCTGACTGTCTGTCTGGAGTTTTGACTAACTGTCGGTCAGTTCTCTAATTTTTTTATTTAATTTTGGTTTTTTTTACTGTACCTGTCTGATATTTTCAACTACAAATTCTGTATGATTTACTATCTGTAAGTTACCAATATATAGCCTCAAAATGTATCTGTCTTGTTCTACAGTAAGGATTTATAACATTTTCTTCTCTGAAATATATGGAGAAGGTAAACCACTTTCATTTTTTACCTTGAAGTTCATTTAGTTTTCTCCTGAAACAGCATGCAGTTCTACTTGTTCCTGATTAGAATAAAAGTATTCTTCCTCCATAAACCTGTAAATGTTTAGGAATCATTTTTTATGCTTGATGCATTTGCAGAGAACTCTTGACCTCTAAGAGTTGAAAAACTATCTCCTTGGTTTCAATATCTTGTTGGAACTTTTCAGTTATGAAAGTACCTTTTACCAAAAGTTCTAATTCAATTATGAAATACATTCATGATATAAATGTCTACTACCGTGATTGCATTTTATTAATTATTTGCACTTGAATAAGACAAGTTAAAAGTGTAAAAAAGCAACTCAGATATAAAACTCGATGCACAGATTATTCATCCAATGAATATTGTTATAAACACTAATCAGTAACGCAAAATTTAAAATTTAAAATCTTTGGAAGACTCAATAGATGACACAATATCCTTTAAATGAATATATTAATATTATGATAAATTGCTGTACACTGTCTTTCTCTATGATTCTCTCTTGAACTTAGCATTGGTGAGGCCAGCACCATGAATCCTATGTTCAAATTTGGGTCCCTCATGAGAGGGAAGATATTGAGGCACTGAAGCATGTCCAAAGAAGGGCACTGAAGCTGGTGAAGGGTCTGGAGTAAGTCATGAGGAGGCTGCCCAAGGAAGTGATGGAGTCACATTCTCCTCGGTGTGGCATACTTATATCTAACAATTATTCACATGCTATGTGATGTCTTTGCACCTTGTTTCAGCTACCACGTTGAGATATGTAGGAGTTTCTTGGGAGCTTTTCCTTCCCATATGGTGGTAAAACACAGTATGTATTACTGGAGCAGTCATTTAGTTTTTGTGACCTTTTTCTTCTCATTTTAAGTGGTATTGATATTTTTCAGTTTTGGATTACCTGAAAGTTCTTGCATTTAAAGAAACTTCTAACAGACTGGTGCCTTTTTTTCCCTAACTATCCATTTTTCCAAAGTGTAATTTAAAAAGAGTTTATGATTCTTTTTCATGATCTTAATGATGTTTTTCAATTATGAAAGTATCTCTGCCAAAATAGTTTGAAAGATGAATTGTTCTGATTTTGTCTGCAGCTGAAATTCACAGGGAAAAAAAATTGTGCTCTTAATATTTCTAGATAATTTTTACAAATTTATTCCTTAAGATAGATTATGTCAGGGTGGAACAGTTCCATCCAAACCTTCCATGAATTAGAATAATCTATTATCGTGTTCCTTCTCTTCAGGTTGATTGTTGGCAAATATGTCATAAATTAAAGCAGTGTAAAAAATCTTGGCAGTCTAATTGCAATATATTTGATTGGTTAGGCACTGAAAATATTAATTCAAATATAGATTTTGCTCAGTACCCTCACTCCATAGCTAATGTTTTTTTCTATGATTATATTCATTGCATTTGAGTCATTTCCCCACATGAGTTTCTAATGCTGTTTCTATATTTGTAGAGTGTCTCCATTTCTTCCCAATGCCACTCCAAAAAAAGCATAATCCACCCACAAACTCAGTGACATGTCTGCCATGCAGATGCCTTCATCTTTGAGACATCTCTGTTCCATCTTCTTCCCCCCAGTGCCTTCATCTTCTCTTTGTATATTTACTTCATGATAATAAAAAAGAAAAATCAAATCTCTATTGTTATCATCATCAAGTGAAGCACAAACTAATTTATATAATCTAAGGTTTTCTTTAGGACACCTCTAACTGGCTACTAGGAAATAATTTTACATTCCCAGAGTCAAGACCAACTTGCTTCTCCGAGACTGGGCAAGTCACAACCTTTTCTGAACATCATTCTTCTGTGTCTTTAGCTCCATCATGATATTATTTCTTCTCTCCTGATTTGGATGAGAAGGATTTTGTTGATAAACAAGAAGATTGCACCTCCAGAAAATCCATCATAGAACCATAGAATATCCTTAGAATATTCTTTCTAAGTTGAGGCAGGCCAGAGGGCAAAGCAAACTTGTAAATTGGTCTTGTAAACTGTTCCTTATCAAACACTAATATAACCCATCTGTCACTTCCCTCTGTGTCTGTGTAACTGACTTCTACTTGTTCTGTTATATTCTAGATGTGCTACTACCAAAGCAGGCTCATGCAGTCACAGTCTGTATAATTCTTGGAATAAGTAATGATTATATGACATTTAGAATGGTAAAACCAAATTTACATGAAACTTTGCTTTTGCTTCCTCTGCCCTGAGCCTAGAATACTTCAGAATCTGAGCTCAGCCCATGAGATGAGGACTTCTGGCTTGTTACTGCAGAGGAAGGAGGCAGAAAACGCTCCAGGCTGCTTTACATGAGTTATATATTTTGGTTTTAAAACAGCATATGGACTACCATTTCTGAAATACAATTTCACAGACTGTTTTTAAAGTTTTTAAATTCTAGCAAAAAATTGAAGTTAATAATTCCATTGTTGGGCAACTTTGAACGTCCTTATTTGCCTGCAAGTAATTATGTGCTACTACTTTTCCTTTCCTATATAGTGTAATTAATTTAGCTAGTTGTTATCAGCCTCATTCATTTAGTACAGTCATTCTAAAAGTTTGTTGTGACTGGAAACTACTATTCATAAAATGTAAGAATTAAAGTATACTGCATGCTTCTTCCAAAGCACTTTGCAAAGAGCATCATGAGAACAGTTCTTCACAGAAAAAAGTGTCAGACTAGTACGTGGCAGACCAGAAGCAGCTGAAACTCGTTGTGTGAAATGCTGTTCAATAAATTTTGAGAAGATTTTTAGAGCTAATCAACAGTGAGCTAAGAGCAGAGCACTGGATTTCAACAGCTTCTATGTCCAGCTCATATATCAAGCCTGGCACTTCTCAGGTACATGGAAAAATAACTCTTTGCTGGCTTGGATTAATTCTAGGGAACTGAATGTACTGCTAGTTACCCATGCATATGTAATTACCATAATTTACTTCAAAGAGAAAAAGAGGTAGGAATTGTAAATAATAAAGAAGCATAAAAAAGTCCAACTGAAGACGAGATTCAAAATCAGTGAACTGTTTGCCATCGCACTTTTAAGCCATGCAATTTTAAAGTAAAAATGATGGTGTGAATTCTGCAAATTGTATGTGACATTGAGCTGATATTCTGTCACAGAAAAGATATAAATGACACCAACTTTCCCCCCTTGCCTTTCCTCCTCTGAAATTCAGAATATATCACTTAGTAATTCACAGGTACTTAGTTACACAGATTAATTTTTTTTTTTAGAGAAGTATTTTTTCCTCCATTTGAGTATCAATAGTGGTATATAAAATGCTAATACCATGCCTGTAGGAACATGTATTTACAGAAGCAAACACTATTACTCTATATGAAATCAGCATGTAACTCTGGGAGAAAACACAATACTCTAATGTTTAATGAACCGACCTTATTATTGAACAAACTCTTTTTACTCTGGCCTCTGGGCATAATAAGATATAATTTATTATAAAACAAATCCAGATTGTTTTACTTTTCTGCTTCAGTGGGTAATTGCGTATTGTGGATAACAAAGGTATGGAGCACAAAATAAAAACTATACACTAATAGGCTTTTTCTCAAATTAAGGCACATCATATTTCTCAGATGTAGAATAAGAATGCAGTAATAAAGGTATAACTCCCCAAGTGATTGAAATAAATAACACATAAATGATGCATAAGTAGAGAAGAAGCAGGTGGATTGCAGCTATGAATGCAGTGTAGTGAAATGTTAGGATTGGTAATGACTTATTCATGTCCTATATTCGTCCTCTGTGGAATATGGATCAAATAATTCTATAGAATAATATTCATTTACACACAGCACCTATGAGTCCCTTGAAGTTAATTTTTAATGACTGGCAGCATGATGCTCTCTGCTAGAAGCTGCTTTGAAGTAATTTTCTTCAAGTCCCTAGAAGTGAAGTTCATTTGTTTGCAGTCATTCAGTCCATTCCTGTCTCCTATATAGCACAATTATGTACATAACATAGATTCTTTTCAGGGAGAAAAAGACATACAGAGCATTACAGTTATTCATTTTCAGCTGTGCATATACTAAGCATTTGCAGGCTGAAAGTTGAAAGTTCTTACGTAGCCTATTGGATGGTAATGGGAAAATATACCCATGTTTTAAAAATATGTACTTTTAAAGATAAGTTATTTTAGGAGCATTCTTTGGATGTGTATTTTATTCCATTGTTGCAAATACCTATCTTTCAATCTGCATAAAACATAGCAATACAAAACTATACAAAAACAAAGCAATAAATTTATCCTAAAGCAATGGTGGGGAATATCCTGACTTTAATATAGTAATACATAGTAGAGAGTATTTATGTTATAATACTTCCATATATTAACAGTATATACATTCTATTAGGTAATAAACCTGTTTCCTTGAATCTACTGCTAGTTGATTTCTCTTCTGAATCACCAGTCTACAACTGGTTACATAGAATGGTGGAAGGTCACTTTGCACATAAGTCAGAGGTATGAAAATGGATTTGCAAAGCCTAAATTTTGGGAAACTGACATTTTCATCTGGGATCATGGGTGAAGGTTAGATACAGAAGCAGGTAGTTACACATATTTAAAGTTTCTTATTTAAAAAGTGTCTTGGAGAAAATTCATAATTTAGCTTAGTTATCAACATCTGAATCAGCAGTGCTTGCCAGTTTTTACAGACAATAAACAGATAAAGATTTTTAGGACATAATTAATTTGAACTTTTTTAGACATCTACATGAGGTGATTCATGTGTTAAGAATGCCTATTTTCTTCCATTAACTATAAAAATAAGCTATGATGACTAATTCAGATGTATATGAAAGCAGTGTAGATGTATTTTTGGTCAGAGGCCTCCCACTCAATATGTCTGAAAAAAACCCCAACAAAATTCAGGCCCAAACAATTGAGAATTTCCATGTATTGAGCTAAATTTCATCTAGAAAAGTAAATAACTATCTTTTTGTCTGTGTAAAACAGATGTAATTTTAGACTTCATGAAATGGTTACCAGATTTGATTCTTTTAAATGTTCTACTGGTGAATTAAAAAAAAAAAAAAAAAAGTGTATCCTTACAAGGTAGCAAAGAGCATAGCAACACACAGAAGGAGGTTTCAGGATGTCTAAACTACTATTGAATGTAACTGATATTATCATACTTTAAAAATGCTGGATCAGATGGAATTCTGGATTTCAAAGATGAGTCTTCATGGTCTAAATTTTTGTTTCTGCTCATGTTGAAATGCAAGACCACCACAGAAAAGAAGAAAGATTTCTAGATCAAACTCCAAGATCAAAGTTTCAAGAGTTATAATCGCAGCTGGTCAAATAGTTAAAATGTTCTTGAATTTCCAAGACACTTCCTCTGCATAGTTCACTTACAGATAGGTATGGGGAACAGACAGACTGGGGGTAATGAATAAAATCCTAGGTCATATGGTATTATCAGATTTTAGAAGCATTAAACTATCCTTCTGTCTTTTCTTCCCCAGTGATACACCAATTTAACACAAACAACCAATCCATAAATATAATATAGACAGTAGGGTCAAAATAGTATGAAATTAAAAACAAAGCTTTCTAGCTTTTCAAGAAAGCTTTCTAGCATAAGATTTGAAAGCAGTAAAAATGGACCAAAATACACAGGATTCAGTATTACATTTGACCAAATCACATTTTAGAAGCAGAAAATTCAATTTTTTTAATGACAGCATGTCACTTGTTTCTGTCTATAAGTTCTGTTGATTTGCTTTTTTCCCTTGCATTTTGAATAAAGAAATCAAATAATCTAGTTTCACTAACTCATTTCTCATAGGAAACATAACACTTTGAACTTTATAAAACGCTCAATATAAAATATATTATTTTAAAGATACATTTTGAAAATCTTTATGCCCTCCTCTCTAAAATGAATTTGAATAATATTGCTTAAAAATTTCGATAGAGAGAATGATCTTAGGAAAATAGTGAAAATTGATTACCTGTGATAAGTTCAGCAGAGCTGCCTTCTAAGTTAATTTTTTCAAGTCACTTTTCAAAGGTAATGAGACACCTCCAGGTATTAATAGTTTCAACAAGGAATATATGTGGAAATTTAATAGAGAAAAAAATATTAAAAGTAGGGGGTATTTAGTTTGGCCTTAAGGTATGGAAAACACACTATGAATCAGCCTATAAGTTCTTTGGTTCCTGTTGAAGTCAAATTAATGGATGAACAATAGCTAAAAAGTATTTTTCTTAGTTATTCCATGTTGGGAGAAGTTTTACTTTTGAAAATAAGATTTTGTCCTGCATGACCAAAAATAAAACCTGTGGCTTTCTTTGTTTTTCAGCCATCATATTCAAAAACTGAATGCTTAGAAGCAAGAAAGTAAATCACAAAACCATAAAGAATTATCTAAATTAAATATTGAATTAACGTTCCAAAAATTAATATGGTAATTTCTAGCTAGAAGTGTGATAAAGCATAGGGAAAAAAGCTGAGGGGTGAAATATTAATACATAGATTTTGAATGATTAAATTGATTAGACTGTGAAAAAGCCACCCAAAGAAAATATCATGATCATTATTTGACCCTCACTGAAATGATGCTACACAGAACTCATGTCAGAGAACAGTCTGTGTTAGGTGACTCTGTAGGGTTTTTTTGCCGTTAATTTCAGTAGTTTTATAAACTCTGATATATTGGCTTAGCAACCCAACCATTTTTAATTCAAATGCATGAGGATTTATTAATCTATCCAATATCTTTGTATAAACACCATTTCCCAAAGATGTGTGCAATAGAAATGTAATCATTTATATAATATCAAATAAAACCCCTTAATTCTTATACTCTGAAGATGATAAATATTAAAGGCAATTTTAAATTTGGAATTGCAGTAGATAATGTGCTATCTCATACAATAGCAAAGGTCAAAATCCTGTCAGAGTACTTGAAGTTAAAAAATTTGCTGTAATTTGAGCTGAGTGTCCAACAAGGATGAAACAGGTGTTTTGACTTCACTACTCACTTGAAGCTCCAAAATTAAAAATATCCTTGAGTTTTTAGACCACCTACTAAATTCTGGCTTGCCACACCTGCAGTTTTAATAGCCTGCTGTGTTTTAATCTTGGTAGGCAGCTCAGTCCAACACTGCCACTCACTCCTTTTCCCACAGCAGGATGTGAGAGAGAGTTGGAAGGTTAAAAATAAGAAAATAATGAGTTGATATAAAGACAGTTTCATAGGTAAAGTAATAGATTACACAAAAGCAAAGGAAAACAAGGAACTTGTTCACTATTTGCCTTCGGCAGACAGATGCTTAGCTATCTCCAGGAAGGCGAATGAAAAAGAAAATCCCAGACAATACCAGTACACAGCCTTACAAAACGTATCTACTTCCCTTCCATGCTCACTGTGTTATGAGAAACAACCTGATGATGGAGTGACTAAATCAGTGAACAAGGGAAGGATTACAGATATAATTTACCTGGACTTCTGTAAAGCCTTTGAGATGCACCCCCATCTTTCTCTCTCAGGAATCTGTACTGGGACCAGTGTTACTTGTATCTTAATTAATAACATAGACGAAGGGATCGAGTGCACACTCAACAAAGTTGCAGATGACACCAAACTGAGAGGTGCAGTTGACACCTGAAGGACAGAATGCCCCTTAGAGGGACCTGAACAAGCTCAAAAAGTGTACTCATGGGAATCTCATGTGTTTGAACAAGACTAAATGCAAGGTGCTGCACCTGGGTCAGGGCAACCCACAGTATCAATGCAGGCTGGGGGATGAACGGCTTGAGAGTAGCCTGTCAGAAGGACTTGAGAGTGCTGGTGGATGAGAGGCTGGACATGAGCTGGCAATGTGCACTTGCAGCCCAGTAAACCAATCATATCCTGGGCTACTTCAAAATAAGTGCAGCCAGCAGGTCAAGTGAGGTGATTCTTCCCCTCTACTCTGCTCTAGTGCAACCCCACCTGGAGTGCTGCATCCAGCTCTGAGGTCTCCAACACAAGAAAGACATTGACCTGTTGGAGTGAGTCTAGAGGAGGGCCACCAAGTTGATCAGGGGGATGGAGCACCTCTTCTATGAGGAAAACCTGAGAGAATTAGGTTTGTTCAACCTGAGAAGAGAAGGCTTCAGGGTGACCTAACTGAAGCCTTCCAATACCTGAAGGGAGCCCACAAGATGGAGAGAGACTATTTACAAGGGCATGCAGTGAGAGGACAAGGGGGAATGACTTCAAACTGAGAGTAGGTTTAGAATGGATATCTGGAAAAAAAATCTCTACTATGAGGCTGGTGAAGCACTACAACAAGTTGCCCAGAGCAGCTGTGGATGCCCCACCCCTGGAAAAGTTCGAGGCCAAGTTGGATGGACTCTAAACAACCTAGTCTAGTGAAAGGTGTCCCTGTCCATAGCAGGGGGTTTGGAAACAGATGACATTTAAGGTTCCTTCCAAACTAGGCCATTCTATGATTATCTGACTTCCATTTCCTTGAAATTAGAAGAGAGAAGAATAAAATGGGGAAATGGTGAAACATTATGTAGGAATCAAAATTCTTCAGAGTTACAGTTTATATGTGAAACCACTTTTTGCATCCTCAATGAAAAGTTTAGTACTTCATGTAAACTGTTAAAATATCAATATGAGATTTTGGTCCTTATTTAGGTTGTTTAGGTTGTTTGTGAAAAATTTTGTGCTTTGGTGTTTCCATGGTTGAGTAAAAGTTTTGATAGTACAGGATTTATAGCTAAAGGTTTTCAATAGCTGGTGTATATTGCAGTTAGCCACACTTTCAGACCCCAAAACAGTTTCTAATATGTGTATGTGAGTTGACACGGGTGGGTGTCCAGAACAACCACAAACCCAGGGCGGAAATGCAAAGAGTAAATTTATTTCATTACCTTGCTAACTGAAGGATCCCAAAGCAACAGCCAGGCAGAGACACACAAGCAGAGAATGTGGGCACCATTAGGCTTAGTCCATCCTGACAGGACAGCAATCCTAGTTTATCACCAGGCTGTTGTCCCCCCGTGCTTTTTATGATCTCTGCACTTTGATCTCTCTCCCAAGACAGGGGGTTCAAGCATGACTGTTAGAGTGCCTACAAGTCTCTGTAAACACCTATGTTATTTCCATACAGAGATTCTGTTTCCCAAAACAGACAGAGAAGCAACAGTAGTACACATGATATATGGAGTTTCACACACTGTTATTTTCCAGACCTCAACATTCCCAGCTTCAAGGTCACTTGAGTGAATCTAGCATCCTCCTTACTATTCTTCCCTTTTAACCCTTTCTTCCCAACAAGCTGAAATAGAAACAGAAGATTTCAAAGCTTTATAAGTCTCAAAGAATTTTTGACATAATATTTAATTATGTAGTTGTCCACCTCTGAAAGGAAAGACAGATACTAAGAATCAAAACAGGCGTCAGTATGTGAAAAGAGAAAAGGATAATAAGGTATGGTATTTGTTCTACCTGTTTTGGAGTCTGATGTTTCTATTTCACACCTGTCGAAAATGCATTATTTTGATATGCAAACATACCATTGTGAGAAGGTGAGATATGTGTTCAGATTTTATCACAAAGACTAATTTTCTGACTCACTACATACCTTACATTCCCAAAGAGGAGTAAAACAGAAGCATCATATCCTTTACTTCCTTTGTGAGAGCAGTATTTCAAAATTTCTGTTTTACAGTTAATGTTCACCTTTTTTTTTCTGGATTGATTTTTTTTTTCTCTTTATAAGAATTAAAAGACAGCAAAAATAACAATATCAGCTGCACAAAGCAGCTACCTTTGTATCCCTAATCTTAAGTGTGAAGCTCTTATCAGATCTCAATTTGTTTCTAACAGATGTAGGATTATGTTACATTACACTTATAGATTTTAGCAACTTTTATGTGCAAGTGCTGCTTGGTACATGACATTGCTGAGGCATTGGCTCATTTTGATAAATGATGATGAAAAAAATCTCCTTATCTTGGATCAAAACCAAATATAGTGATACTTCCATATGAATTTAAGTTTCTCTGTATTACTTGTAAAAAGTTAATAACGCTGATGGTATTATAGATGGAATTACTACAACCAGGCAGATTACTATTCAGTTCTTGAACATCTGTTGTCAGAACAGTTCATGTAGCCCAGTGTGAAAGGGAGATATACCTTGATCAGGGACAGTTTAGTCTGGAGAAGGCTCAGGGTGGAACTCATCAATGTATAGAAATACCTGAAGAAAGAGTGAAAGAGGAAGGGGTCAGTCTCTTTTCAGTGGTGCTTGGTGACAGTACAAGAGGCAAGCAGCACAAATGTCCCATATAAATATAACGAAACACTGTGAGTGGTAACACTAGCACAGGTTACTCAGTGATGTTATGGAATCTCCATCCTTGGGATTATTCAAAAGTTATCTGGACATGACCTTGGGTAAGTGGCTCCAGGTGGCCCTGCATGATGAGGGAGGTTAGTTTGGATGATCATAAGAGGTCCCTTCCAACCCCAGCCATGCTATGATTCTGTGATATTCTATGAAAATCTAAGTATTTCAAGCAAAGATAAGAAATGGCTAAGCATGACAAAGAAATACTTAAACTTACAGCAATAATTAAAAAATAATCTAATAGTAAGAAGGGATTATAGCAAGAGAGCAAAACAAAAAATTGTCCAAAAATACCTCCAGGATTCTTTTTCTGCATTCGGTTGATAATTTTAAACAGGAGTGATGCAAAAAGTTCCCATACACTGGTATAAAAACATTTGTGGCAATAAACCAGTCTTGATGAAAAAAATCCTGAAACTATACCTTGACAGAATAAAATTTTCTTTCCCTCAAGATTACTTTACTTCAAAAACATTGTTTTGATTTCACACTAGTTGCTATCTTGACTATAAATTGCTTAAATCAACTGATATTGGCAGAAAGAAAGATTATTTTGGTTTATGTTTAATGATAAGGCATAATTTATATGTTTCAAATTATAGTGGAGTATAAATTATTGTGGCCTACAATAAAGAATAGTAATATATGATTGGCACATACCCTTTCCTGGGAAAAGCTGTACACTTCCAATATTTGTGGTTTGTTTTGAGGTTTTTAGTTTCATGGGAGTTTTTTCCCCACCAGGCAGTCTTTGAATAGTATTTAAACCATTTAATGTGGTAATGAATGGATATCAATCAACTACTCCATGAATAAGGAGGAAACCTTTTCTTGAAAATCAAGATATAATTTCTCTATATGATTACAAAATAAGGTTATATTTAAAATACTGTAGTGCATCCAAATACAAAGTGATAATTTAATTCAAGACATTTTTGGTTTTGTTAGTTGAAGACTAAAAAAAAGTCCAGAAAAGAGTAAGAAAAAGGCAATAGTGAAATTATGAAAAGCTGTTCTTTATAATTTAGCAGGTGATTAGCACTTAACCAATCAACCCATGTTTTCGTGTTATCCCATGAGCTAGCAATAAAATCTGTCTTTTTTTTTGCCATTCATCCTGCACCTTGTTCCTCTTTATTTGTCACTGCATTTACTTGCAGGTATTTTTATAATAAAATAAACTGACACTTTATTCCTTCTAATACATTTTGAACATGGTGAATTTTAATAAAATTTTACAGGAATATAGGAAATTGAAAATGTCTTATATTTTATTATATCATAAAAGGGTTTATTAACTAGTCTAGAGTGACTTTTTGTACTGTATTCACAGAAATAAAAGCTGAGTATCATGTCAAACCACATTGAACAACAGAAAGCGTGTGGTGTGAAGCATCATTACAGACATCAAAACGAAGGAAAAGTTTAAGTAGTTGTGGAACTTTAGATGCTATGAGCATATCCAGCACTAAGCCCAGATTCAAAGTCGTTCAGGGAATCTAAACAAGGAAAGTAGGTAGTTTTAATTTCCCTACCAACAAAGCAGATTTGCTTTTCTCAGAATTTATCATTCATATGTGATACTGAAACAGCCTTTTAGCTTTGCAAATCTTAGATACACATTTTCTTTTCCATTCTAAGTAAATCAACATTTTAAATTTTAAAGAAGTTGCTCAACTGAAAAAAACAAAATAAAGCAAAACAGAATCAACTTTTCACCACTGAATAATGTATCCACTTTATTTTTGGCAGCTAATATTTCTTTTGAGAACTTGATTTTGTGTTTCCATTTTTCACAGCTTCTGCAAAAACTATTTACTGCAAACCTTACTGCTCACGCTCTTCACAGTATTACTTTTGACCATAAAACAAAGCAATCTGATCTGTCAAAAAAGTGAGGATTATGTAATATGAACTCCATACTGTTGATTTTTATCCATTTTCAATCATCCATATATGTTTTGAAGGACATGTTGATGTATTTATTTTTTCATTAGCAAGATAAAAGGAAATGTTAAACTTCTCCAGCATTACTGGCTTGAAGTTCTCCAGTCTTTCAAAACTGTTGAAAAAACAGATGCGAACATGCACAAAACATAGCATTCTAAGAAGTAATTGATACAACATTGATTGATAATGGTTTCATATAACCTAAACTTTATAATACTATAAATCAGGGAAAAAAAATCTTCACTTGGTTATCAGTGATGTCACATAGCAAATATAAATTAAGAAAGAAATGAAGCCTAGGATATGCAGTTTTTATTGATCATAATAATTCTAAAATAGGTTCTGTTTTCTCACCAGTGTTAATTATAAGTAGTATTTGTTATAAAGTTTATATCGATAAGGCTCTCATGGACTGCAAAAAGATAGTATTTTAAGGTTAGACTCAGTCTTCTGTATTTAGGACACTATATTGAAAAAATAACTATATTTCTGAATTAAAAAAAAATACACAGTTAATGTTCTTAAGAGCCTGTTATGGCCATATAGAAAGTGTCAGTGAATAATGACTGAATTCTCACAAACACATTTCTATAACATACATAACAATGAAATAAAGAGAGAAAAAAATTCAAAAAAAACCCAACAAACCACCAGGAACTGTGAATCGCTAACTTAATGTCTATTCTAGAGGACCAGAATATGTTAGCAGTAATTTAAGCTATTATACAATACTGTTTGTAACTTCTGTATGCAACATTCAAAAAACAAGTCGAGATCTGAAATGACAAGTTCCCAGATGGTATAGCAGAACATATTGACCAGCCAGATGAATAGAGACAGGTTTGGAGTATGTAAGAGGAGATTTATATGGAATAATAATCCTTATTATAAATGATTTTGTAGGGATTCTGCACGACTCAGACATTGCCCATGTGAGAATAGATATTATTCTCATCCTCTTTTCTGCAAAAAAACCCCACAAAATAACCTGAAGTAGTCTTTTGTCATAACACTACTGTTATTCGTATTGATGTCTCAATGAGGCTTTTTGTACAGCCTGTGTTTAACTCCTGAAATTAAACAAAAATAATAATAATTATAAAAATTAAAATATCTTCAGACCTCAAGAATAACAGCACACTGAAGACCTGACTACAGTGGAGACTCTTTACAAGCAATAGAAAAATTTTGCCTTAGACCTGCTCAAATTTATCATTGCTTCTATCATAAAATTGAATGGGAAGTTATGACAGGAAAAAAAAGGTATTGATATAAAGAGACACATTCTGCCAAAATAAAAGCAGAATCATAGAATGTTAAGGAGTTGGAATGAACCTTAAAGATCATCTAGTCCCAACACACTCTACCTTGGGCAGGGTCACCTACTACTAGACGAGGTTGCACATGGCCTTATCCCACTTAGCTTTGAAAACTGGCAGGGTTGGGGCATCCACAACCTCCCTGGGCAATCTGTTTGAATGTCTTACCACCATCACAGTAAAAAATTTCTTCCTAATATCTAACCTAAATTTCCTCTCTTTCAATTTGTATCCACTACTCCTTGTCCTCTCACTGCGTTTCCCAACAAAAAGTCCTTCTCCAGCTTCCATGTAGACCCCCTTCAGATACTGGAAGCTGCTATGAGGTCTCCACAGAACCTTCTCTTCTCCAGGCTGAACAGCTTCAACTTTCTCAGCTTGTCTTTATAGGGGAGGTGCTCCAGTCCTCTTATCATCTTTGTGGACTCCTTTGGACTTATTCCAATGGGTCCATGTCCTCCTTATGTTCGGGGCACCAGAACTGTGTGCAGTACTCCAAGTGGGGTCTCACAAGAGGGGGAGAATCACCTCCTTTGACCTGTTGGCTATGCTACTAGCCCTGGATTCATTTTGCTTTTCAGACTGTGAGTGCACACTGCTGGCTCATGAGGTTTACATCAACCATCTCCCCCAAGTCTTTCTCAGCAGGACTGCTCTCAACCACTGCTACCTCCAATGCATAGTTGTGCCTGGGATCACTGTGATCCAGGTACAGGACCTTGTGCTTCCCTTTGTTGAATTTCATGAGGTTTACATTGGCCCACTTCTCAAGCCTTTCAAGGCTCTGTCATGCCTCTGTATGGCATTCCTTCCCACCAGCATGTCAACCACACAGCTTGGTGTTCTTGACAAATTGGCTGAGGGTTTCAGAATAGTATTCTGACTTCTTTGGAGATGGAAAAGAATGGAAAAGGCAGTTCATTACTGACAATATTTCCAGAAACCTTTTAAGAAATATGAGTAGAGCCATAAAGTACATGACTGCAGAAAAAAATAATTTTGCAAAAGTAGAAGTATGAAATATTTAACAAAGATTAGAATTATAAAGCATGACAGCTCCACTCAAACCTGAGAATTAACGTATTCTATACAGAATTGAAACACAATAGCTGCATAAAATTTGAGTCTGTCAAACAGTCAGTCTGACCTTTTTCCAGTGAAAAGTGTTAAAACCTTATGATCAAAGGTATTCAGGAATCAAACCAGAGATTAATGTCTAAACGAGATTATTTTTTTAAAATAATAATTGATAATTTCATTCTTTCTGAAACTGTAGAAATTAAACTTCTATGGCAAATGATGAAAAGCAGGTAATAACATAATTGAGAATCCTCAACATGCATAAACCTCAGTAGCAAAAAAGTAACCTTAACCCTTTAACAGTATAAATTGGAAAGTATAAAATAAATTGCCTTTAATAAGAAAGTGTAAAAATATCAATTAAAATATTATTATTTAAATAGCAGGTGATTGTACAGTCTGGAAATAGTGTGGTGAAAAATACTTAAAAAGATAACTATTAAAAAGAGTAGGTGAAAAAGCACTGATTTTTTTAAACAATTTAAAATATTTTAGTTAACGAAGAATGTGGTATGGACAGAGTATTTAGATATGAATAACCCACTTAAGACTTCAGAAATTTACTTTTAGAATTACTTTAAATACGTTTAAGTTTTGCCAATTATATGAATATTTATGGTCTTGATTACAACAAATCAAATAAATAAATAATTTTTGAATTTTCACCATTATCAATGTAGTTTTTGTGGAAAGTGTTTTTTGGAAGACTTTTCAGAGATAATCAACTGTTCCTTCAGGGAAAAAAAAAACGTTTTTCTACCTTAGCCTCTACAAACAAAAGGGAGATTGACATTTTCCTGTCACTCTTGTTACTCTAGTACACCCAGAAGATGTAACTTCTTTTAGGGTATATAAGCATATAGATACAAAAAAGATATTTAACAGTTGCTAAAAGAAAGCATAAAAAATGAAGTTAATTGAACAATGGAAAAAGACAACAGTCTTTGTAAACACCAAAGATGAGTATAAACTTTACTTAACTAACTTTAGCATGTATCTATGTATCCATCTACCTAAATATATATGTGTATGTGCATATGTTGTCTGAATGTGTGTAGTTGAATAAGACATACTCCAGGAGCCCCTGTAAAATATTCCAACAAAAGATGGACAGTCAGCCTACAGGACCAAACCAGTGGGAGTCTAAAGGAACCCTCCCTCCTGAAATGTGTTAGCATGCCCTCTGTTTCCCAGCGCCTAACCTTCACACTCACTTAGGTTAAGCCAGAATCAAAGTAGAAATGTAGACAGGACGCTTGAGGAGCGTGAGAGTCTGGTAAATGGTGTGGAAGAAATTAAATAGGAATAGAGGAAAAGGAAAATACAGCGGTAAGACCTGGGAAAAAACGTAAGTCTTAACATGTTGCTTTCTACCGAAGGAGATTATATTTTTAGGGATGAATGATATAGTCTCTTAGTGCTGATGTTTGTTGATTTTAATAATTTTTTAAGCCTGTTGAATAATAAAATTTTTCAAGTAAAAATTTTCAGGTCAATTCCTAGTTAGTTGAAATATTATTTTCTCTGATGTATCAAAAAAAAAAATTAATTTGCATTCCATTAAGCACATACATATGTATAGGGCCAAGGGTCAGTGATTTTTTCCTGGAGATGACCACAATTTTATCTGTTCCCAGATAGAGGATTCATGTGATAATCATTTTGTTGCCACGATTTTATATGTGGGAAATACAATTCAATTTCCAGCCTTACTTGTAATCCAAACCATATGTATTTTCAATGAAAGCTGTGTTTATGACAACACTGTCATCAAAGCTCAAAGGTTTTTCTAAAAACATAAAATATAAATAAAATATATAACATATAGTAAAAATATAAGTAAACATAAAATATAAAATATAGCTATAAAGATCTTTAAATGTTTTGTAATTTTGTTGGGACTATTTAAAATATTGGAATAAGAAATTAAAATAAATATATTTTATTCAAATAAATAATGAATTTACTTTCTACAGTAATACAATGCAAATTATTACATAGTTCAGGGAAAAACATAACAACAAAATATATAATATATAATGGACATAGAAATAATTATTCTTCACATCTATAGACCAAGCAATGTAAACTGTATAAAAATTACTTTATGATCCATTAGGGGAATAAGAAAGAAAGCTGAAAATTTCACCATTTAAACGCATTTAAGGAGCCTCCAAAAATATCATTACTTTATCAACAATTTAGAAAATTTCCTAATGAAAAAGATATAGTAGAACCTTGTTTAGAGGAAAGGAATTAAACAAGCTCAGAAGGAAACTTCCAGCTCCACTTTCAATTAAAAAATGTGGGCAATCTGGACCTCACATTCTGGTGACACACTGATCTATATGATACTTGTAATTTTGAACTTTTCGTTTTTTCTTCCATTATTTCTGACAAAACCCCAAAAGTTTCTTTTTACTCCTCCTTAGACAACATGAGAAAACTTGAAATCTCAGTTTAATGGCACTTGAAAACTATTTCCCACTTAAAGCGTAAATCAAAATCTTTGCTGTCATTAAAATGATATTTCCCACATTTGTGGGAATGTGCGGAAACCATTTAAAATAAAATGTGTCCCAGTCTACATGCAACTGAAAAAATAGCTCAGAAATGCAAATTGCCACAGTTACTGTAGCAAAGAGCTGCTACTTTGCAGAAGCAAACTTTCTCCAGTACCTCAGCTCATGGTCCTATGGGGAGCCATGCTGTGATCAGCTTTTTGGAATGGTTTTTTCACAATTAATGGGAATGATTCCAAGATTTTTGTCTTTGAGAAAGATCCAGATTATCTTCAGAGAGGATTTAAGGACACTCTGCATCTATACATGAAGCTATAACAGAAGGCACCTATGAATCACTCTTGGGAAATTATGCAATGGCTTTGTAATACTTGGGATGGGCAGTATAGTGGTAGGTTATGAGTGAGGAAAAAAAGGAATTTAGAGACTTGTGAGTGGGAAAATACAACATGTCCCTTTCCTGTGAAACTGTCAGAGAAGGAACGAAGAGGCTCTGACTCTGGAATTTGGGTAGAAAGAGAGTGAGGTCCCATAGTCTTAGTTTACAAAGCATATAGCTCTTATTGCATAGAGGAAAATGTATTGCCTTTATTTCTAAATATGTTGGTTTCTCTAGTAACTCAAAGAATATAAAATAGTACAATTTATTGCTTGAAAGGGAACAGATATATTGAACTTGTATCAGGATTAGTATTTTATTTAGATTTTTAATGAGAACATTACCATATCTAACTTAGTGGCAATATTTTCAAGAGATAGAGGCAGAAACTGTATACTTCTCTCCTCACAATACAGTAAGAGTTCTAGCTGGTACAGCATTGAAAATAAAGGTGCACAAGCTTTAGGTATTGTCTAAGTGAGTTAGAGACCAAGAATTTGAATTTTCAATGTCTGGAACTTTATTAAAAAATTTGTTTGTTTGTTTTGGTTTTTTTCAATATGCAATATGCAGCACTTAGTTTTTTCTTTCTAAATCATCAGTTACTTCATATTGTTTTGTTCCTGTTAATCAGTAATCTCCTACAAATCTATGTATTAGAGTCATTACCTTTCCGATATGTAGTAATATGTGCTGGACATGACACCGTAATAAGAATGGCAAAAGATTTTTAAATTAAGAAATCTTAACTTAAGGAATATTAAATTTTCTGGTCTATTTTGTACATCCTTCTGAAGCATGAAATTATACTAAATATCCGATATTAAAGGAAAAATAATTCTTTTTTGACCAGTAAGAAAACTGATGCATAACATCTTGTCGCTTTTAATAATTCATAATGATATCTTGAAGTATCTGTTATACCTTTTGAACTAATCATATGCTCAGATCTAAACCCCTGACCCTAAACAAACCACCCCCCCAAAAAGCCAAACTCTGTAATGATAGAAAAAACACAAGCAACACAACCTCCCTAACACCACAGAAACTATGAAAAGACCAGTATATTTCATGACATTTCAAGTAATATACTATCTATCTGCTCTCATTTAAAATTAATTTAATACTGTGAAATGATTAATTTAGAATTACGTATGGACTCATGACAATGGAACTGCAGCTCTTTTCAAGTAGAAAATGGAAACAAAAAATGTTTTTTAATACAATTTAAATCATTCATGATCCATCTTAATCCAAAGATAGATCAAACAGTTCCTTAACACACATGTATTTTCAATTTTTTGTTAGTAGACAATGAAATATGGGGCATGGAGAGGGAGTAGGAAAGTTAAAAAAAAGGTCTAGTTTCTTGTAAGTTGTTACTCAGTGTTAGCTCATTCATGTCTCTGAGAAACCATTATTACAGGCTGCAAGTTAGGGTAAAGCTTTATATATATAGTCTTCTTTTCGTTAAATTAATATAGCTTGTTTGAAAAATACTTCAAGTCACCTCAGTCTACCATTTTAGTAGTAAAATGCAGAAAAATAATTAAAATTTACAAGTGTTTCTGAAGACATTACTTATTAATAAACTTTTTTTTCAGACATTTTGTAATGTACTGGGTATCCACATGTATCACCCATGAGACCTATGCCAGTCAAAAATCCACTCTCCTTTCAAACTGCAATATTCATTCTTACATTATTTATGTGGTTTATAAAATACAGTCTCACTGAATTGTAGTATGCGATGTTTTTCAGATGACTTAATTATACCTGAAGTACAAAAACCACTATTAAATATTTGTGGGTTTGAACTTTTTCTTTCTTAATAGCTTCCCAGGAGTAATATTTGGGACAGAGAAATCTTCTGATAAATTTAATATCAATCATGACAATTCAAGGCCAGGTTGGATGTGGCCCTGAGCTATCTGATGGGTGATATCTGCCCGTGGTGCCCATGACAGGGGGGTTGGAACTAGAATCTTTAAGAGGACTTTCCACCCCAAACCATTGTGTGATCCTATAATTGCATACTCCTTTACATTTTTCCGTCTAGACTGTAAGACAAAAACCAGTGTAAAAGCAAGCCTCCACTGAAAAATGAAATTCAGTTGTCTTTGTATGACCATATTTTCCTCTGTAAAAGCAAAGGAGCAATGGGAATTTCTGTATATCTGAAATTCAGATTTAGATTATTTATATTACAGTCCACTGCATGAGATTAAGTTTAAAAAATATTTTGTATTATATTAACTTATTTATTTAACTTAATAGAAAAGTAATTCTTTTCAAGATGGCTATTTCAAACATGTGCCTCACACATCAGGTTGCAGGACAAAGTCCAGCTGACCAAATGCATCACCAGGTTTTAAATCAACAGTAGGCATATTCAAGACTATAATTTCATTCTTGAAATGGTATGTTAAGCAAAATCTATAAAAGTGTAAATTTGCATAAAATAGATTGCCTTCATTACATGGACTGTAAATATACAAGTGCATAATTAGGAATTTTTAAAGAGTTCTAACTGAAAGATTAGAAAGATCACAGGAAACCAAGCTGACAAGTGTGATCAATACTCATTAATATCAATGGATTATGTGTGACTGTGCCAGTAACTAACATTTATATGAGTTAGTATGGTCACATACATTTTAAAGTACACACCTCAAATACCAGAGACAGCAGAAGTTTTAGATACATTTAATCCATCAGTTATGGACTGGAGATATAAACATCCAATTGTCATTCACAGAGGCACCAACAGGACAGGGAACACATCACACATTTCTGTAAGATGAAGATAAGTGCATAAGCCACAGTGATGGAGATAAGAAGCTTTGATTTCTGGAGGGCTTTTTTCAGTACAAAAAAGGTATTGGAAGCAGTTTGTTGAAAGATAAAGCATAATTAGATAAAAGAGAAGAAAAATAACCCCAAGCTTGATGCAATTTATAACTTAATTCTGAAGAACTTTTCCAACAGAAGATCTCATTTCCCAAGTGATGAGCACTTCTGTACTGCACAATACTTCCCCTGATTAACTGATTAACTAACTTGTTTTCAGAACATGAGCAAAAATTAGAATTGTTAATTACTCTGAATTAACAAAGGTAATTAATGTATCCACAATAGGCAATAACTCACAAAAATGCTGAAAAATGTATTACTTGAATATCGGAATTAAGAAGACTAGGTGCAAATTTTCAATTTTCTGACACCTTGCATAAGTATGTTACGGTAAACCTGTAATAATGTTTTCCTAATAATTAATTACAGTCATATCTCATATCAAATTCTGCCCTCAGCTCACTGATGAAGAACTTCTTAACCTTGTTGCTGCAGTATCAGAGATTGGAAATGTTGGCATACAGTTGAGGCCCTAAGCCATAAATCTTAGTGAGAATAATGAGGATTAGATATCTAAGTACCTTCTGCGAGGTGTTGTAAGAATTCACATCATGTCTACTCTTGAGCAAAGGAATATGGTACAAAGGTTTGAGGTACAATGCACAGTACTAAGCAGATGTGTTAGCTCATCTCTTTGAACTATCATACCACTGAATAAAAATTAAAAAGTTCTTCCTGCACTCTGTAGGATAAAGAAACACAAACTTTGAAAAGAAGAAAAAAAATTCAACATAGAAATGTGGAGCAATGTCTCTTATGAGCATAAATAGCTCTGCCTCTTCTGGGGAAGGATAGAGAGCCAGCTGCTCATCCTGTCATTCATCCTGCCTGTGTTCTAGGATGTGAGGGTAGTCTACCTCTCTGAGAAGGGATTTAAAGCAACACTTTATGTGGCAGACAAGTAAGGACAAGAAGGACCTTGATTAACAGAGAAAGAGCCACTGTGTTACACATAGCTCATTATCTGAAAAAAATACTCCCAAGGAATCTCAAAAAAACACAGTGACATTTTTTTCAAATGCAATGATGCAACAAAATAGATCCAGAGTTGTTTATTTAAATTACTAGCTGTAATTATTTCATGCATTAAAAGCATTTAATTTGAGACTGTTACTACGACAGTCAGGCCTAAACTCATTAGAGTGTATTATATTTCATTTAAAAGATAAAAGTAGAACATATTTGTTGCCAAAGCTTTAAAGAAATCAGACTAGTGAACTAGTAAAAGTCACTGGGTATGCAGACAGAAGCAGTCTGTTGAAGTGCTAAACTACTTCTGACAGCATCTGTTACTTCTCCAGGTGCAGAGAGAACATTTTATTTATTCTAAGTTTTCTGAGTAGATCAATTCATTGACTAGTTTGCACAGACTTGAGGAACTGAACTGGAAAGAAAAAGAAGGAAAGCAATTTGTAGGCTATGCATAGGGACTGAGAGAAATAGTGATATATACTGATCCTAAAATCTTAGGTGATAAAGTGACCAGAACTGTTATCTGATCCTCCATTAGCAGTCTAAATATACTATAAGGAACACAGAAAAACACCTGCATTTCTACCAAGTTCTTTAATCCCAAAAAACAACAATCCACTCCTCAAACATATCACTCTTCGCGTATTTCAAGTACTTCCTATGCATTTTCTCTTCAGTCTTTTCCTTAGGTTTGAAACTATGTACAAAATGGTTGTTGCTTTCAAATGATACCGAAAACTCACGAGTTATATTGACGTAATTTCTTCACTAAAGTCCCCAGCAAAGATGCCAATGAATAACAGTGATAGGACAAGACTGATTTCAAGAGTCTGTAAAAAGTAATTGATTGAGATGTGAATCTGCTGATGTAAAAATATTATATCATTTTTTAACTGTGGTATTAGGAAAGGAAGTTCCATGTGCCAGAAAAAGACATAAATTTCAAAGGAAGAGAGAAAAAAACATGTATTTAGAATGAGGCTCAAATCAGAATGAATGGTCTCACTCTCTGAAAGATGCCAAAATGCCCAAACCTAATGGATCTTTAATATGAAGTGAACAGGAAAAAAATAGGTTACTGTTAGAAGTATATCCAAAAACTTACTGAGAGCTGGAAAAATAACGTGAGTAGAAAAAGTTAAATGTTGTCACAGTTTGTAGATAGTAATTTAACATGTTCTCAGACTAGTTAAAATAGTCTCAGAAGACCAACAACCCTCACCAGAGTATATGGAATATAAACTTGGATCACATACAGTCTGAAAGCACTAAGAGAGCTCTGACATTAATTAAGGGTATTTAGCAATGATCTTTAATAAAGAAGTCTACTGAACTGAGGGTAGAAATGAGGTAATTTTGTTTAGATGCCAAAAGCAATTGGTGACATAAAAGCCATGAATATCCTTTAGGGTAACTTGCTTTTAGAGAAAATTTTGTTATGGTAAACCCTAAAGATAGTAAATAATGTTGATTTGTGAAGCGGTCAATAAGAGAGAAATACGGTGCACCTGGGAAGGTAAAGAATTGCAAATAATCAGAGCACTATGATAAGGAGCAGTCAAAAATGGAGAAACTTGTAATGAAAATATAGGTAATGGTAGTGTACTGAGTCAGGAATTTGTGCTGGTGGAGTCAAGTCTGGTTGTCTTCCCTTTTCCAGAGCACATAAGTATAATCAAGAGCATATTTAAAAGCAATTGTGTATATCAATTGCTCAATTTTTAACAAAGATTTTTTTTTTCTGTACAAAATGGTGGACTTATTCCAGTGCAGTGAAAATGATGTTTACAGGTGTTCAGGTTTAAATACTACTGGTGTTTTTACTAAAAAGCCGAAAATCCAATAGAATCTCGATAAAAATATAGCAACATACACGTCATTGTGATTTATCTATTTACATTCTATTTATAATTTATATTTAATAATAAATTAAAATTTATACATAATATGTATTTAGAGATATATATATATTTGTATAGAATATATAATTTATATATAATAAATTATAATTTATATTTCCTTACACTATATGTTTGATACAGCTTCATTTTTGTTATTGTGTTGACTGTCATTTTTTCTGCCTTCTTAAAAGGAGAGAGATTTTAACTATGACATATATTCTTGAATACCACTGTTAGACTTTGTTATGTGGGTTTTTTCAGTTACTTATATTGTAACTTGTATTAGAGATGGTCAGCCTCCCACTGTCCACATCTGCTTTCAATTCACAAACAGTTGGTGTAAGTCATGCATCATCAGCCTTTTGTTTGTTTGCCATTCTGCATCATCTGGGAAGCCATTATATGAAGTAATAGAAGCAGAAAATAGGTACAGTTCCTCTTTAAATTTTCAGCAGGGATCCTGCTTTTTGTAACTTCTGTAAATTGCACCATCAAATTGCATATGTTGGCCTGTTGGGTGCCCCTAATTAAATAAATAAGGAAAAGTGCACATAAACTTCATGACCTGACTAACTTACTAAAACATCCAGTGAAATAAAACAGCAGTGCTTCCCAAATTATTATTTTTTTTTTAAATATTTGTCTCATTTCAACCAGGTTAAAAATTGGTAAGCTATGTAGAAACACATGTATATCATGCTAATTATATTTATTGTCACAAGTGCACACTACATATAAAAAACATCAAGTTCCCTTTGGCTCATACCCTTCCTTCTTCAAACATGAATTGGAAAATATCTAAGTAATTTCAATGACTTGTTGAAGAGAGATGGTAAATTTCCTCAGAAGAAGAAAAAATTGATCAAATAAGAAAAGTGGGCTAAATTAGTACCTTACTGTCATAGTTTCAGCTATGGAGTTAATTTTCTTCCTAGTAGCTTATACAGTGCTGTGTTTTGAATTTCATATGAAAGTAATGTTGATATTACACTGATGTTTCAGTTGTTGTTAAGTAGTGCTTACTCTAAATCAAGGACTTTTCATCTTCCTATGCCGTGCCAACAAGCAGGTGCAGTGGAATTCAGGAGGGAGCATGGGCAGGGGAGCTTATCAGAACTGGCCAGAGGAATATTCCATGTCATAGAGCATCATGCTCAGTATATAAATTGGGCATAGTTGTCTGTAAGGGGCTGATCACTGCTTGGGGGTGGAGCGGGCATCAATCAGCAGGCGATGAACAATTGTGTTGTGCATTACTTGTTTCTTGGGGATTTTTCCTCTCTCTCCCTCTCCTTTTTATTATAATTTTATTATTATTGCTGTTGATATTTTTATAATTTACTTTTTTCTTTCCAATTATTAAACTGTTTTTCTCTCAATCCATATGTTTTACCTTTTCCTGATTTTCCTCCCCATCCTGCTGGTGGGGCAAGGAGTGAGTGAGTGAGTGAGTGAGTGAGTGAGTGAGTGAGTGAGTGAGTGAGTGAGTGGATGGCACTTAGTTGTCAACTGGGGTTAAATCATGACAATTATGAATTTTCTTATGCATTTCCTTACAAAGTTGCTTTTGCGAAATATCCAGATTGTTTAAAAAAAAAAAAAATCAAAAGGAAACAACACGAATATAAACTCTGTAGGAAAAACATCCTAGGGTTTTGCTATGTGACTAATTCCCTGATACAAAGTATGATATAGCATATTTGCTTTTATTTGAGAAAGAACTGAGAAAACAGTGGAACCCATGTGTATTTGACTTCTTTTTTTCTGAGCTCAGAGAAAGGACCATAATTTGACCTCTAAATCACAATTATAGAGAGGTACTTTTTTTTCTTTGGACAAATATACATATTTTTTTCTGAAGTAAAGTTTAGTAGAAAATAGTGATCCACTTGGAGTGCTGGGACAGATGGGGTAGTGACATGAAGGATGAAGCCATCAACACTGAACCATACTGCTTTATGATCAGCAAATTTGAGCTCTGAGGATTTTTACAGCATAGTATCTACATTTCTGGAGACTTTCCATAGAGAAATTAAAAATAAAAAGCTTGGAAGAAGTTATAAATGAGTGGAATTGGAATTGGTATTCAAATAACCAATATTTCATTATTTATTCCCATTTTAAGTCAGAAAATAAAGTTATTCTTTTCCCCAACTTGAAATCTGAAAATTTTTATGAACTAAATGTCATTCACAGCTGTTCTGGTTCCTTAATTTGAAGCAAACCAAGCCTCTATGCAGGATTTACAGTGTTTTGTTCTGGTTGGATCGACCGAAAATTCTGTGTAGAAGGCAAACCTGTGACCTTAAAGATGAGCTAACCTTCTCACAGAAGGCTTTGTCCAGAAATGCTTGGGCCAAGGAAGTAGGTACATCTCTTGAGCACATGAATTGCAGAGTAATCTTCTTACTAATATGACATATCTGTTTGGCCTCAATGCAGACATTAAAATCAGTAGAAAGAAGTGCATATTGAAAAAAAAAAAAAGCATCTATATATTTCTGTATATTTATCCTTAAATAAATTAGGCAGCACCTCAGAAACAACTATTGTTTACCCTCCTCAACCGAGTTCACCTGATTAGCTAAGATTGATAGAAATAGAAAATTAGGCAAGATTAGTCTACTTTCAGAGTAACCATATGAAAAACAGAACAAACCAAACAAAAACAAACCCCCCTCTCCCTGAAAAAAAAATCCAACCCAACTAAAAAAAACCCCACCAAACCCTAAAAAATCTAAAAGTCTGTAATTTGAAGTGCCTTTAACGCAATGAACCATAAATCTCTGTGTGCTTAGGTATGACTGAATGCCTTAAATATGAGATTAGGCATACTTGGTCTGTGGCATTAAAAGCACTCTATTTGTATTAAAGTAAAATTAATTTTCAGCGAAATTAATACATTTTGTGTATCACAGTTCTTGGTTCTTCCTGCATGTTTCATGATAGCTTTGTGGTAGCTTATTAAAAACTTTCATCACAGGATTCTGAAGTCTCCACTGTACATACTGGTGATGAATAATACATTAGTCACAATACTAGTCACTGTTTCCATATATTGTTTTTAAGGGCCTTAATATGTGGCTTTTCATTTTGGAATGAAGCATATTCCTATAAAAGATAATATACCTGCAAACAAAATAGTTTTAAATTATTGAGTTTAATGGAGTTTAACTCTTTTGATATTAGATAGGTAATGTAATCAAATAAATCTACAATTTCACATAATTAAAAATGCATTCTAAATGTTATTTTTGTTTGGATTGACTTTTTTTTTTTCTCAAGACTACTTTCATGAGTTCATTTACAGACATAATCATGAGTGAATGTGACTTCTTTTATAGCTAAGGCAAATGAAGCATATCTTCAATTAGAAACTTTTGAAAATGTACTGTGGTAGCCTACTGAGAATGGAATTGCTTTTCTTCACAGCTTCACACCCACTTCTCTTTAGAAGATCAGGGCTGTAGATAAGTGCTGTAAGTGCAATATTCTTCTCTTCAAATATTTTCAGGCACTGGGTGCCTATCTGATGTGTGGTTGGGTATGTTTCACAAATATATAGGGGCTTGCTTTACTTTAGGTAACCATATTACTTTTGTTAGGTTTTCCCGTAAAATATAATAGCTATTTATATAGGCATAACTGTAACAACAAGCACTCCATATATAGGTAGAAGCAAGTTTCCAAACTGTTTGTCATGCTTCAGCAGGAACTCCCTTTGCAAGGTGGACAGCACAGCAGTTCCCAGAGTGGTCGCGCTCCAGTAAACTTCAACTCTTTCTTTCTACACCTTTATGTAAATTATTTCAATTTCTGATTTGGTATATATTATTCATAGTCATAAAATGAATGTATTTCAAAAACAGAAAGATCACTTATAGCTGAAATGTATTTAAAAAGAAAAAAGAGAAAAAGACTTTAACAATACAGAGGTTTATGTTCTTATGACAGGCTCGTACTGGCAGTTGGAATCATTACAACACAGTAAGACATAGTAAGATAAATTTAGTGTCAAGAAACAAATTACAGTTAAAGAACAAAACCCCACTGATACTCTCACAGAAGAATTACCTAACGAAGCTTTAAAAAACTTTCATGGATAACCAATAATTAGGGTTTTTATAGAGTTACTTTAAATTCTCTATGCATAATCCCTATGTATTTTCTTACATGCAGTTACTTTTACTTATTAAGCTACTGCTTTACAAAAAAGAAAAAAAAAAAGGAGAAGACAATACTAGCAATCTGAACTGTCAGGATACAGCTGCAATACTTTTGTTGTATTTTTTTTTTCCCTACACAATTCCTGTACACAGTTAGGAACATCAAGAACAATTCCAGTAGATTACTGTGTATGTGACCTACCTGTTTGAGCAGCTCAGGGAGTTCAGTAGCATGGCTGTGGATAAACACTGTCAGTTTGTCAGTTGACTGCAGAGAAAAAATGACAAATTTTGACATTATTTAGTGTATTAGTACAGATGTAATCACAAATATCAGTCTGAAAAAGGTGGTATAAAGTCTGTCAGTCGAGTATAAAGATGTTTAAGTCCTAAGTCAACAATCTTTAAGTCTTTAACAACATGGAGTACTAACATAGTATTAATAGTATTAATATCACATGGAGTTTCCAATCAGCTCAAGATTGCTATTAAAATTAAAAGCCCAAACAAAAATTAAAGAAAGCTAGTTCTTCCCTTGCATCAGAAAGGTCCTTTCTATATAAAAAGAAGTTGTATTTCAAAGAGAGATAATGAACAAAAGATTCTATAAATTCCACATTTAATTCTCTGAATCAGTTCACATACCTCTATTTCTGTATTTTATGGTTGTTCCTCTGCTGAGCATTAAGATCCTTCTGTTTTGGTACTGATTCAGAGAATTAAATGTGGAACACTTCAAAAGTGTTTAAGAGAGGAAAAAAACTAAGCCCTCTTATTTAACTAACAGTAAAGGAATGCATAGCATAGGCATTTTAAAAACAATTGGTAAGTAGATCATTGTGAATTGCTGGCCTGCAGAATTAATCTAAGTGATGTAAAAATAATCAAATCTGAAATTTGGGTTATTTTTCTGAGCATAATTATTTTATTGTAGTGTTAAACAATCTAGTTAGGATAAAAACGATAGTTTACAATAAAAAAAATAATTTTTCATGTCAAAGAAATGAAGGATGGATGGGAAAAATTTATCTTAGATCTCTCGTCAAAACTAATATTCATAAAGCTGTATTTCATCATCATATCTACATTGCTGTTAAAGTGAGAGAATAGGCCTTAGGAGCTTGAAGCTAAATTAAATCAGCCATCCAAAGAACATTTTTCTATAAGATTTTTTTTTATTATAATTGTGATTATTCTAGCACATAGCTGTACATAAAAATTATTTTCTCCTTCTGAATCAGAAGAACAGGCAATAATTCTTGTTTTAGGCAAATTCTAGAAATAAAAATACTTTCATATGGGAAGAGAGAAAAAAAGGAAAATAAAAAAAATAAAAAATAAACCAAAATAAAATATGAAGGGGAGGGAGGGAGGGGAGGGGAGGGGAGGGAGGGGAGGGGAGGGGAGGGGAGGGAAGGGAAGGGAAGGAAGGGAAGGGAAGGGAAGGGAAGGGAAGGGAAGGGAAGGGAAGGGAAGGGAAGGGAAGGGAAGGGAAGGGAAGGGAAGGGAAGGGAAGGGAAGGGAAGGGAAAGATAGGCATGGTAGATGATAAAAATTATTTAAGTCATCAGTCCAAATTTCTTGTGTTTTTGTAAAAGCTCTAACCTACAAAACCACAGTTAGCATGTATGTTTTAGCACCATAACAGCAAGACAAATCACTTCAGTTTAAGCTGAAAGTGCAATTCTGAAATATTCTCACTATTTACCACTATAAGCCTTTTCAGAACTTGTAAGGCATACTGCTTCTGATTTCTTAATGTTTACTGTGAAACAGAAATCATATTGAAGACATATTGAAGGTGCTCAAACTATCCAGGAAACCATTCTGATCATCACTTAATGTTCTAGTTTATTCTAATATATATATATGATGATCTTTGAGCCTCTTTTTGTGATCTTCTCTGCATAGTAGAACACAGTAAAGTTACAGGAAAAAAAATCAGCTGTCTGACCCTCATCTTTCTTGAACTACCTGCAGTAAAACAGCATCTCTTAACCTTATTTCATCCATTTAATAGCTGTGATTTTTAAATCAATTCTAGGAAATTAAATTAATCAAAATTGGATTCTTCTAAGAGTCACAGTTTCAGATGGTTTTCAGGCGATGCTTATGCCCTATTTTGATGATAATAATACCTGTTTAAACAGGCTTTTTGTTCTATAGCAGCTATTACAAAGACTGATAGCTTGACTCTTAATGTTCACTCTGTTAAGGTTGATGACAGTAAAACTATAATGAGGATTGAAGGATTGGATGTAATAGTTTCTAAATATTTCTTAGGCTAAGCAATATTTTGGGGTACTTTTAAAAGAAGATTCATTGAAACTACTTCCCCTGCTAATTCAATAACAAACATCTTTTTTTTTTTTTTTTTATGGAGCATTCATGATCTATATTTCTAGATGCACACACTGGGTTTTAGAAGTATTGATACAGAGGCTGTTGTAAAGTGCTGAAAACATTGAAAGGACTGTGAACTTGAGCCATATGAATTTAATACTCTACACCACTGAATATCACTGAATATGCTGAGTTGGAAGTGACCCACAAGCATCATCGAGTCCAACTCATTAGCCCTGCAATGCATTAATACCTAGGGTTTTAATTTATTATGAATCAAAAAGAATTAGAGAAAAGTATTAGATGGCTCTTAAATGTGAAAGACTGGAAGTGGAATTGCATGTGCACCCTGAGGAAGTCCAGATGCTAGAGCTAAACTTAAACACCACAAGAGGTTCAGTGCTGATCAGGAACCCTTGTAGAGGGAGGAAGCTGCCTCACCACAGGCTCCTGCTTCCTTTGAAGGATTATGCAAATGCTTCCCTGGTTTCTGCAGAAGGAAGTTGTGTGCAGCAGATCCACAATAATTAGTGTTTTCTGTTTCTAGTTTCCTTTAAAAAAACCTGTTCAATACTGTAGAAAAAGTGAAGATTTGCAAACGTTGAGGTTGGACAAAGAATCATCTGAGCTTTGAGGGTTTGCCTAGCTGTTTGACTGAAATATTGAGAAGAAATTTTGTTAAATTAAAATGAGAAAAGGAAAGAAATGTCAGGATGGTGCAGGATAGGAAACTGGCATATATTGTCTCTGAGGAGAACCCCACCTGTCTCCAGTGTATAATTTTTTTTGAAAAAAAAAAGCAGAGTTTCTTGTTTTATTATTTCCATTTCACAAAGACAAAAAAGGCAAAAACTTTGTACTACATTTACCTCAAATAAATTGGACAGAAAGCAGAGTTTCATTTTGTAAAATTTAGTTAGTATAAATCTAGTTCACAATTTCTTTTGTGAACCACCAACCTTCCGAATTCATAGACAAACAATTACAGATCTAAAATTCATTCTGTAGAAGTTATTTCCTACAAATACCTCATATTCATTATTGTTTTATTTTGTTGCTTTATAAGTATTGAACTCCTTAATCTGGAAGCAAATATATTTAAAATATTCACTGCACAAGAACAAGCAAGGATTTCACAGTTATTTGTAGATTGAAATGGTGGATTGTTTAAATGTAAGTTGGCACTCATTTCTGTTAAGTATGCTGCAATTGTGTTGTAGCAAAGTTAGAAAAATACCTCATCATAAATTTATAATGTAAGTAAAGCATTAACTAGTCTCTAAAAGTTTTGCTTAAAGGGACATTCTAATATAAACATGTAACTGATAAGTTTAATAATATTTGTGTTCCCTTGCTAATAGAATCATAGTATACAATCCATAACATTTGCTTCAGGGTGAATAGTTTGATATAAAATGCATATGTAAATCACATAAAGAAATTGTCAGAATAGGTTTACATGAAAATTGAATCACATTAGTTATATTAGGAAAGGCACAATGTCATTTACCATATGCCTTGCCTTGTGAAATTCAGTTAGAGTATTTGGCAAAGCTGAACAGTTCAGAAGCTACATAATTAATATCTGCATCAGTGCTTGCCTGTAGGCGTTGCTTGGGGAAATTTTAACATAATCTATACCTACTCATTACTGTAATATGCTACCAAACTATATTAATGCTTATGTACATATACATTATAGAAATATATACCATAAATATACATCACTCTTAAAAGCCTGTTATTTACTAAATAAAGCTACCTAATTGTTAAGTGTTTAAGTTTAATTTGTAATATTTTTTATTGATTAGAAACCAGACTATTCATCTGTCATTTCCTTGTCACAAAAGACACAAAGAGGAAGATGACATGGAAAATAAAAGACTGGAGAAAACAGGAGCAATTATAATGGAGAAAAGAACAAGAGAAGGGATCCAGAACTAAATGGAGAAAACACAGAGAAATCACTTTAGATAGAATTTAGATGGAAATAGCAAACTAGACTGGGAGATGTGTTAAAGTGGAATGACAAAAACCACCTTTTTGTTAGCTGTGTACAGTCCTCACTTTCGTCTTTACCTCAGCTACTATATGCCACGGTGTGATATGTTCTTTTGCAAAGAAACTCAATAGTTCTGACTTATTCAAGCATACAATAGAACAATGGTAAAGGTTCACTCCCAACACTATTTTTTTTTTCACAAATATTTGCAAAGAGTTGCCTTTTGCACATGCTTAGGTATACTTGGAAACTTAGCTTAGCACCTTCAGGAAAAGGGAATAAAGAAATTGTGTAAGTGCCCTGCAAAGCCTTTCATGCATGCGATAAATTCAGCATCAAGAGGAATATATGAGAATACATTAGTGCACTCAATCAATTTCTTTGAGTTGGGCTCTGGGGAGTTTATTTTTAAAGTGGTGTGCAGGAGGTCTTCAGTACTCACTGACATTTTGCTGAGGTATATTGTTAATAAATAATTTGATTTGTGCACACATGTGCCTTACATGGCTTTAAAGATTTATTGCTTAATGGTTGATTTAACTTAGCAGGTGAATTGAAACAGGGTGACATGGGACCACTGCAGCTAAGTACAAGATGGTAAATTTATCACTGCACAAGCTGTATCTTAAATGTTAAACCTATAAACCCACAAAATTGTCTAATTTTAGACCTAAAATGAGATAGTTAAACTAACATACTTGTTTCTATAGTGTCCTTATGGTTTAACTAGAATAGAGAAAAACAAAGTGAAGAGAGCAAAAAACTCCATTAAAGATTGATGTAGAGACAGAATTTATCAGTAAAACTAGATGACACAGCTAACCTCATCAAATCTGCCAAAAGGAGTGGTTTTGCCCTCTTCCATGTCTTTCCCTGTGTCAGCATTCACATTTGTCTGACCCTCCTCGATGGTCTTGTTCGGGAGTTAAACCACTGTAAAACAACTTACTTGTTTGCTGAATGAATCCCCTGCTCTGACCCAGCTCACTGAGCAGCAGACAGATGTCAATGCCACATGAAGGAAGCTGGGAGAGCAGATTAGGGAAGTAGGGCAGCTCGATGCTAGATCAGCATATGTGGTCTTCCAGATGACATGTTAGAGGTTCTCCCTCATTCACACTGTTATATGAATTTGAGTTTTCCAAAGTTAGGCTGTCTCTCAGATTTAAACAGCTGCACAAAAGCAAGGTCCTGTTTGCTTCAGCTTCTATTGATGGCCTTGTTTCTCACAGTTTTTGATTTTAGTGTTCCATCCATACCCTTTTTCATTCTGAAGACTCTAACATCCTTCCCAGGTCACTTTCAAGTTGTGGCCCCAAAATTCACAAATTTAAACCACAAAGTGAAAATATCTACATTAATTATATGTCCAAATAATTTTGGGGTAGATTTAGTTTCTAGTTCTTGCTCACTTATGTTCTAAACATGTCTTTATTTGTTCTTATTCCTTAATCCAAAAATCCCATTTAACTAACATTGTTAACAGAAATGACAGCAAAAGCTGTTAAGAAGAAAGTTGTTAACAACCTTTTTGCCAGGATGATTTTTGTCTTAGAGTCATCTGCTGTTTCACCTGATGATTTGAATTAAACTGTTGGGTTTTTATTCTATAAATTTTCCCTCCATTCTCCTTATTTCTGGGAATCATTAGAGTTTGAATATTAATAATAATATAAAATAGCTGTCTTTATTCAAGGGTGACTGTTCTGTCAAGTGAGTTATCTAACATGTAGATGAAGTGAGGATGCCAGTGATAAGTGCTTTACTGCCTACTTGGGAGACTTACCCTACAATAAAGAAGTATTTCTGCAGTTATGAAGTAATGTGTTAATGATCAAAAAGGTTTTCCTGTGTTTTTTTTAGCTATGAACTCTACTTTTCTTCTTAGTACCTCACTACCTGTAAATAACATATCAACTCAAGACCTAACACACGAAATGTTATGAGAAAAAGTTATTTTCGTAATCTATATAGAAAGCAGAAAAGAGTCTCACTTCTATTTCTTTGTACTTACTAATTTTCATTGTGTTAAATTCAAGCAGAAACAGTTTTCTACACTCTGTTTTAATGGTTACATTTGCAATTTTTGACCAAAAGGCCATTAGAAGGAGGAGTATATAGAAAAAAGTCTTGATTTTTTCCCATTGTGATAGCATAAATTATACAAGTTTACAGGTTCTTAAACTACTACTTCACTAATGAATGTTGACCCCAATAATGTTACACTTAAGCATCAAATGGGCCAGCAAAACTGCTATGATATCTTCTCTTTCTTCAATACGTTTGACTTGTGTTCTTTCTAAAAGGAGAGGAAGCACGAATATAAGCAGGGCAGAAAGTAAACAGTCAACAATTTGAAGAGTTGTCAAGTGCTTTGAAATTGAAATCTTTGCTAAAGTAATGCTTGTCAATGTAATAATTTTGAAATAACTGGGTCTTCCTTGCAAAAGGAGTCTACAGAGTCTACCAGTCTACAGCACGAATGAAATGAGAAGATGTTAACCTGCAATGTTCACTATAAAATATTTTTTCATTGTTCAACTACAGAGACAATAATTCATCAATTAAATCAGGATATGTAAAGGTTTAGTTGACAAACATGTAAAAAGGGCATTAATTTAAATTAAAGAAGAACAAAATTTGAAAAATACTAAGAAAACTTTAATTAAATTACAAGAACAATCTACTTAAAATATCTGCAAAATGACAAAACAAAAATATAATTATAAGAAAAAATATACTAAATAATACAAGGTTCATTTCTCAGAAGATAAGAAATGCTGAAATTGGTTTAAGCGACTAATCTAAGTAATTTTAATTTGTTACTAGTGAACAAAGTTGTGTAATTGTGTAATTATGCCATTTTATGCTAAATTTTTGTGAACCTTGCTTGTTAACCAGTGACCAATATGGACAAAATGAAACATAAAAAAATAACTTCTACACAGAGCAAATATATCTTCACATCATTTTCTGTGATGCACCTTAGCAGTTCATAGCTAGTGATAATTTTCTTTTTACAGTTCTTTCTGTGTCATGAAGACAGTATTATCTTTATTTTGCAAACATAGTTCAGTATTCAAATAAATTAAACTAAAATATTTCCACTGATATTGAGAAACAGGCCGACTGTCAGAATCATTAACATAATTAAATGAAACATTTTTTCCTCCAACTTAATAAAGAAAAACACTAAAATCATTGTTAAAACTATAGGTAATGGGAAAAAGTGTTTTGCATTAGGAAGATCAGGTGTTAAAAAACTGAATAGATGCTACTCTCAACTCTGCCTATGGTAAATGGTTTCAAGAAACAACATTACATCACAAGAGTAAGTGTTGTTTACTTCAGAATTATTAAATGGTTTAGCATTTGTAACTTTGACAGCTTTTGTCAAGTCTATCAGACTCAGAACAAAAGCTCTTTCTCTTTTTCTTCGGCACTACTTTCCCATTCTAGTAGTAAATTGATTTGAGAATTTAAAAGCTTTTGGGCATACATCTAATAAAAATAGAAATCTATTATATCATAGCCTCGGTCTTTCATTAAAAATAACTTTATATTAACGTGACACAGGAGAAGTGCTGGAAATCAAATTCTAGCAATTTCTGTCAGAATAAATGAGGATAAATTCTTATTTTAGCAAACCTTTCCATTTTTTTCCCACTCATAACTGCATTTTTAACTGTTATCTTCAGGGCTTCTGCAGCCATTGTGAAAACTGCTGTCATTAATTATTTTTAAAAATGCTCCCATTAAAAAAAAAAAAACTTTCAGGGTCTCCCAAGGCAGGTTAGCTTATAGATATAGTATAAAATGACAAATGATTCTTGAGCTGGTTACAAACCTTTTCTCACACAGAAGTGCTGGCGTTTTATCACTACTAATTATCTCCTTAGAACACTTTTTGGTATAGCAAGCTATCAGCTTCATAATCCTGGTCCCAAATGCCTACATAAATAACAACATGTAAGGAACATTCAATAGTGAGTCATAGAGTAAACGAGAAGTGTGCAAACGTTTTCATCATCTGCATCCATCCCTTTCATCTCTCTCTTGCAAGAGTCTTGTTTATCCAACTAGACTCTTGTAGGTACTATTTTACTCACTGAAGGGAAAAGATAGTATCAGGGGTTTAACCTCTAAAAGATTAGCTCTGATTATTGACATTAAAAGTACTTGATTGAATGGTGGAGTTTATGCAAAAACATACAATATTTATTAAACAATGATTTTCTTGCAGGGTTCTAGCCACTTTCATTCCATTACCAACTGGGTTACTTATATGTTTGAGCAGATAGCCATAACAAGCTCACATTTCTCCATTTGTATGTCATAATTGATCTGAAAGATCCCAACTGGTCACTGTAAAATGATGTGTCATCATCAGTTTTATATGTTACATGTTATGAATAATGTTTTTTTCTTTTTCTTTTTTATAACACATTCATTCTTCATGATGACATTTCAGAATGTTTAACCTATCACTTTCTGTGAATTTCATCTGTTAAATATCACTTTCCAAAATTCCCACATCTCTCCAATCCTGCTATTCCTTAATGGAGGCATAATATAAATTTAGTGCTAGTGGTAATATAGAAGTAGAAGAATTAAAGAGTAATAATGGGAGAGCAAAATCAAGGTGTGTTTTTTTGTAAAACGTCTCATCTCTTATCCCCGTATATTGATAGCTAAAATGTCAAAAACTCCTTTCTTAGAGAGCATAGAGAGAACACCAATTATTGGCTTCAGTTATATCTTGCACCTTTATAACCCACAGAAATTTGGTGAGTTTTGTGATCACCAGAGTCACTGGTTTGTACAAGCATAAGTTATTATGTAGAATAGAATAGAATAGAATAGAATAGAATAGAATAGAATAGAATAGAATAGAATAGAATAGAATAGAATAGAATAGAATAGAATAGAATAGAATAGGAGACTGTGGTGAGTTGACCTTGGCTGGATGCAAGGTGCCTACCAAGCTGTTCTACCACTCTACTTCCCATCCAGACAGGGGAAAGAGAATAAGAATGAAAATAACTTATGAGATAAGGCAGTTTACTAAGGCAAAGAGAAAGTTTACATGTGCACAAGTGAAGAGGAAAACATCAAGGTTTATTCTCTACTTCCCATTACCAAGTGGTGTTTGGCTTGGTATTCCTGGTGTTCCCAGGAAGTAGTTGCTTCAGCACACATAGTATTTGCTCCAGAAGCAAATATATCTTGTATAAAAAATAACCTCCCTTTCTCCTCCTTCCCTTAGCTTTTATATCTGAGTTGACATCATATGATATGCAATATCCCTTTGGTTAATTTGGGTCAGCTGCCTACTTGTATTCCTTGCCAGGATCTTGCCCACCCCCAGCCCTCCTTGGTGGGGTGGAATGTTGAGAGACAGTGCTGATGCTGTGCCAGCACTGCTCAGCAGTAGCCAAAACACTAGTATGTTAACAGCATCTTTCCAGCTAACAATGCAAAGCACAATATTGTGAGGCTTGCTGTGGGAAAATTGAACTTTATCTCATCCAGACGCAACACACATTTCCACACTAGACCAGGGGAAGAGTGTGAGGAGTCCTCCCCTTGAGGAGGAAGCAGAGGTAAACAAGATGTGATGAACCAACCTCAGCCCTCGTTCCCTGTCCCTCTGTACAGCTCAGTTGGGGAGATAAAGAACTAGGTAGTAAAGCTGAGTTCATGAGGAAGTGATGAAAGAGATGAGCTCATGGGAAGTTGTTTCAAGACTTGGTTTTATTTCTGATTATCCTAATCTGAGTTGAGTGGTAATAAACTAATGTTCTGAAGTCCAATTTGACCATTAAATAATAACCAGCCCTTAGATTAAACAACAACAATGGCCAAAGGCATTTTTGTCTGAGTCTACTCAGTACACTCTAAACAACTATCTGTTATCTGTTAACTAGTCCCTAAATATCTGATTATCCCTGTCTTCTTATATGAGAAGAAGGAAATTGTATTCCAGAAGGAAAATTTAAATGTAGACACAAGGAGATGGATTACATTTTGAGACAAAATATTATGTTGGAGAATTTTGCTCACTGTAATTTGTGTCTCTAATAGATTAATATCTTTACAAAATAATGTACAAATTAAATCAGTATGATAAAAGATGTAATGTCTAATGACATTCCAAAGAATAGAGTCATTACTGTGTTATTGTGATTGAAAAATACTAAATTTTCTCCACTTTTTTCTTCAATGAGCTTAGTAACTTCCTGGATTTTAATTATATTAAAATTTAATGCATATATAAAGGCAAAACAAAGCTAGGCCATTGGATATTATATTATTTGAAAGCTTTGCTACTTGGTGTATTTGGTATAAGGGACTTGGTTACAGGTAGGCAATACCTACATTACCCTGCTAATGTCAAAGCAGAGGACAATATATTCTCCTTATCCTTATTTATTCAGCAATAGTTTAAAAAGATTGAGGGGATAAAGCAGTGAATAGTTACAACAGAACCGCTTTGATACCTGATATTCGGATAATACACTTTCAGGGTTAATTCAAAGTAGTGATATAGCAACAGATATAATTCTGATGTAAATTCAAGTAGATAACCAAATGAGATGGACTCGCTGATTGTACTGTAGGAATAGAATTGAATACTATTTCTTTTAACCACTAACAGGTAGGTGAGTAAATGATGATGTGTTCTGAATTTTAGTGTTCAATTTTTTCCCCTAGATCTTATACAGAAAGCCATATGACTTTTCACCAATGATTGCTATTATTCAGTTAAAAATTCTCTCCCCAAAAATTGAGACTTTTGTTAAATTTATTTATTTAAATTCTTATATACATTAATAAACAGTTAGTTTAGATATCCAGATGCAGGACTTTTGTATAGCAAGCCCATATCTCAAAAAAAGGCTCAAGATCATAAATTTGTTTCTCTACCTCCTCCAGATCCTGGTCTTCTTCTCTAAACTAAGGCACCAGACTCATGGACTCTGTATAGTGTTCTCAGAACAGGACCAGCAACTATTCACTACTATTTACAAAATAAGACCATTACAATAGATATGTCATTTTTCTATTGTAATTTCTATCTTTATAGAGCTTTTTCTACTATTAATTCAGAAAGGTTGTTCTACAGCTTGATAAGCTCCACAACAAGCCATGCCAAAGATAACTGGTTTAGATCAAATTTTTTTCCAAGAATCTTCAGAATTTCATTGTCTTGTTCTACCAGACAGAGAAGGATAACACTGTGAGTACACAAGCACAGAACAAAATTCGGGTATTGGTTTGTGAGTACAGTTGCTCTGATTTTTAGTAATAAGGATGATTAACTCATAGTTTTATTTTGATGTACAATCTTACAATGTTCCCTTGATTACTTCAGGAAAAGTGTGGATTTCCTGAATGAAGGACTACTGTGGTACTCATTTAGTTTTTATCTACATTGTGCTCCCAAATATGGAGTAACTACTTGTAAAATCAATCATCAAATTTTTAGCTCCATTGACCTTCCAAATTCACAGATCCCACTTAAAACAAGGACTGTATCTACTTGGAATGAGATTCTGATGGAAAATAAGTCTCCATATAGATAATTTTTTTCCCTGAAGTGTAAACGAGAAGGTTTGCTGAATATAATAACTCTATTGATCTCAATTTCTCTGGAGTTTTCTGGAAAATGCTTTGAATAACAGTCAGGACAATTATTGAGAATGATGGACCAGCATCCCAGGATTCCCTTTAAACTGAATAAAGCTGTGTATGGAACAGCTTTACTGAAACTTCAGTTTACTGATATGAGCAAGATATTCACCTTTGACTTCTAATTACAGTTTTTGCTTTTCTCAGGAAGAAGGGTGATAAACTGTAGCTAAGGTGTAATTAAGTTATTCCTGTTACAAATTAAGCATAATACACAACTTTGAGAAACTCTGGTGAAGTTTTGTAAGTGAAATGAAATACAGAGAACAAAATTCAACTTCAGGTTAAACTTAATATACTCTTCAACTGTATTTAAAATTGTTTTGTATTGAGAAATTCAACTTTTCTAAAAACAGACAGGTGGATAAACATAGTAATTAAATGTGCATTAACATGTGGAACAAAATTATTGCAACTGGTGAACAGCAAAACCATAATAAAATGTATTCCAGAGTTCTGCCTCTCTTAAATCACACAGAGCACTCACTAGAAGCAAAACAAAATTCTACTCTACAACATATCAACAGATCTGGGAGGCAAAAAGCAGCAATGTCATATATTAAAATGCTAAGAAGATTATAATGATGATGATGATGATGATGATTAGCAGAAAAAGGATAATGTCTACAATTTTGGAGTCTTTCCACCCACTCTCACTGTATATGTAAAAAGAAATATGGGCAGATGGTATACCAGATGGTTTGTATTTGTGACACCCAAAGCAAAAAAAAGTTTGGACTAAAAAGAAGTTTTGTTAACACTAGCAGCAACTCAGAATCCAAACGATGATTCTTGAGTAGATTAATACTACAACTCACCAGAAAGAAACTGAAAAAGCAGCATTCTTTCTTTGCATTTTAATTACCTCATTTTAAATCTGTTGTTTTCGGAAACACAATTTCCTATAGGGAGTGAACAAAATGAACGCTCTGAATGTAAGGTATGAACAGATTCTTCACAATGGGAAAAAAACCCAAAATGACAGCATCTTCTCTCCTGCTCAGTAGCAGTGCTTACTGTTCTGGGAACCCAAAGAACAGTTCAAAATATCATCTCCAAAAGAGAATGCTGTTTTTCTCCAATAGTGAAATCCAGGTTCCTACTTTTGGAATTTAGTAGTTGGTGATTTCTTGAACCAGAGTGTTGAAGCAGTTGTTTTTGTCATATTCTCCAAAGCTACCATCTAATCCAACACCTAGAAAAATAGACAATTAATGCAAGATTAAAGTTACAGCTTTCTGTAAGAAAAATATTATGGAGTTGTCTGGCAGGCAGTTTAGCTAAAAGGACAAAAAACTTTATGTGCAGTCTTGCTGTGTGTTGAGTTTTTGATGGATCATAATTACCATTTTGATTTTTCAAGGTTTAAGAAGAAAACAATTCAAAATTGTATCAAAATAATACTTGCTAACCTGTTATCTTAGGGACTATCGTAAGTTAGAACACTACAAAACAAAGTTAAGATGATTTATTATATTAACGTTCTTGAATCATTTATATGAAAAATAAAATAAGAGAGATTTTGCAGGGCTAAGATAGAAATAAATACAATTACTAATGTTTTCCAAATGTCTGCCTCATATACACTTAATATTTCAGGAACCTGATGTCTGTCTTTGAATAACCCTTTTTAGCTTACAGTAAGATCATCTGTTAAAGTACAATATTGTATCCTACATATAGTAATAGTGTAAACAAAGAATATGAATAAGGGATGTCATGTTCTAATTTTGTGAAACTTTTTTAGAAAAGGCCAACTTCTTACAATTTTTTTGCCATTTATAATATTCAGAAAACAGAGAAATTGTTTTTCAACATTTGAAATGGATTCAGGCAAACTGTTACATGTCATCTCTTCTCCTAAAGCTGATAAGGATCCTTCTCCTTGTTTAAAACTATTGAATGTGTGTTCGACTGGGAGTTGATTTTTCATATACCTTCACAGTTTCTTTGAAATCTGCCTTATATACAACTTTACTGTTATTTTAAAAATATTGTCACAAGTCTCTAGGATGATTATTAGATCATGTAAATTATCTGATTTAAAAAAAAATCCTTTCACAGTGGTATCTGATGTCAATAGACCCGTAGAAAGTAAAGTGTCTGTCAAGTACTTATCTGCATAGGCTTTTTTATAAGATCAATGGTCATATTTTTTTCATCACTCATCTCTGTCTATAAAAAATTTTATTTTAGCTACTATTATGGTTCAGTGCCAGATATAAGAAAGGAAAACTATAGGAATTCTAAACGGAAGGATATCTTTATTTTTTTTAAATTAACTACTAATTTTTTATCTGATACACAATAAACTTAGTGTCTTAGAATTTAGGGTAATTGGACAGAGTGTTTTCTATTCTTCTACAGGCATTTGTTGAGATGTAAGCTTCTTCAGGAGTTTGACTTTGTGTTAGTATGTGCCTTTCATGTAACTGATAAAAGCAAAGTCAAACCGTTTTAGACAGTGTGAGGGATGTCTTTATGTATTTTGAAGCCTGGATATATGCTAAAAATTTAAAACAATATGGTAACTTGAGGTGAGCCTTTGGGGGAGTGGGCGGGGAGTTGGGTACTGTGGGGGTTTTGTTGTTGTTTGTTTTTCAGATCGCTGTGCACTGGAAGATCTTTTCTCAAATATTACCACACCTAGAATGCTTACCACATATCCTAATATGAAATCACTTTGAAAAGTTCATAGATTTTAGAGAAATTTTTTAATTTAATGGAATTTTGCCATATAAGAAAACCAGGATGAATGTAATGTAGGTAGCAAGAAATGTGTATAGAGATATAAGGCCTATTAAACTCTATGATATATTCTTCACAATTTATATAATAATAATGGCCAGTCTTCGCGAGCAAAGATCCGGGGAAGGTCTTTACACCTTCCAGCCTGTGCATTGGATTTTTTGGGTGAGACACAGTGTGCGCGGAACTGAGCCCACCCTTTAATCCTAAGGTTCATCTGCCAGGGCCAAGCGAGCTTGGACGGTGGCAGCGAGGTCCTTAGGACGTAGATGGATTGCTTTAAGGGCTAACGAGCTCCATCTGCCCGGGAGTGGCCCTGACCGGGAATCGAACCCAGGCCTCGGTGGTGACAGCGCCGCGCCCTTAACCACTAGACCACCAGGGGCTCCATACAATTTATATACAGCAGCTGAAAAAACATAGTTATATACATTAGCAATAAGGTTTTGCCAAAGACACACCAGCTATATGTATAGAAAGGATAAGAAGTGCTCTTATTTGATCTATGACTTTGATCTATTTTAATGTTTGTTTCCTCTGCCAGTTTTCTAGATTTATTCATTTTTGAGTGTCATCCATTCTTGGTTGTTACTCTGGTATTTGCCTTTCCCATGTTCATGTTAGCTTCTACATTCAACCTGTCTCAGATGCTGTCAGGCTGATCCATGACAAAGAATTTCTTCCACCTATTCTGTGGGAAAAGTTTTACAGAGGTACAACCACGGAAATTGAAAATGACATAAAATACAATTCTGTCATGAAATTCTAAATTCTCTCTTATTAAATAATTATCTGACTAAGCAATGCTTGTCACTATCTTTCAGCAAAGCTCATTAAATTCACTAGAGCAATTTTTTTGTGAATATTAATAGTAGAGAATACAGTAGATTATGGTGAAGGGAAAAGAAATTTTGCTGTTGTTTTAAGAAGAATTTATATAATTTTTTTATCTTCTATGTTTTTGGAACGTATTTAATTATTTATATTAGTTTACCTGCTTTGCCCACTAGAATCAAATGAGCTACCAAGCTGTCTAATTCAGGTGAGACATAAACAATCTATGCTATTTGGGGAATTATGCTTGAACACTTCTTGAAGCTTATATTGATTCCAGAATAGAAATTCAATTATCTGTATTGCCTATGAGTATATTTCATTTCTTTGGAAGTAAAGGAAAGTGCACAGAATAAATATATACAGGTATTCAGGGAATAATCCAATAAATCCAATAAACTGGTAATGACATAATTTCCAGTAAGGCATAGTCATATCTTAACATATCACACAAAGAGTTCCATCCTCACAGAAGTATAAACACACAGAACACTTGTATAAAGAAATCTGTCTTTTAGCTGCAATGATTGAACACATTACACCTATTTTCTAGTTTTTTGTTTCTCTCCTCTGTAAGACATCAGGTACATGGTGAAGATTTGGCCTGGTCTGTTCCATATGAGGAAAAAGAGTAGAACTTTTTGGCCTGGGTGACAACTATTTCAAAAGGATCAATAAGAAGTCAAGGTAAAGCTAACTTTGTCCATTTTTATAGCAGAAGGCCTAACAACAGAAAAAAAAATTAAAGAAGAATTAAAAAAATAAAAAAAAAAGAAAAGAAAAAAAGAAAAAATTACATTAAGACTAAGTGAGAGTACTGTCATTCAAAGTTTATGCAGAAAATAGATGAGAAATATAGAGATTTGTAATGGCAAAATGATCACTTTTCTGAAATTTCTCAACTGTAAGATTATTTTTGTAAGATAAGTGAACTTCAAAAGATGTGTGAGAAATAAACATAAAATCACACTGTTTTATACTACTTTGGTTTTCTCTACAGCTATATCTGTATTGGAGATTATGTTTGGATCAAGTGCACACTTCCAAAGTGAACTTTCTAATTGTCCCTGTGTATTACAATTTAGTTCATGCTGCCAAGCCATCTTGGAGAGTGCAAAGCAATTTCTTTCTGATTAAATTACGCTGGAAGATGCACTAACTGTTAATGAGCATTTGTTCCAAAACATACACTTTTTTTTCTTTTGTTTAGAGCTGTTTGGGTATTTTGGTGGTTTTTTTGTTTGCTTGTTTGTTTGCTTTTTATCTTATAAAGAACAGATGTGTGGTCATTACCTTCATTAGAAAGGGATCGACTTTTTATAATTTTTACTAAGCCAGTGTGAGTCTTTTTTTATGCTGTACTTTGGACTGAGGTGCAAATTTAAAACACAGGATCTGAGCTCCAGGAAAGATTACCCTGCTTACCCAGACATACAGAAAAACTGAGCGAGAGGGTAAAATATATAGTATCATAAATACAGAACAAAAATTACATTAAAGGACACCAAGCACAAGCAGAAAGTAAAATGGAGAGAATCTTGAGAAATGTTCCCTTACGGGAGATCTACCAGACCTAGTTAGTATTTATTTTCTCTATTAGTGGGGGAAATCCCGAGGCAAAGAAAAATACAATCCCAGGTCACAAAGTATATTAGTAAAAGTAGAACATCCAGTTTTCTGGGTTTTTAGACAATGTTATTTCTCATGTCTATTCTTCCACATCTCTCTCAGATTATAAATATATTACTTATATGTCATTTTTTCCCACATTTTTAGCTCTAAAGAACAAATAGTTTTAATTGAACATCTTGAGATACTGCATCAACTATATTAATTTTCACAAATGGAAAACCATCCAAAAATTTTCATCAGCATACTGACATGTCATATTGACTTGTATGAGTGTGAGACCCAGAATAAGAACAAGAAAAAATGTTGGAGATTTAACTTACATGTTGAAATGATCTGTTGCTTGTACATAAAAATGAATCAACACTCCTGAATGTTATGCTGAATATCAGTCATATTTTTAAAATTGACCTTTTTACACTGCTTATGCCAAGCACAGGAAACTTCTTAGCTGTGACAGTTACTTTAATTTTTTTGACCTTTATTTGATTGATAAAAGGTGAATATGGAAAGCTAGGATGATTTAAACTTGAAATATTTGTTTTGTTTCAATACTACAATTTTTAAATTTATTCAAAGTTAATGTGAATATTTATTTAGTAAGGACACCTTTCCGTGACCACTCTGGCACAAATGTAATTAGCATTCAGATGTGTTTTTTCTATTGACTTTATTCTACGATAAATGTCTCCATCTTGAACAAATAAAAGATTGAAAGGATACAACTGTTGCAAGCATGGTACTGAAACACAAGAACTGCTGTGTTCCAGTCTGATTTCTCACCCTGGTGTTTTTGAGAAGCTCCTGAAGTCAGATTTTAAAAAGTGTTCAGGCACCAAAAAATTCAAGTTCTGTCAAAAGTAATTTTCAAATCAGCCATGATTATTTAGGAATTTTAATTTCTATTAAGCTGCCTTGAGCTACATATCAGAGGTGCTTTTGCAAATGTCACCAAGGAAGGGGTAGAGGACAGAACATTTTTTCCAGGTATGTTGGGCTATTTTAGGAATCTGAACTAAGCTTTAGTCCTGCTGGAGTAGAGATGATACCATCTATCCAAATAAAGCAGTGTGCACCTCAACTGAAGTAGCAGCAAACAGCAGAATTTCTGTTTGGTGGCTAAATAAATTCCTTTAAATTCCTCATAACTGTGGACTGCTATACTAGACTTTATGTGCCATCTCAGCTTTAAGTGTACTGGAAAATACAGTCTCAAATATCCTAATGCAATTGTTTACAAAGAGACATCATAAACTTTAAATCTTGGGACTACTCAGAGGTACATATTTTTGAAAAATCCATATAATTTCCTTTCTGTGTGAGGTGTGTGTTGCACGTCAGCCACCTCTCATGGTGTTGTTAGCAAGTGTTTGCTGAAGCTGCTGAAGTTCACATGAAACATAAAGGTTATTGTGATAAAGGTATATTTCTTGAACATATGAAGGATCTGTGTGTGCATATGCATATATTCACAGATATTTCCATGTTCAGTGATAACTATGATATGTTAATATATATACACTTTTATGTATGAAAACTTATAGATGTATATGAGTGAGCATACACATGACAAATCTAAATAGCAACATCACTAAATGCTAATTCAAAAAGTCTAATGTCGGAAGACATGGCTTTGCCCAAAGTTTGAGAAGCAAACATTAATTTTCCTAGAGTTGTTTCTGATAGTTGATTTGTATTCATGTGAGTGCATGATGCTAATGGTAAAAATATCCCACAACACTCACTAGCACATGTGCTCTCAAATACTTAATACAGAGCTTAAAAAGGTCAGGATGTTATAATTGCATATGAACAAGGTTGTTTTTTTTTTTTTGATTAGCAAGAGTAGGAACATTACTTCCTTTGGGTTTAAACCAGAGCAACACAAGCTCTTACGTAAGCTTAATAAGCTAGACCTGTCTGAATGCCCTCTGTCATAACAGGCATTGCAATAAATAGAAAAAAACATGTTGGTATTCTGGCAGATAATGACCTGTGAGTTGTTTCACAGAACAACTTCTTGATTTTTATTAATGCCTCATTTGTAAACCTTAGTTATAGACAAATATCTAGATTATTTGAGTACATTATTCATACAATAATTTCATTGCTTGTGCTGCTACAGAATATCATAGCATATACTAAAGCACATATTTTAGTAGCTGGACAGAAAACCATGTTTGTCAAAGAACACAACACACCCCCTTAATTTTGAGATATACTAAAAAGTCAACGTTACATTATTCCCAGTTCCAAAGACAGAGACATCCATACCGACTGTATAGAATTTGATTTTCTCATTGTGTAATAAAGAAAGCCATTAATTTTAGTTACTGACTTCAAAGGTAGAGGATCATGCTTTAAGGGATCCAGGCCTTATTAAGTCAAAGGTTGATTTTGTGTCACAAGCAAATTGGATAACTGGGGGAAGAACAACCCAGCTTATTTCTGGTCCATGTGCCCAATATGCAGGAGATGGAAGCAGAGCAGAGGGGAGAAAAGACCCTGAGGGACCTTTGATTTTACTTGACACTGAATGAGGACAAGGTCAGAGCTGCATAGCTGGGTTTAGGTGTTGAGGAGCACTTCCAGGTTCATCATCTCAGATATATTCAAATATGATTTAGTTCTGTAGTGATACTGAAAGTCTTAGGCTCCTTAATGCTCTACAGGTCTAAGTTAGGCACTCAGATTTTCTGCACAGACCACAAGAGAGAACAGAAGTCTTCAGAAGATATTACAAGAATGACATAGTGAATGAGGAGCTAGCTACAGATTTTTCTTCAGGGTATATTTCCTCTCTACTATTTTATCAGTTTAAGTTGTATTTCCACGTCTATCTTTAACCTTGAAATCTTGGATATCTTTAAAAGTGCCAGTGCAGTTTCATGGACTTGTTGACTATAGGCTAATTGAAAAGGTATATTCCCAGTAGTAGACATTTTAGTGACTCCAGAATTTAATGAATTTCTTTATTTTGATGGTAGCTTGAATTAAAAATTTCAAATATTTGAAACATTATTTTATTTCTCTAAAATGCCTGAAAAAGGCCAAATACTTTTTCTTTGTCTATTTGTTCTCTGAGAAGACAAAAAGTCAGATTTTCCTATGAACTCAATGAGAAAAGAAATATTAATTAGGGTAACCTGCTTGATTAATTACATTAAATATTTTCAAGCATTCAAAAATGTGCTTTTTGATTAGGAAAGGATAAGTGAGAGTAATGGTTTACATAACTATGAAGTTAAAGCAGAAAATTCTGAAAATGAATTTTCAGCCTGTATGTCCTGAAGTGTCCATGATTTTACCTACAAAAATGGAAGGGGATATTTCAGCTCGAGTACTTAAAAAAATTTTTCTTGGAACAAAATTTCTAAAATTTTATTTTAAAATACATTCAAAAATATAAATGAGACAGAATAAAAATAAAACCCTTAGATTTAGAGTTTTTGTTTTTAACAGCATGTCTGAAAGCAACTTTTAGAGATATTTAAATTAAATATTAATACAGTAAATTAGTTTGAGATGTGTTAATGGATGTTCCAATCTAAAACTAAGAAATTATTGCAGAAAACCACTTCTGACCTGATTTAATTAAAAAGAAAAAACAAAAACCAACAAAACAAAAACCAAAACACCACCTACAAAGTAATTCATATGCAATTATAGTTTTAGTACGATTTCTAGTCATATCAAATTTTAAATTCTCAATTCAAGAATTTATAAATATATTTTCCTATGTTTATAATCAGCTCTGTGTGTAATTTTCAGATTTTTCTTTCCTGTCACCAGAACATTAACAGCACTAATGGATATAATTTTCCAGTAGAACATATTTTGAAGCGCTACCATGTGGTTTCCTAGGAAGATAATGCTGAAATACATATACTTTGCATATGAATTCTTCCAGACACTGAGTATGCTTCAGGCCCGGTGAATTCTGTGAACACATATTGTGTTTGAAAGTCTATCTGAATCCTGACAGACACAGCTCTACTACTTAAGACATCAGATTGGCATAAGGCTAATCTTGTACAGGCCTCCAAATAAAGGTGTGGTGAGCAGCCAAAACTGTGAAATCTGATTGCTCCTGGCATGACTTCAGTTAAAAATCAGGTGCTAAACGAACAATGCTCACATGCGAAATTATAATTTTGAAAATTTTGGTTAGTACTGACCTGGATAATATTTGCAGCAAGATTATCTGGTAACACATTGGCAAGTATTATTCAAGTATGAAATATTCTCAATTTTCTTCAAGTTTCCTTCTAAACAATTTTTCTTATATACATAAAACAATTTTTGGGTTCCAAAGAAAGTCTATGCCTTTTCTTCCTACCTCAAAAAACACTAATCCCTAATACTATTATTTTTTAAATTACAATAGTGAAATGAATTAAATATGTAGCACTTTTGAACCCTGTGTCTCAAAGAACTTTATAAATATCTCCCTCAATTTCCTCATTTTACCCTGGAGCACAGCGACACTGAAAGTAGCAAAGTGGCTTTTGTAAAGACCTGACTCCAAATTCAAGGAATTAACAATTCATTGTGTTTTTAATGAGATACTCTACAATAGTAGTTAAAAATAGATCTTAATTCTCATGACTCACAGTCTCATCAACAGAAAGCAGCTGCTACATCACAGTACTGACAGCAAGTGACAGAATTAACTAGCCTTTAAAAATGTCAGTGATGGGGACTGGCAACTGTGTGGAAACTGTCATCAGTTTTTTTGGGGATTTTTTTTTTGGTAGTGAACCCAGAGAGTTTTCTTTAAATGAACTTTTGCTCACATTTGTCTCTAAAGCCATGGAATCAAAGTCAAAGCCCTAGACAGTGCTTTGAAAGTATACTTTACAGTTCTGACAGACTTAACTGTCTTAGAAAGAGTGATTTATTGTGAGCATTTTAAATCTTCAAAAACATATCAGAGTGCCTTTTCATTTCAAGTTTTTTTTTGCTACCTAAATGCTTCATTGTAGTACAGAATGGTAGTAACAGATGTACTAAAGGGTCTCTCTGGTGGCCTGCTTTTCTGCTAACTTGCCACTACAGCAAGAAAGCACTGTCTGCTTGAGACCTTCTAATCTAGAAGACTAGAACCTACTCCAGGGAACTGGAGAGATAGCCATGTGTTGCTAGTTTGATCCTGTTTCCTTCACTGCCACTTTTCAGACTATACCAGACAGTTAAATCAGTACACCAAAATCCAACATAAGCTATTATTACCTGACACCTAGACATCAAAAGAATGTCTTCCTTTGTGACTTGTTCTATGTAAGGAAAAGAAAAATTATAGCAGATTTGAGGGCTATCTCTGTGGTTTTCTATATTTATTTATCTAACAGCTCAGCAGCAGACATGAGAACCAGGTTGCTGCTGTCTTTGCTTGTGTTGAGGATCAGGGAACCTCAGGATGAATTCAAACAGACTGTTGAAAGGTAGTATTGCAAAACCTAATTTCTAGGCAACACTTGTCTTCCAGGAGTGATATTTAGAAACTGAGTGACCAGGGCACTTTAGAGTCTGTGCAGTGGACTCTAGAGTCCTACCAACAGTTGCCTACACAGAGTTACCATTAAGACCCATCTTGTCATAACAATCTGAAGAGATGTCTACAACTACACAAGAACAAGGGTCCAGAATTCTTCCCTATGACTTACTCTTTCTTCTGTTTATTGATAAATTACTGCTGTCTATACAGTGTATTATCAACTGTACAGAGACCACAAATCAATTCACTGCATAGTCCAGTGGTAAGACAATTCTTAGAGGGCAAATAGGTTCAAGATTTTGAATGTAATCAAGTATAATTTCACATAAGATAATTCTTAGGAGCTGAGATGAAGGATGCTAGAGATTAGTAGAAACTGTGCATGGTTCTTCATCTCTTCCCAGCCCAGGACTTTCTTTTCAGCCAGGAGAAAGTACAGCAAAATAATCCAATAACGATATTAAAAAGGCTTCTACTGAGACTTGCACATACACATGCAAAGACATAAAATGTACTGGCAAGATCTCTAGCCTATTTATGTTTCATGCCTCATTCTTCTAATTAACATGACCAGTGATAGGAAACAGCCAAATGAATGGTCTCACTCTTTATAATGAAGCTAGCTCTGCACTTGTGAGCCTTTTACCATTAGGCTCTTGGAATTATTCTCCAATTCATAATGTCTGCCTGGAATTGGTCCACACACAAAACAGAGTTGGATTCAAATGTCACTGCAAGTACTGGTTGGGAATTATCATGTTATCAGACTTCAGAGCTAGCAGTGCAGCTTTCCAGACTTGTTTTTTAAAACAGAAGATGAATAAGTTATAATGGCATTGGATATGTATGGGGTCACACTTTTTGTTAAAGACAAGAAAGTTATGATTATAGTTTAATTCTGAATGTTTGGGGAGAGACTTGTTGTCACTGATGGGTAACTAAAAAGCTGGAATCTATCCCAGTTAACAGAGAAGAGATGGTTCTGTCAGCTCCAAATTATTTTCTTTATAGCCCTACTCAGATATACATAAAATAACTCATTAGCATAATAGTGAAAAATATTATTTCCTCAAAAGACTAACAAAAATTATTTTATACAATCTCAAGCATTGATTTTTTTAAATTTAGTTTCAATATCATATTGTTAATGAGTCTAGAGGTGACATTTTATTTATATTTTACTGCCAAAATATTTTAAATACTGGCATTGTATGCTTTGTCTTTCTTAAAAATTCATAGTCAAATCTTTTTTTATGATGTGATAACAGCAAATGTCAAACATTAGGACTTTCTCGTTACATGGCAGCAAAAGATAATCTTTAGTCTCAGTGTTTGATTTATTCTGTGACCATAGAATCATAGAATCACAGAATATACTGTGTTGCAAGGAACCGATAAGGATTGAGTCTAACTCCTGGACCTGCGCAGAACACCCCAAGAATCACATCATGTGCCTGAGAGCGTTGTCCAAATGTTTCTTGAACTCAGACAGGCTTGGTGCTGTGACTAATTCCCTGGGGAGCCTGTTCCAGTGCTCAACCACCCTCTGGGTGAAAAACCTTTTCCTGATATCCAGCCTAAACCTCTCCTGACTCAATTTCATTCTGTTTCCTTGAGTCCTGTCATGTGAGTGAAGAGATCTGGACTTGTCCCTCTGCTTCCACTCATGAGGATGTTGAAGACTTCGATGAGGTCTCCCCTCAGTCTCTTTTTCTCCTGACTGAACAACACAAGTGACTTTAGCTGCTCCGCATGCGGTTTCCTCTCCAGACCCCTCACCATCCTTGTGACCCTGCTTTTGATGCTCCCTAATAACTTAATGTCTTTTTTATATTAGAGTGCCCAAAACTGCACACAGTATTCAAGGTGAGGCTGTACCAGTGCAGAGCAGAGCTGGACAATTGCCTCCCTCGACCAGCTGGTGATGCTTTCCCTGTTCCCCCAGGACATGGTTGACCCTCTTGGCTGCCAGGGCACTGCGGACTCATATTCAACTTGCCATCAACCAGGACCCTCAGGTCACTTTCTGCGGTGCTGATCTCCAGCCTCTTGCTCCCTAGCCTATACACACAATGAGGGTTACCCCATTCCAGGTGCAGAATCTGTCACTTGCTCGTTAAACTTCATACAGTTGGTGATTACTCATCTCTTCCATTTGTCGAGGTTTCCTGGAGGACCTCTCTACCTGTTGACAGGTCTTCCCAATTTAGTTTCATCAGCAAACTTAGTATTCCTTTGAGTCCTGCATCCAGGTCATTAATGAAGATATCGAAGAGAACTTAGTTTTAAATATCATCTTTATAAAACAGGCAAAAGAAATTTAAATAGGTTGCAAACCTGTTCTTTGAACTTTACTATCATAGAAACACTCAGTTGAGTACTTAATATGCAAAGTCATCAAAATTTAGTATTTTGCATATGCTGAGAAAAGAAAGGTGGTCAGTCTTGCTGAACTGCATTTGAAGTGTTGAGAGTGTTCATCTACAGTCCTTCCTACAATAGTATGTTGATGACATTGATCTTAAAGAATACAAATCTATTAGAAAAATAAATGTAACTTAGTTCATATTAATATCAATAGAATGCACTAAACAAGGTTACATTTCTGTCCTCAGTATGAAGCTTCAAAAATATCAGTCTGCTCTCTAGGGTTTGTACATTTTTAAGTCTGCCAGTGTCGTACTTTTATGTGTGAATTCTATCCCTAATCAATGTAAAAAACCTTGCGCTTTTTAAAGTATTTTTTTCCCTAACAAAAGAAAACCTCACATTTTTTCAAGAGAAGAAATATGATTTATTTTGCTCTTTACTTTTGCTGCTTGACAAGAATTGTTAGCCAACTAAATTTTAGTCAGAGACACACAGCTGTAATAAGTTTTTGACTTGTATGTGTCCAAAATTTATCACATGTGCTGCACATGAAAGTATTGACACTGGTTTTCTGGTATAAACAGAATTTTATTCTTATTGTCCTGTTCTGATTTTATACATTGAAAATGTTTTTGCTTGTTTGACTACATAAACAGATGTTTTCAATCATCATAGTGCTGATAATGATAATCTGTCACTTCTGCAAGATATTTCAGCAAATTTAGAAGATAAAAATGTAGCTGAATATGGTTACTCAGAAGAAAAATAAAGAAATTATCTTCTGAAGAACAAAAATTAAAGTTGAGATTTCACTCTGAAGAGGACAAAACATTGAACCCTTAAAAAAAATCCCAGGACTGACGTTTCAGCATCTAAGGATGCATCATATTTAAATACTTCACTTGGTCCTATGCTAGCAGGGAAGTGTCAGTGAATGAAGTCATCATTTTGCTTGGTTGTGCAAACAGCTTTTGTTTTACCTGTTCAGCTGTCTTTGTCTCTACTCATGAGATTTTTCCTTTTTACAGCAGTATGCTAAATGCTGTTCTAACACCTCTTGCTGTCTTTTTGCTTCAGTTGTAATACTTAATTTTTTCTGGTTTTTTCTGTCCATATTTTTAATATTCTTTGTCCACATCTGTACTGATAAAGTTAAAATTCATTCTGGAGACTTTAACTCCGAGATTTCCAGGAATGTTCTGAACATCTGAAGACTGGAATTACATGGACACATAAGCTGCAGAAGATTGGAAGAGAGGGCTTGTCCTTACCATAACATTATGCATATATTTTTATAGTTATAAAAACAACATAAATTTCCCCATTTAAATATAACAAGATATATAGATAAGAAATAATTTTCTGTAGGGAACATTGTTTTCCCTTGCCAGATACAGTTGTTATTTTCGTAATTACAAGATCAACTAAAAGTCAACATGAAATGAGGATTACATGCAAGAACAGCTAATATTGATAGCTACTTAAAACACATTGCTGGAAAGTTCTCAGTTTTACAAAAGAAACCTGTTTCAACCACCAAAAAATGAATAGTGATGGAAGATGGTATTTGCCTATATCAGATAAAATGTCTGTAGAAACAGACTGTTATTTAAAAAAATAATGACACAGAACCCAGCATAGTTCTAGCTTCTAGTGGTGAATGTATGTTACTTTGAAAACTTTAAAAATCCAATAAAACACCAAAGCACCTAACATATATGCTTGAAACTACGGACACAAACAGAAGTTTGGATCACTTCAGGAGGAAATATTTTCCCCTAATTTTCCAAACCTATCTAATCCTGTCATTGCTCTGTAATTTGTCTCCAGCTCACAGTAGCTAATTCTGCTCTCCCAACCCCACTCCACGGTTGTGCATATCATGTGCCTTACCTGACTCCTTCACAGCTATATTTATACAAAGCCTATGTTTGGTGGGCTTGTGTTTACCAAGCCAACAGCAGCTCAGTGTCTTTGATGTTTGACAAAATTAACTCATAACTGCTAGAGACCCTGGATTACTTTGGGCCCTTCAAAGATAAATTTTGGTTAGCTGCTGGTCTTAGGATTCTAGAACGGAACACATTTTCTTGTGTGCACAAATGGAGTGTGAGGAATGAGGCCTGATGAGTCCAACCCCTGTTTTGGAGAGCCTAAAGAAAACTGTGTTAATTACTACCTGGTAAGTTTCCAATCCCTGTTTAGAAAGGCTTCAGACTGAAAGAGTCTCTACTAAGGTACATTTGCCTTTTTTATCATCAGTCCTAGTGGCTGTGCAGCATTATACATCTAGTGGCTATTGTAGCTTTGTACACCTACATGATACCTAATATACATTTTGCTGCATGCCAACTCTTGAAAAAAGACTGCACCTAATTCCCACTGGCAGTAGGCTGTAGGGTGTGTGTGCTGTAAAGCATTGCTGAATACACCTATCTCAAAAATAAAAGCTACAGTAACCAGAAGCAATATATCCCATCAGGGTTTTACAGTCCTAGACTGATTTTGCTTTCTGTTTTCTAGGAACTTTTCTAACTCTTAAAAAACTATTTCCAAAATAAAAAACTTTGGGACAGATGTTAGCTCAGCATAAATTAGTTTAATTGAAGATTATACCATACATCTACAATATTTCTAGCTTACAATTCACATCTTTTCCACATTAGTATCATAATAGTCCCACACTTGCAGTAGATCTAAGAGTTTTGTGAAACATTACTATTCATACATGCAATTACTGCCAACTACTGTTTCAAGAAGTTATAGATATTATGTTTATGAATAAGATAAAATAACAAAAAAGAAAATATTTGGTATTACTTAATACAAGTACTTAGCATTCTAATTGAGCTGAATCCATAGCAGTCTGGATAGATATGATGTTTGGCTAAATTATTACATCACATCAATTACTAAAGTAGCTGTATGACATAGAGTAGTTAGCTGAGGAAAAAAATATTTGTCATATTAATTTCTATTCTTTTTTATCTAGAAGAATAAATAAATTTTATTGTATAAAAAATATTGTTAGAAAATAGCAAATTAAGGTCAAGGGATGTGGGAAACCATGAACAGTGAAAGCTTAATAGAAGGAAAATCAGAAAAGCCAAAATACATCAAAATACCAATGTACATTTTTTGTTCTCTGAAAATATAGACAATTCATACACTATGACTTGAGTTACCAGTATTCTAAAATTTTACATTATGGGAAACCTCAGTAACTTAAATTTATTTGCGTAGCAATCTATAAAATTACATTTAAATTAATATCTTTTACCATTCTGAAAGACAACTGTTAGATATTAAATCAATTTGTTACCTCAGAATGGCAGAAATACACTGCTAAATAGATGGGTTTATTTGAAATAATTGATTTTTGTACCCTAAAAAAGAGAAATTCTCCCAAGGTTGTCTTCAGTAGAAAGATTAACCTTCAACTCTGTCAGTAACCTACTTCTTTCAGTCACTCTTTTAAGTTTTTTTATGCCACTATTAACCAGTTAATATTCTGGCAATATATTTGCTTGACATGTTCTGATTCAGTCTTGTCAGTAGACATGTTATCTTTTGATATTTCTCACTCTTTTATGGTGTTTTCCTTATATTCTACTTGTCTTCCACGGGCATGCTTTTGTCTGTTTGCTTGGTTTGATTTGGGTTTTTTGCATATTATATAGTCACCTTTTTGGCTTTCAGACATATAAAGAGTAATTTCGGCTCCAGGTTTTGAGGTCTCCAAGAGTTTTAACCTTACTATTTGAGTAGTTTATGTTTTGCTGGTGTGGCTTCATATTGAGATAATTTGAGATTACTGATTGAATGGGCACCTCTTACAATTGAAATAATCAAGTATGCAAAAAGATTAGTCTCATCACTACAATTATGTTCCAGTCATTCACATTTTAAAGTCAGATTTCTGAGGGGAGTAAGTTTGATAATTTTATTCCAAGTTTCTGCTTTCACATTTCTGTAAACTTCAGCTTCTTTGGTCCCAACATGGCCCTATATTTAATGCGAGAATCTATAGGTTTTCTAGAATAACATGGGCTGTTTGCAAATGACTGCACTGACTTGTGTGACTTGTGAATATTACAGGTGACCTGTTAAAAAACTAAAAGAAAGTAAAATATATTAAAATAGGCAATAAATTGGTTAGTCTGAATTTAAGAGCCCAAGAATTTTAGGAAATGTTATTTACATTCATAGGGCTAAGCTCATATTTTCTTCTGTGGGACTGAATTTATCCTTCTTTATTAGTTCTATCTAAAATTAGGTTTATTTTAGAGAAGGCAAGCTTCCATGACTGTCAATGGAGAGAGACAGGCACTTCAACTGACAATTCATCCTTGCTATCTTGGACATGTATTGTAAGATGGGGTGAATCACCTTCTTTAAGTGCCTACAGGGATACCAGATGATGATATGGATTAGTCACCTGATTTTAGACAGTTAAGGCTAGATAAAGTGGAGTCTGATGCATGATGTCTAATGTAATTACTGCAGCACTCTTCTCTATGGGCACAAAGGGTAAAAGATTTTGTCAGCTGAAGATAATGTATGGTCTGAACTGTTTATCAGTTCCTTGACCTGGGATGCAATAACCAGCATGATTCCTGAATTAAGCAGGTGGATAGCATAGCTCCTGTAGTGACTGGAGTCTGGCAGCTCACTGTGATAAAAGCAAGTGAAAAGCTGTTTTCTGCAGCTTGTCTTGTAAAAGAAAGCAAGCATAGTGTGCAGCTTTGTCCTCCAATGCAGGCAAACAGGAAATCCATTACTTAGTACCTAAAAGGTACTGGCATCCACATGCCTCTCTGTAGGTGTCAATCACATGCACTCAAGGAATTAGCATCTCTTAAAAGGTTTCTTCTTGTGTAGGTACATTTTCAACACATTCTAATATTAGAACTTATTTGCAGTTTTATACTCTGAATACAGATTAAAGCCCTGGAGTAATAGAATGAATGGTAAACGTTTTTCCTCCTGGAAAAAAAGACGAATTCACAAGAAAGTAAATTTGTCCAAAAATTAACCTGGGAATATATGTATTTTTCTGTCTAGACCTTGGTGAATGACTTCCTAATGGTAGAGTTCATGCTAACCTTAAAGCATTTGAGAAAGAAAATCAAAATATTTCAAGGAATATTAAATTTTTTCCTGATTTTTTTTTTTTAATGCTAGAAAAAAGTTTTCTAAAGATAAAGAGCTTGAAAAGGTTTTCTCAGAAGCAATTCAAAGAGTAAGTATCCTTTAAATTTTTATTTTTTTTTAATGTTACATTCACTTCTAATTTACTGATTGCATTTTTACGTGCATACTAGAGCAAACCTAGATTTTAGTTACAAGCTACCATTGTTTTGCAGTAGGTTACAGTGTTAGTTTATAAAGCCATGAGAGATACTGTGTGCAGTTTCTGTTTCTGGCACCGTGAACTTGTGGTGCCCAGCACTTGTGGTGCTTTTGAGAGTAATTACAATACAATGAGAAATATATTAAATCAGAGTGAATTCAAAGATTTTTAATGAGTGTGTTTTATTACAAGATTATGAAATCTCTTCTTTCCCTTTACCTTTTGTTAATTCCATAGTGCTTGACTGAAACGGATTTAATACATGGTTGGATCATGGAATAGGCGTAGGAATATATTTTATGAAGTCACTAAGCACAACTTTCATTAATTCTTTATTTCTGCATTTTCACTATGTTATTTAATTTACAGACGGAGAAATTTTGATGTCAGTAAATACCTCTATACTTTACATAAATGTTATTGTTGCCTTCTTGTGTAATATGATGGTAATATAGAGAAAATGGAATAAGTTTAGAATTTGTTGCTGTTTTTTTAAAAATGTTTTTATTTGTCATCACTGACAAAAATAGTATGATTAAGTCTTACTATTACCTAAGAACAAATAAGAGAATCTATACTCCTAGAGCTGGGAAACTAAGGGAAAATACCATTATAGAAATGAAAAAATTATAAAAGGAGAGCAATGTAAGGAAAAAATAATTATTAAATATAAAAAGAATAAACAGTGGGGAAAAAAGGTGAAAAAAAAGAAGGAAGAAACAAGAAATATACTTTCGTCATACAGATATTACACAGTGGAAGAAAGTAAAGATAAAACATTTAGTGGGACAAAAAGGTCACCCTGTAAAAAAAAAACCAACAAACAAACCCAGCAAAACCAAACCCTCAAAATGTTTATTTGTCTTCAGTATTCTTTACTGCTTCCTTGGCAAAAAAATTTGTATTATAATTGACTCTGTTTATCTGTTTGAACTGTTCCACTTAAAGACAAATTTTGTCCAAGGAAGAACTTTATATAATCTTGTGTCTATGTCGCAATTTAGACAGAACTTCACAAGTGTTTTAAGTGCTGTTTAAGTTTCAAATATTTTCAACCTAAGAATCAGCCCTACAAGTGTGATGGATGAATGAGTAGCTTGAGGCTTGCAAGCACACACACATGAATGTGTGCAAACACACACTGATTCTGTGAACTAAGTGTCTTCTGGTCAGTAGCTAAATACTAAATTCAAAAGAGTAAGGTTTCTTCCATTTTCTTTAGCATAAATTGCTCCAGGCTTCTACACATTCATTACAGTGGATCAACTCATCAAGCTTGTGCTCACTTTTTAAATTAGTGAAAGTACTTTTAATGAAACTCACACCTTGGAAAGGACCAAAACAAAAGGTCTTTTCTGTTCAAAGGTGTAAGGTGCATGTTTGGAAATGGGAGATGATGTTGCTGAGCTTTGCAGATAAATTACTTACTCTGGACATATATTAATAAGATGACAACATGAGAAACTGTTGAATGTTCCTTAAATCAAAGAAAAAGCAAAGTCTAAGCAGATGGTTAACCCTGATTTATGGCTACACTAACAAGGAAAAGGTGTGAAAAATACGTTGTGGGTAAGAAAAACAGACTAATGACTTTGTGGGTCCCTGACTGAAGAGGAATTACCATGGTAAATACTATCACAAATACCAAAAAAAGGGGTACCATGAAAGAAGAGTGTAGCCAGTAGGGTAAGCATGACCAGGAGCAGGTGTTGGTGGGTTTTATTTTTTTAATTTTGGCAAAGGGTCATAACTGGACAAAAAGCAGGAGGGAGGGGAAAGCATGAGAACAAGATGCTTAAATTGAAATGAATCATATAATTCACGTGGTTCATGAGTAGTTCTGTGTACTGCGAAGTAGTTCTGTGCTTGACTAGCGTAATTTGGACTTTTTTTCCGCATTTGTCTGATTTGTTCCTGTTGTCAGGAAGTGTTGACATCCTGTTGGCATGATGCCTCGAGCACTGGTGAGGGAATACTTGGAGCTCTCTTTCTAGAATGGACAGGAGACCCTGGAGGGTGTAACCTAAAATCCTCTCCTCATCTTCCTAACAGTACACTTATTCAGGACTTATTAACCGCTGATTCGTTTAGTAAGTAGAAGAGCCAAAATTCAAAAGGAATACTGGTTGTGTTTTAATAGTTTATTTGTTTAGTTGTGTTTATTTGATTCTTCTCAAATTTAAATATTTTTAGTACAACAATTGATTCAAGATTGATTGTAACTTCAGTCAGCCACTTGAAGGTTTTAACAGCTTTAGAAAAGGATGAATGTTGAAATAAAGTACAACATTTTTACAGGATCAATAGTAAAATATTTAAACTTATTTTATTTTCTTCCTTCCCCCCGAAGCTATTATTCTAATATAATTATGAATATATGCTATTCTTTCCACATCTTAATCTAGATTAACTAATCCTGATACTTTTATGAGGGATTTAGGGATGGTGGTGCTGTATTATACAGAGCTGTATGGTTTTGTGATACAACAAAGAGTGAAAACAATTTCTTCAAAGAATTCTTCCTTTGTTTTCACCAGGGAAACCTATCATAGCTTCTTCAGCTACAATAAATGAATACTAATTTCACTGTCAGCAGGAATTCAGCCTTTCATTATTTAGATAAATGCACCTCTGTGTTATGTGTGTAACTCGGTGATGTCATGAACCACAAATGATAAAAAGCTGGATCCTTTTCAGACATGTGAAAGCAATATCATATAACAAGCACAAAGTACTTCTACCTGTGGAGTATACTAATGGCTTCTAGATGAAATGTGAGCAAATTGGTTATGAAAAAACCAGGTTAAAAGTCTAGAAATTCATAAACTTGCAAATCAGGACAGCACTGGTGTGTAAGTTAATGGAAAAATGAACAGCCTGTTCTAATTATCACCTCTATTCTAATCTTCTCTGTTTTCCTCATTTTAATCACTTCCTGTATAAAAATACATCTTTTGATCTTCTAAGCAATATTTTTACCCTCTGATTTTACTTCTACCCTCTCTCTTACATAGAACTTGACCTCTAGCTGGGCTAATTCTGTATAGGTTCTAGTCATGTATTAAAGCTCTTTGCTTCCTGTTCAACACACATACTCACAGCTTCCTTTTATCATAGTGTTGCCTAAATGGCTGTGGGGAAAAAAAGACTCCAAGCCCAATTAGGTAGGAGATAAGATAAGGATACAAAGGCTTTAATGAGCCCCCAGGCTTTCCGGAATACCCTCAACTTGTGCCCTGGAATACAGATGTTCACAGTTTTTATAATGATTTTCACCCAATCCCTGTCCAGCCACCACCCAGGTTCTGCCCCCACCACGCCTCTTGGGAATTGGGTCTGGGGGTGTTTTGGGACCCCCTCTTCTTCATCTTCATCTTCCTCAGAGTACGTAATGTTCTTGGAGGCCTTCCAGAATTCTAGGCCTGAAGGTTGTTGTGTCTATGGCTATATCTTCTTCCATAGGGTTAGGATGTTCCCTATAATTCTACCTTGAAAAAAGAGACAAAACAGGCTAGTGGAATTTATGGGAATTGATATGGGAATGGGTAACAGGGGTTTGAGCTGGTGTGTTAAAGGGTAAAGGGATAATATGTTGCTACTCTAAAATCTACATTTACTACATAACTACTTCTAAGATAAACAAAAATTTAAAAAAATCAAAACATCAAAACTCCAAGGTATCAATAGTCTCTGTCCTGACTCCTCAGTTTCTCTCTGTGACAACCATTTTTTCTTGTACTTCCCTGTTGAAAAGAAAGTTTCAAATTAAAAAAAAAAAGGCAATTCTGATCAGTATAATTGGATCTCCAGGTATTATTTGGTTAATCATCTTGTTTTAATTCTATGATATGTACTCTTTTTTTTTTTTTTTTGCATGTCTTGTTTTCAGAGGCATTGAAATAAGTTGCCCAGGGAGGTGGTGAGTCACCATTTCTGGGAGTGCTCCAGAGGTCTCTGGATGTGGCCCTTGGGGACATGGATTAGGGGTGATTCTGGTGGCGATGGGCGGAGGTGGGACTGGATGATGCTGAAGCTCTCTGCAAACCTTGGTGATTCAGTGACTCTGGGATTGCCCCGACCCAGGAGCACAGCTGGTCCCTGGCCTTGTGGGACCTCACGAGGTTCTGGTGGTGCCACTTCTCCAGCTTGTCCAGGTTCCTCTGGATGGCCCTGCCATTCCGTGGTGTCCCCTGCCCCGCTCAGCTGCCTGTCCCCTATCCCCGTGCTGAGGGTGCACTCGGTGCCCCTGCGCGTCCCTGCTCAAGGCTCTGAGGAGCCACGGGAGCAAGGCAGAGCCCTGAGGGACACCCCTCGTCCCCAGCCTGCCCCGGGTCATGGAGCCACTGCCCACAACTCCCTGGCAAGTTCATGGGGCCAATTCTTGCTGCCCCAGCCAGCCCAGCCTGCAAAGGCCGGGCTCATGCCCTGTGGAGAGCGAGGAGTGGTGTGGGAGTGTGGCCAAAGCCCTCCAGGGCTCTGGGCAGAGCAGAGGCTGAAAGGCCACAAGTGCTGGGGCTGCCCTGCACCAGATCCAGGTGGTCCTGCTGTCCATGGGGAGCCGGGGGTGGCCCTTTGTGACATGGGCGCCTTCCAGGACCCTTTGTGAGGTGGAACATGGGGGTGCCCAGAGACCTTTGTGACATCCCAGACCCCGCCCTGCCCCAGGGGAGCTCAGCCCATCTCAGCTGCTCCCCACGAGCGGCTTACTCTCTCTCTCTCTCTCCCTCTCTCTCTCTCTCTCCTTCTTCCTCACTCTCCCTCTCTCTCTCTCTTTGCAGAAAAGGACGATGGCAATGGACAGGAACAGGACAATGGAAATGGATGAGGAGAAGCCTGCCTAGGCCTCCTCTGCCTCCCCGTGGATGGACCTCAGGCTTCCACAGGCTGGGGAAGGAACCCACAGGATCCTGGACTTCCCATCATGTGGATCAATGCTGGGATGAGGATTAGCTATCCCGTCATGTGGATCGATGCTGGGATGAGGGTGGATCGATGCTGGAACTGGGATTAACCATCCCATCGTGTGGATCGATGCTGGGATGAGGATTAACTATCCCATCGTGTGGATCGATGCTGGGATGAGGATTAACCATCCCATCACATGGATCGACACTGGAACCAGGATTAACCATCCCATCATGTGGATCGATGCTGGAATGAGGATTAACCATACCACCATGTGGATTGACGCTGGAACCAGGATTAACCATCCTATCATCTGGATAGGGATCAACACTGGAACTCGGATTACCCATCCCATCATGTGGATCAACGCTGGCAATACTGCCTCTTGGTAATAATTTTTTTCTACTTCTTTCTTTCTTTCTTTCTTTCTTTCTTTCTTTCTTTCTTTCTTTCTTTCTTTCTTTCTTTCTTTCTTTCTTTCTTTCTTTCTTTCTTTCTTTCTTTCTTTTTCTTTCTTTCTTTCTTTCTTTCTTTCTTTCTTTCTTTTCCTTTCTTTTTTCTTTTTTCTTTTTTCTTTTTTCTTTCTTTTTCTTTCTTTCTTTCTTTCTTTCTTTCTTTCTTTCTTTTTCCTTTCTTTCTTTCTTTCTTTCTTTTTTTCTTTCTTTTTCTTTTTTCTTTTTTCTTTTTCTTTTTTCTTTTTCTTTTTTTCTTTTTTATCTTTTCTTTTTTCTTTCTTCTTTCTTTTTTCTTTTTCTTTTTCTCTTTTAATAAATTTAATTCAATATTATATATTCAATATACTAGATAAATATAATATATAATAATATATAATATATAACAAACAATTATAAATATATACAATATATACCTCTGTTAATAAAAATTCATACATGTTTATAAACAATTACGATTGTTTGTGGACTCTCTGACGCTCGCCGCTCCTTTCCACCACAAGCATTTATGACTCTTGGCTGCTCCCTTGCCCTTGTGGCTGGGTCATCACAACCTGTTCAGAAAAGACGCTGAGTTCCCCAATCCTGCTTGTCTGTTTCTGATCCCTCTTTTAAGAGGGATCAAGGCAGGTGTTGGTAGCAGAAGGAACCAGGGAATCACAGAATATACTGAGTTGGGAGGGATCATGCAAGTCCAAGCCCTGGCCCTGCCCAGGGCACCCCAACAATCCCCCCTGTCTGTGAGAGCATTGTCCAAACACTCCTGGGGCTCTTGCAGCACTGGGGCCCTGCCCACTGCCCTGGGGAGCCTGTTCAGTGCCAACCACCATCTGTGGGAAGAACCTTGTCCTGAGATCCAACCTGACCCTACCCTGGCAAGGCTCCAGCCCTTCCCTGGGTCCTGTCACTGCTCCCAGCAAGTAGAAATCGGGGCCTGAGGGAACAGAGACTCCCCTCCAGATTTCCTGACCATGTCTCCTTCTTGGCCAGCACTTCTCAGAAATGGGACAGCACACAGGGGAATTTCAGAACACAAAAAGGATCAGAGTAGGAAATTTGGATCCTTGTTATATCAATTGAATATTTCCCTTCCCCTTCCCCTTCCCTTCCCCTTCCCCTTATTTCCCCTTACCCTTATCTTCCCCTTATCTTCCCCTTCCCCTTCCCTTCAGCCCTTGGATGAGGCCAACCTGACTGAACTAAAAACTGCTCTGAATGGAATCTTGGCTATGGGAGAGGTCTTGAAACTGGAGATCAAGGTCTGGAATTTTGGGTTGTAAATAAATGTCATCAAGTTCCTGTTCAGGGAAATCTCTGATCTTGATAAAAAGATGAGATGTCTGATTTTGATGATAAGATCAGATCTCTGATCTTGATAAAAATAAAGAAAAAAATTAAGCATTATAATCCAGAAATGAAACACTTCTCAAACACAGCTGCTGGTGCAATGAAGGGTTGTCAAATGCAATAAGAGCTTGTGCTAACTTCCTCTGTATGTCAGGATTTTCATGAAATCTCTTCCTCATTCCCTGCAGGTAGTGAATGGCAGAAACTTACTAGTGCTCAGCTGAAGATTTAGGAATGATTCATGGAAATGACTTGACTAAACTTTACTTCTAAGGCTTGAAGATGTGGTTTGGGGGAGTGGTTGTGTGTATTTCTGCTTTGATTTGGTTGGTTTTGTTTTTTAAGTTAAGAATTACCTTAACCATAAAAAACTAAAATTGTTATGCAAGGCTTACTGAACCACACCAAAAAATCATGAACTCTGCCTTCAGCAGCAGAACTCAGCCAGGATGAAGAATGAAAAAGAACACAGACCATCTAGGTGTAATCTCTTTTATTTTACAATAAAACTTCTAAGAGAGGCAACTTATTGCTTTAGAGATTCTACTTAATGTCATCCTCAAGGCATGCCTTTAAAGAAATTCTGTTGTAATAAGATAACCCAAACAGTGAGTGCCTGATCAGCAGGCTTAAATAGATATTTTACTGCCTATTTAAAAAAAGGGGGGGAAAATCCAAGAAAAATATATCTTTAAAGATGAGAAAAAGGTTTAGAAAAAAGTCGGATGGTAATAGCAACGGCTATATCCAAGGCATGGCCATATCCTCCACGAGCTATATCACTAAGAGTCAATGCTGATGAACAGCAGTCTTTTTGTGCACTACATGAACGACAGGATAAAGAGCTTTCTCCTTAGTACAGGGTAGAAAAAAAATCCAAAGTATCTGCTGCCACTTTTCCTAATGGTTATTGCTGTCATTTTATATAGTAGGTTTATCTGAAGGCTACAGTCAAGTGTCAGAATCCTGCTGTGCAAGCACTGCAGAAAAATACAATCAAAAGCATTTCTTTCCTCAAATTCTTCATTAAAACGTACATGTTTCACCATACTCCACCTTTTCTAAGCACATAAAATTAATGTCAGAATGCAGTCTTTCAAAGGCCAAAGGACGTAATTGTGGCCATGACAAAAGGTGTGATCTCTTCTTCCTCAGATTAGCATTTTGCCTTTCAGAGCCTAGGTGCCATTGTTCCTCAGTATTTAAACTGATACTATAGGTAGGTAGCTTACATAAGTACACTTCCAAGTCAGTTTGTGTTCTTTCATTTCATTTAGGTTCGTAGCTGTTTAAAAGGACAGTTATTTCTTTAGTAATGAATGAACCTTATTTTAAGGTCCTTATAACCATTGTGTTAGGTAGGATTTGCATATTTCTGGAAAAAAAAAAAATTGAGTGTAAGTGTTCCTGATAAGTGATAGTTTATAATGCAATGTGAATGTAAGCATATAACTTAAACCTAATTGCCTTCAGTATTTTAGGATTCCACTGAATAACTGATTTATTAAAAATTAATTTATTGCTGTTGATCTGCTGTTGTTTATCTTGCATAGAGTGCAGACCTACAGTAATGAGACCTGTACTTCTAGTCAATGAATCTAAACTTAGTTTCCCAGGATGACAGATTAGTTGTTCCTGTGTGTTTTCACCTGACTTCTCTGTTCAGAGCTGCCACCACCTCTTGGAGAAGAACTGGTTGATATCATATGCTAGATATCACATAACGGAAAAGTAGAGTTATATGAAGGCTACTATAGGAATGTCAAAAAGGGAGAAAATTTTCCATGCTGCTAGAGAATAAAAGCTACTAGAGTGTTACAGTTCTGCTTGGATGAATTACACAGATTTAGAGATATTTGAGCTCTTTTCCCTCCCCAGGTTATTGACTGTAATTTCAGTTTGGGTTTCTGCTACAGGACTTTCTTACAGTAGTTGCATCAAGCAGGAATTTTCTCTTAATATTAATTAGACATAGAATGAAATGAGACAACAGGAAATATCCACATAGAAAATAACTTCAATTGAAAAGCTGAAAATATGCTGTTTTAAAGAACTGCCTTATAACTTTGTTAATTATGAAACCCCTTTATGAATGAGGAGAAAGTAAAACAAAAAAGAACTATTATTTCTAAATTCTATGGAGAATTTCATTGAACATGTGAAAGAGTGCAAGAAAATTAGTTTCAGGCATTTCCTCCAAGTTCTTAGGTATGGTTTAGCCAGTCACTTTTCTGCAGCTAAGTTGTTTAAAAAAATCACTAAACATAGCATTGCTTTTAGTGTGCCAAATTGGCCCCAGCTATGTTACACCAGGTGCTTTGCTAAGTCAGGCTCTTAATAGATGGCAAGTAAAATGAAGAAGATTGAAGACAGGTGAGAGGAAAATGGCAGCAATAGAAATCAACACAGCAGGGAGAAAAGAGCAGAAAACTTATGTTCACACCTTTAGGAGATCTTTAGATGCAACCATAAAGATGATATGGTGTCTAGTCCCTTCCCCTGTTTAGTCTGTAGAGGATGTCTCAGAAGATCAAGGAAAAAACCCAGCCAATAAAAAAGAAAAGCTGCAGATTCTAACATTCTGAGGCATCTGTTAAAGCCCATGGTGAAGCAATGCTGTAATATATATATATATCTCACCAGAATGAATGAATTTTAGAGGCATTATAATTTATACAGATGCTTGTGATCATCTGTCAGATTCCTTGCAATGAGTGAAACAGAAAATGGTTTGATAGCTGTCAATATGTAACAGCAAGGTAGGAGTTACTTGCTGTAAAAGCAAAGTAATAAACCTTAGGGTTCCGGAAATTTTTACCAAAGTTTCTTCATCCAAAATTTTAAGTTGTGATAGATTAAATATTCCATTGTACAAGATCCATTTGTGAAGCATGGAAATATGGAAATGCTAGTCAATGGTTCATTATCTTAAAAATGGGGAAAAAAATTTGGGCAACTAAAAAGCAAAAAAGAGAGCAAAGCACCACGTCTTTCCAAATTATGAACTTCTTTAGCTCTGGAACAGCTTTGAATCAGGTGGTCACAAAAGATTTAAATGGATATGGAACTGAAGTTGACTCTTAATTTATTTGCCTGTTTATTGGGTTTGTTTGTAGGATTTTTTTCTGCTCTGGCTCTGAGAAGATTGTGACTAAAAAAATATATAAATTAATTATTAGTTAGTAGTACAAAAGTAATAAAGAAACTAAAACCAAAGTTTGTGGATACTTGTAGAATCAAACTACGGATCTTAGGCCTCTCCATTGTCTACTTAAACACAAAAATACCTCACTACCTTGACAAATGAGTATAAAATATTATTATTTAGTGAATATCTGTGAGAAATAATAATAATTAAAAAAAAATTAGTTCCTTAGGGAAAAAAACCAAATATGTAATATTTGCATGTGGTGTAAGGAATAGATTCCTTCTTTATTTTCTTAGTTTTATTGTCCTACTATACAAAATTAATAAAAATATAATAATTCAGATGAAATATTCTTCATGGTATTTCCATACTTTTTTGCTTCCACTGCATAAGGGAAGAATTATAATTCATATATCATTCATTCTTACACTGAACATCTGTGATTTTGCCACTGTTGTAACTCAAGGATAGAGACAATTAGAGTTGGACCAAATTGGTAAAAATAATTTGAATGAACATCAACAAAGAAGATGCTGACAAGTCCAGGACTCTTTTATTATTATTTTTAATTTGACATATTATGTCACACCATCAATTGATAAAATATTCTTCACTTTCTTTTATTTTTCAGACTGAGCAGTCAAAGTTAATTCATGAGAGACCAAGGGAATTTGAATGATACTTTTCATAAGACAGCCTCATACCTAATGATTTGCAGTGGAGGGAGGAAATACTTTGAGAAAGTATACTATTTTCCCTGGAATTAAAAATTCAACTCCTTTTATTTAAAACATATTTGAGACATGAAAATTCCACTCAGCACTGGCTAAGTTCTTTCCTGATATAAAAAACAAAACCAAAAGCAAAAGAATATCACAATTATTTTAGCTCAATGAGCAAATTTTACCCCATGGGGGAATTTTATTCCTTGGTTTCATAATATTTGCTACTGTTTTTTCAGAGAGTTCTAAAGCAATTTTCAAACCAAACACATGAAAATTTAATCCCTTCCACTGAGGTGTAACCACATGGAATGTGCTGATTTACGGTAATGTAGCAGAAGTTATGAAGACTGCAACCATCTAACTGGAACTGGAGAGTAAACTGGTTTACTCAAAATATAATTTAACCACATCACTGGAATTACAACTATTTGCTTCTTAGAAGTGCCACAAGAGCCTTGATTACTATAGCTCATAAGAATATTAATTTCACACTTTATATGAAAGATTGAAGTTCTAGCTACAAGTCATTCTTATTCTTCTCTAAGAAGATTGTTTTCCTAAAGTATAACTAACTGTCATTAAATAATTAGTTAAAGTTATCATTAATTCCATTCTTTTAACGATGTTGTAGAAGAATCAAGTAAAAAAATCACTGAGGTTAGCTCAGTTTGTTAGAGCATTGTGCTAATAACACCAAGGTTTGATCCCTATATGGACCATTCTCTTAAAATTTGGATTCAATGATCCTTGTGGGTCCCTTCCAGCTTAAAACATCCAGTGAAATCTGCTAAACAGCAAAATCGCTACCAAACTAATTATTATGCTCTTAAAATATTTTTCATTGTGTTCTGACCTACAAACACCGAGTATATGTGTTCGGTTGTTGTAACACAGAAACATTAAAAGAAAATCTGAAGTCCTAGGTGTCCTTGTTGTATACTTATCTCTGTTATTGTGATGAGTTTTCTGTTGCTCTTAACCTGATCTCTGGAATGTCTGCTTTTGTAACACTTGTTTTCTTGGATAATTGCAATATTCTAATGTTAGTTCTAAAAAAAGGTTACTAATACCAATGCAACAAGATGAAGACCAAGTTGAAAGGTTGTATTGCCCAGTAAATACCACTGCTGTGAGTGGTATTTATCACTGGTCTACTGAACAGTGCAGATTTAATGATCGCATGGTCTTTCCACAGCTGTTAAATTCAGATCCTTTTGGACCACTTGGTTTTGTCTGTGAACAATTAGATAATATTTGTCTTGTGATAACTTTTGTTTAGAAAAAATTTGTTTGTTTAGAATAGAAGGATGACACTGAAAACTGAAGCAGGGTTGGCTTTGTAGATATTATGTTGCCTTCCTGCAGACAGTTGCAATATTGCAGCTTACAGTCTGTCAATATCAGTTTGTCAGATGCTTGGGAGAGTGTCATCTTGGGTTATCATTTGTGTAATCACCATTAGAGCAAGGCCTTGAAAGACAGTTTCCAGTATTGTCAAATGTAAATGTACGTCAAAAATTAGAATCAGTTTACAGAATTGTGCATGTATGCTTGTTTGGGCTTGTTTGCTTTTGGGCCGTTATGAGATTCTTCTTAAAATTTCAAGTAATAGAAGTAACATAATACCCAAAAGATGAATTTTGGGTTTGCAATGAACTCAGACACCTACATTTAGGTTTCTACATTTCTATATTTCTATATTTACACAACTGGACTTTCTCTGACTGTTCTTTGATGTCAGACTTTTAACCTTAATTTTTCTTGATTAGGTGCTTTGTATAATTGTCTAGGAACAATTGATTGTTATGTGATTTCCATTCACATTATTATTACACTTTTCTTTGTCCATCAATTTGACAATGCTGGAAAGAGAAGTGGTAAGGAAAGTATTAATTTCACAATAAGAAAGGACTGAAAGGATATCATGGTGTACTAGCTTGTCTTTAAAACACATCAACTAGGATGCAGATTTTTAATACAAAAATTGTTTTAAAAATATACACAATCACATAGTGGGGAATTATCATATAACTGAAATACTGGATTTCCAAAATGAGAGGAACTAATTCCTGGAAATATCACAGATTTTACCACTACTCTCAAGATTTGCACTTGCCTCTGCCTCGCACCCTCGAAGGCCTCACTTGCCTAGTGCTGGCAGATTTCACAGATATTTCACCGATAGACTGCTTTTTAACTCTAAATTTACTTGGACAAAAATTGGATGCAGTGGGTTTGGTCTTAGCCTATTACTGTCTGTATGTCCTGAAATTGGCCTCAACACTGCCTACAAGTAGAGATACAACTCTTGAGATTCCTGTGACATGCTGAAACCACTTGTTCCTACAGCCAGGGGTGTAAATCTGTGGTGATGGGGTGACAAACAATCTCTCAAATTAACTCGAGCTGTTTTCAGTTGCCTCAGCCATGTGATTGAGTCTTCTGAAGCCCCCTCTGTGGTCCATCCTACATCAGAACAATGTTCATACCTACAAAACAAACCAATTTTTGAAGATCTTAGTCCCTATTTCTAGAACAAACACATCAGAATGATCTAACGTGACAAACTGTTGTTCTCATTTCTTCTTTCCTACTCAGCACGTGGATCCTAGAGAACTACTGTAGAGTGTTCCATAGTATTTCCAAGGTATTTCCAAGACAGATTTGCCAGGAACAAGCTCAAAGTTTTGAGTCCCATAAAACTCCACATCTTAAGAACCCTAAATGTGGCTTTAGCAACATTTTGTGTCACTAAGTATAATAATGTAGTGAGGGTAGATTTTCCCTTATCCACACTTATGGAGCTTCAATTTAAACTTCACACACCTATTATTCAGGTGATATATATCAACATAAGTACCCTGAAATAATTCTACGTTGTTTAGGGACTAGATCCCTGTCCTTAAAGTATTTTTTTCCTTGAATTTTCTTGAATTTATTGATATTTTTAGTCCCTACAAGAAATTTATAGAAATAGAACATATTTTTTATATTCTTTTAAAAATATATATATAATGTATATATAAAAATAATATATATATAAAATAATTAATTCATGCATTTCCTTGTAAGTCTCCTTCTACTCTGTCTAGTGAGAAAAGAAAAATATTCTGCTATACATTTTATTTCCATACTTAGTATTCTGACCAAGTTTTCTCCATCATTTCTGGAATACAACATTTTTGTTTTGTTGTGCCATTTTTGTTGTAAAGACAAAGCTTAGACCTGGATTTTTAAGTGTTTTCTCGAGATTTATTTCAACACAAAGAACACAATAGTTGTTTTTTCCTGTATTGATTTTGGCAGTTTCAATTAAACATGCTTTCTTCTTGTAAGAATGCCCTCAAGGAAATAGTCAAGTAATAAATAGTTCCTTTCCAACTGTCACTAATGAGAATATTAGCTTCTCTTTCCCATGTGTTACATATTTTAAAGGCTTTTTAATTTTGAATATGATTAAGTTACCAAGATTTATTATCTTTATAACAGAGATACCCTTGCTGCTAAGTATATTACATTTGTGTTTTATCCTTTTTAAAATTAGATGGAATTCTCAACTATCCTAATTACTGTTTTCCAAGAATGAGTAGAAAGAGGCCCATCATCTATGCATTCATCATAATTATGCCAACGATAAAACAGATAATAATTAATTTGTCTGCAAAGAAGATATGTTGTGAATAGGGCTTTATTTTGTAGCATATAATATTACAAGAACACCTACTGCATGAAAAGCTTGCTGAAATCTGCAAAGAAACAGACTTCTGTAGTACTATGTACTTGAAAACAGAACTATTAAACCCAAATTCCTACCTTTGCACTACCTTGCCTCTCGAGTATGTGTTAAGTCACAACCTGATACCTCCCCGAAATACTTGCAATGTTAAATGTTTTTCAGCCTTAATACAATAATGGTTTAGCATAGGCAAAGTTTAGGGCTTCCTTACAATAACTCAATAACAGAGAATCAGAACCATACAGATGTTCTTTTTGTTTCAGATACCCTCATCACATAACTTTTTTTTCTTCCTTTGGTCATTTTCCCCATTGCTTGGTTTTATACAACTGGTGTTTAAATTTGTTTTTGAGATATCAACTTCATTTACTTTTTAATAACTCTGTGAAGTGCCTATGAATGCTTTTTTAATGTAGTTGCTGGCAGCACAACTGTAGTACTGTAGCTGCAGATGGCAGAGCACTTACTCAAGTAAAAGTAGAGTGAGGTGCAAACCTATGCTTAAGTCTAAAACCCACAAATTGTTATTTGATTAAGTGTAAGCCATGTCTTGAAATAGTTAGGTGAGGAAAATATATAATTACTTCAATGACAAGCTATTGTAATTGATTATTATTAGATTATTTATTATCATATATTCAGAATAATATTTAGATTATATATTCATTATTATTATATATTTAGGTTATTATTAAATTATTTATTAATATGAGAAAAGAAATTGTAGTTTTGACCTAAATGTTTAGTGTTTCCAATTTTCTCAAAACTACACTTGCTTATGAATTAAAAGTTATAATTACAGAGCAAGTTAATTTCCATAAATTTTATAAATGCCAGAAAAAGAGGGGAGTTGAGATCTTATACCTACCTAGCCTTCATATGAGGCAGATTTCAGAATAAAATGAAGTAGATGGGGACTTTTCTCACACTCATCTCTCTCTTTCTGTCTCTCAGTGTGTCACACACAGTAATGCTTTAATCTGTCAAGCAATCACCTTCACTAAGACGATCAGTCAGTGCTGAGCTGTCCACCCACTGTTTTCCTGCAGCGCTATCATTAGGTGTGCAGAGGAACAGCAATTAGACTGGATTGGCTCAGGATCCCTGTGAAGAAAGGCTGAGAACAAGGGAGGAAGTGCCCCAGGAATCAAAGTAGATCACTGATAACTGTGAATAGCTGGATTCTATCACAATTTTATAAAAAACTTCTCAGCAAAATGGTATTATGCAGAATTAAAAAAAAATAAATCTCTTTCAACCAAGGAAGACCCAATTGGAACAAAAAATGAAAAAAAGTTTTAAGATGTTCTTGAACTCCCCAGATACCAACAACAAAGAAGGACCAAAGTAAAAGCATATTTGATTTTAAAATTTGTTTATTTTCTCTATTATCCAGGATGGAACCATAAAGTCATGAAATGATCTGTGAATGGAGGTTCATGAGAACTTTAGATAAAGGATGGGTGTAGCTAACCGCTTTACAGAAAAGTAGGAATGTTTTTTTATTCAACTTTACACCATTTTCTGAGTTCAGAGACTTCTGTTGATGAATTCTGTCCTTTAGAAAAGACTGAAGACTGGTACATGGTTTTCTATGCGATGAATGTCTGAGATCTTTGAAAATATGATATAGCCTGAAAGTAAATTATAATTTTTTTTCTTTCTGAAGAATATGAATAGTTAAGAGCAGAAGGGACACCAAATATCAACATCAACACAAAATTTTGTTAGCGAAAATTATACTGTCAGAAATTTTCTCACATGATATCAACTAAACCTTAAAAACAATTTTAAAATAAAAATCCTGTTTTCTGGAAAATGGAAGCTAAAACCACACAACTTTTTTTCCATCCATCTTCTAATTTCACGTACTTGGACATTAGTTCCATGCACTTGCAAATTCTTAAACTTCCAAACCTAAAAAATGCAGTAATAATTTTAACTTCAGAAATTGTTTGGATAGGTGTGGATGCTGTCTGACAAAAGGATGAGAAATGAATCATACAATGCCAAAAGTAACTTGACCTTAATCAATCTGCTGAATAAGTTGTCTCTTCTACCCTTTTGAAATTTAAAAGGAAAATTCAAAGAGTAACTTCAACTTAAATATCTCTTGGCATCTATATGTGCATGAATGTTATTCGTGGTCCTAATTAGATTACAGAAATATAAATTTGTTTTTATATATATGCTCACACACATGTAAAAATGTCAAAAAAATGAGCAGACAAGATTTCTGATGTAAAATTGAGCAGACAAGATTTCTAATGTAAAATTTTTTACATCCCTACAACAAGAAGCAATTTAACACTGATACATAAACATAGACAAAAACACTGAAGAAGTCTAAGTAGGATTTCATATGTTCTAAAATCTGGTTTCATGCTTTTTCCTAGTTTTTATTCTTGGATCTACGTTAAAATGTGAAACATAATTCCTAATACATGTTTAACTTCTTTGTCATTTCCTCAGGTATGACATTTGCCTTTATGTTTAGTTCATCCACTTAGAGAAGAGGGTATTTATGAAGCGATTTAGGAAAGCTGTAGCTCAATTTGAAGCCTGTCTTTTCCATGGGGCAATAGGCATTAATGATGTATCAAATATTCTAAGCTAGTGCCCCTGTACTCAACAAATTCTCCATCAGAAATCCATGAACAACTCAAATATGCATAAAAACTCTTGGATTAATTGACAAGCAGAGATGATGTCATGCACAGTCAAAAATTTACCACTCACTGATTCTGAATAGTTACAACCTCCATTGCAATCTCTGAATGCCTCAGGTGCAAAAGTGAGGCTTTACTGGGCTGTGCATCTTTAGTTCTGATCATATAGTTTGCATAGCAGCAAAGAGCAAATACTTATTATTGTTTTAAATTTAAATTTAAATTTAATAAGCAATAGTCCCTGACAGTTTTCTCACTCCTTTCTGAAAGATCAAGAGCTATAATAAGAAGTATTACCAAGGGAAGATTAAAAGAGACTCAAGCAATGGAAAGAATTTAAAAGACCAAAAGCTAAATAAAATCAGATAGCCAGATAAAAAGATAACCAGTAGAGAGACATCAGAACTATGACAACAAAGATAGAGGTGGTGGTATAGTAAGGGATTAAATGAAAATGGAGATGATTGAACTTTAGAAGAGCAAAGTACGAAGATGGGGGGGGGGGGAAAGAACAAAGAAAATATCAGCACAGAGAAAGAAAGAGGGATCAAAGGAAATAAAATTAAATATACAAGACATAAAAGAGAGAAGCTACAGATCAAGGCTAATATTTCAGTATACAGTCAAGTCATCAGACAAACACCTTCTCAAATATTGAAATGATACTAGAGATAAAAAAATCTAAAAAAAAAAAATCTATCTTCCTGGAAGCTTTAGCAGAAAAGTGTATAAATACAACAGAAATTATTTAAAGTGGAAACACTGTGTACTTCCACAGTTAGATCTCCACTATTTCATAATATAAAAATACATTATCATTTTAAGACAATGTAAACTAAGGAATTGAGAGACAACTTCACTTAGTACAATAAGTTCTACTGCAGAAACAGGAGGTATAGAGAAGACAGAGGGTCGTAAAAGCTTTTTATATTTGGGTACAGCAGATGTGGGGTATTAGTAGAGTGTATGTGTTCTCCAAACAACAGTCATTTTAAAGGCAAGATTATAACAATGTCAGTGTATGTAAAGAAGCAAATTCTTGTTGACATATAACAACAGGGAAACAACTCTTCCTGCCCCATCGAAAACAAATTGAGGACACCCAAGGGGAAAATAACTTCTTAACTGTATTCCATTAGATTTCCCATAGAAGGAGACAGAATGTTTTCAAAAGAAAAATTATAATAATTCCTTGTATAAACCAAGTAGAAAAAAGAAAATAAAACCAGGTTTTCTATACATACTAATGATGGTAGGTTTGTTTGTTTAGATTTGGTTTAGTTGGAAGTTTTATATATAGAATTGGTTAAATAAATAAAACACCTTTTTCCTGAGTATTTGGATATATTTTGTAATTAATATTTATAACACATGATAAAAAACCAAAACACAACAGGAGAAACTTCTCAGATGTTTCATCCCCTATTTTTCTGTTTTATGAGGTACTTATTTTTAGAGTTAGCCGTTAGAAGATATTTTTCTCTCACTGATCCTGTTGTGAGAATTACAAGATCATATTGTTTATGGAGTTTGATAGAGAAACACCCTACTGCTCTTCAGGTGCCCATGAAAATTATTTTGGATTACTAGTTACTCCTAAGATTGCCTAGAATGATCAGAATACACATTCTGATTGCCTAGAATTATCAGAATATACAAAAAGATAGCATAGCTGGTTTTTTCAGCTGTCACTCTGAACTACTTACTCTTAACATCAGAGAAAATATAAAGTTACTGAATGGATTTTTGACAATCCAGTTATAGTCAATGCAATTAAAGCAGCCATAGATTCACTAAAGAGAAACAGAGAGAAAAAAAAATTGGTTACATTTTTTTTCTACCTATTTTTTTAAATAAGATACCTGAGAGTATCAGTAAATCCTGAGACTGGAAATGGGGTTTAGAAAATCTTCAATCCATTTTTGTCTACAAGGTCATACCATGTACTCTTTTCTTCTGTACTCTCAGATTACTGTTGGTCAAGACTGGAAGCATATCCACAGTAGAGGGTGTGACAAATACCTCACCTATGCATGCAGTTCTGATGAGCTCCTTGATACCTTGCATTCTGACAAAGATTACACGGGATAATTCCTATTCACTAGTTGGCATTGCCTCCCTTGCTGCCTGATTTTACTGGTTATCAAACCACTATGTAACACTATTTGTGGGATGACATTTTGCTGGATGTTCTAGGGAATGCATCGGGGCACTGAAGAATCTTTAAAAGGGTCCTAGTTCTCCACTTCATGACTTTATTATGACTTTGAGGGTAAAACACAATCATTTTGAAAACACTCTTAGTATAAATCAAGTTATGATAAATGCAAATACACATTTAATGTTTTCGTCAGTTAAAGCAAACAAAAAGAGTGCTAGAAAAGACACAGGTGAGAGAAAAACAGTAACAGAAAAAAACCCCAACCAACCAACCAACCAACCAACCAACCAACCAACCAACCAACCAACCAAAACACAATGAAAATAAGCCAAACCAAACCAAACCATGTCTGCTTAATCCAAGATGGGATCTGGCAAGTGTTCTTTTGATGCTTTCTGTTTCTGCTTTTTTGTTGTTTACTTGCTGTTTTGCACGAGGAGGTCCTGATCCCTTCTGATGCCAACATGAAAAACACTCTTTAAGGTACCTTAAAAATTCCACTTATTAGAGCTAACACTATAGCAAGAAACTATTATGGATAATTTTATGTCCCTTTGGATGGTAGGAACTCTGAGAGACATAGCACTGAGTGAGCCTCTTATCCATGTGTAACCTGCTGGGTAGACCCTATCCATAGAAGTCAGTCTCCAGTTTCAGTCATTTGAGATGCTATACGATTTTCTTGCAAGGAAACAACTTTATCCACCATTTCTGTAGTCAAGCAGCAATAATGTTTGCATAAGAATTTATTGCCACACTTTTAGTTCAGGGCAAGGCCGTGCAGGTGACATAATCACTGGTACCGAGTGGGAGATTCCTGTAGGTTCCTCTGCTGCAGTGAGGTCACAGAACTTATCATGCAGTCAGAGAAGTTGTGCAGCTCAACACAGCCTGAACGCCACTCTGGATATGCAGGATAGCACAGACCTGGGCATACAACAGTCAGCTGACATGTAGATCAACAATTCCTTGAGGTACAATCCTTTTCCTGCCAGGATCACCGAACTTGCCTTACAAGCCTTTTTGACAACATGCTGAATTCTCGTGTGGGATTTCTAGTTTCCTTCCTAACCTACATATTAAGGTGCTTCTAAAGGAAAGGATCTTCTGTTGCTGAAACCTGCTAATTGTTGTTTTGGGGTTTTTTTTGGCCCAGAAGACAGAACAGACCTAATCCTTTTTCTGAAATGTACAGTTTCAAGTTTCTTCATTTTTAGAAAAGCACTCTTCACACTGTTCGCAATTTTTGTGAACTTCAGGGTCTAAAAGACATTCATATGCAGCCTTGCTGGTACTGAGCAGAGTTAATTTTAGAACAGTATTTCAAGGATTCTTCCCTGAGATACTTTTCCTGCTAATCTTCTACCTGCCTAGTTATTACTGTGTATGCCATATGTTTGCAGATTATCATAGAATCACAGAATGGTTTTGGCTGGATAGGACCTTAAAGAACATCTAGCTCCAATCTTCCTGCCATAGGCAGTGACATCTTCCATTAATTTTTCCACTTGAAATACAGATTTGGTTATCTGTCACTGATGGATTTCTTTCTAATTTTCATTCATTTCTCCAATTTCAGCTGTTCAGTTCTTCCATAGAAGGGTATTAAATGTATGGATGTCGAATCCTTGTTACTGGTGTTTTCCTACCCCTTCTTTTTTCCTCCTCATAGAGGTAAAAATGTTGAATTTATTCTTCTCAAATCATCCAAAATCCCCATGCACCTGCCACATGTGATCTCTCAAACATAGCCAATAGTAGGTCCTAAATTTTAACTCAGCACTGTTTAGGTGATTTTGCACAAAACTCATAGGATCATGGTAAAATCATGTTATGTGAATGTATTTTGTGTTTTTCTGTTCTTTGCTCTGGGCTGATTTTCCTCCTATATGATAGAATATTTTTAAAAACATTTGCATTTTTTCACCTCTCAGACTTTGTTATCTGTACACTTGATACTTAAAAGTCTTCACTCAAATTTATCATTCAATATATGCAAATGTTTTAACCCTTTTTAATGGGTACCCTACCATTCAAAAATAATTCATTGTTGAGAAAGCAAATTTCACCAGTATCAACATATGTAGAGCCATACCCTTCTTTGGATGATACATGTATTTTCACCTGAGCTTTTAAAGTATCAACAGGAGCTTTAATTCTTGCTCCTTTTCACCAGTCAGACTCCTGCAACTATGACAGATACTGACACTGGATATGTTTCAGAATCAGTACTTACAAGAAAACTTTTTAATCCACTGTGAAGAAAACAGTACTTTTCTTTTAATAGTATAGATTTAAATTTCAATAATGGCCACACATACTAGAACTTGTATTTTTTATGGTCATGTTTCTACCGATAACTATAGTTCAGGCAAACCCATAAAACAAAAAAGAATAACACTGTGTTTTATTGAGAACCTTTACTTATAATCAGATATGAAGTTACAGTCTGAGGTGTTAGTAAAATTAGTGTGATTAGTCTTTATCACATTGTGATTTTTTTCCTATCAGATTGTAAAAGTTTATTTTCAATTCTTAATATTTTTAGAGTTTATAAAACCTCAGGTTTGATTAGAGTTGTACTTCTAATAAGAATCAGCATTTAAATAATGTAAATGATTTCTAAATAATTTTATAAGATCTCATGTAAAAGGTAAAATAATACTATAAAATTATAAAAACATAATTTTAATTTACTTTTTACAGTTCTTGCATATTTCTATCTTATTTCTAGAAAATGTTGAATTAAGCAAAATCAATTTTTAACTTGTGATTTCATAGCATAAACTTCAGTTGTTATTTGAGGTATTTGCAGAATTTCAGAACTATGCCAGAGCTGGTTGACTTCTCTGATCTGAATTGTCCAGTGATATGTAAACAGTGTTGAGCTCTCTTCTCAGCATTCAAAGTTTAAATTTCATAGAAATACAGGAAAACGTCCTGTCATGGCTTGGTTCAGCTTTTTTTATTTTGGTTTGGATTGGTGGTTTGTTTTAAATTCCTTTGAAAGAATCACATTTTCTCCACTCCAACAAAAAATCAGAAAGGGACTATAAAATTATGATGAACACAGCCTCAGTGCCTTGAAACTGCAGATTAAATCAATAGTATACAAACACTTAAGAGGATATCTAATTCCAAGTCTTAAGTCAATACCTATAATGAATAATAAAAGGGTGGCAGGTGGGGAACATTGCTAAGTATGTTATTACTTGGATTGTCTCACTGAAACTTGACATTTACACATGATCAGAGATTATTCATTATAAATAATTCTCTCTACTGAGTACCTATTTATTCAGAATTGCATGTTGGTTTTCTAAAAATACCGTAATGAAGAGCATACTTAAAAGCCTGTAGAAAGAGATTTTTCTTACAATTGGTAGAAGACAGTGTTGTGTAAATGAAAGACAGTAAATAACTTCATTAGAGGATGAAGTAGATAAGTGAACACAGAATTGTTACACAAATAGGTCTTGCCATGACATAGGAAGAGAATGACAGCTGCAGATAATCTTGTAAACTACCAGTAGACAAATAACAAAAAAAAGATTTCTGAAGATGTTTAAACTAAGAAAAAGAAATTTGACATTATTACAGAAAAAGGAATGGGAATATTGTCACCATTAGTGTATGGGGTTTTTGTGCATGGTTACATGGCATGGGTGGAATAATTTCACAGCTAAAAAAACCAAGCACTTTGAACATTTAATAGGGAACATGAATTTTAATTATGTAAAGATCAATTGCTGTGAATTACCACCATCAAAACTTGGATGTGTGAACTCAGGGACTAAAAAGAAAAATATTCAAAACTTCTTTCAGGACATAATAAATGTATCTGTATCAAGAAGATCAGTTTTCAAGGTGAAAAGCTTGGTGAGACACCAGACTAGTCCGGCTTACAAGATAGCTACATGATGCCTTTCAGGAGCATCATTTGAACAATATTTCCTAAAACAGTGGGTATGCTTGCTGTTCTCGTTTCTGATTGAAGACACACAAAGGATATAATGGATACAAAACATATGTTCCTAAAGTAAAAGTAAAGGAGTTTGTGTATCATAATGAAAAGGTGGGGGATTGAGAAGAACTGGGGAAAAAAAAAATGTGTTATCTCAGTTAGGTTATGTTAAACTTCAGTAGATGTCAAAGAAAACAAAGATGTTAAATGAAAAGGAAAGGACTAGAGATTAGGAAGGATCAGACAAATGACATCATAACAAAGAACAGTGTTACTTAGGGAAAGAAAACAGAAGAGTAGACAGTATGTAAGCTACAAAGAGTTATTGTGGAAAAGAGGTTGAATGGGAGGATAAGTATCTCCAGATGATATGCTAAAGGAATGACCTTGTTTAGGGCTAAATTAGAAAAACAAATTATCATTTTGTCAGTATAATGATGAGACCAACTGAGTTAGAAACCAGAGACATGGACAGGAAGCAATTACTAGAGTAGAGTGGCACAGAAAGACTGAAAAAAATATGGATATTTAAGCAATATCTATAAATAACATCATAATAAAATAAATAGATTAGATGTACTCGTTTGCATTTGTTCAAGAACAAACTTTATTTGTCCTCAACTTTGTGTATCTTGAAAGGAATATGTGTTAGGACTTCCCATAAGATTGTAGTAAATCTTTTAATAAATCTATTTTTCAAATTACTAAGAAAAGTTCTTGCTTGCTACTAGAGTGCTAAATAACTCTAGAATAGTATTCCTAGTACTTTCCAAGCCTCATCAGATTCTTTAGGAATGGACAGAGCAATTTCTTTTCCATACCATTTGTTTTGTTAAGTAATACTTACTAGAGGTACTAGGTGTACTGTAATGAATCCTAAAGGCAGGGAACAGGAAACCAACCTCTTCCTTTTTTATAATGTTTGTTTACAATGGCTTGTTTTTAAAGTGCCTAATCCATATCACAAAAAGTACCTTATAATAAAATGTCTCTGTTTGAGACATAAAAGTAGCTGTAAGCTATTTTTTAATAATGATACATAGTTTTCGAAAGTTTATCCATTTTCTGACAATTAGATTTTTTGTAATTTGTTCATTCATGTGTTGAATAACATGTTGCAGTTTTGAAGAGTGGGCTAAATTCTGAGCTGACATTAATAAAATTTAGCAAAACGTATGTTTTTACATTTGCATAGCCTATCACAATCGCTTAAAGAAAGTGAAGTGGAGAAAACCTGCTGTAACTAAAAGAAAATTTTGGCACTGGAAATCTTTCAAGTTTTTGCTGACAGTTGAATTTATTATTAGCAGAAGTCTATTTTTACTAGCAGAAAAACTGTTACAGTTCAGTTAAATTCTAAGGGCATAGAACTCTCAAGTGTTATTGAACAAGATAACATGTTTTGGGCTCAGGAAACATGAAAACAACTTAGTAAAATGGTCTTAAAATCATATTCCCATCTAGGATACAGATGGGATAGAAAAAGGATTCTTAGTCAATACCAACAAACACTACAAAATGTTGTCTTCCTTTGGATTAGAGAGGAATTCTTCATGATGGTCATGGAAACTGCATGATAGTGGTAACAATGAACCAAAGTTATCTTATTCACATACTCTCAAACATGGATTACTCTAAATTAATCTTAAGTTCTTTGTTAAACCTTAAGAAGGCTGTTGTGATTTTAAAAATCCAAACCAAACAAACCCTACCAAAGATATTAACAGTAACAGTATTTAGTATTTGCTCGGATTGTTTCTTATGACTTCCTGACTGCCTCTGTCAACATCAGTGGCTTTACCTTTTCTAATTGATAACCTTAACATCTTCAATTAAACAATAAAAGGTATGTCTTTGGTTCCCACAGAAAGGATGATATCGTCAGTGGATTAGATATATTTTATCATAGAACCTTTAATTCCTAGTGACTGAACTTTTTATACACCATTACTGAAGGTCTGTCACAATCTTTTTCTTTCAAATTGCCTGAATTGTGCAGACTTTCATTATCCAGGAAGTTATATAAAGCTATCATAGACACATTTTCTATGACGTACCAGATACAAATTTTGAGATACACATTTGTGTAAATTGTTGCAATGACTTGTGGGTCAAAATACTTCATTTTGTTCAGAAAATGCCAGAGACACACAGTTTCAGAGGTATGTGCACTGCCTTTGTATTATTTTCCTATTTTTAGCTCTTCCATTATAGAAGAGTCATCAGGCCAGAGGAAATTCTCTCAGACAACATTAGGCAGTCAAATGCAATTCAAAGCGGGATTTGTATATGTGCCAAAAGGCCTTTTGTTACCTTCTTGGCATCTGAGCTGATGTAGTGTTAAATCCAGAAGCTGCATCAAGATTGCTTAAAACATAAGTACTTGCATTTTTAAGAACCCAATCCATGAATGAAGTACATGCTGTGTAATTCTACTTACATTGGAGTTACTGAGAGAAACCTAACAATGTGTCTTCTCCAGTATAACAGGAAATCAATGTATCTGTTAACACCAGTTTTGCAGAGCTCAGTGAGTACCTAAATGTTGTAAAATCTGAAAGTGTGCAATCTAGTGAGGAAAGAAAGAATAAGAGAAAGGAGTTTACTTCTGAACAAAGAATAAGAAATACAGAAAGATTAGTTTTTAATGGGTATGTACCTGGAGTTGTTTCCAGAATAAGGAGCATAAAATAGGAATGTTTAAGCCCAATGGGTTATCATCTATACCCAACTGGTCACTAATGTATGTAGCATCTGAAAATCAGTTTTGAATAAAATAAAAAATATTAGACATCTGATCTGAAAAGTTTACAATCTAGAAAGAAATACTCTGTTACAAAAAACAGTAAATATTTTTGTGATGTTCTTTTTTATTTCTTTTTTAATTCTTGGCAATTGCATTACTTCTCATTGTCTTTGATGTTATAAACTAGCAAAAAAAGTCCATTCAATATTTTTTCCCCACAGAATAATGCAAAAAGCAAGTATCAAATTGTCTTCTGTGACTCAACTGTTGCTTTTTAAAATGATCTTCTTGTTAAATTTCTAATGGTGTGCAAGTTTTCCTAGGATGTTCAAAATAGATATTAGCACCAAATGGATAAAAAATAATTCTGTTTCCTACACACTTTTTTTGCAGGCCCAGTGATTGGAAATAAATGAATAATTTGCATAGAAAAAGGATGCAGAAACCACTCATCCATACAAAAATGTTATTGAAAATATACGAAACTATAACCATTCAATTTAAGTCTACGTGGTATGCTGCCCAGCCATTTCATATCTCTCTGGTTTTTTAAAGACATTTTATCTTTTCTTCACATTGAGGATGAAGTATATTAACATGTATTTTGCAGTTTAAAATACATAGGCACTTAGAAATATCTCAGAAATATCTTCAGTTGAAGTGAAATTTCTTTCATGTTATATATTAATTGAATCTTTTGAAATAAATTAAGAAAAACCAGATATAGTGTCTTGAAGAATAAGATATTAATCTGTTTTCTATGGATTATACAAACTGCTTGTTGGCAGTAAAGGGATACCCTTAAAAATAAATTATTAACACAGATCTCTGTATATTTTTTCAAGTTATACAAACCTAAACAAGGGTTACTCTGAATACCAGTTTGTTTTCTCATTTTGTAAGAAAAATATTTCAGTAGAACACAATCAGTCTGGAATTAATTGAGAGCATCTGAATTTGGAGAAAGAGGAAGTAAGATAATAATGAGAGGAGGAAAGAATAACATTGTAGGGAAGATTTCAGAATGAGTCTAACTCTATATATGTGGAATGTCAGTACCTGTAGGAAGACTGAAGCTGCCAAAGGTAGGAAACCATGACTCTATAATGGAATAAAACAAATCCATTAGGAGATTACATGTGTAAAAGTGGAATGATACATATCCAGGATCTAGGACAGAGAAAAGAGAAAAAATTCAGATTGTGAGGTAGAGAGGTTTGAAAGAGTGCATTAAGTTTGGATAATGAGCAATGACCCAGCAGGGGAGGAAAAGGAGAGAAATCAAACCAGCAGGAAGAATGTGGGTAAGTGAAGAGGGTCAAAGTGGGAGCTGGATATGAAGATTGTCAAAAGGTACAAAAATAACAAGAGTTCACTAGAAAGAAAAAGGTTTGAGATGGAAAAATAAAAATAGTCTAGGTAAGTGTGAGATACAGTATTAAAAATGAAGCAGATATGAAGTAGAAGCTTGGCTAAACTACCTTTAAAGGAAGGAGTCAAACATGAATCGGGCTGAATATGCAGGAAAGCTGATATGCTTGAAGCATGTTGTTTCAGAAAGACACAGATATAATCCAGACTTTACAGTGCCAATAAATTTAACAAGTGTTTTTCTTACAGAAACTGTTTCTTGCTGAACACTTTAGTATACCTCTGGGTCATTGTCTAATGTGGCAGTGTTGTGTCATATTTAAACAACCTAGCTTTGCTCTAAGTCACCATACAGTGAAAAAATGGAATGCAATGTAAATTCATTTTCACAAACATGATTACAAAGACCCTTTAAGACAATTTTCTTTTATTTATGAAAGAAAAGATGTACAATTTTTTAAATTATTTTAAAAAATTTTCAAGACCTAGGTCCAATTTAAATGTTTAATTTATACCAGTACACTTCAGTAATCCTAAAATTGCAGATTTTAGTAATGTTGCAGTGTATGTGCTGACAAAATATGTTGAGCCAATAGATATGAAAATGATTTGTGAGGTTCACACAAAATATTTTAAACATTTAAATTGGATGTTGGGATTTGCAAAGAGGTGTTAAAGAATGTTCTTTTTAGAAAGGTTTTTTTTCCATACGCTGATGTCCACAATTCATCTTGTTTACATGTGCTTAGGTCACAGTTATGAGAGAAATATTTGTACATTTCATTGATTGAAATTGATTTAAGTGATAATAGTGACCTTGATTCTTATTGGTTCACTCTTTTAGATCTGAACTGGTCAAACACATGGATCTATACGGTAATGTCTATGTGTGAGTATTTATAAATACCTCATTGTTGTCACTCTCCATGCCCACCAGTTAGAGAAACATTTCCAGTTTGCTCATAAGATGGCACACAGGAAGCACGCAAGGGAATTCCTGAAGTAATGGCAGGTAGTTATTCTAATTTAAATTTAAATTTCAAAACCAAATACAGGAGAACAGACGTGAGAGTCCTCAAAGATCACTTGAAGAGTTCTGTGGTCATAAGGCTCTGCAGGAGCGGGGGCTCAAGAGAGCTGGTTAATATTCAAAGTTCACCTCCAAGTTCAAGAGGGTTCCATCCAAATTAATATGAACTCAGGCAAAATGCCAGGATGCCTGCATCACTGAGTAAGGACATTCTAGCAAAGCTCAAGAAACAAGAGGACGCATACAGAGGCTGAAAGAAAGAATGGATAATAGAGGAGGAATACAGAGGCACTGTCTGAGCATCCAGTCATTACGTTAAGAAATACAAAGTCCAAATGGAATTGAATTTGGACAGGGATATCAAAGACAACAAGAAGGATTTCTGTAAGTGTGTAAGTGATGAAAGGAAGATTAGGAAAAATGTAGGCCTAGGGAAAATGTAGGCTTGCTGATGAATGAACTGGGAGACCTGCTTACACAGGACATGGAAAAGTCTGAGAAACTGAATACCTCCTTTGGTTCAGTCTTTGTTAGAAAGATTATCCCTCAGAAAACACAGACCTTGAAGACCAGGAGGAAAAGCTGGAGTAAAATGCTCTACTCTTGGTAAAATATAATCATGTCAGGAAATATTTAAGGAAACTGAACAGATGTAAGTTTGTGGACCCCGATGTGATGAACTCAGGAGTACTCACTGGAAGGAGTGGCTGATACACCAAAGAGTTGTACTGGCATCCAGAACAACCTTGACAACCTGAAGAATTGGGATAATAGGAAACTCATGAATCTTAACAAGGATGAGGGGAAGTTCTGCCCCTGGGGAAGGATAAACCCAATAAAATGGTAGGGGAGTGTGTATGTACATATACACACACGTGTGTGTGTGTGTGTGTGTGTGTGTGTGTGTGTATAAAAACAAATATATGCTGGAGGCTGATCAGCTGGAAAGCAGCTTGACAGAAACGGACCTGGGAGTTAACAGAATCACATAATAGTTAGGGTTGGAAGGGACATCTGGAGATCATCTAGTCTAATCCCCCTGCCAAAGTAGGGTCACCTACAACAGGGGACACGAACACATTCAAGTAGGTTTTGAATGTCTTGAGAGCTTGTTTCAGTGCTCTACCACACTCAGTATAAACAAGTTCTTCCTCATGTTGAAGTGGAACTTATTGTGCTTTAACTTCTGGCCATTGCTCCTCATTCTGTCACTGGGCTCCACTAAAAAGGGCCTGGCACCACCCTCTTGACATCCACCTTTGAGATATTTATGTTTCATTGAGATCTCCTCTCAGTCATCTCCTCTCTAGACTAAACAGGTACCCTTTCAGTAGTTTCTTGTCTTTCTTGTACTTTGGAGCCCAGAATTGGACACAATACTCTAGATATGGCCTCACTAGGGCCAAGTAGAGGGTCAGAATCAACTCCCTCAACCTGATGGCCACACTCTTCCCAGTGCACCCTAGGATACCACTGGCCCTCCTGGCTGCAAGGGCACACTGCCAGCCCATAGTCTATTTGTCATCCACCAAGACTTCCAGGTCCTTCTCTGTAGAACTGCTCTCTAGTAGGTCAGACCGTCACCTGTACTGGTGCTTTGGGTGCAGTATCCTACACTTGTCCTTGTTGAACCTCATTAGATTTCTCTCTGTCCAACTCCCTGGCCCATCAAGGTCTTTCTGAACAGCAGAACAACCTTTAGGTGTATCAGCCACACCCCTCAGTTTTGTATCATAAGCAAACTTGCTTGAGGGTGCATTCTGTCCCTTTGTTCAGGTCATTGATAAACAAATTGGGTAAGACTGGACCCAGTACTGATCCCTGGGGAATGCTACTGGACACCAGGCTGAACACAAGACAGCAGTGTGCCCTTGCTGCATTAGACAATTTACACTGCCAGTATGTCAAGGGGTATGATCCTTCCCTTCTGCTCAGTACTACTGAGGCCATATCAGGAGCACTGTGTCCAGTTCTGAGCCCCCCAGCACAGGATATATATGGAGGTACTGGAGACAGTCCAGTGAAGGTCCACTGAAATGATTAAAGAATCTGAACATCTCTCATATGGGCAAAGTCTGAGAGATACAGGACTATTTTACCCTGGAGAGGAAAAGGCTCAGGGGGGATCTTGTCAATGTATCTAAATACCTGAAGAATGGGTGCAAAGAGGACAGAGACAGGTTCTTTTCAGTGGCAGACAAGGATAGAACAAGAGTCAATGATCACAAACTGAAATGCATGGGAGGTTCCTCTGAACATCAAGAAGCACTTTTCACTGAGAGAGTGACTGATTTCTGGGCACAAGCTGTACAGAGAAGTGGTGGAGTCTCTCATCTTGGAGATATTCAAAAGCTGTCTGGACATGATATTGGGCAACCAGCTGTAGGTGGGTCTGCTTTACTGGGGTATTGGACTGGATGACCTCCAGAGAACTTTTCCAACCTCAACCATTCTCTGATTCTGTGGTATAGTGAAATCCTACATCATTTGAAGTGTAACTTTACTGTCAATTGCCACAGAATAGGTCAAATTATTTCTGTGAATACAACATATAGCAAAGCTAAAGCCAAGAAAAATTAATAAGATTTCACATGTAGTTTCAGGGGAATCTGTTGTCTCATACTGTTTCTCAGGTAGCATTGCTAGTTTTTGGTGATATTAAAATATAACCTTTTCCATTATTTTTTCTTTTATGTTCTTCTATCCCAACTTCATTCTTCATGAATCTTCTTATGCAAAGCTAATTTCTATCTGGTCAGAAGATTTGTCACACCCACCATTAATAGCAAGCCCTCCTTGCATTTCTGTCTGATAGTCTTCACATTTATCTTCCTGTAACTTGTTTTATCGATAAATTACGTTCAAGATGAGCAACACACTGCTTATAAAAGGATCATTTCTTAATCAAGTTTTCCTTTGTAGTCTTACCTGAACATATTTTTTTCCCCTGGAATTCTTCAACACTATCTGAATGACAATGCATCCCTGCAGATATGTTAAAGGCTATTTTAGGTATGAAGTAGCATTTGCTATTTACATAGCAAGAATTTAGCTGGTCTAATGTTTATGTAAGTCCTTGTTGAAATTTACCCAGCTTGCATGAGGACTTGAAATAGGCATAAACAAACTATCCCTTTGCAGATCTCTTCAGGTCTAGCTATGATTATGATCTCAGTCACAGGGTCATGCAAAGGAGGCTATTTAGATCACAGAATCAGTTCAAATCAAACCCATCTTACTAGCTCATGCTCAGTATCACTCATAGCAGACATAGGATACATCCACCTGGAACAACTTCAGATTTCCCTGTGAGGTGTTATTAAGTCTCTTATTCTCAAGAGAGCTCTCCAGTTAATGCGCAGAATTGCACAATTGGAACAAGACACATTGAAATGTTTTCTACAAAATAGGTTAATAAGGCACCCGTTCTATAATATCATCTGTAAGAAGATTTCTTAATTGGGATTCTTAATCATATTAGAGAGATGAGAAGAGGTACAAAAGAGATTCAGTATTACATCTGGACTATTGCTCAAATACAACAATGACAGTAGCAGGGACACCATGATTTTTGATTGCATTTAAGGGCACTCCTAACATTGAGCATGTGAGAAAATATTTGATATTTGAACGTTTCCTACAATCAAATTGTCAGAAAATATTTCAATTTTGACAATTCTGTCATAGCTTACCCTGAGGCTGGCTTTTAATTCAATGAGCTTTGTCAGAATTTGGATGAAGATGAAGGCCAACCATATATGGAATTAAAGTATCTTCAAGAAGAGCCATGAGGATGGCAGATATATATATTTGTTCAAGACAAATGCACCAGGAGAGATAGTTTTGATGCACAAGATTTTTTTTTTCTGTGACTTCAGTTTACAAAACATACTTTTCATGTATGATCACTAACTCTGGGCTTTCAGTTTTTCCAGATGATTAACTCGAAAGAGAACTTAACTTCTGGTTCATATGAATTTTGAAGTTTTTCAACTACAAGTGAAATCCTTCTAAGCTGCCTGGAACATGAGAACTCCCAAATAGTATTCTGTAACTTGAAATACAGTAAAGGTCAATTCATGTTAAAAATCAAGTACAAAAAGAGAATAAGTGTCTTTTGATTATTATTTCTCTATAAATACATAGCAACTATTACCATTCATAAGTACATAGAAGGTATTGAGTTGTGGTAAATTTTTGAAAAACTTCCTTCTTAAATACTGGATTTGAGACACATAAAGCATATGTTGGAAACCATGATTACAACAATCATCACTTTCAGTTACTTCAATGTTACTTAGTAAAACAATCAAAATTAAACTGAAAATATAGGGTACATAGGTCAAATAAAACTAATTAGAACCTATAATAACTCTTTATTCATACATTCGATAATTATCTCTAATCTCTAGTAAAAAAACCTAGTTTAGTAAAATGTCTTTGATTTGGATGATTTCCCACAGTTTTTCTAATTTTTTTTTTTTTTTTTTTTTTTTTTTTTTTTTTTTAAATCTCCAAAACAATTCAAAACTTTAACATTCAAAATATGAAACTCAAAAGGCACATCTCTGACTTTATCCTTTTTTATGTCCTGTCCTAGATTATGTAATTCATAAATTCAAAGGAATGAATATTTAACCTTAGATGAAAGGAGACTAAGGAGTGACCTCATGACTATCTAAAAATACCTCATGAGAGAAAGAAGAGAAGGAGGTGATGACTTCTCTTTTGTGTCTGCTGATAGGACAAGAGGTGATGGATTAAACCTCTGTCAGAAATTCAGATTGGACGTTTGGAAAATGTTCTTCACTCAAGAGGTTGGTCAAGCAGTAGAACAAGCTTCCCAGAGAAGTTGTCACAACTCCAAACCTGTCAGCATTCAAGAAGCATTTTGAGCCTTCCAATCCAAGCCATTGTATAATTTTTTGATTCTATTTCCTTTGTTTGTTTGATTGTTTTGTTTTCTTTTTTTCCCTAAACATCTTCTATTTTTACTGTGCAGTAACATTTTAAAAATGTTCATACTGCCATATGGAAGCTCTGATGGTCTTCTGCTAGAATAAAGATGCAATTGTTTCACATTCTTTTACTTCTCATTTCTTTCTTGTTATGGTCATAACTCAACTTTTCCCAACAAAGTACCCTGCTTGCCTTGTCAACAGTGCACTGTTTCCTTGGGGCTAAATCAATTAGAAGACTTTAGTGACATTTAAAGTTCTCAGCTTCAAACTGCATCCTGAAGATCTTCATAATGCCTTTTCCCCAGGAAATTGCTCTATTCACCAGCCCATGGACTGCTCTTTAAAGGAAATTCTGACTCTTTAGTGATTGTTAGAGCATTCATCTGAGAGATGACAGTCCTGCAATTCTGCGGTTTTTTTCCTGTGTCCTAACTGTGCATCATTATTAAATTACTAATTGGAAAAAACAACAAAAATAATCCTACTTGGCCTTTCCAATCTCATTCTTTTCACAATATCACAAAAGGACCTCTTAGTGTAATTTTCAACTCTTTCCTGAAATATGGAGATAACTGAGGAGCATCCATAATCTTGCTTGTAGGTAACTGTATCAGCAGTGTAAAAATTTGCTTTTCATCATCATGGCTAGGCTTCGCGAATGAAGATTTGAAAGGGCTCTACCCACGCTTGCTACAAGCGCGCTGATGGCTAAAAAGGCCAATGCGAGATAGACAAGTCCGGTTGCAGAAGGCACAGCAGAAAGACTCCCCAGGTGATACAGACGAGACACGATTCTTTCTGCGTTGTCTTTTCTCCTCGAGAGTGATCCTGCGTGTGTTCTCAAAAGCAGCAGCAGCGTTAAAGATGGTGTGTCTCCAGGCCTCCCGATTGGAGGCCAGGGTAGACCAATGGTGATGATCAATATGGCCAAGGGTGAGGGATTGTTTCAGGGAGTCCTTGAACCTCCTCTTCGGGGCTCCTCTCTTGCGGCAGCCAGTGGCAAGTTCCCCATAGAGCACGATCTTAGGGAGGCGGTAGTCCTGCATCCTGGAGACGTGCCCTGCCCAGCGCAGCTGTGTTCTCAGCAGCATGGCCTCAATGCTCGTGACTGCTGCCTGTTCAAGGACAGACGTGTTGGTCACATAGTCAGTCCAGTGGATGTTTAGAATTGTGCGGAGGCAGCGCTGATGGAAGCGTTCTAAGAGACACAAGTGGTGGTGGTAAATGACCCATGATTCGGACCCATACAAAAGAGTAGACAGTACAACGGCTCTGTAAACGCTGATCTTTGTACTTTTCTTCAGGTGTTTGTTTTGCCACACTCTTTTATGGAGTTTACCGAAATCTCTGTATGCCTTTGCTAACCTGTTGTCTATTTCTGCATCAATCTTACCGTCTGAGGAGATGATGCTACCCAGGTAACTAAACTGCTGGACTGATTTGAGTTCTGTTTCACCAATGGTGATATGGGGGTGATGGGAGACTTCCTGAGGTGCAGGCTGATATAAAACTTCTGTCTTCTTCAAGCTGACTTCCAGTCCAAACAGCTCAGCAGCCTCTGCTTTTCAGTTAACTGTTTAAACTCCTTTAATAGTTACAGAATAACCATGTATCCATGGGAACTTCTTTATTGTGATGCATTTGACTTATTTTAGACAGCTAAATTGGGTTGAGATGACTCGTGTTCTAGATATATCTAATTCTCTTATCTCTAAACATTGTTTCTATAATTTTATGTCATTGAGAAATCTACATGGTAGGAGTCTAGATTATAAGAATTACACTCCTATTATTTTATCTGGCTTGGAAGCATGATCCAGTGAGTATGTTTTTCTCTAAGACATCAGCTATCTTAGAGAAAGTTATATGAAAATTGGAGCTAGGGAGTAGCTTCAGTAATTACAGAATTTTTACTTTATGTGCCATCAGTAAACATCCCAGTAAGCATTATACTATATTAATTATATTATATTCATTGTATTAAATTAACATATATATTATATAAACATATATATATACACACATGTTACCTTGACTGTATTCTGTAGGTCTGACTCAAAATGTTTGTATATGCTTATTGTCATATGGAATATTCTTTTGCAGTTGAATTAAACCTTATTGAACTTTTAAAATTAGAACACTTGGGGAAAAAAAAAAAAGTAGTGGGGTTTTGTTGTCCCTAGAAAACTGGCATCATGATATCATGAAAACTTCCTTGGGCAGGAAGATATGTGTAGGAGCAAAAATAATTACTTTTCCTGAGGAACACAATTCTATAGAGGTAAGAACAGTAGAGTAAGAACCCTAGATATGGCTCCAGATTCCTAAAATATTATTTCACTATGTTTAATAATAATTAGCTTGTTTAATGGTTAAAACACACATTTTTATACATTAATTTTTAACTTTGATATTTTGTTAGCCTGTTAGAGAAAAGCTTTATGGCTGAGGATAAACACTGAGCTAAATATACAAACCTTTATGAAAGATAGTTGCTGCAGTTATTCATATGTCCCCTTTTGTGGTAGACCTACTTTGTTGTTCTGCAGTGGACAAGTAAAAAATGTATAAAAAGAATAGCAGCTAAGTAAACACATAATTTAACTTAGAAATATTCTTTTTACTACACATTGCTTCCCTTGAGGTAAGAACTGTTAATATGGAAACAAAGATGCAAACTGAAAACTAGTATAAGTTATTATCTAAGAATAAACATAAATGATAAGCAAATAGAGATTTAATTACTCCAGTGTCATTAAGACATAAATAATTTATTTCAGTCCTGAAACCAAATTATTCCAAGAAGGGGCTTCTAATCATGAGCAAGCACAGCTTGCCTCCTCAAGGCACTCTTGTTCTACCTCACTTTTTCTGAAGGCATTTAAATATACAATTTTAATCTAGCAAACTGAAATGTAACATTTATGTGAAATGCAGTTAATGATGGCAATGCTGCTGAAAATTAAAGTTCTAAGTTAAATGTAATATTATAGATATACCTTCCAGGTCATAAGGAATATACCATCAAGAGAAAGACATTAATACTTCTACATCCTTCTTTCTCAGTTCCTTTATTCTTCTACGCCCTACTACTTGTCTCTTGAAATTGCCTTTACTTACCCAAACTAACTTTCTAAGTTGTTGCATCAACGAAAATTTGTGTTAGCATTATATCTAGCTCATGTGCCATCTCCAAGAAAATAAGGTCCATTCCACAGAGTAAGATACTATTGATATAGACCTTCTAAGGTTCAATTTTATATTTTTTTGCTCTTATGTAAGTAAGCATGCATGACTTATTTTAGCCTTGAACCTTGAAAGTTCCTTCTTGTGCAAATCTACCTACTTCCTATATTTTTAATTTTTAATTATCCTTCATCATTTGGTATTATCAGTAGAAGACGTCCTTGAAAACTTTCCTCAAACTTATTTATGTTCACCCTAAGCCTATATAGTTGAAGTAGTGGGATTTTTGTATGCTATCATAGCTCTCCAGGCACACATAATCCAAGAAATATAGATCCTTCAGAAGTAACTTGAAAACTGCAAAGGATTAATAGTATACAACAATAATTAGGGTTTCTTTCCTCCTCTTTGCTTTATACTACATTAACAGCATAAAGTAAAGCAGACAAGAATATCAGTTGTATTCAAACCAGAAAACCTTATAACTTTTTTCAAGTACTAACACAAGAGACTTAGAAGAAAAAGAAATTGGAAGAACTTTAAGACTCATTACTTGCAATTCTGCCTGAAGATTTATCTGATACTTTTCAAAATATTCTAGAAGCTCTGGGTAATGTGATTACTTTTGATACCTGATACTATAAGTGCTGGGTGGAGGGGCTCTGGTAACATATGAATATGAACCTATAAGATCTTCAATATGTCCATTTTATTAGAAGAGCTCAGACTTTTTATAGCTTCTCTGTACAGAGTCTCGTGACCAGACACACATAATTGGTTACAAGTTACTGTCCAGATGTAAACATACATGACAAATACACATATAATTGGCTTATACCAGGTATCCAGGCAGAATAAGATAGTTATTTACTTTAACAAATCCCACCTTCTTGTTGGCACAGATTTCCTCTTGTTCTAGCAAGGGGGCTCGCAGCCATCCTGGCACTTACAACTTATAATATCTATAAAACTATATGAAAGCAAAGTTTATAAAACTACAGAACACAATATAAATTGCTCATGTATTCATCATGTTCCTCCCACATATAAGGATATATTATGATACATAAAAAGGGAAATTCTGCATCAGAAGTATTTGGTGGGTAACAGTTCTTTAAGGAAAAAAAAATTAGTGAGTTTTTTGTAAGTGGTAATATTTCTCCACAGATCTTAGTGATAAAAAAGTCTAACTGTGGAATTCTTACCTCTGATTTATCATTTGATCCTGATAAAGTAAGTTATGTAAACACAGGGATTGATGCTGGAACTGATAATTTATCTATATAGTGCTCTAAATAGACCATTTCCCCTTCTAATTTAGATAAATCATTGCAGAAGTTGATTTTGATTCTTAGTTTTCCTCTTCCAGTTATCCACTGCATGTCCTGAGTGATATTTTTCTCTTGTCTTTCTGAAGTAAAGGAGCTGTTCTAACTCATGTCTCATAAGGGATGTTTCAATAGGATATCTGCAACACCTGAAAGAGTAAAATAGCCAAAATAGCCAAAATATCATTATCTTAGGATGTTTCGGCATACTTAACTGCTGCTGTAGCTTAAAGGAACTGCAATTTCCATTCCCATACATTTATTTTTTATTAATTATGGTGAATATAGATCCAGATTATACTCTAACATTTTTTCCAAATCTTTTAATGCTCTCCTGCTTTTTACCTCAAAGAAAGAATACAGAGGGGACTATTGCCTTCTACCTCTCCTTGCATACACTGTGTCTCTCGTGTAAAACAAAAAGTTGTAATTCTATATTAAATTTATTTGAAGGATGTATTCTGACCTCTAACATGTAGATAAGTAGAGAGCAATCCTAATTGGAAATCTCTAATTACGAAGTAGAAGGTAGGAAGTAGAGTCCTGGCCATAATTTCTTGTCAACATAATAACTTCTACTGTTGAAAATATTTTAATCCATTCAAAGAGTGTTCTCCACCGAAAAACCCCAGCACCTAAAAAAGCCTTGTAGAAAAGATTCTGTTTGAGATCTATACACATATTTAGCCCGTGTGATGCCAGTATTTCCTGTATTGATATTGTTCTGCTCAACCTTATACAAACAAGCACTTTCATTTTTATCTACCTTTAACCAACCAGTTAATTTTTATCTTTTGACATTTTTTTAACATTGAAAATTAATGTTTCAACATTAATGTGAAATATCTTTGACCTGATGTACTATGTGCTCATTTCTGTGTAATATCAGATGGAAGGATAGTTTTCAGTCAATTGGCATTCAGTTTCTGACAATGTTTGTACCAGTGGCTTAGTATAGCAAACTTTAATTACAACTGCTTTTACTTTGACTCTGTCTATACATTACTGAGAACACTACACATTCTATTCACATCTCACATATATATCAGTACTGTGTAAACAAATGTATTTTAAGATGTTTATATTCTGCTGTCTTCTGATGCAAAGAGCACTAAATTTCTGTGTAGATCATTGAGCATTTCAGTGCCTTAAGACTTTGGAATCAGAGCTGCAACACAAAGAATACTTTGTAAATAGAATGTAATCTGACAAAAATTGTTACCAAATAACTAGCAATCTCTTGGTAACCTATCATCTTTCTATTCTCTTTGGTTTTGAGATTCATAAATTTTATCTTTCTATTTTCTGGGGTTTGTTCTTGTTGTAGCTTGGGTCTTGGTTTCTAGGTTTGGCTTTGGGTTTTTTTTGCAGGTGAGGTGTTTGTTGTTGTTGCTTTGGGGTTTTTGTTGTTTTGAGGTTTTTTTTGGTGAGGGAGCATTGTAAGTAAACTCACTCACAAAAACCAATACTGACTATTTCACTTCTTAGTCTCATAAAGCTTAATTGTTTCCTTTGTCCTCACAAATCTCAAGATATCCTAAGAAGCAGGCTGGCATTTCATTTAGAGATTCATCTTTCCTAGCCTACTGTATTTTCTTATGATATTGTACATGGTAAAGCCAAAATATAGTGCATTTCCTTTGATATTGATAGGACCCTGAATGAGCCAGTGGACTCTACAGTCTGTCCCCTTCACCTTCCCAGGGGACTTGTTTGCCATGACCCTTGACTGAGCTGCAGTGTGCACTGATTCAGCCTCAGGAGGTCTCTCCTCTCACACCTGAATACAAAGAAATGTTTAGATAACACTGTTCATGAGCTAGAGCTTAGAATCCATGGCATACTCAAAAAAACATCTGAAATTCTTTTTTTCATTATTTGTATCTCCTAGATAAAATGGGAGAAAAGCAGTGGTGAGTTTCATAACATCTTCAATCTCTGAAACAAGATTTCAATATACTTCAAAATACACATAAACAGTTTCAAATATGAAGGGAACATCCAATCTAAAATCTGCCGTGTTTTCATGAGGAAATAATAAAGGACATATAGGAACAGTCTGTACTTTGTGCCATCAGTTGCTCCAATCACAAACTCATGCTGTTAGTTTCAGACAACCTGAAGTGCCCCTCAGTATAACACAAAAGACAAGAAGAATAAAAAATGCAGTTGGTCCAATATTGAGCTTAATAAGAAGTCTTAATCCTTTGTGTTTAGGGGAAAAATAATCTGAAAGTATCAGACAGACAAAAGTAAGTTTCTGAGTAGAGTATTGACAGGGAAAGGTCATGAGTTTTAGCATAAAATTTTTTTAAACCCCCACAAATCTACCCTAAAAAAACCCAAAAAATGCCCCACTTCCAATATTTCTAGAGGATATGTAAGATTACCTCAAAGCATAAAGACTCTGACACTTTTATCCTCAAGGGACCTGTTTCCTTGTGAGGAAGAGTTTCCTACCTGTGTCACTGAACCTTTTTCAAACAAAGTTTCAGTTTTTTAAGAGCTGTATATGCATAGCTCTGCTTGAAAAGGTCTTATATACGTGATCTGCATTTCTGTAGACTGTATGGCTTGGAGAAGACAGATTAAACATCAATATTTGTTAGAACAAATCTTTCTGGCAGGAAATGAATGACCATGATATATACTCTTGAAGCAGAATTCACTGTAACTACAAGTGAGAGCTGGACACAGTCCTGTTACAGTGTGGTCACTGACTTGCATGGTGCAGGAAAGACTATGTTACAACAACCAAGGCAAACAACTGAGATTCCTCCCATCTTTTCATCTTTTGCTCTGTTAAAACTATGTCTACTGTCTGACCAAAGCAGGAAAAGTTTAAATGGACAGTATACTGAATGTCATAGTGAAGAATCAGATGTGTTCTTCCCCCCCCCAAAAAAAAAAATTATCAGGAAAACTACATGTTAATTAACAACTATAAAGGAATACATGAAAGACAACAATGTGTGCAGTGAAGTAGTTTGCCCTCTGCTTCCCCTCACGAGGATGTTGAAGACTGCAGTGAGGTCTCCCCTCAGTCTCCTCTAGGTTGAACAAACCAAGTGACCCCTCCAGACCCTTCACCATCCTTGTGTCCCTTCCTTTTGACACTGTGATAACTTAATGTCTTTTAATGTTGAAGTGCCCAAAACTGCACATAAGACTTGAAGTGAGGCTGCACCAGTGCAGAGCAGAGTGGGACAATCACCTTCTTTGATTGGCTGGCAATGCTGTGCTTAATGCACTGCAGGACACAATTGGTCTATATACACAACCAGGGCTGCCATGTCCTGTGTTTTCTTTTTCTGTGTAGAAGACAGGATTCAACCTTCTTGATTTTCCTTAGACTTTTTTCACCCTCTTGTTGAAATATCAGAAACAGCACAAAAATACTCACACTTGTCTCCAATTATACATCTTTTACAGCTGTTCAGAGATTGTGGTAAACTAAACTTACTCATTACTACATCTAGTAATTTCTTATATTCAGATTTGCATGTAAATATAGGCACAGAACAGGAATGAGTATGCAACTGAAATGTCTTGCGTTGGACGAAAATGTAGTTTTGCTTGTAGCTAGCTTCTTCAAAATGAAATGTGTCTTGAGAGTTCTATATTAAATTATACAATTTCCACATACTGGGAACATATGTTTCTCCATTCTTCATTCCTCTCTGTGGTTTTGTTCCAGCTTTGAATCCTTTAATGTATTTGCTGTGATTTTATGTAGGTATTTCAAATACTTTTAATTCAAGTTGGTAATATCTGCTGTCAATTAATGTCTTACGACTACATTCAGAAACACATGGAGTATAAATTTAAGATTGCAAAGTGAAATCATGAGCAAACATGTAATTATTCAAAGCAATAAAATCCAAAATATTTGTTAAAAATCAAGACAACCTTCCTTGAACTTTACAATTCTTTTAACACACTCATGGTCTGTATTGAAATTATATGATTCAACTAGATTAAAGTGTTTACATTTGTTTATTTTAATATTTTTTTACATTGTTCTTGTTTTCCATTGTTCTTCAAGTGTAAAAGGAATTTTAAATATATCTGTTTTCCTTGAACTTCCTTATACTGTGGAAGAACACTTGTTCTTCCAGTTTCTTTGAGCTCCCAAGAGTTAGAATTACATTATAACATAAATGTTTTCTTTTTCTGATGCAAAAACTAAATGGAATGCCAAGATGGTAAGTTGATTATATATTTAGAGAGAGATTTCTCTTCAATGTTTGGATAGTAAGTAATCAAATCTAAGGCAGATGACAATTTTGACTGACAGACTTGCTTCAAAATGGAATACTCCAAGACTACTTTTTTTCCCAAAGTGTCTTTTTGGAGGAGTGAGATTTTTGGAAGAATGAAAATTGAATTAATATCCTGGACCTTAGGAACTCAGAACTAGCACAGTTTTAAATGGTAAAAAATACTGTTCGATAAATGTTAGGTTAACTTGTGTTTAGGAGGAATTAAGAAATGTTGCCTGGGGAATGTAGGGCTGGTGTTAAGAAAGTGAAAGCTCATCTGAAACTAAGACTTGCAAGGGACATTGAGGGAAACAAGATCTTTATTGCTACATTAAAAGGTTGAACAAGGAAAATGTTTGTTTATTGTTGACTGGAAGAAGTATTGACAACAGACATAACGCCTTCTTTGCCTGAGGCTTCATCAGGAGGTTTCCCAGATCTCTGTGCTTAGAGCCAGAGTTCTGAAAGACCTATCTGCAGCACATGAGGTTTAATTGAGGGATTATTTGCAAGAACTACAGCCCTACATGTTTGTGAGACCAAATGGATTGTATCCATCCAAGGGTCATGAGAGAGCTGGCCAGTGTCCCTACAAGGCTAATCTCTATCATCTTTGAAAGGTTCTGGAGGCTGGAGTAGATCCTAGGAAAATGTTGAAAAGTGGGCATGATACTTGTCCTCAAAAAGGGTCGAGTGGGTAAACTGAGGAGATACAACTTCACTGCCGGAGAAAACCATGAGACAAGTCCTCTTGCAAAATATATTTGGGCACACAAAGGAGATATTAGTGACTGGAAGAAGGCAGCATGGCTTTATCAGGGGCAATTCATAACTACCCAATCTAATTGCCATCTATAATGAACTTCTATGGTTAGGGCAGAGTAATAGGTGTTGCTTACCTTTACTGTAGCAAGGCTTTAGACACTATGTGCCACAATATTCTTGCAGTAAAGTTAGAATACTATAGTTTGTATATGTGATCTGGGTGAGTAAGAAACAGTTTACATGTTGACAGTTGGATCAGAGAGTTTTGGTTAATTTCTTGTACTCTACCTGGAGCTTGGAAAGTAGTGGAGTACTTCAGGACTGTATCCTGAGACCTCTCCTACTTAATGATTTTATCAATAATCTGGAAGTGGCAACAAAGGACACTCTCACTAACCTTGTGGATGACATCAAAGTGAAGGGAATAGTTGATATGCTCAAAGGCAGATTGCCTACTGAAGGGACATGGACAGGCTGAAGGAATGGGCCTAAAGAAACCTTATGAAAATCAAGAAGGACAAATGCCAAATCCTGCACCTGAGAGTATGTGGACTGGGGACTGCCTACCTGGCTGGAGTCTGGCTCTGCAGAAAAAACGGCCTAGGGGTTTTGGTCAAACACTGAGCTGGCATGAGACAGCACTGAGCCTCGTAGTTGACACTGGTTTGAGAAGATAATTGAGAAGATGATCTCCTGAGGTGCCCTCCAGTGTGAACTATCCTTTTACAGTGAAATGTATCTTATCTGCTAAATGAACTCCTGAGGAATGCATGACCTGTTTGTTCTCCTTTCACACAAAGGTGAGAACTGTGGCTACTGATATCTCTCTGCCCCAGTTTAAATGAGACAAGGGTCTTTTGCTGAGGATGGATTAGGAGGAAAAGACCCAAACTTCTCTTTCCAAGCAATTATAAATCCAAAATTAAGAGGCTTCGATTGAAGGAAAACAAATTATGGAAAAGGGAAAATAACAGCCCTTTATTAAAGGTATGTGTGTATTAACAGGAACACGAAAAAAACCAAGTAAAATAACTAAGCAATACTCCTATACCCACCAATAATCCCCTTTAAGAACAAAACCGATAAACTGGTAAGAAGAAAATCAAACAGTTCAATTTATTTTTTTTTTTGCACCCTTTGATGCAGTTCCAATCACAGTCAGCAGGGGGTGCGTCAGGTCACTGGAGATGCAAAATTTGTAATGTCCTGTATCATTCACCAGGTGGCGCTGTTGGGTCACTGAAGGTGCAAAAACTTGTAGTGTCCTATTGTAGTCACCAGGTGGCGCTGTTGGATCACTGGAGGAAGCAGAACTTGTAATGTCCAGTGCCCATCACCAGGCGGCGCTATGGAATCCCTAGTCACCGCCCTGTGGGATGGGGAAAAAAAACCAAAACAGTACTCTCCAGGTACAAACCAAAAACCAAGAAAAAAACTCGGTTCCCCTTCCCTTCCCACACTGGGGAAGGAGAGAGAGGAACTGGGGGGAAAAGGGGGAAGGAAAAAGAAAAAAACACAGCAATAAAACAGAAAGTTCTCCCAATGGAAGAAAACTCACGAACTTCAGCTGATCAGGATTAGTGTTAAGCAGGGCCTGCAGCCAGCAACAGCTGAGAAGAGAACAGCAACAAACTCCACTCCGACAGGAAGAAAAGAAGCAAACTAGGCAGCTCTGCAGCTTACAGCAGGTCCTCCCTCACTGGCACACACACACCAGCCACACCTCCCTTCCCCACCTCCTTCCAGCCCCACACACCAGCTCCCCCTCAACTCTTCCCCCTTCGTTCTCAAGGAGACTAATCTCTCGGCTATTACTGGGCCAGGTCGATTCTTTTGTTCACCTAATGGGCAATATACAGAGCACACATACACACGACAGGGGGAAGGGGAAGCAAAAATTCTTTGCTAAAATCAGAACTATGACACTCTCCCATGCTGAACTTATGAAATTATTGCATTTTCCCAGCGTCTTTAGAGCAGTTACTAGTTTTCATATGTATTCAGAAGATCCATGAATATCTCAGATACAGAAATGATCTTGGGGTTATACTTGGGTTCTGCAAATAACAGCAAATGTAAAGAAGAAGTTTATTGCCTGTCACCATCACAGCAAGGGAGAAAAGGTCAAAAACTGAAAGTATTTTGAGAATATCCAGCACTCTGGGCAAGTTGAGTTGCATTATTTTAGATAGAATGTGTTCATTTATGAACATTTCTTCAACTTTCTACTCAGGTCTTCAGTAGGGGAAATCATTACCTCAAAATTATTTAGATATCCAGAATAATTTTCAGCTGTTTTCTCATTGAACAGAAGAGCCAACACTATTAACAGAAACTCATTTGTGGACACCACTCCACTGCCTTCACTTTGGTAGCTACAAAGCAACATACATTTTGACTAGTTTTCTGAACACTGATTTGGACTGAATGGTGTCTAGGCTTGAGATGTGTGGTTTTCCTTTGCTTGTTTTTTTTCCCCTTGTCAATAGCTTTTCTACCTATCACTCCTGCTTTCTTAACATATAGTCACATTTAGTTAAAAAAAAGTATTTTAGCCTTCTGGATTTAACTTTCCTATCATTTGTATCTGTTTATACCAGGTTTATGCTTTGAATATCTTTTTGGAATTGCAAGTGGTTCTAGTGATAAAAACGCTGTGAGATAGATTTAAAGTTTTCCACCTCCATCATCAGCTATATATGGACTTGATGTGTATTTTTTTGTCCCTCATAACTCCTTGCCTGACATTCTGAGACTTTTCAGTGGCGTTTTGGGGATAGTGGCATACATATAATAATACTAAGCAATCCTTAGTTATTTCAGATTAATCGAAGAATTTTTGGGACAGCCAGCTCTGGAGTTTTATATCTATATTGATTTTGTGCATTTTTAGTATAACAGGCTACCAATCACTAACTTTTGCAAACAAATACTATTCAGTAACACATTTCTTCACAGTTGCAGTACTTTTTAGGGATGGTTTGTTCTAAATTATGCTGCAGTTTCTTTAATTATGAGGAATCCTTCATTGTTGTTATTTATTGAAAAGAATGGAAAAAAAATCTCAAACGTCATCTGATTTTCCTGTCAGTGATACAAATGTTCATTTTTTTTTAATTGTTTGTTGTCTAGTAAGTAAATGCTGATGGGTGTGCTGTGACATGTAAGAATAGGCCAATAACTTGAAGAAATTTAATTTCTTCAATCAAGAATTGTATCTGTTTTGATCCCAAGTCCCACTTCTTTCTATCTACAGTATTATCACACATTATCCTGAACACCCTACTTGCCCTAGCAATCTGACACACTAGAAGAGGTATAAGGTGAGCTCCAGTTGGCAACACCCAAAGGCCATCCACTGCCTCTTGGCATTCTACAGTTTGTTAATGGGTAGTTGCTTAAGATGCAAGGACATTCACTACATATAAATCATGCATGCCTTTTGAGGAGGATTGTTTGTTCTTTTTGAAAGACTTGTCCACCCCTACTCTGTTGAAAAATATGAATAATAATTATAAGACTCTGATGGATTTGGGGAAGAATTTACTGCAGTCTTTAGTGTTCACCACAATTAATTAGCTTTGAAACTAAGATGTAGGACTAATCTGTAAACACTGTCAACGTATCTGAAAAATATGAAGAATAGGGGCCTATTAATACTTCCTTCAGAGAACAACTAATGCACCTTTGGCATAAATAATGAAAGACTGTAAGTAACATGACACTTTTTTTTTCAGTTCGGTTTATATTAGGCTGTGCAAAAACAGCACTGAGCAGGCATTCTTAAAGATGAGACCAGACTTAATAGAACTGTTTTGGCTAGTAGGCAAATATAAGTTCTAAAGCATGTGCATCTGAGTTCCATTAAAAAAAGGGATAAAGCAATAATAAGGCACAGAAGGCAGACCAGTATTTAGAATTATGAGAAATGGTTTTCGTCGACTGATGACAGACTGATTTCCAGCCTCCTGCTGAAAATGGCCCTGTAGAACAGGAAGGTCAGTATTTGTGATGGTAGGAAAATGTTAGTAACATAGGAAACATACTGAAAATGATGTCTAATATTTGTCACAAAACATACAGCAACATTCTATGATTAGCCATTTTCTTCTAGCGATTCTTTCTAACTTTTGATTTATAAAACAGGACATACTTATGGTTTATTTTTGATTGACTAAGCCAAATTTAATATAAAAGGTACCAATATAATCTTTAAAGTTTATTGGGTTTTGTGAAGCCATAAAGTTTTTAAAGATTACTTTTTAAAGATTACTTTTAGTTGTTACTTTTATTACTGTTTATGATTTTAATATTTTGTGTGTGTTGGGAGGTCATTTGTTGTACTTGTTTTTTCTAATTTTTTTCTTCCCACCATAAAGTAGGTTTCTCTGCCCTTAATCTCTTCCAGAAACTTTCTTTCTAAACTCAGAGAAATAAGAACTAAAATGGAATGATAGATGTTGGGAAACAAGGTTTTGGGAAAGAGGAAGGCAGCATAAACTAATATGAGATAATAAAAAGCAAAAGAATTCTTTTCTGTCAAAAAAAATTAGGCACTTAATTCCTCAAATGATTAAATGTAATAAAAATTAAGAAATAAGCAGGATGGTCAGATTACTCGCAGAACAAAAATACTATTATTTCACAGATTTGTTGTGACATATTTGTTAGAAGAGATCCTATAACAATTCCTATTGTTATTTGCTTGGAATTATTTCCTAAATTAGGCCATCTAAAGGTGTAATCTTAGTTTAAGTGCTTATTCCCCTATCCACCCTTTTCCTTTCCAGTTCCACTTTACCCTGTTTTCTGAATTATTTTTTAACTAATTTTGTTGTTTGTGTTATTGTTGTGTTTTAAAAAATGATACAGTGAACACATCACTGGCCTCTTGGATGTTCAAATTCAAGTTTAAAGAATAATTTTAGATATTTATTTCCCAAATTCTTACATCATTATTATTATTATTATTATTATTCATGTGAAATGTGCCACAGGTTTTCTAATGCCTTGAAAAAAACATGGTTCTATAACTATTCACCTTACTATATTATGAAACACATATTAAGTTGATTGCCACACATGGAAGAGAAGACATCAGTGAAAGACTGCATGGGTAACCAAGAGTGACTTTTTCTTTTCTGTCATGGATATAAGAATTCATACACTTTTTATTTGTAATGTGTAAACCAAGGTCTATAGTCAGGCTTTTTGACTTCTGAGACAAAATTCACTATTATATTAACACATATAAAAAGACTTTGTTACATGTTTAGTGGTTTGTGGTATTTTTAATGTAATGTGATATTTTTCACTGTAGAAGAGATAAAATGCCTGGTGGATAAAACCAGCAAATCAGATAACTTTACAATAAGATATGTCTTCTTAATATAAGGCTGTTCAGTTCTTATAGTTCAGAGGTGAGATCAGGAATTATTATGACTGTTTTCAGGCCTAAGAAGACCTGTGTGGAAAAGAACAATAACACAGACTTCAGACTGGAGCAAGAGAAATACAATTTTGCTTCACAAAATTAATTCAGTTCCCTCAGTCAGCATTCTCAAGAGTCCCATAGTTTATGAATGTTTGCCTTGGGTGTTCAGCCTTAATCCTCAAGGATAATTTATGTAGTTTATGAGGGAATGGGAAGACTTTGGGAACCTTAGCAAAGACCTTTGAGCTCATCTTTTGCCATCTTAACCTGTGTTTATGAAAGCATGTGGGAAAAACATCAGATAGAATTTATGCATGAAAACACAGATCACCTGAAAAAAAAACTAAAATTACCTGAGATATTTACTGAAGAGAATAAAACTTATTCTACTGGTTTGTTTCTCTTATCTCCTTCCTTACCGTCATTATTTTGCTATTTCTAGGAAAACATTTCATTACATCCTTTGAGTTCAGCTTGCTCTCCTGCTCTAGATTTACATCCTCACAGCAGTTACTTTAGGACACTGCCAACCAAGCAATTGAGGAAAAATATGTTGAGTCACCAGATATTTTTTATCTTGTAATTCGGTTACTCTTGTATATCTTAGTTTCTCATTACAGTTTCTCCAGACCTTTTACCTAGTCACTAACTGATCAATTTTAAATTCCATCTCATTCTCATACTTTTTCTCCCATTTTTCTACTGTCTTCCTTTTCTCATTTTATAACAAAAAATCTTGATAATTTTTCAATCATTTCACTGTGCTTGGTTTAGAAAATCCTTGTCTACTCTCTAGCTGCAAAACCCAATGCAAAAGAAGAACTGGCAATAGTATTGTATTTGTAAAGTAGACACAACCTCTCATCAGTATTTTCATAAGAATTCCCCAGGTGCACACGTGCTTTTCTTTTTTCCTGCATTTTCTTCCCTATCTTCACAGAACATGTGTCTTCTGTCTTCTTCCATCACATATTTGTCTCCCTTTTTCCAGTTGCCCTATTTTGGGTCATCCCAGACATATCACTGCTTACCTGTTTCTTCCAGGCTTACATTCTAAGTCTTTCCTGCTTTTGATACAGGTATGGTACTGCGCTTTGTCTTTCAGCAAATGCTATACTGTATCTCTTGACTTTAGTAAAGTCAGATGAGAGAAAAAGCACCACTGATCACTCTGTTTTGTATCATGCAGGTGTGGGAAGCCCATTCAGGTGCTGATGCTGTATACAGAGAAAGGAGAAACATCTAATGACATCTCCCCAAAGACATCTAAGAGTATGGGAATAGAAGAAGAAAAAAGAGAGGACACACAGCTGAAAAAAACCTTAAGAACTGACTTTGCTTTCAAAAAATGTTGTCAAGAAATGACTTCTGGGGAGCGATGATCAGAAAATTCAAAGGGAACAGTTCACTGCTGAATTCATTCTTCTGATTTCTCTTATGGCTCGCTACCTTTGATTCTTTGATCCTTTGACATGACATTAGATCCTGAATTTTTAGTTGTTCAATTTGTTCTCCATATATTGTAGCAACTGTACTTAATTGGGATATGATTTGTGCTACATTAATTGTGATCACTTGCCAGTGTTAATTAGAGATGTTCAGAATATGAAAAAACCAAAGAAGTCATGAGCTTTAATACTCCTGTCATCACATAGATATAAGAAAACACATATTTAGGCACAATATAAGAATGTTGAAGACTTCCTTCTCATGCAAAAACATTTTGATTCCTGTGAAATGACTAGGCCACGGTATGATATATTGGTTAGGTGAATTGTATATCTGTGTTCACTTACAAGTGGTAGATCTTCATCTATGGCATTAAATATAAAGACTAGGATTCGTATCAGCTAGGTTTAGCTTTCTGACAGAGCTAACAAAATACACTGAGGTACTCCTCCAAACTATCTTTATCATGAATGAAGAGAAAAAACAGATGATTTATCTCAAAGGTGTTACTTATCTATCTATTACAAAATCAACATCTCTCTGAAAAGTGCAATTCATTTCCATTAAAGAAAATCTAAATAAAAGCTGACATTTGAAGCATGCAGTTGAACTCTTGTTCAGCTCTTTTAATTTTGTTTCATGTGACCCATTTCTTACAGAGCAGAGAATCTTCCAATATAAAATTAATTGTTTATGAATATTTCAGAAGATTTATATCAATGTTTTTACATTTCTAACTTTAAACCTATCAGAGATTTCACACATCAGAGGTCCCAAAATTTCCTGAAAGACAAGAGTGCTTGAGAAGTGTTAAAAGTAGACACATTCTGTTCAGAAAAGAACATGATGACTCAGGCACAGCAGATTATCCACATTAAGGTCAGATTTATTTTACCATCCAAACTAAAATTATTCTAGCAAAGAAATGTTACCTTAGGCAAAAGAGGCATTTCTGCAGTAAGCTTTATGCATTTTTTTCAGGATTTTTGTTTGGTTGTTTTTATTTGGTTTTGGTTTTGTGGTTTTTGTTTGTTTGTTTGTTTGGGAGGGGTTAATTTATTGTAAACTAAACCAAAAGATTTAATGTTTTTTCCCTGTTTTATTGAAAAACTAGTTGATAAACAGCTAATTAGTCATAGATTTAAATTGAGAGAGAACACTGCAAAATCAGAACATGGGACCTAGAAGAGATATGTAACTTCAAGAATTTCCAAAAGATTCTTTTAAAACTGATCACCAATAATATTTTCTTTAATTGTCTACCTGCTGACATACTGCTTGTGGAAATATTGGAGTCCTGTGATACCCCTAAAAAGATTGCTGCAACATAAGCAATTTGAAAAGACATCTAGAATAAGGATCAGATGGATATATATAGCAAGGAATATTTTTATTTTAATATAGTTGAGCAGTTTGTGCTCAACAATCTGTATTCTCATATTTTCAAATAAATATGTGAGCAACATAAAGTAAAATTTAAATAGTAAACAAATTATCATTGGCATTTAAATTCAGTACATGCACAAGCATAATATATAACTATCAAAACCAATGTTTTCTAATTACCCAGGAGTCCAGAGTGGACTGTTTACTTAATTTACTTTTAATCACTTTATTTTGGATTTTCTCAGCTGTATATGCAAATTCCATACACAATGTCACCTCTGTTATAGATGTGGGTGAAAGAAGGAAAACTATTAATTGATCTTTGGGCACTATTGATTCCCCCAAAGCACTAGTCATTAATTTGAGTTTATACAGAGAAATAAAATGAAAATACACATCAGTTCTCAGTCTTGATGTTTTCACATGTAGAAGGAAACAAAAAAGAAGTTGAATTCTTTTAACTATGGATATACAATTAATAAATGGAGAACCTGGAGTCTAATGAAAGAAAAGATAGAAGTACAATGAATATATTTAAAATAAGAAAAAATCTGCAATGGTAGAATGGTACTCTCCAATTTAGTGCTCCCACTCAGACTCTCCAAACCACACTGCCACTCATTCACTCACTCCCTCTCTTCCTTCTCTTCCCCTGTGGTGGGCTGGAGAGGAGAAGTGGTGGCACAGATGGTAAAGATCAGGGGTTGAGATAACAATTTACTGGAAACAGCAATGAGGTAAGAAAACAAACAGCAACAACAACACTATTAATAACAAAAATGTAAAAAAAGAAGAGAGTGATTCACATGCAAAATGTTCACCTCAGAGCCTGACACGACCCAACCACATCCACCCTATCGCAATTGTTCCCTCTGGCTCAGAACTGGCACCAACCAACCACTCCTTCAGCCACACTTACGCATACAAGTGGAACCCCATCTACCAGGAAGACTCCCTTTACACCACCTCCAGCAATGATATGAGGTGGTATAGAATAACGTCTCGGTTCTAGCCATGCCAGCTCCTTGCTACCACAAAAAATAACCCTATCCTTGCTGGAATCAGAACATTAGAAATTCAAAATATAAATCAACATAAAACTTCTTACCAATATGCAACACATCTGTATTACCAGAAAAGAAAGAATTAATTCAGTTTGTATTTTCAGAAATAACTACCCATATACAGAGAAAGTAGTTTAGATAAATATAACAAATATATTTACTCTAGAAAGTTGGTGGATTTTCCAAAGGAGAGCCTAGTTTATTTCCTTTAATATGAAAAGAAAAATCTGTCTCCTTTTTCTACCTTTCTCCTTGCTTCGCTGAGGAATATAAGTGTTTTCAGTTTGCACAGAACACACCCTAACTGATCCAGAATTTCCTTGTAGAATACCACCATTGTTTAAATTTTTTTCTGTTGAATATGCATAGGAAAGAATATGTATAAACCAAGACAACTTGCTGGATCATGAATTCTCCTGGTGAAAAAATAAATTATGATGAAGTATAAAATATTTAATTATTTTCTTACTGTAGTGTAATAATAATAATAATGGCCAGTCTTCGCGTGCGAAGATCCGGGGAAAGTCTTTACACCTTCCAGCCTGCGCATTGGATTTTTTAGGTGAGACACAGTGTGCGCGGAACTGAGCCCACCCTTTAATCCTAAGGTTCATCTGCCGGGGCCAAGCGAGCTTGGACGGTGGCAGCGAGGTCCTTAGGACGTAGGTGGGTTGCCTTTAAGGGCTAACGAGCCCCACCTGCCCGGGAGTGGCCCTGACCGGGAATCGAACCCGGGTCTCCGCAGTGATAGCGCGGCGCCTTTACCACTAGACCACCAGGTGTAGTGTAAATAAACTGAAAATAACCCAGTATACGTAGAAATCCATATTCAGATAATTTCCTATTTTGGGACACACTTAGGCATGTGTTCATCTGGAAGGAAATTACACGATGGCTTTAATACTAACCATTAATTATCTCCCTAATAATTAATTCATTACAGCTCTGAATCAGTTTATTTTTTTCCTCCGAGAATTTCTTTAAAGGATATAAATAATAAGATAAAAACCTGGTACACTGATTATACATTGTTGTTAATGTATTTTAGCCGACCATAGGGTCACAAAGGCTAGTAAAAGAAAACTAAATTATGCGGAAAAATATTTATTGAGCTGTGATGAAAAGGTTCAGTGAGCCAAGCTAAGTATTAAAGTTGTACATAAACAGTCAAAACCTGCCCAAATACTTATAATTATATTTAACTATCTTCGTATTTTTTTAGCTTGAGTGATACATTATGAAAAAATAAAAACTTTTTTAAAATGAAAATTGGGCAACTTGACGAGATTTAATATTTCACCATTAAGAAACTGAAAAACAGCTTAGTAAACTACCAAATATTTAACAGAGCTTTGAGAATATCAGCTGGGCTTACTTTGAAATTTGCTAGGAAATATGTCAGAAATAAGTAGATGACGCATACCACTGGATGGAGAAACTCTGTTGATACGGTCCTTTGGGTTATAGTAGTCAGAAAACTGTACAACCTACTTCTGAGCAGTCTGGAACTGCAAGAAAAAGGACAGTGAATCACAACTGGTAGATAGCTTATAAAAATGTCTGTCATTTTACTTAATGGTACCAAAATCATAGTATGTGGAATGAATTCAGCAACACTCAAAACACATCAGGAGAGTAGACTAAAACAAGCTTAATTGACATCAAGTGCTTTAATGACTGTGATTTTGCAAGGGAAAGAGGAGACTAATCTGAATTGTGTTTTGTATAAATACATGTATATGTGTGTGTGCATTTCTGTGTGGCTGTGCATGTATGTGTGCACAAATGTGTCTGTGTAAGAGGGAAATACGACAGGTTAAGCACCAGAGTTCACCTCTGAACTATCCTGTGCATTGTGTCTTTAGCTTGTCTATAATGAAGGAGAGACTTTAATTTATTAGACAGTCAACTTAGCTACATAAGCCTTTTATTTATTTTTTTTGTTATTGGAAAATGATGGCTTTACTGGTAGAAAAAAATTAGGATTTTCAGATATCTCAGCACGCTTGTTGACTTTGTTGATTTCAAGACAAGTTGATATAATGAGTTTTTTGACATAGAACTCATATAAAGTAGATTGTATCACTTTTTTTCTGATTTACAAAAAAAAAAAAAAAAAAAAAGAAAACAACTAGATAATATTTTACTGCCTCTAGCAAATACAAATAATGAAGGGGACAGATATCAACTTAACTATTAAATAAGAATTTGACTGAATTTATGCCCTCAGAAAAATTAAGATGTTTTGTAACCTGAAAAAGGTCACATGATAACAAACAGCTCCACTTTGGAAAGAAAAGTCAGGTAGTTCCATGTTCTTCCAAAGTTATAGTATGGCAAATGGTTGATCATGTAATAAGTAAGAATATTTTGGAAATATTCTCAATACAGGAAAAAACCCCACAATTTGGGGATCAAAGAAAAAGTATTTTTATTAGACATAAGAATGACATTTTTTATTGTGAGTGTGATGAGGTATTGGAACAGGTTGCCTGGAGAAGTTGTGGATGCTTCAGTGTTCAAAGTCAGGTTGGATGGGGCTCTGTGCAACCTGGTCTAGTGGAAGGTGACTCTGAACATGGGGAGGGATTGGACGATGCCCTTTGAGAGGCATTTCTACCTAAACCAACCAATTTGTCATTTTAGCTTTAATATTTCCTATGTTGGGAGCCCCTGGTGGTCTAGTGGTTAAGGGCGCGGTGCTGTCACCACCGAAACCCAGGTTCAATTCCCAGTCAGGGACACTCCCCAGGTAGATGGAGCTCGTTAGCCCTGTAGGCAATCCATCTACATCCTGAGGACCTCGCTGCCACTGTCCAAGCTCACTTGGCCCCGGCAGATGAACCTTAGGATTACAGGGTGGGCTCAGTTCCGCGCACACTGTGTCTCACCTAAAAAAATCCAATGCGCAGGCTGGAAGGTGTAAAGACCTTCCCTGGATCTTCGCTCGCGAAGACTGGCCATTATTTCCTATGTCATAGCAGGTATTCTTGTTATGATCTTCTACAATATTTTTTTCCAAAAGTAAACATATTGTGTTACCTAAATCACCATTCAGGGTAGTATTTGCAAATTCAAATAATGTTTTAAAAAATTGTACAGATATTCCATGGCTTGTGTACCTTTGTTGTACTAATATTGCTAAAATAACCTATATCATAGGTTGTCATTTCTTTTGCAGATGGAATAAGACATCTCCAAGCCAGCTGATCTATGATTTTGTCAACATCAATACTCATTTTAAATCCCCAGCTAACCTTACTATAAAAGTGATTTCAGATTCAAACCTTTTTTATTATTATTCCATTATTTAGTTTCTAATATGGTATATTTACAGACAAAATATTGCTCTGTGTCTTTCAGTCTCATAGTTGTATTCTATCTTATTGCTCCTTTGCTGACAGCTGCAGTGAGCCTGGCAAGCAGTTATGGAGCACATTTAATGAAAATAATTATCAGTATTGGTAGACATGCAATATCTGATGGGGCAGCAGCATGAATGCTCATTCTGTGATTCCCTGGCATATGCAGTATCTGCTACTTCTAAACTGTTTTGAGCAGTTAAAAAAAAAAAATCTCATTTTAGATATATTCAGTAAATATTTTTTTTAGCTTTCCTAAATTTTGGTATTCACCTGCACTGACTCTGCCTTGCACCAGTTTACAGATTCACTACTCTTTCAGAACGACTTCTTTTCTCTAGGGTTCCAAGAACAATAGAGCACTTTTTTTTGAAATATTTATTTTAGCCTGAGATCTGGATTAAGAATGAGTATAACAGAGTCACAGAACTATACCTTTTTGTGCACTCAGAAGATGTGCTGCTCTGGCAATTGTTCAAGGTTATATAGTAAATGAGGTTACTTTTTACAATCACTCTCATCTTTGCCTACTTATTGCTGCAGAAATTAGAAAGTCAATAATGAATGAGGCACCAGATTGTGAGAACAGAAAAGCTGTCGTGGCAACACTGGAAATTCCAGTGGGCATGACTTGTATATAAAGAAACATAGACACACATTTCTCACACAGAACACTTTGCTCATAGACTCAAACTGATCTGTACATGTTAACCAAATCCAGAACATTCCAGTATTATAAGGCTGCTTCTTCCTGTTCATACACTTTAATACATTATATTAATGGTACGTATTATTATGTTACTCTGTGTTCTATTCAACAGTGCCAGCACCTTTTAGATGTCAAACTAGGCTTCCAGATGACCAGACACAGGACAGCTTTTTTTGCACAAAGCATGCATCAGTAGATTTGTTGATGAAAGCAGTTTATCAAACAGAACTGATAAAGCTGATTAGATCAGATTTAGATCACTAAAAAAGAACAAAAAAAAAAAAAAAAAAAACAAACAAAAAACCACCACAACAAAAAAAACCCACCACAACAAAACAAACAAAGAAACCCAACAAAACTTCATTATGTACTAAACATTGTTTGGTAAATGATAAATAAAATTGCAGTGAGCCACACCTATAATGTCAGTATTGGTGGTATTTGGATGATTTCCTGCTATAGAACTGTTTTCTTATTTATAGAAAATATTAATTTTTCACATTTCACACTGAGGATCCTTAGTGCAGCAGAACCTCTGAAAACTTGTTACAGCCTGAGGTCTGCAAGTTTGAAAAATTTATATCCATTCTGTAGACTTTGCAGGATACTTCATAACTTTATAGAATTATGGGTTTTTAAGCACAATGTTTCATATATGATTTATATGAGCTGTGTTTACTAGTTATCTAATATAGACAATGGTAACCTGGCCCTCAGGACTAGAAAAATCATATTCAGTGCTGAATGCTGAAGTCACATGCTACCCACCTATTATTTTGGAGAGGTTGAAGGTGTTGATTCAGATATAATTAATTTCTAGTGGCCTCAAAGGAAATGTCTGCACAACTCGTGAATTTTTTTTTCCTCATATTATATTTTAACTTTAAAATACCTAATTTAAAGAATATTTGTTAGCTGAACAGGTATGGTGGTCCAGGGATTAGCAAGACTGAAAACTTTCTAAATGCAGGATAAAAATGCAAGCATTTTGTCATGTCTACTATTGTGTTTGATTGTACATCAATTGTTTACAGTAACATTATGTTACTGTCCTGCTTATGTCTTTTGGTATTTATTTTCATGAATAACATTAAAAGCCCTTTCTGTAAAAAATACCATGTAATGCGGCTCTGTAGAGCTGTGTGCAGTTTGATGATATGTTTTATCATCTTTTACTTTGGCCATTAGGAAGTACTGAAGTGAGTTGTTTGTATGAGCAGAGAATTCCCTGTCATAATTGTCTTAGAACAACCGTGTGTCTGCTGAGCATTTCAGACCTGCCATTTTATGGCCAGGAAACAGTACAGTAGTACTGAAGTTCTCACTAAGTCAAGTTCTTCACTGGGGAAATGAAGAGATGTTGGTACAGTTCACCTACTCTACTGCACTTTAATAATAAAAATACTTGTGTTATGTACCTCATCTGGCTATAGACTCATTGCTAGAATGCAACTGTGTGGTAAAAAAAAATAAAATAAATCAGAGATTCCTCTCCAGTCAAGATTTCCCAGTTCTAAAGGCATTGCTGCTTAAAATGTACTGCCAACACTTTGGGGTCAAAGCAGTTCCAAAACAAATCTGTTAGTCTCTCCGCTTCTCTTTATTTCTTCTCTTCATTTATGTGAGGAATTCAGTGATAGCTGATGACAAGGTTATTGTATCTGCCATGATCTTTGTGAAAGGCCTTCAAAGCCTCTTCAAGCAAAACACTTCGTTTCCACAGATTGTTTTTATGTTTCATGGGTTTATCCTTTTCCTATGGAAAATATTTTTAGTTATAAAAAGTTTCCTGTTTTCAAAGTTGTATTTATTTCTTCATACATATCTTATGGATGAGGAATCTTTTGTTTCATATTGCACATGATTACTTCAGCAAACGTTAGCACAGAGGTAAGTATAGTGCATTTAGAACATTTTTAGAAAAAAAGGAATAAAAATTTGGTTGTGATACTAGCTAAATGAAAAAAAATACATCCTGTTTCGTATGTTGTTGCTTTAACACCTGCTATAAATGTCTTGGAGATAAGGAAAACCAATTAGCAAGAGGTTAGCCTGCGTTCCTGCTAAATAACTTTTGTTTAATCTCCCGCCAAATATTTTGTCATTATTCAAAGAATCAAGTAAAAAGTAGGTTGTCTAAAACTCTGTCTGGATTTTCAAGATAATTGTTATTATAATAGACATCAGTTATTATTTTGTCCTTTTTGTGTCACTGTTGCACTAAACTATTTCAATTTTAAGGTAAAACTATCTAATCTAGAATTGTTAAAGTTGTGTGTTTTTTTGATCAAGACTGACTTCACCTGCGTAATCATCACATGGTGGGACTCTTGAGGATGGTCCTTTGCAGGGCCAGGAGCTGGACTTGATGTCCTTATGGGTCCCTTCCAACAGTGGCATATTCTATGATTCTGTGATTCTGTGACTGAAGTCAGGAATGAGAGCTTCAGCTGACCATCAGAGGTCTATTATCAAATTGTAAGTTACTGGACAGCTCTTCTTTTACTGATAGATTAAGGCTATTACATAACCTTAGTAAAACTGAATGGATGAATTGTAACTGATGTTTTGAGACAAGCATTTTTCTAATAAATAAGTATTTACTTGATATTTAGGAGCAGAAGTGGAAATTTCTGTGTCATCGTTATTTATCTTTATTTATAGACAATAATTTAAGACACACTAGAATTATTTTAAGGACTAATTCAACTCTACAAAAAAATAGAAATCAACATAAACAGTATTACTTTAGCATGCAAGTGTTTCTGTTGTCTTCGCATTTTAAGACAAAGTTTCTACACCTCAATTTTAACACCAAATTAGGCTTTCTGTGACTCACACTTGATTTGTCTGATTAGAGGCAAACTGAAGCAGGAGTGTGGAAATAATTGGGAACTGCAAGTTTAGGAAATTTATGGCCATTCCGTAGCCTTTGTACAACAGTCTCTAGCTTTTAAATCAAATGAAGTTTTCACTAAAACAACAAAATAAATAACAAAACATTTGATACTACTTTCTAACATATAGGTATGAGCTCACACTAAAACATGACTCTTAATCTCACATTTTTACACCTTATGACCTCTTCATAACTTACTCACTGTAGCAATGTCACTCAGATTTGACATCTAGGCAGAAAATTAAATTCAGACACCTGATTAAAAACTAAACCTCACTGAACTTTAGATTTTATTATGAGGATATATTTTGCCACTGCATACAAACTAAAATACAAATAATTATGTGATATTATGTGAAAGCTTAATGTGATAACTGCTATGCTTTATAAATTCTGCAGCTTGACATATACAGAGACATCTTAAGTGCTATGTTTCAGTGATTTATTTTCCACTGTATTATTTGATAGCAAATCTGTGTACACTTCCTGAGAAGAAAACTCATATAATCCTGTTTCTTTGAAAAATATTTCAGGATATTCTTTGCTTATCAATGAAGACAGTGTTTAAGGGGAACTTGATAAAGGAAAAAAAGGTAAAACTGGAGTAATGAAGCACTTTGTCTTCAACTGTAGAAAATTTCATCTTGGATCATTTTTTTTTTTTTTTCATACTAGCTAATCATAATAGCTTTAGTAACCCACATTAGCTTCAGGTAGGTATTTTGACTATTTTGAGGAGAAGGATCAATTATACTGACATAAAAAGTAGTTGGTGAAATGAGAAAACCAGAGAAATTACTTTTCTGGAGTCTGGAGATTACTAGTATTGTATTGCACTATATATCTGTTTGAACTCAAGTTAGACTCTTCATTTCTTACTTGAGGTACAAAGTAAGGATGCAAAAAGTCCATTTGATAAAAAAGAAATGTATCATAATGTTTATGTAACAAAAAATAAAGAAACCATAGATCCTAATTCTTCTTGTAATGTTTCATCTTCCCAGAAACTTTACTGCAATCTAGTCCTTGTTCAAAAAATTAGAATCATTTAAAACTATATTTGTGTAAGATTTTACAATATTGAAGCATAAACCTGTCGGAGGTGGACCAACAGAAGCCTACAGAGAATGGAGAATGATACAGAAGGGCTGCAAAGAAGTCTCAGAGGAAGAAGTTTATCTGGAAGTTCTTTAACAACTTCAGCTGTGAAAAGTTGCCTGAGACCCAGCTCCAAGGCGCAGCCTCACAAACCTCTGTAGAACTCCCCTGTCTGTACCCCAGACCACTCCTTCCTTTCCTCCCTAGCTCTCCCTTCTCCCTGTATGGTCAGACATATCCTCTGCGGCCAATCCCTCCATTTCTCTTATCACTGACCCTCAGGATTTGCTGTTCCTAGCAAGAATCCCACCTTTGTTCCCGATCCTTTCATATTCCCCTGTATATAAACTGACATCTTGTTTTAATAAACACCATTTTGGGTCATCCATGTGTGACTGTCTCCTAACAAAGTGTGCCGCGAGGGTCTCTTCTCGGGGGACACCCCCCCCCCCCCCCGTGATATAAACCCTCAAATTTTAAACAAGTAAAAGAAAATAGACTATGGATTAGACATTTTTAATAGATTTTTATTCTGAATTTAAAAAAAAAATGTTTCATGGTGGGCTGTTATATTTTGAGTTCAATTATGATTTTTCAAAAATTTCTGGCAGTGCATATTTATCTTATTAAATTTTTAGTATATATATTAAATATGTATATATATTTTTTTACTGAATCTTGTGCTCTTATATAGATATTATTTCTCATAAAATTTTACCAGATAAAGAAATATGAGAATCATATTTTGGTAAAGTTTGTATGTACCCAAAACCTGAGAAGATGTTGATCACATGATCAATGATAATTTCTATAACTCATATATGCTGTATACAAATAGTATCATTTTTTCATCTGCTCTATTGAAAGAACTGAAGCCTGTGTGGTTTATTGAAAGCAAAGTTATTTATGCAGCTTTCTTGATCCACATAAAGATAAATTTTATCTTCTCAGCTTGTCTCTATTTTCTCAATGAAAAAGCCTTCAAACAATCTTTTTTCTTCTTGTTTTTCCTCTTAATTTTAAATATTTGCTTGTTCTGATACCATATTTCATATATTGTCTTTGATTTTAAAAAATTCTACAAAACAGAATATGTTTTATGCTTGAGGATATAAAATTATTATACAGCTACAATGAGTTTTGTCATACTGACTGCACTCTTTGCTTGAGGCATACATTCTGAAATCATATATCCTGAAAATGGTATTCAATTTTTTTTTCAACCCTGAATTAACTAATGTTCACATTACTTCAAATTGAGAGAAAAGTATTTATAACATAACCTAGATGTATAGAAATTATCCCTCTGTGCATTTATTGACAAAGGCTGAGGAACAAATTGCAGAATTTCTTTCTCAACAAAGTAATTTCTAAGGTGAGCATTGTTACTTTTACTTTCTGAACTGAAAAACAATCAAGTTTTCATCCCTTAGTATACACTTAAATTTTCAGTTTAAAGTTTTATGAAGTAAATTTCAAATCAGATGAAAAAAGATCAAGAATTCTGTTGAAAAAGTGATCATAAAAACAAAAATACGTTTTGAAAGAAAATTATTTGCTTCTTAATCTTCTACACTGTAGATTTTCCTTAATCATGGATTGCCTACTCTTCAGGATTTTAAAATCCTTTTCTGTTGAAGTAGCTGTGGTGAAAACTAGTTTCTAGTCATACTACCCTCAGTAGATCAAATGACTTTGTGAATACTAGATTGCGTAGGACACCTCTTTTCCTTTCCATAAAAAAAATATGTATGCTATGGTGCAAAACCTATGGAGAATGTAGGCTCAGTATCAGTACGTCGAACTTTGGGTACTTAGGGACTCTCATGTGATGAAAGATGGGTGTTTTCAACATGTGTTTCTTTAGCAGAGAAATCAGAAATACAGTTGGACTGGGAAGAACATTTTTGCATCACAGTTTTGGTTTTAAAGTCTTACCAGTTTTCACATCACAGACCCTTTCATCAAACTGAGCCTTAAAGAGGTGGTCTATAATATTTACTATGGAGAATTTAACAGTGTGCTAAAAATGTCCAAATTTTACTTTGGTTATGTCCTGTAAATCTATCTAGATTATATTAATTTGTTTAACTCTTCTCCTAAGAATTATATCTAAAGAGTACTACAGTGAATCAGAACAGGGACATAGATAAGGACTGAGAAGGCAAATCTGACTGTGAGAAATGCAGATCTAATGGGGGGAAAAAAAAGATTAGTGTTTTCTCATTAAATATGCTGTATTTTTAAAACTCCATTTCAAATGTATACCAAAAATAGATTTTCTCTCTGCTCATCCTCCCACTCCTTCCATTTCAAAAGTCAAGTTTAGTTTTCTTGCTGCCATATTGGAATGTTTTTCTGTCTTAATTTCTCTACTAAGGGTAAGGCAAATCAATAAAATCCTTCCTTATAAATCTATGGGAGAACTATCATTCAAATTTTCCTGATAAAACATAGATTTCTGAAGATTTTTTTCTCCATAAAATTTGAATTTTCATTTTTTTTGATGTTGAAAACTGTTAAAATTCTCTAACTCTTTACTATTCTTTCTCCTCATGTTTTCCAGATTTCATTACTTGCTTAAGACACTATTCTCCTAAGTTTTATTGTCTCAGTCCTTATCACAGAGGCCTGAATGACTGAGGTCTTGGATTCCAAAAAGTGTATTCTGCAGATAAGGACATTAAAAGCCTGTGCTTTTTGTCAATAACTGTAAAATCAAGCAAAATATGGTAATAACAGTATTCCCTCAAGACTTGGATTATGTAGACCAAGGTAATTGATTTTGATTTTAAAGGAAATGTGATGATTTGGGCTGGGATAGAGATTTAGATTGAATATTGTATCTTCATGGAAAGGATGGTCAAGCATTGGAAAAGGCTGCCTGGGGAAGTGGTGGTCACCATCTCTGGAGATACTTAAAAGACATGTAGATGTGTGTTGTGGTTTTGCTCTGGGTCAATTTGCTTTCACACCCCCCACACAATTACTATTAGTTGAGAGAAGGTTTATGCAGACAAAAGAGAATGGATTTGGGAAAATAATATTAACATTTATTACTAACAAAATAAAAACTACTAAAGAACTATGTCTATAACAATTCTACTTAAGTAAAAGAGTTATGTATTTACAGAAAATACTTCTCCCCCCTTTTTATTAGTCCAAGGAGGAGAAGCAGTCTCTTTCTCCATTTCTCGGAGTTCCAGGTCTCTTCAGTAATTCTGCAGCACTCTTGTCGCAGTTGGAACTCTTTCTCTTTCTCTCTTGCTCTCTGTCGGCCTCCAGGGCTGGGCCTACCCCTCTCCTGGGCTAAGACCGGAGGCTGGGGATTACCCAGGCCCTGAAGGTTTTTTCTTCCATGGTCTTGCAAGGGGACACTTGCCTACCATGGATCTTCTTCCATGGGGTTACAGGGGATAATGGCTTATGAGTCCACTCCTGTTTCCCTTCCCACGGGACAATAGTCCTTGATAGACCTCTCCGGTATGTGTCTGGCATGGATCCCACACATGGATCCCAACATCCCTACCTGAGCCGTTTTCTGCTCCAGCATAGGTTCTCTCAGGGTCACAAATCTCCAGCACCAGCAGCATGGATCTCTCACTGAGATCCCAAGCTTACCCAAGCTGTCTACTCCAGTGTAAGCCTCATCCCTTCAGGGTCATAAATCTTCAACAGGACTCTGCCTTATCTCAGTCCTTTTCATGAGGTCTCAGCTTCCTGGTACATCTACAAGCTCCTCTGTGAGCCACATGGGGGGTCTCCTCACCACAACAATCTTCTACAGGTGGCAGGGATTATTTTTCAGTCTTTTCCCTGCTGATAGGAGAGAACGAAAGGGGGGAGAAACAGGCCCCCCTTTGCACTTTTCTTCTTTCTCCTCCGGCTGCCAGCTTTGACCTTGGAGGTCCCTTATCTCTTTGCTGGAATTCTTCTGTCGCAGTTTCTGTCCAAGCAGTCAGTCTTCTAAAGTTTCTTTTTTCTTCACTCTCTTACAAGAGAGAAGGGGGGCTTCAGTGCCGCACCTGCCCCCGGCCCAGGGCCAGGGGGAGGAGGGGACCTTGGCCCATCTTGGGGCCCGCTACCACCTCTCCTACATGGCTGCCACTCCTAATATCAACTACACAACTAACCTTCTCTTCCGTTTTCTTAAATATGTAATTAGTAAAAGCGTCATCAAGAGTTTTGATTGGCCTTTTTGTCCGGAAATCCACCTGGACAAAACCATCCTCAGCCCCAGGGGCTGGCTGGCTGGGCGAAACCATGACAATGTGACACTGAGAGACATGGTTTAGTGGTGGACTTGGAAGTGTTGGGTTAATAGTTGGACTCTGTGACCTTAAAGGTCTTTTCCAGCCTAAATGATTCTGTGATTGTAGTAATACAAAATATTTATTTATACTGGGAAATATCCTTAAAAAACTTTTCAATACAGGGAAACTTTGTAATGTTGAAAGAAAGACAAGAAAGCTCTCCAGAAGTTGTTTAAAAAGACTGTTTTCTTTATTGCCTACTTTATGAGTCTCTAAGATTAATTTTAGCCTAAATTAACAGATTAATAGATTCATTTAAAAATATATTAAGACTAAAATGCTTTGTACACAAAAAGTAAAATGGTCTCACTTATTTAAAAGATAAATTCATTTCTCACTGGATGAAGGTAAAACTAGAGAATTATCTGAGATATTAACATGAAGAAAAAAAAATACTACTTTAAAGACTGTTTCTATTTTCCACATGGAGAAAGATAATTAAAATATGCTAAATAGTAATATCTTCTCCTTATAAAAAAGACTAGTTATGGTATTGTGCTAATGAAAGGATGATAAAAGCTAATTTTGAATCAAGCCATGCATGAAAGAAGAATGTTTGTTTTCTTCATGAAATGTTGGAAAAGAACATTAAAACTTCCACTTGAGCTGAATAAGACATTTCTTTGTCCTTCAATCCTTGTTTTAACTGCACTCTTCACTTTCATAAACCAACAAAAAGGCAGGCAACTAACACAAGAGAAAAAAAGTAAAACTTTTACAACAGGATCAAGAGGAAGTGACTTTCCATTTCACAACTTCACAGCGTTTAAATATGATTAGATGAAACTGTAACACACGGAGTATATTTAAACTAATATTTTCTTGAAAAAATTGAACAGGGATATTAAGATGCTATTGTCACTGAAGATATTAACATTTTTAATTATCTTCTGGTTTCCCTCTATTTTAAAGAAAGAACAATCTAAGATTGTGCAGGCATCTTGTAGACACTGGAGAGAGCTAGGATAATACTACTTTTAGGATATTTGACAGAAGATACCAGATCATTACCTATGACTGGTCACTTTATATTTTAGATAGTTGTACTTGGCATTAAGTAAAGTATTTAATTGCATTCTCTATATGGCCTTATGATAGTCTGCTTAATTTATACATTTCTAGGACTTGTTATTCTGAGAAATAAAGTATAAAGTACCTTCTAAAGAGAAAATTACCACAATTTTTACTGGAGATCCCCACAGTGAAGATTACAGGAGGGTAAAAAAAAAGGAGGAAAGACAAAAAAGTAAAGAAGAAATTATTATTTATTGGTCGATGGTTTTTATTTTGTTTTCTCTCACAAGAAAATAGACTAATGTGATCACTAACTGTGATCATTCTTATTGTTTATAGCTGTGGTATGTCCTCCCAAGAGCACAGTTAAAAAATCCCAATTGTTAACACAATTGAATGTATATTCATTAATTTGCTTCATGGAACAAAAGAAACGTTCACCCTGTGGCTTTTTTCTTTCTAATTATAGATTTTTTTCATACTTATATGTCTCAAGAGTCAAAACATAAAAAGACTCCTAACAAAATACAGATAGGAATTCTTCTTCCTTTCACTCAAAATTCATTCTTGAATGATACTCAAAGCTATTGACCACATCTTCTAGGTAGAAATGGAATACACTTCTTAGGTAGCATGAGGAACTCAAGAAATTATCTCCAGGCTAAGAGGGTTATATTCTTCTTTAAAATCTTCATACAAATACATGTTTGCAATCTAAACCTGCAAAATCCAAAGACAGGTATTTCACTGGAAAATATATACATTTTCTCTTATGTCTAGTGAGTGCTTTTCAATCTCAAAAGAACGATTGCTATGTCAAATAAAGTCAAATGCAAAGGAATTTCGAAAACAGAAAATTAAGATGTGTATGATTATAAAATAAATAAAGGAATGATCAATACTTTCCACTCAATATATTTTTGATTGAGCAGCAAAAGATTGAAAATATTATGATTTTACATCTGACAATATTCTTAGAGAACTTGCAATTGTTCATTTGTTAAAGGCTTCCATAATACCATGACTTGCATAATTAGCATATGTTCCAGTATGTGTTTTGATTTGGACATTAAATAGGAAAAATACAAATGTTATAAAATGTGTTTGAGGTGCAGACATTCACTGATTAATGCCAATGAAAATTATGACATCCTCAGAAATTAATCTAGCTATATGATTATTCATATTTACATTTTCTGTGATGACATCAAAGGAACGTATTTCAAAATGAGCACATTCATAAGCTTAAATTTCTACAGGTGCCAAGCACAGAGTTAATTAATATTTAGGTGAATGTGAATCTGTTCAGAAATAATCACTTTTAGAAGTGTGAAATTAGAGTGACAATAAGAAATGTGTTCTATATATGTATTACATTTCTGCATAGATCAAAATCTTTGAAGGAGAAAAAAAAGAGAGAAATACAGTCAACAGTGTAGCAAATACAGCTGGAGGTACCTTTATACATTTAAGTATTGTTACAACTTTGTTCTGGTTCTACAGTAGGGAAAAGATACTCCCAGACCTCCTGCTGGAAAAAAGACTGTAAAGCACATTTAATACTGCATGATGCAACTATATCTAAGTAATGTAGTTCAGAGAGTTTGTAGAGTCTAAGTAAAATGGTTCAGAATTAATGTCTTATCTCTACATACTAATACTTATTTTTCCTGTCATTTTAGCCTCCATTCAGGTAGGTTTGTTTCTCTCTGAAGACCAGTGCTGCACTCTTTTCTCTTCAATTATGGTATGAATCTCAGAGATTTGAAAGTAAGGGGAATAAAAGTCTATACATTCAAATATTCCATCTAGTCCACTATTTTCCCTGCAATATACATATTAACCATTTCATCCTTCTTTTTTGCAGAAATCTACAGGAACTGTAATATGTTGAAGAGTGTTCTCTTAGAGAGTCACATGTTCAGAGCAATTTACAGAGGTCTGTTGTATATTAACTTGTGAACTCAAGTTAAGAATAAGATCTTTACAAGTTCCTACCAATCTGCTCTACACGTGGTTTCCTGTGCAATGAGATCTTTCAAAAGACAAAAGACCTGACAAGAGGCCTCTTCTGATTCCAAGTCCATTCTACAGTCTCATGTTGTTGACATATTACTAACAATATTTTTTAAAAATATAAATATTACCTTCCACAGGTTCAGAAAATGCAGAAATTATTACCAAAAATGCACAATATACACAATATACAGATAAATGTGAGATATATAATAGTATAGACCAAATCCTAATAGAAAGTATCCAACAAATTTTGGGTGATAACACAATGCTTAGTATTCCTCTAGGCCCAAAATCTGAGAGGATTTTGTCTGGACACTCAGAAAGAGTTCTGAATGCTGACAATTTAGTGATGCAATAAATTCAGTATTAGCATGTGAATATCTGATGCTGTTTTCTTTCACCTCGTTGTTTAGCTTGGATTACATATACATGTAAGATTTATTTATTTATGTGTTTTGCCCATCACAGTGGTGTTTAAGCTCATTCTTTTGATTTAAACCTATTCCTTTTGAATTTTATCTTACTGCTTGTCACAGTTTAAGCCCAACCAGCAACTAAGTACAACGCAGCCACTCACTCCCTGGCCAGCAGGATCAGGGAGAGAATCAGAAAAGTAGAGGTGAAAAAACTTGTGGATTGAATTAAAGACAGTTTAACAGGTAAAGCAACATCTACACATATAAGCAAAGAAAAACATCCACTACTTCCCCTGGGCAGGCAGATGTTCAGCCATTCCCAGGAAAACTGGGTTCCATAACATATAAGGATGACTGGGGAAGACAAGTATCATCACTATGAATGCCCTGTTTCCCCTTCTCCCCCCAGCTTTTTATGATTAATAATGCATCATATGGTATAGAATCTCCCTTTGGTCAGTCAGGGTCAGTTGTTCCAACTGTGTCCTCTCCCAGCATCTTGTGCACCTCCTCACTGGCAGAGCATAAGACACTCAACTTAGTGTAAACAATACTTAGAAACAACAAAAACATCACTGTATTACCAACATTACTCTCCAGGTATCCAAAACACAGCACTGTAACGGCTACTAAGAATAAATTAACTCCATCCCAGCTGAAATCAGGATGCTGCTTAACTCACCTCATCTTATAATCAAAAACCTAACACTTTTGCTTTCACTTTTAGATCTAGAAGCTAGGGGGCTGTTTTACTCACCATATTCAACCATCACAGAATTTAAATTATTGTCCACTTAAACCTATTACCACAGTACGCACAGCAGATCATTAGCAATTCTTTGTACAGTCAATTAACATTGACATCTAATAATGCCTCTATATAGTAATTGGACTTTAATTATGTTCTATGGGACACACACGTCCAGCTGAAGGGAATATAATTTGTTACCTTTACATCTTTTGGGTTTTATTTGTTTGTGGTGTTTTGGTTAGGTTTTTAAATTTTATTTTATTTTATTATTTTAATCAAAGTAGAACAATAGGAAAGGAATTATTGCTTTCCAGTTTAGGCTCATCCTACTGATAACACATTTCAAAGACTGCAGTTTAGATGATAACATTCACAAAACTGAACTGTGAAGGCTAAAATGTACAGCAATCTACCTTTCACTTCACTTGTTGTTGACCATGTATGATTTTGATATGAGATCTCACAGCAGCATTAGCCATAACTGACCCTATGAATTGTTCAGACCACCTGGAGTATTCTCCCTCAACCTCTATCCAAATTATTTTATTCCTGCAAAAGCAGCATTTGGTTACAACAGTAAAGTTAAACCATCTCTCATGTAAATTGAATCTGAAGTCTCTTTTGGTCTAGTTTTAGGTTATGTGGAAGGTGCATACTTGGGTACAGAGATCCTTGCTTCTTGATTTGGTCTCTCTTCTGAATGTCCAAGATTCTTCTCCAGTGAAGAGGGTGAATATGAAGTCAGCTGTGTGCTTGGCTCCTGCCATAATATGGAGGTAGGAAGCTAAGCACAGGAGCCAGGAGTAGTTGTGGACTATGAGCATAGAAAATATTCATAGTAATCTGTTAAGTATTTATATTTCTTTGTTTATTTGTTTGATAAATGTTCTAGTTCATACAAGTGTTCTATTTCATAATGGTTGCAGTAAATAGGGTAAAAACCCCTTTCTTCTAAAGGATTTCTCTGGGTTTACTTTTTAGATGAGAACTTCTGAAAACTCACTACCCATATCTTGAATTAAGTGACAGTTGTAAGTTATCAAGGAAGTACATGTAAACAACTTTACACATATAACAAACTCTGATAAACTTTAATTTGCAGCCAAAGCCAATGGCCAGAACTAACAAGCAACACTGGTAACAATGATGACACTCTAATGACATTTAACATGTTACAGGTTTGGTGTACCAATCAGGGATATTGTTCCTACATGGACAGGAATGATGATCCAAATTGCACACACACTCACACACGCAGAGGAGGCCTCTTACTTAAAACTGTCTGCTTCACTCCAAAGGGTTGAGGGATCACTGAGGGATACCCAGTAGTAAAATAGTCACTCACCTGGATTGGACATAAGGGTACTCAGTCTCAGGACGTCACCTTTGGTGTCACCCCAGTCTCAAGGGTAGGGTTTTGTGGGTGCTGAAGGAGAAAATTAGGTTGCACACACAGAGTTCGATTTTGGGACTTGTCCACTGACACTTTTTGGTGTTCCCCTTTTATTCATATTCTCTCGTAAACAGCAATCTGGTGTTTTTCTTTTAATCAACCAGAATTCCCATGATCGTCCCAAAGCAGTACCCTGATCCCACAAATTCACATTCTCATCGTGTGGTGGCTGTGTTCAGCCGTGAGATAATAATTTTGCTTTGCTTTGCTTGTGCACACAGATTTTTCTTTACCCATCAAACTGGCACTACCTCAGCCCAGGGGATTACTCACTTTTATTCTTCTAATCTCCCCTCTATTACACTTGCAGGGGATTGGATAAGGGTTGGTGTGATGATTGCTTTCCTACTGGGATTAAATCACAAAAGCTATCCTTTAATGAAGAATGATTGTACAAGCTGTAGAGATGTTTCTCTTAATTTTGTTCATAACACAGAAATATTTTATGTCAGTAAAATCCAACCTTAGAAACTGCAGAGGGATGAAACAGTTTAAGAATGAACTTTTGGCTACCTCTCATTAAGCAGCAGCAATTACTGGAGGATGTCCCCTGTGGAAGCAAGAGTATCACTGTCTCACAAGCCTCAATAACTTTAATTTCCATATGCAGAGTGGATAATGGTCTCCTTTTTTACTTTGGACTCCTAGCACATACAAGAAGATTAGTTGTTTTGGTTGGTCCTTGCTTGAAAAATTGTTCTTCATTACATACAGAATATACAATCGGATGAATGGAAATATCTATGGACCATATTTAATCTGCTGGCTGCAGCTGGGCTATGCTGACATACATTACATAACTTCTTAACTCATAGCATGAGGTATGACCCAGACAATTTTTCTTCTGAATATAGTTGAACAACCAACCGAATTGTCTTATTAGGAGCATTGTATACAGTTAGGTTTGGCCATATTGCTTTTATATGTCTCAGATTCTAAAATTCATGGGACACTCTGCTTTTCCTTTTTTAAAAATAAAATTCTCTGTTGGTGGTTTTAATCTGACTCTATAGGACTCTTTTTAACACAGTAAATCCCAGTGTTCTATATGTAATTTCCTCTGAATTTGAAGGCCTTTGGGTTAGGAAAAACAAAACAAACAAACGCAGAACAAAAACCAAACAAAACAAAAAAATCAACTCATTTGGGTCACTGTTCTCCACAGAACTGCTCTGGAGAGTTTCTGTAGTTGCAGGTATATTCACCTCAACATTAAAATAGCAGTTCAGGATCTAGACACCTAGCTGACTAAATTTTCTCTGTTCAGAAAGAACATGGTTAGTTAAGTTTTGAAAAGTGAGTTGTTGCATTAAAAAGTATGACAATCACTTATATTTTATTGTTCCTCTTCCAACTCTTGTTCTAACTAGTGTCCTCAGTTTTTTCTCTCCATTTCTTTCATTTCCTTTCTCAGACTTCTTGTTGTCTCCTGAGGTAGAGCATGCCCAGGAATTAAACACCAGAAGAGGATAAAAACACTGAAAATTCAATTCTCAACTCTTCATCAGATTTCCTTTCTAATTTTGAAGCAAGATAGACAGAGTGACTTTCAACAAAATGAACTTAAAAAGAACTTTCAAGGCACAGAAAAATACATTTGTAGTAATACCTGTCCTCTAACATTTACTTAGCTGTTGCTTTCACAAAGAGTCTAAATTTTTTTGAGACTTGCACCACTGTAAATATCTTAGTTTCAATACTTCAATGCCACTGTCTTATTCAAACTTTATAAGTCTTGGGAGGTATCCTTTTGCTCCTGAAAGACCTAATCCATTACAATGTTCCTAAAATGCATTCATGTGATTAGCTTTCCTGCAAAACTATTGTAACCACATGTTTTTTTCAAAAATGTTTACTAGGGCAAGAGACAATTATTATACTATTTTACACATTCAAAAGATAAAATACATAAACCATTTTGGAAAGAGGATAAAACCTCTGGAATTTCAAATGGTTCTGTCAGTCACAAAGTACAACATATCTCTCTTTCTTCATTGGACATTGGGGAGGTGAAGAGGAGAGTTTCTCTGCAAAAGGTCTGTCTGTGTGGATAGCACACTCCAGGGTAATAGGAGATGTGGACTGGAATCTGAGTCAGGGACAAGCATTCAATATGATTTTTTCATGTCCTATATGACTGCTTCAGTGATTAAATTATTTAAATGTTTAAATGAAAACCCCAGATAATACCTTATTTTTCCATTCATCTTCCATTTCCCTCTCTCCTTTCAAATTAAGAGAGACTTGGTGGTGCTCTTTCAAAGAATTAATAATTCTTCCGGATAGTTTCTGTGCTTTGGAGACCTGATATCAATTAACACTTTTGATACTATAGCAGAACAAATAATAAAATAGTTATTCCCCAAACAACTAGAAGACTTCTGTCTTAAATTATTTATGAACTCAGAAAAAGGACAAAGTGTGAAAAAGGTACAGTGTAAATATAAATATCTCTGAGGACAAGACTTAATAATCTGCGAAGACTTGTACAGCATGATAGAAGGTATGGAAATAATTATTTAAAAAAAATACTGCTTTTTCTTTTGATCCCTACCTTTTCTCTTCTCTCTGTAGGCCTTGTTTCAGCAAATAATTAAAAAATTCTGAGCGTAGGAGCCAATCAAAATATAGTGATCTATATGAAAATCAAGAAAACATTACATTTGTTTACATAGTTTTATATGATATCACTCATATGTTAAAGTCACCTCCTATACTGCTTCTGAAAAAGGTACAGGATAAATTGGACACCTTGAATGTGTAACCTAAGGTAAATGTACTGCTTTATAAGTTATGCTTCACTGACTTCCTGTCATTTGATTGGGCGACACACTTCCATTTTCATTTTAAAATGAAGCTATGAAGAATGTTTTTCCAATCTTTTGCAGACTTCTAATCCTAGTACATGAATACATTTCCCTGTTGTTTTAGCATAATGTATTCTGCCTTATGTGTTCTTTATAGAATTACAACCTGTAAAAGCATATGGCCCATATAACTCTGTTTGGTTTCCTTCCATAGTGTCACAGTACAAAGCAGATAGACTTATGACTTAAGAATTTAAAGAATTTTGCAGTACTTCTAAATCCCTGAAGTGAAACCAAAAAGCTTAACAGTTTATTTTTCTCTCTCTTAAAATGCATATATACCTGTATTCATTTATTTTTATTCTTAAATGGATTTCATAATCCAGACATTAGGAAAGAGAAACACCACTTTCAGAATGGATATTAACATTATATTCCCTTTTTCTAATTTCATCTTTCTGCTTTTCACCTTTACCCAAATGGAAGTACATATTCCAGAAAACTTATTTTTTTTTAAAAAAAGTATTATCATGTGTTTATAATAAAGAATAAGAAGTCAAGAGACTGAGCACAGGGACAGGTTGTCCAGAGAGATTGTGGATTCTCCATTCATGGAAATATCCAAAAGCTGTTTGGACATGATCCTGGGCAGCTTGCTCTAGCAGCCCTGCCCAAGAAGAGGGGATTGAACCAGACAACCTCCAGAGATTACCTCTAACTTCAACTACCCAATAATAGAAATTAAATACTAATCATGATGTTCTTGTCTGTCAGACAATGGTGTTCTTTCTGCATGTTGCACTGATATTTCCTTTTTTGTGTATGTCAGGGGGACAGGTATATGTGTGTGTGTCTTATTCTCAGTAAAATAATTCCTTCTATAATAACTCATAATTGGTTAATTTTTATCTAATTGGATAACCTTTACTTCAAGTAATTAAATAGTAACAAGAAGAATGCTGTGCATGTTTTGAATGACACGTCCCTTGTAAAGTGTTGTCCTTAATTACACAGAGCATTGCAGAAAATGTAGATATGTAGTGAAATTACCCTGTTTACTTTCAGATCACTTTTCTAGTGAAAGACAGTAAAAAAGGAGACAATCTGTTGTTTCTGAAATCTTTAGTACTTACATTTCACTTCCTTCAAAGCTAGGTAAGGGGCATTGTCCCTGTGTTTGAGAACAGTAAAGGTAGATGACATACAATTGTCTTTTCACATTTAGCTTTGTTAGTTACAGAGAAGTTCAACATGTTCTTTATTTCTGATTCTGATTGTTCCCAAAAACTATTAGTTTTTCTCTTTTCTTCTCTCTGGAAGAAGATACATTTCTAAGGTCAGCAAAATTATTTCTGTCTGCACTTATATGTGTATAGACATACTTATGCACACACACTGAAGAACTATTAAGAAGGTTTTCTGTCTTCCATTTAAGTATTTTTTTGTTGCTGACTTTATAATGGATCCTGAAGAAACTCAGTTAATTTCAAAAAACCTTTGAGTCATCTCAAATTGACTGCATGAGAAGAAATGTACTCTCTAACAGGAAAACATAATCTGTCCAAAATGCTTGAAACTGCACGCTGGACACATTTAAATTTGCAACACTGAGAACACTTAAACAATTAGAATGATTAATCATAGAGGCAATAGATGCAGACTCATTAGTATTATTGATGGATAGGCTGATCCAGAACTAGAAAACCAGTGCAACAAAGTCCCATGAATTATATGGTCATCCACAGTGATACCATATGGGAAGATACACTGGGTGCAGCTACAGCCCTCTAAGTGCCCTTCAAAAAGAACCTGAAGAGCAAAAGGAAATGACAGATTTTCTGGTTGTTTCTGTGTTTCAAGCAAAAGTAATGACCTTTTCAAAAGCACTATTGAACCCACTCCTTCAAACAGAAAAATGTGCCTGACTGGTGAGGATTCCAGAACTGGAAGAAAATGTCTTCCCATGGACTTCCAAGAATCATTGCATTGCTGGGCTCACACATGTGATGAAATATTATTTGCATTGCTTCAGATATATCATTTTAGCTACCTGTACTGTTCAGTATAACAGAAATTGGATGACATTAAAAAACCAACTAAATTTTCAACGTCCACACCAGATGTTGGCCTTAAAATCCAAAAATAAAAGTAACCATTTCTCTGTCAGGGAGTAGATAGAACTAGGCACTGAAAATTACTGTGTTATAAATTGCCTGATTTTTACTGTGAACAGATGTTTAATTAGTATTAGCATTATTTTGGCAATTAAATTACAGAAACAAGATCCTTCATCTCATCCTCCAAGGGCACTCACTACCTGTCCACTGAAGTAGTCCCCTTTGGTCTTTACATTTAAGTCAAGTACAATTGCCTTTATTGAGCATCAGTGTTACTCATTACCAGCAAAAGGAATCCAAATCAAGGTCATATTCTTAATGTGCTTTCAATGAAAAACATTTTCTGGGTTTTTTTTTATTATTCTGTAGTATTCATGGGTTGGTTTTTTTTTTTTTTTTGACTGTGAGGACAGCTTATAAAACTGACTTGAATACAATATATTTTTAGAATAAATAGTAAACAAACTGGCATCTCAAGGTTTTACGAAACACTAGAATTTTATTCTTACATTAAAGGAAAGACTTAATTTGTGTTCTATTAATATAAAATATAAAAATTTTGTTCCAGCCTAAGAAAGAATTTCACCCTTTCAAAGGAAGAATATAAAATCATCTTTTCTTAGGGAAAGATATAATAGAGTATCTCTAAGCTGCTCAACTGACCTTCAGTGGTGATTTCAGAGGATAGAGACAGTACAACTACAAACAACTGGAATACTAATTCATTTTCTCTCTTTTATGGTTTTTTTTTTTCACTGTTAATGAAAATTATTTTGCTGTTTTATATGTGGTTTGTTTTGTTATATATGATTTACTTTTCTTTCACGGTATCATATTTTGACTTATGTATATACAACTTTGAAATATGTTTTACTTATATCTGTTATAAATGCATTAGAGACTACCAATTGCTGATAGCAATTGAGCTCTCAATAAAAAGATAAATCTTAAACAAATACATACATCTTTTACCTACTTAGGGCACTCGAGAACATACTTTCATACACCCTGCAATGTCTTATCTTGTTTCTGTGCAAGCAATTGATGATCTTTGGATTTACAACCACTGGATAAACTCTAAACCTCATTCACAATATTCACTTTCATGAACTGCTGCAAGTAGTTTGTATATATTCATATATATTTTTTGGCAATATCAATGAAGCGGAACTACATGCTAATAGAATAACACACCTTCCTTTACAATGGTGGAAAGAGCAATGGTAAAACAGCTGCAGAATCTCTCAATCTCCAATCGCTCCTTACAAAGTTAGTGTTTTATTATAATTTCTAAGTAATAATTTTGAAACTATTAATCTGTCATTTGACAAAATAACTTGTATATGTATTGCTGTATAAGATTATTCATGTATAAAATTCGTCTCAAATGTTCTTGATACTGCTGTATGAAATAAATATTTACATGATTTTCAGGAAGAAATCTGCACTCTAAAATTCCATGCAAGCTGCAAAGCCAGGATTTGACAGAATTGCTCAAGGGAAAACCATATTGCATATACAAGTCTTAAAATCCATTAGAATAGCCAAAATATGTTTTATTACATTAAATTAATTGTTAAATTAAAATTAAAATTAATGTTGTGGGTCCAAATGCTGAGACATTAAGGTGGGGTTTTTTCTGTTTTCTTCTATATACATTTCTGTTACAAAACTGTCTGCTTCTCACCACTGCCTACCCAGTCTAAAGTACAGATTTTGTCATTGGACAGGTGAATATTCCAACTACATTTCAGATATCTGTCTCTAAAACAAAGACAACCATATCACTTTTCACATAAAGGTCTATTTGTAGTCACCAATGCAAAGAATCAAACTTAGATACTGCTCTTGCAGTGTTGAATGTTAGGGTAACCACTGATTTCTTTAAAGATGGCTTCCATTAAGATACTGAAAATAGTGTTTTTCTTATTAGTATTTTCCTTAACTAGATTGAACCAAATGATTAAAATTCTGTTTGTGTGACAAAAATGTAGTTTTAACTTGGTTTTTTTTGTGACATTAGGTACTCTTTATTTTGTTTTGTAATATCGAGGGCCATTATCAACAATTATTTCCACAAAGTAACGTAGAATAATCAAAGCAGAAAAAAAATAAATCCTAATGTTAAAATCCTTCTACTCTAAGGTATGTATTACAAAAGGGGTTCAATAAAGAATGTGAAACAAAAGAAAGAAATGGTATAATAAAGTTTACAAACACACACATGTATATAACTTTATATTTACACATTTACACAGTTATTGATAGTATCACTTTTCCAGCCACTGGGCACCCAAACTTTTATTTGGTCTGAATTCCTACTGAAAGATTATTTTCTTCATTGAACATTCCTTTTGATTACATAAAGTAAAATAAAGAAAAATACCTTGTAGACTAAACACCCCAGTTTTAGTCATTATGGTGAGTCAAATAATATTTACCATTCAAATAATCTTTACTTTGCTTCCAATAGCATATTTACTTCTTCCAATAGTCTTTGAGTAGATTGATTTAATTAATTTTACACTAGTGTCTGCATATCTGAATACAAATAAGCAATGTCCTACATAATTTAGAAGTCAAATGATGAAAAACAAACTGGTTTCTGTGACACCTTATTTTTCGGTACTAATAATAAGCAGTGTATTGTGGGTAATATGAAATCTTATTTCCTCTTTGTTAGTAGTTGACCTATATTTTTCACTGAAAGACTGATCTACTGTAAACTGAGAAAAAGCAGTCAGAAACAACAAAAAAAAAGGAATGTAAGCATTAATTTTCTTTCTAACAGATAAGTCATTTTTTTGTTGGAAACGCAGTAGTCACTAATATTCCCACTAATCAATCAAAAAAAGTTGTAATTTCTTCATTAAGTATATGCCTAAGGGAAAGACACCCAACTCAACTGTATTATAACATTCTACAGCCTCTTGTGAATTTCCTGAATCAACTTATATTAAAAAGAAGTTTATTTTAAAGGTGCAAGGTTTCCATGTCTGAAAGTTATTTTCTTATTCTAGATGTTTTATACCAACCTAGGCAAATGGAGTTCTCTGTAAAAAGATGAGATAAAGTCATATCTGGAAAAATTTACTTTGATGTCATCCCTAGTTACTAGCATAAAAATATCCATACATGCTAGCATAGCATATTTATACATGAGTAGTGACAGCAGGACACCAGATTGTAGCAACCTCTGGAAGAAAATAAAACATCCTGCCAAGTAGCCGTTTCTAGACTGAAAAAAAGAAGTTGAAGTCTGGGAGACACAGAATTTTAGTACATGTGTGCAACAAACTGTGATCAAAAGAGATAATATTGAACTCACAAAAAGTCTGTTTTATCTATGCCAAAGATATAACAATTATACTGATCCCATGAGGTAATTAGTTCTTTGCTTTGGAAAAGCCAATGAGTTTGAAACAGGTACAGACAGTTCATAAGTGAACACCTGTGCATGCATAAGAGGTGTCTTTACATTGAAATTACTAGCCAACTCAAATAATAGAGAAATTTAGCTGTACTAGAGTCATACTTTGTTAAGGTTAATTAGCCTGTTTGAAAAGACATTATTTTGGTGCAGAGCAAATGTTTCTAAAACGTGTCTGTTGATTTCAGTAGTTGAGTTAATATTCTCTAGGGGCTAGACACAACCTTATAACACATAGACATATCCTAAGAGGAAAAGTTCTATGTCTAAATATCTACGTAGTGTTGTGGGAAATTAAAAAAAAATGAAAAAGAAAATTTCTGAAGCATTTTTTCAGGTTGTATTTATTTTCCTTTTGTTCTAATAACTTTCATTAGGTTTTTAATACTGTGAAGGAGTTAGAATGCCACTGGCAGAGAACGAGCTTTGCTTATGAGAAAGGTAATGAAAGGTGCAAAATTGAACTATGTGCTATTGTTGCTGCTATTTAATGTTTTTATACTGTATATAATCAATCTTTTCCACTGGTGTTACCCACAGAATAAAGATAGTATGGAAACTGAATAACGAAAATTTTTGTTAGTCAAAGATTCGGCCACATTTCCCTCTAGAATTAAAAATTTTCTAAGTGACAATATTCCTATTATCAAAATACTAATTTCTACCACCTTTATATAAATTCAATTTTTGAGGGAAAGGAAATTAATGGCTGTAGAAAGCAGCAAATATGAGTAATGGTGAAAGAAAAAGGAATATAGTTTACATTTAGAAGTCTTGTGGTCTAAGACTGCATTTACTTTACAATGGAGTATTAATATCCTTTATTTGATTCTAGAACTTTACCTTAAAATTGAAGCCATTTTGCACAGATAAACATTTTTTTTCCAAATGCTCCACCAAAATTAATAATGAAAACCAATAATCCAGGTCTTCTAGCTTTCAAATGATTGAAGTAAACTTATAACCACAGAAAAGAAAGTTTGTTTTTCAAAGGATAGGGGGTTATTTTGTTGTTATTTTTTTAAAAGCTATGATTAATGAAATAAAACTCACTCATTTTTGCATAGTTATAACCATCTTCAAAAAGACAGGAATGGGAGAAGAAGCTCTACCAGAAACACAAGCAAGAATTGAGAAACTCTTTCTACCTGAAAACTTTCTGAAAAAATCCAAACAACTAGTTGTGCAAGCTCCCTTCCCTTCTTCCCCTGTCCCCCTCTGCTCTGAATATATATATGTCCGCTTAATATTTCAAAGACTTACTCTAAGTGATGGGTCACTGCTTTTACTAGGCATTCTGCCAATTTGAGCGTACATGTTTTCAGTCAGTCTCCCTAATCAACTCTCCAGCCCCCTCAGTGGTTCATCACTAACTTAGCCATCTGTTACCACATGCTGCGAAATCCCAAAGTGGCTAATTTTTCAGTCTAATCACTATTTGAAAAGAAAACAAAATCAACCAACCAAAAAAAAAAACCAAAAAAAACCCCACCCATCATTTACTTTCTCCTCTGCAAATGTATTTTAGTTGTGTCTTAGCTTTTGCCAGTACTGGAAAACTTTGCTCTGTATTTTTCAGTAAGTCGAATAACCCAATCCCACCTAGCTGAACAGTGCATTGCTGATTTTTGTTTTTCTTTTTTTCCCAATAAAATATTGAATTGCATATATTAGACAATTTATTAAAGTTGCTCTTTTCTTAGGATTGGTAGGCAAATAAGTACAAGAAAATGCAACCTAATAATTTTTCTTTTAAACAAAAATGGTGGTTGTTACTTACCTAAAATATTAATGAATACTTACAATATTAAGGAAAAAATTCTATTACCATTAACGAAGTTTTATGGTAGCCTCAGATACGATCTAGACCACAGACTTTTACTTTAAAGAAATTTTAAAATATATGTTAAAAGTACTGGGGGTAAGCATATCTGATTAGGAGTCAACACTCAAGACTTTTGCTTAGGCTACCAATTAAGGTCCTGATTTTTATCAGATAAGAGCATGATTTTGTACAGTATGAATCATCCAGCAGGAAAGAGGTGGGGCTCATCAGTTCTATTCTGAGACTACATGTTAGATAAATGGCAAAACCTTTTGATTTAATCACTTTGCACTGACATGTGATGAATTCAAATTAATGATTTAGGCTGGGAAAAAAGACACCACATTGCAAATATTCCTTATCCACTGCAGTTCTGAAGAAGAAATTGTTTCAGTTGTGTTTAAGCTTCTTCCTTCATATTTGCGAAAATTGTTTATCACTGTGGGCTTTTTCTGAGCATAATTGCCTAACATTTGTAGTGTTAGGGACCACAGACATACATAAGTAACTGTATGTGATTTTTATCTACTGTTTCTAAGAATTCTATTGCTGTAGTGTTGGCAAGCTGTATATGAATATTTGCAATGGAGGTAAAGACTTCCTTGTTTCTTTTGGTTGCCCTTAGGCTAACACATCTTATGGAAGCTGTAAGAAATCTAAAATTCACCTGTAATTGTCAAATAATTGCTAAATATGTCCTGTCACTGAGAAGGAATACGTGGACTCTGTGAGAAAAGACAGGATATTGTTGTAGAATCCTAAACTCAAACCTCTGAAAATTTGCAAAGGAAAAAAGGAAAATTTGACAAGGAGAAAAAAGTGTGGTCACTCAACCCTAAAAAAAAATATAGTGACCTGATCTGAACCCAGTGCTTAACATCAGTTTTAAATGTAAACTTTATGCTTAATGTATGTGACTTTGAAGCCACATAATGTATTTTGTAAGTCACTGGAAATAAAATCTGAGATAATTCATGTATTTTCTATGTTTGTTTCAAGTTTGAAATCATTCCTACACATTTAAAATCAACCTGTATTAGGAAAATGTATTCAAAGATAACAGCAGGAATACAAATTTAAGTAACTGTAATACTCTTCTGAAATAATATGCAATAGTCAGGTTTTATTCACTGACATGGATGTCATAATGTTGCAGATACCTGTCTTCATGAGGTAAGTAAAAAAAACTCTTCATTTTCTTCTTGATGGAGATTTTATTCTCTTAACTCCTAGATTTAATGTAGAAAACTATTTAATTTTTTTTTTCTTTTAAACTACAAAGACAAAATCCTGACGTCGTTGAAATAAGTAGTTGAATTTCCCTTTCTGGTTTTACCCTAAAGATGTAATTCTGTATCAAAATCTTTTTCTTTAAAGTTAGTTAATTTTTATTTTATTTGTCTTTCAGAAGAATTACTTGACTCCAACAGGCAAAAGTAATATTGCAGAACTGCCAAGGTTATAGGTAAGATGAAATATGTCATCAGTGGCAGTAGAATCATAGAATCACAGAGTGCTTTAGGTTGGAAAAGACCCTTTAAGATCATCAGTTCCTATCATTAGCCTTACACTGCCAAGTCCACCACCAAATCATGTCTCGAAGAACCTCATCTACATGATCTTTTAAATAGCTCCAGAGATGGTGATATAACCATTTCCCCAAGTAGCTTGAAAATGCTTTTGGTGAAGAATTTTTTCTAATATCCAATCTGAACCTCCCCTGGTTCAACTTGAGGCCATTTCCTCTCATCCTATCCATAGTCTATAAACCACAAAAGGCTTACAGATACCTTACAAGGACAGCAGGCATTGTCTTCCCCTCCCCTCCTTTCTTTATCTACCTACTCCCTTTACTGCATGTGCAGTTAACGATAATACACTCTATAGGAAACAAATGGAAGTTAAATAATGCCATCTCAACTGAAGCTTTTTCAGCCTCTAAATATTTACATTTCACATTACAGTCTATGTAAAACATTGTCCTTGAAAGCAGCTAAATTTGACCTCTTTTAGGATTTAATTTCTTAATCTGAAATTTTACTGTCACTCCTAGAAACCTGTGAGTTTGAAATACTCATATTGCATCTTAGAATGATAGTATGATATTACAAAAGATACAGGAGATCTTCAGTGTACGTGGTACCATAGTACTTTGACCATAAAAATGGAATAACTTCTATGGACACGTGAAAGAAAGTCAAACAGCATAAGAAAGATGATACCTATGTGTGAAACTTTCTTTCACTGAAGATCTGAAAATTCTCAATTCTTTTTCAGGATAGTATAAGGAGAACTTATGTAATGTAACATACTAGTTATTTTCAGCATGAACTTTATGGATTGATAAGATTCTTTTCTTCAAATGATTATTCAGGAATATTTCATTTAAGTGCTTCAGAACACCAAAACTGTAAAAAATTTCTACAGGCAACACCATCCAATCAGAAGAGTATTGTCTCCCTGATCAGTATGGGGAAAGCAGTAAAGCCCTTTTATAATCTCCGAAGTGACTGAATGCTTCTGTACTCTTCCTTAGTAATGTAAATTGACATCATCTCAGTGATCTTAGAGCAATTCATGTGAATTGGGAAAAATTGCTTGCTTTACAAATGGAGGGAAAAAAATTCCCCCCCAAAAAAGTTTGAATATCAAAGTAATTTAACTCAATAACTCAGATTTGTAAGATTTTTGTCTATGTTAAAGCTAAAGATAATAACAGTAACTCTATTGGGCACTAGATTCTATCTTGTACAGCTGCCATCATTGCATAATGATTTTTTATATACTCTGTCATCCTAAAAGTTAGCACTTGGACAGTTTTCAATAGCTTAATAATTTTTTCAACATCTCTTTTTGCACTGGGACTACTTTACATCATTTTAAATTAAAATGTTTCTTACTGATACATGTTCCCTATCTGAAAGCATTGATAGATAATACATATGACTAATGGGAATACACAAACTACTTTTATTATTAAATATAACTTCAAGAGTCTTGTCTCTTTAATGTGTGCCAAAAGAGTCAATTAATTTTTTTCATAGGATATTTCTTTAGTGTCTATCTTCTGTTGCACTGAAACTTGTGCATACTTAGTCTAGTGTACTTTCCCCTGGAGAATTATAACTGAGGTAAATAATTATTTACTTTCCTTTTTGTTTCATTGCAAATATCATCCCACACTCTCAGCATGAATATTTAAATGTATCCTACCAGCATGGTAATTTAAAAGTAATTAAACACTGCAAATAATTGACTGACAAGTTACCTCTGATAAATACTTTGAAGATGTGTTTTTCTACTTACATAAAAACAGTCCTGATTGTAAAAGACAAGGAAAGTTTTAGCAATTATCTTAATGGAGTCAGAGCTCCTTTGATTTGCTGAAGGTTCTTTCACTCAAGGCTTGATTAAGAACTGTAAAACTTAATGATACTGCGATTTTCCAGTCAAACATTGAAATTATAAACACATGTACATGCACCAAGTAAGACCTAGATATTTCACATAGATAATTTCATCCTCTGTTTCTGGATGTTTTGCTTTCTGAAGGAATAAAGGGTTTCTTCTGAGGTTTTGGTCCCAAAACTAGATTGTTTCAGAAAAAAAATCTGCAAAAGTCATACATTATATCGGAAAACCAATGAAAGAAAAAGGATTTATAAGGACTTCATTTTAAACAGTCACTTTTTAAGATGAGAGATTCCTTTCCCATCTGTGCTGTATGTATGAAAGGGACATGGTTCTCATGTCAGTGGCGTGAACTTTACATCCTTTTGTTGTCAGATCACATCACAAAAGTTACAAAAGTGTTGCACTTCCATCAGAAAAAAAAAAAAATTGTATGCTCCTTCTATGTTGTTTACTGAATGACTGAATTCCCAGTGCCACAGTAGCCTAGTAAAAGATGGAAGCCAAAGTCAAACAAAATCAGCTCCTCTGTTAAATTTTCACATATGCAGGTTTTAAGTGCCCTTTTCTGGCACTTGTTTTAGCTCCAAAAATACACAGTCATGTATATATACTTCTAGTTGAAGGCAACTCATCGCATACAGCACCTCAACACTGTAATTTTCCTTGGACCTTTAGCAGAGGCTCAATCCTATAGCAGAAGAGAGAGGACTCTTCAGTTAGTATGCAGCTATTTCTAATCACATGATAATATGTTAAATTTGGATAAGGCAACTGTGGATGCCAAAGCTGATTTATTTGGTTTTCTTTATTTTAATAAAATAATTGATTTTCTACTTATAGGAGGGGGTAGAAAAAATGTATCTGTAGATATGTTTGTAAGGTTTATAGTGAATGCATATAATCTCTTTCCTGTACAATCAGTGTTCTCCTTCTCTTTCTTTCTCTCCAGTTTCCATGGTAACCTATCAAAACTAATAGAGGCCCACAGAACGTCATGTTCGGATACATAACAGCAGTACAACAGCTTCAATTTGTAGTTCTAAATGAAAGGCAAATTACAGTATGTTGAAATCATTCTTAAAAATACATGTTTAAAATCTAAAAGTTTAGGAAGAAAATTTTAATGTGTTATATATATATATATATATGTGTGTGTTTGTGTACTGACACAATCCTTATAGAATCCCTAACGGTTTAATATAGAATGTTTAGGACTGAAACCAGAAATTTGTAGAGTAAGGCAAAGAATTTAGGAGCTCATAAATTACTATATATTAAATTACTTGTCAAAGTCATCTCTGTTTTGCCAATGTAAGTTAGGTCAAATGACTGTGCTGTCACAATAAAATAGGGGGAAATTAAAGTAAAAAAAAAAAAAAAAAAAACAACATAAATGGAAAAAACTTTAACTTGTAGGTCTTTCTTAAATAGACTACAAATAATAGTACCGGTTATTAATGATGAACATCAATAAAGATAGAGTATCTTTGTAATAAACAAAGCTTTTCTTAATGTGGCAGGCATATATTTCATCATATTATCCCTGTGTCTTACATGATCTAACATTAAACATTTCATATTTTCACTGTAATTTTGAGGAGTCAGTATTCTATAAGGATTTACAGCACCATTTTTCTTAAAAGTAAACTCAAGTAAAAACAGTTTATCTACTTAAAGTTTTGTTAAGGCTTTACTCTAGTTTGGAATATTAAGCAGGGAAGAATATCTTTTTCTTGTTTATTATCACCTGTTGTAAGTAAGAATGTTTTTGGTGACAGAAAAAAAGCTTCTATTGACATAAGTATTTAAATGAACTACTTTCTGCAATTCCATCTGTAAGATCTCCTCAATGTGCTGAAAAGAAGACTTATTTTATTTGCTTTTCGTTAGAAGTCTTTTCATAGAACCGTAGAAGCATAGAAAAGTTTGTCTTGGAAGGGACCTTAAACACCATTCAGTTCAAATGCCCCTGCCATGAGCAGGAACACCTTCCACTAGACTAGATTGTCCAGGGTGCCATCCAGCCCGGCCTTGAACACTTTCAGGGATGTGGCATCCACAACTTCCGTGAGCAATCTCTAGCAGTGCCTCAACACCCTCACAATAAAGACTGTCCTCCCAGTTTCTAATTTAAAATCTTGGAGTTTCAAATTTTTACCCCTTATCCTATATTTTTCATATCTTTCATATCTTCTATCTTTCATATCTTCATTTTCTTTTAATCTTTAGCTGTAACAGATGTGTACCAGAACACGAAGAAGATCCATATGAGTTTGAAGCATGTTATAGATTTAAGGCATGTAAAAAACAAAAAATAAGGAGACATTCTTTTTGGAAGTAATGAGAATCTATTTAACCCAGACTTCTTATGAGGGCCGTTTGATCATCGATCTTTTAGAATTGGTCTGCTATACTGTAACCTTTGTAAACTGAAAATAAAAATATCTCTTCTGTCTATTCATTTTCAACAATTATGTACAGAGGAGACAGTGCATCAATACAGATTTAATAACCTGACTCGTCTCAGGTCTTCTCAGTTTAACATACTGGACAACAAAGTATGAAGTATGAATACAGTCTTGCAAACAATGCTATAATAGGGGAAAAAAGAATTATGTTATTCATAAAATCTAACACAGGTTTGGCAAGATACAGGTTTGATCAACGTGCATTTTGGAAGCCATAGGTGAAATAGAATGTTGGGGGTTTTTTCTAGGCAATAAAATAAATCTAGAATTTAATTCTAACTTTCACACATTAGAAATTTTAACTGTCCTGAAATACTTTTATGGATCCCAGTGGTGCTCTTATCCGACATCAGTTTTCACTTCATTCATAAACATACTTCATGCTTGTCACTCAAAAAAAAAAAAAAAAAAAAATATCCTAGAGTGGAGCTTTTTATCTATTTTATGCTGATTTTCGTCACTCACTGGAGGAAACTTCCACCACTAAATGCTATCTGAACATATCCTACCCATTTAATATGCTATTCTAGAACACTGTCTGGCTATTATATCCGTCAACATAATTTTTTTTTTTTTTTTTGGTGAATTTATGGAGTTAATCACCAGTCCTACTTCTGAGAACCAATAATTGGACATTTTTTACACAGTGTAGTTCATTATTCACTCAGAGACAACTGTGGGGTTTTTTGGTTTGGTTTGGATTGGGTTTTTGTCTTCCCTTATAATGAATCCATTCTTCAACATGTTTAACTTTCTGATTTCAACTGGAAAATTATTAGTGAAGATATGACTACTGCATAACAGACCCACAAGTGATAGGTGTGGCAAATAAATAAATGAATGCAGCAGTGACAGAACTTTCAGCATCACCCTCTAATGAGAGTGTGAAAATAGGAGTGAAAAATGGAAGTATCTCAAATACGCTTTGCAGAAGCTTGTCATTGTTATCTTAGGAATCTGCAAGGAAAATGTTACTAACCCAGGGAAGAAATCATTATATAGTGAAATAAAGGGATGTTATTTCACAGGTGATAATAAAAAGGAGAGAGAAGAATTTTCAGGACAATGAACAGAATAAATAATGGAAAGAAATGTGTACCATACTGAAAACTGTGAACAATGAATATTATTATGCTGGATATTTGAGAAGGGATATATATACATCACTTGGAAGATTTGAGGAACCAAACCCATCTGTGAAAATACCTTCTTCATTAGGCTAGGTAAGACTGGGTGGAAATGCCTTTTACTTTCTCCCATGCAAAACATACCTCATCTGACAAGGAAGAATCACAGATGATAGGGTATCACCCTCAAGTTTGGAGAGTTCACAAGGAATGAGTGAACATCCTTATTCCTGTATATATCTCTCTAGACTATTCCTATTTTATATGGTTCTCCCATAAAGATATAGAAAGTTTCCAGACAATCCATGTTTCTTTCGAGAGAAGAAATAACTTATGGAGTCATATATCCTATCTATTTTCTACTTGACTTATATACCAGGTACATAGTAATTTTCCAGTCCTGTTTTATCCATATAAACTGTATAAACCTGATTTTCTTACCTGATTACAGTTGGCATTGACCTTGAGATTAGCACAGTTTGTTAGAGCATAGTGCTAATAATGTTGAGGTTGTGGGTTTGATCCCCAGTGGGCCATTAACTTTCGAGTTTGACTTGATGGTCCTTGTGGGTCTCTTCCAACTCAAACTATTCTGTAAAGATAAAAAATTTAAAACTACTAATAAATATTCAGTTATTCAAGTTGATATAAAGGCCCAAAGCAACTTTGTAACTTCTTCCTCTCCTCTCCTTCACAATGTTTGCTAAGAGCCAGTAATATCCAGTTATGTGAAAAATCTTAATGTGTCTCATTTTTAAGGTAAGCACATGAAGAATGGAAAAAATCATCAAACTTGATAACCTTTAGGTCTCATACTGTAAAGAGATTTATAGTTATTTGGGGGACATTCTTTGTATTTGTTTAGGTTTGGGGTTTGTTTTTTTTTTGGTGTGTGGGACAAGTGTTTGTGGCTAGGAATGTTGTTTTTCTCTCTGAGTATCCTAACTTTTAAGACCTAATCTATAGTTTGGTTTTGCATGGTTAAGGTCTTAAATAGCAGTGTGCTACCCCATCACTCTTTCTTTGCATCTAGATGGAGTTGTGTTTTCTAAAATTAAATATGCTATTTAATTTCTATAAATATGTGTGTGCATGTAACAATATAACCTTTCTGTTCTTTACATTTGTTAAGACTGATATTTAGCAGGAAGAAAGTCCTTTGTTTATCAAGGGTTCTTCAACTTATGCCTCACTGGAAATCATAATCCTTTTTTTTTGGGTTTTTTTGATGCGATTATCATTTCTATGGCAACCAATTGTAATATCAAAATGGAGCATTTTGTCTTCAGTTAGGGAATAAGCAGCAGGACATGATTAATTTTAAAAGCACAAGGCTATTCTTAAAACTCTCTACAAAAATAGTGTTGTCACATTCAATAGTTATTTTTCCCCCCATAATTTCTCAATCACACTAATTCAGTTTACAACTGAAATGTTGCTCTGACTGTCAGTCCTTAAATTAGGCCTGGGATTTGGGAGCTTATTTGTCTTCCATCTGACTCATGGATCACCAATAATAAAGACTTTTACAGGTCAAGTATTGCCTTTGGATTCACTTGTTCAACTCCATTACTTTCAGTCAGGTTGCATAAATGTAACTGAAGGGAAAAAACAAAAATAGCAAAACTAAAGAATAGTTCTTTAAGCAGAACTTTAAGTTAACAAATATATTGGTTTAAGTTCAGGCCATGAGATTATGCAGTGCACTCTCCAAAATCCACATTGTTTCTGTCTGCTTAAAATTAATTTCTGCTTATAAGACCTCCCTATTGACAATTTTGACTACACACAAGAAACAGGCCCAAAAACGGGATTGTTTTCACAAAGTCAATTTTGACACCAAAGATGAAGCTCTGTTTATGAGGTATACTTTAGTTAAAAAAAAAAATTCTTTTCCTCCTGGTTTTTTTTCTCTCTTTTTAAACAAAAGATTCTCTTTGTCATCTCTGTACTGTCTCTCCAGCTGCATCCTGTTTGAATGGTGTTGCTAGAAACATCAGTGATTTATTAATTCTCTTTCACTTCTCCATGAAGTACAAGATGTCAGGGGCCTGAGGGTAATAAGGGCATTTCTTCCCATGTCCACCCTTTCCTGGTGGACCCAAGCTGCCCACAGCTCATGACACTGTTTCAGACCCCTGGTGCCACCTCTCTCTCCCCCAGAGATGCTGGTCTCCAGCTCCCCACAGCCCTGCCCTGTCTAGCTGTGTCTTCCACCCACAACCCCAGTGAGGATCTCAGTGCCCAGGTCTGGTGCTGCCCCTGGTGCCCTCCTGGCTGCCCTGCTGCTGGTGGGCACTGGGACAGGCTCTAGCTAGCCCACTGCCCACGTTCCCAGTCCCCAGAGAGTCCCCATCCCACACAATGCCTTAAGATGAGACAGTGTAACTGATGTTTATGCACTGGGCTTTTTCTCTCAGTTTTCAGTTACAGAAGATGTCCATTATGACTGGTATAAGTGTAATTCAATTCTTGTGTTGATTTAATTTGTCTTGCCTAAAGCAGCCATTGAATTTTTAAGATCTTCTGATAAAGGTAATGCTAAAATATTTAAGACAGCAGGATAGGAATAAGCCCTATTACAACTGAAAAGCAAGCCTGCACAGCTAAGAACAGTGTTCATTTAAGTGAAAACAGTATTGACATTGTACTTGGATGGTCAGAAAGTTTATACTTCACTTTTTACTTACAGGCAAGTCTAGTAATCAGTGGTATGTGTTTTGCTCTATTTGGATAAAATATTGAAGAACCTGTTTTCTGCTGTAGGCCTTCTACGATGATCTACCAAATGATCTGATATTCTTTAACATTGATAAAAGTTTTCCTGCAAATTGTACTGAGTTAAACCAAGAGAAAAGGTCTCCTTCTCTATGCAGGTTTTAAAAGCACACCTTCAGGATAGCTACTGATCATTTCTTTTAAAGATATGGAGTTCTGCACCTTTTTAAATTTGTTTTTTTTAAGAAGAGAAACGTTTAGAGTAATCTGCCTGAGAAAGGATTGAAATAATACTCAGGTCTGAATTCAGTGTTCATCCTGACCCCAAGCTAAAGCATGGTTATTAGTAAACTTCTTCCTTTTCAGAGCTGTCAGGTGTGTAAAATATGTATTAATCCAGTGAATGCTAGAATTCTTTGGCATATCTATGACCCAATATTACATGGTTAAAGTTAGTTATCCAAGTCAAAGCAAATCATTTTGGTTTTCCTGTATACTAAGTAGAAGAAAACAAAAACTTTTAGAGAATGCTTTGTCTTTCCTTTGGACATCTGTTTGAGGATAGCATGAATTATTTGAAGGTGGATATTGCTCTCCATTAACTATAAAGAAAGCTTAGAATTACTTTTCTTTGCCTTAGACAATGAACTATTAACGTTAAGGCCAATAAATAACAAGGACTCCAGTTCCTGAAGAGAGTGTCCAATGAAGACAGAGAGAGATTTTAACTGGGACATTCAGTGATAGGACAAGGCAGAATGGCTTTAAACTGAAAGACAGTAGGTATATTAGAAAGAAAGTCTACTGTGAGGGTGGTGAGTCACTGGAAAAGGTTGTCCAAAGAAGCTGGGGATGTTTCGTCCCAACAGTGTTCAAGGGCAGGTTGGATGGAGTTCTGAATAACTTGGTGTAGTGGAAGGTCCCCTGACTATGGCAGAAGTAAATGATATTTAAGGTACCTTCCAACCTAAGTTGTTCTATGATTCTATGATGATTCCATCTTTCTAATCCAAATTTAGGTGAGATTAATTCATTTGGAGCTTTCTTGGAAAGCCTATACATTTGGTTGAACCCTGCATATTGCTTAAATCTCTTATGACACTACTCATTCTATGCAACTTTTTTAATCTGGTCTGGACTTGAGAAAAGAAGTAGGTTTAAAAGTGAAATCTAAAAATTTTCATCATTAAGTTTACTTCAAATATTTGAAAGGCATTATTTATATCATGGATAATCTAAACAGAGAAAGAACAGGATATGGTAGGGATAGAAAAATTGCATGATATGTCTGGTATTATAATTGCTTGCAGAGGCTACTTGCAACTTTCCTTTTGTGTAAAAGACTGTGGTTTGTTGTTTAACAACCTAACACTAAAGAAATCTATGTTTTAGACAAATGATGCCCTGCCACCAGCTGGATAATTCGGTCCGTTTTATCCAGTGTGATATCCATAGGTGCTAAATGTTTTTCAGAGCCTTCCTGAGCTTAAGACGAAGAGTGAGAGAAAGATACAATGCTAATAACAAAGTCTTTTCAATATATCATACTACTCTTTCATCATCAGAGCTGAATTTTTAAAAAATTATTTTATTAAACTGTTCTTTTGATGCCATATCCATTTGTCCTCCTAAACTGAACACCAGAGAACTGGCAGTCTTAAAATGACAGAGACCCATCATTTCTGTTAAACGATTTTTATAATAACCAGTATAGGAGATAGAAAACTCCTATATGTTTTAATGTGTGATGAAGGATGTCATAAGCTCCTGGATAAGCTCAATGAATACTGAATTGTCAAGCTTCATTTTTTTTCATATTTCTTCTCATGTCAGACAGTCTGAGAAGGCTATGTATCTCATCATACATCACTGCATGTTCTCTTCCTACCCACTGCAATATTATCTGGTCAGGTAGCCTGATCCATAAGCCTAAATTAATGAGTTAAGTGGGACTGGCACTCAAGTGAAATTCTGTTGTACAATCCTCTAGTGTGTTCCAGTGTAAGTGTGCTCCTCTACATGCTTTTGTCCAATGCTAAGCAACAGTCTCTCAGGCAACGGTGGGGTATGATCGCAGATACTTTTAGTCAAGAACTTGCACTCATGGGCAGTACAGGTGAACCTATTTATGAGGGGAAGAAAGTTTGACAAACTGGAGCAAGTTGCTGTAACTTAAGTTCAGACAGCAGATTTTAGTCTACTTTATTTACTTGTACAAACACAACCATAGGAAAAAAGGCAATGAACTGTGATCATTGATAGGTACTGCAGTGTTCAGAAAGACATTTTATTTGTCAAGTAAAAATATTATGTTTTCATTTAAAAAAACACTAAGGATATTTTATTTCTGATCATTGTTCATTTTAATCAAAAGAACATCCTTTTATTTCTGAATTTGTGGACCTGATCTTGGAAATGTTCAGAGATCTGATCCCTCTTTTTAATTGGTGTGTATCCATGAACTTTTTATTCATGTTTTCAATAGAGAACAGTGGATGAGAATAAAAGAGAGATGAAGATTATGAATAGGTGGAAATTCTCTAGATTTGAAAGAATTTTATGAGTTCATGTCAAATTCACCTTTCTCCTATTCTTGAAGGGAGATATCAAGGAAAAAATACGTAAACCCATTTGTGTACTTTTTGGCTCGTCTGTTATTTCTTAAGCATTTAGGTTTAGAGTTTACCTGAAATGAAGACCCTTTCCCAAACACTAATATGCAAAATTAAACATATGAAGAATCTCTGATTGATACAACCAAACCTATATTTTTTCAAAATTAATGTAAACTTTTTTTTTTTTTAATTCTTACCAGGATTTTCCTTATTCAAATATAGCTACCTACAACTTCTCCCAAATACTCATATTCAAACACCACTGTAGCAAAACCAAAAGATATGCTAATATAAATTCTTTACTAAAGACATGTATCACATGAGGATTCAAAGTGAAAATGAATGCAAATGAATTACTATGTTTGTAAAAAATTCTAGTACAGTCCATCAGACACAACAATAAGTATTTTTTAAATTAAACCAGTATATTTGAATTTCATATCATATATACATCCTTAAATCAACAGAAGCAGAATAAGTTTATCAAGCTGTTTGAATCCTGGTGCAAAGTACTTAGGGGTAAAAATTCAAAAAATAACAGAAAATTCATCTGTCCATCACTCTGTTCTCTTACGAAATATCCAATGTTTTTAGAGTTGGAGACAATTTAGTCAATGTCAATGGAGGAAACTCTAAAACTATATAAAAGTATAAATATTAGAATCCAATATGAATTATTCATATTGAAAAGCTTTACCAGGTGTTAAAGAAGAATATTGTGTTGAGACCAGTTTTAATGTCAAACTCATTTACTTCAACAACCTTTTATTTCTTCAACTGTTCCATTCTAAAGTAACAGACAAGTCCAGAAAACAGAAAAACACATTACAATCATATTGTAATTTTCCTGTTAAAAATGTTTTGTTAAACATCATATAATAATACTTTCAGCATATGATATACAAAAAAAATTCCATATAAGATCAAAAGAATTAATTGCTCAGGCATTCTATTTTTAAAACTGCCTGTATCTGGTCCACTGAAATCAGTAAATTATTGAGAAATATAGCAAAATCTATTCCTTTGAAATATGTATTAAAAACATAAATTTTAAGAGAAACAGATACACTTCTTTATTTTTTTTAATTATAATCTGTGAAAGAGACAATCTGTAGTGATAAAGGGATAAAGTCGTTATTTCAAATATCTTTTGATTTAAATCTAAAAAGAATTAAAAAAATTAAAATTCATTTCCAGACAAAGATATTTATTTTAAGATAACATTTTAAAACACTTGGTGTAATTCAGATACCATTCAGGAAGTTGGTTCTCTGTTCAACCATAATATTTCACAAATTTCTTTTGTCAATTTAGTTCAGCCACTTAATCTCAGTTCCCTGTTGGAAAAGAAGAATAAAAATCCTATACCTAACAGAAATAAGTGAGAATACCTGCATCTGCCATTGTTCTTTCAGTTGTGTTTGTATGGCTGTAGTGGACTGGTCCTGGCTTGGCCAGTCCACTACACCAAACCAGTGTAGCTCCCTCGTTCTTAATGGGACTTGGGAGAGTGAATATAACAAAAGGTTCAGGAGTTGAGATAAGGATAGGGAGAGATCATTCAGCAACTTCCATCACAGGCAAAACAGACTCGAGTCAGTGAAATGATCGAATCAGTTTAATGATCTAATCCAATGGTCATACAAATATTTCTAAGTTCATCTTAGAATTTACTTTCTAAATGTTTTATGATCTTCTGGAAATGTTGTCCATAGGAATTTTGTAGCTGATAATACAAATATTAAAGTATATTATAGAAGGGAAAAGAAGGAGAAAGAAGAAAAATCAGGAAATTCTTGTAGTTAGACATTAATTAAGCGCTATTAAGATTCACTGGACAATGAAATATTCCAATATCAGATTCTTTTCTTAATCAAGATAGACATGCTTTGCCTTTTGACGAGAATTACCCTTTCACTTTTTTATATTTTATGTTATAATAAACCATGATAATATGAGTCCATGAATAAAAATACATTGACACTGTTTCAGTATTATGCACTGATTTAGATCATCATCTATAAGGAAAATGTACAAGGAAAGAACATGGTCAAGTATACCATACACTGGCAAGATTCTTATTAATGTTAGGCAAATTTCTGACATTTTTAGGATTACAGAGTTTGTTTCTTTTGATTTATCCTCTATAAATACTTTTTCTTTTACATAGAATAAAAACAAAAGCCAGAATCCATATTCCACTGTAAAATTTCAAGTGCCTGTAACAATATTAAAATTTTACTATGAAAATGCGTTTCTTGATCTTTTATACAGTCACTTCTTTACAAGTAACAATATCAAGGCAACATTCAGGCTGATAAATATAAGAATCTGGTCCATTGCCAGTAGCAATTTCTTCTTTACCTCAATAGGCTTTGGATCATATTACACGGTAGTAACATAATTTGTTGTGTTTATTCCTTCACACTGAAAGATGGGGGTTATATGCAAGTGCGTTTCTAAATGTTTTGAGGCATTTCATAAAATTTAAATCAATGTTATGAAAACCACTCCAAAACCAAACCCAACATTCAAATCTAGTCATTAATATCTCTCTTAGTTTCTTGGTTTAATACTACTTTATCTGAGATTTTTCCTTGACTCTTGTTTAGAAAGATCAACTCAAACCATATGAAGACTGAGAACTTAATGCCCTGTATGTAAGTACTGTGAAGGAGGCAGAGTCTGGACATTGGGAAGAGAAATAAAGACCTTATACTAACAAAAAACTAAATGTTAACAGCTAAGCCACCTCTAGCATCACCCCAAGCACCAGTATTTTGCAGTAAATAAATTGCCAATTATACAATCATAAAATACAATCTTATAAGTAATTGGCTAAAATTCTCAAAGCTGATCAACACTGGATTAACTTTCAGGAAGAGTAGGTTACCATGATTTAGCAGAGCTCTTTTAATGAGAGAAGCATTGTTTACTACTCTCGAGTTATTCATGTATCTGCAGGACATTCAAGCAAGAAAACTTATAATGAGTTGTGATTTGTTAAGCTTACCTGCCTATGAGCTATGCTAATGTGGGGTTTAGAAATCATTTTCCACAGGAATAAATGCTTCATCTCCTCTGACCCACAAGTTTATTTAATTGTATAGTTTATAAACTTTTGTATCAAGGGTAAGTTCAGGCACATGTACCTTTTCATTGTCAAACTGTTGTATTAAATCATTTATTAATCTTATAAAAGTTATCGTATCAATTTAATTAACTGAGTTGATTTGTAAACAAAGCCTTTGTGCTATCAATAATAACTACTAGTGTATAGCTCGGTTAGATACATTAAAGATACAGACATATAAATCTTAAGAAGTTTATAAACAGGGTTGTCACTGTAAATGCACTAATGAGAGACTGCTCTCTGAATACTTAAGGACCAAAATGAGAAGAATGTGGTAATGCCAGGAATGGTTTCTTTTGTCTTCATCCTCTCATTTCTCAGGCGCAACATATGCATACTCTAACAAACCTCTTCACTCATATGAGAGACAAAGTCACACTAGCTTCTAAGATAACTCTTTAGAGGATCTTGCCACTAAATAAATGACACATTGCAGCATCATTAAGACATGTCACTTACTGAAATAGCAGTTGAAATGGCTCTGTGAGACTTCTATTTGCTCTTACATTGATACTGAGGAATAAGAAGGTCCAGATAGTTAAGTCAATAAAGTTTGTCACCTTGAACAGTGAAATCCCGTGGTAGCTTGAGGGACCTGAGTAAGGACACATTGACCAATTTAGTCTCGTTCTTTCTGCCCATGCATTTTCCTTCGATCATTACTAAGAAGCTAAAAATAGAAAAAAAATCTTGTGTCATTACTTTCTACAACTATTTATTGCTGCATCAATTGCATTATATTGCTTTGCCTTTTGCTCTTCTCGTCTGCTAGATGCAGTGGTAACACGGTTCCTTGAATTTGTCAATATCTGGTTTGATTTCACATGAGTTCAGTTTTCTGTCTTTCATATTTGTTAACCTTATGACACGTTTAATCCATCAAGATCATCTGAATTGTTGTGCTATGAACAAGTCAGTTAGACTAACAGTTGTTTATGGAAGCATTGCTTTCTTTTCCTTTTTTTTTTTTCCTCTTTCATTTTGCCACAAGGTAGAAGAATTAGTATAGAGCAATTGAATGTATATTTTCAAGTTGCTAACATATGAAAAATATTCTGTTTCTTCTATCAGTGTAACATATTGTGGAAATAATGAAATGAGAAAAAATAATCACTGAGTGCCTGTAACATGTTACAATGACCTACTATTTGGGCATAGAACTAGTAAATTCCACTCAGGTAAGTTACACCTTGTGTTTGGCTAGCTGTTCTTTCTATTTTCTTTTCTAATTAATTGTCCTGCAACATAAATTCTCCAGATATGTTATTGTCCTCTCCTCCTTTTCACTTTTTCATATGGTGATTACAAAGTGATACACTTCCCTAGCATAATGTACCTCATTAATCAGATATATCAGTGGCAAGCCAATATAGGGGATGAGCAGACTCATCAAAGACTTACTGAAAAAAAAATAAAATGTGTACCTTTCTGTTTATTGCAACATCCACAGATCACAACTTTTATTTCATTGAAATACCCATCCAACTAAAGCCTTTCAAACAGTATGACGATGCTAACTTGTCAGAGAGGACTTAACATTTTGGTTAGACTGTTTCCAACCTGCCTTACTATTTTCTGTTTCTCTGTGCAGCAAGAGACCCATTCAGAGTTAGTGATTGCCATCCCATTTATTCATGCATACATCATTAAACAGAAAGGCTGCCATTTTTCACCTTCCTTCAGATGCAGGCACTGGTAAGCAAACAACTAATTCTTTCTGGAAGATAAACAGTTCTGGCAATCCACACTCTAATGCACATATTAGTGTGACGCAACTGTAATAGCACATAAAATAGTATGCATTCACAGGCTCTTGCAAATGAAGTCACAGAAGTCCTACAAGCCATAGGAATTAATTTTTTTTTTTTTTTTTTTTGTAGAGAAGAAATGTTTCCTATGAGGAATGAGTACATTTTTATTCCTTTGATTTTATAGCTTATCCTGAAAGCCACAACTCTAATGATAAAGACAGGAATGCGTGGCAGAAGCTGTGGAATACATGGGTGGTAACTTTTCTTAGCTGTTTTCATTTCATTAGTTGCTCAAGGCTCATTATATGAACATAAACTGTCTTCAATCTGGAGAGTGTCATGCTAACAGGTTTACCTAATGGGTTCTTTTTCTTCATTTAAATGCTTTGAGTACTGGACTTGTGGGAGACTGGGAAGACTCAGAGCAATGTCTGAGTTGTAAAAAAAATTAGAAAAATGGCATTCAAAAGAAAATTGCATGAAAAATATCTAATAATCATATCGTATATCTGCATCTTTTAGAAAGAGGGAGAGGATCATTCAGGGGATTTTTAGACCTTTTCTTTACATGGAAGAAAAGTTACAGAATTTGTTTTGGACTGTGTCCAGAGTCTTCCAGTGTAAAGGTGGAGTAAATGATTTCAGGAAGGTACCAAGAACAGATGAGGGAAATTGTCAGGGCAGAAACAGCTAAAATGAGATTAGAGAGATCAAGAAAACTTGTTTGCTTTTTTCTAAAATAGTACTATTACAAACCACTTTAAATATCCTCCATTTCACCATCACCATTCCTGATAGTAGTCATCCAGCACAACTGGAACCATTTTTGTACTTGAGAACGAAGAGTTTAGTCCATATACTAATGACACTGTCTAAGACATCTCCACAGAAAGCTTTAGCTCTCTCATCACAAGACTGCTGTGTGGACTGGATGAAGTGCTCAGAACCTGGGTCAGCAGAGAACTTATTAGGTATTTCCAATACACATAGAATCATAGAATCATATGGGTTGGAAGAGACCTCAGAGATCATCAAGTCCAACCCTTGATCCAACCCCACTGTGATTACTAGATCATGGCACTCAGTGCCACATCCTGCCTCATCGTAAAAACCTCCAGGGACGGTGAATCCACCACCTCTCTGGGTAGGCCATTCCAATGCCTGATCACTCTCTCTGTAAAGAACTTCTTTCTAATATCCAACCTAAACCTCCCCTGGCAGAGCTTAAGCCCGTGGCCTCTTGTCCTGTTGCTGATTGCCTGGGAGAAGAGACCGACCCCCAATTGGCTACAATCCCCTTTCAGGGAGTTGTAGAGAGTGATGAGGTCACCCCTGAGCCTCCTCTTCTCCAGACTAAACAACTCCAGCTCCCTCAGCCTCTCCTCATAGGACTTGTGCTCAAGACCCTTCACCAGCCTGGTTGTTCTTCTCTGGACCTTCTCCAGCACCTCAATATCCTTCCTGAACTGAGGGGCCCAGAACTGAACACAATACTCAAGGTGTGGCCTCACCGGCACTGAGTACAGGGGAAGGATCACTTCCCTGCTCCTGCTGGCCACACTGTTCTTGATGCAGGCCAGGATGCCATTGGCCTTCTTGGCCACCTGGGCACATTGCTGGCTCATCTTTAGCTTCCTGTCAATCAGCACCCCCAGATATCTTTCTGCCTGGCTGCTCTCCAGCCACTCTGTGCCCAGCCTGTAGCGCTGCAAGGGGTTATTGTGGCCAACACAACATGCATCATCAATAACTGTAGTCTGCATTTTGTTTAATATATTGTGGCCCAGAGTATTATATTCTACTCTCTGATTTTGAGCTGCATAATTTTTTTTATATTTTTTTCTTCTGTAGAATGTTGTGAAAGACAGTAATATCCTGGAATTACAGAAGGAAAAAAAAGTGAAGAAAAATACAGATTATTTGTGCAAGAGAGAACTTCTGCAGCCAACAGAAAACTTTGATTGCCAGGTTTTTTGTATATTCTATTTCACTCTTACTGTGAAATACATAAGATGTCTGTTTCTATTGTCCCCTAGGTTTTTATTGTTTGGGTTTTTTTTTCCATTTCCCATGTTCTCATCTCACGCCTTCTGTTAAAAGAGGGGCAAAGGAATATATCCAATGGAAGATTTTTGTAGAAGATTTAACAAAGTAGAGGTTTCTGGGAAAGCATGGTTTATGTGAAGTGTCAAAGACAATAGCAAAGTGCTTTCAGTATAGTCTGAATGAAGAACAATCTCATGAGAAGTACTTTAACATGACGAATAAAATTCTTTCTATCCTGTATTTTATCTACAGTGAGAATAGGCGTTTTGATTTTAATCTAAACATAAAGCTGATACAGACTTCTATGTATGTCAAACTATCTGCTTTGACATGATCTAATGTAACTTGTATCCTGTAATATATAATTCATGTTATAGGGAGTAAAACATTATAATTTTTTCAAGGGTAGAAATGGCTTTGCTATGTTCACCATTCCAGAAGACAAGGGGATATTTCAATCTCTAATCTTGGTAGTTTTATAAATCAAATAAAAATTAAAAGATCACATTAATAAAAACTCTTCCATAGGAAAAAAAAGGTTTAAATACAAACATATAAGTTAGAAAAGATGTAAGTTTTATAAACTACTCTCAAGTAAAGTTATATGTTCATTTCATAGAACAAGGAACACATTTTTTACCTTTTTTTTTCTACTGAAATTTTTCTTTCATTTTTGGTATGAATGTGTTCCATGTAAAAGAAGAAAATGGCAATAGGAAAATCTCTAGGTGACGCACAATGTTGTAAATTATATGAATATACTATCTTCAGTAAGAAGTCTATTATGCAAGGAATGGAAAAAGAAGTTTAAATAAGGATGATTTCAGATAAATTCTGAAAACATTTAGCTCTGGATTCATCTGACCTGCTACAGCAGATTATTTCCCAATCATTTCTTCTTTTATCCTCTCATCTGGAAATGCTTTATCTCTGGCTAACATCTGTTTTTAAAGGCCTAGGTGTATATATGATTGACTGACAAAGATATGTACTTTCCAGGAAGGTTAGATGAATGATTGAAACATAAGACAGATAAAATCAGACTTTATAGTAAACAACCAAGACTGTATCAATAAGATGATAGCCCAAACACAGGCCTGTACTGATTTTTGAGGTGGCTTAGGGTATTGCACCTGACCCTTGGCTTCAACTTTAAAGGTATGACTGCCTTACAAGTTCTGGGTCTTAGTTGCCTGTTCTATATGTCTTACATACTTTTATTTCTTTAAAAGGGCACTAGTTGGGCAACTAAATCCAAAGATTGTAACACAGTCCAGTCAGACAGTGGCATACAAAGAACCACAGGCTCACTAAGAGCAAAAAAAAAAAGTCATTGCAATCAACAGACACCTGTTCAATACAGTCAATGAAGGAAGGAGAACCATTTAAGTAGGAATCTAGTGGTAAGACTTCACTGACTAAATGTTAAGATTGGCATTTAGACACCTAGTTCAGATGTGGACACTAACAGGTAGACAACTGCATGTAGGCATACTCTTAATTCTGCAGTGGAATATATGTATGTAGAGATCATTGTGATGGGAAGGTTCAGAAGACTGAAAAATCAGATAGTTTAAAAATGTAAAAGAAAACTTTTCTTACCAAATTACTGTTAGTTCTTATCTATTATTAATCATCACTGCATCATGTGAAAAATTTACTATTTTTTGCAGTTACATTCAGTTAGTTATCAGTATACCATACCCCAGAGCTGATGTCTTTGCACTGATACAGTTAGTATATAGTTAGATGTGATGATTATGGCTCTTAGCCATGGAGTTGACCAGACTTGAGAGCTATTTAACAAGTGAAACTTAAACAGGTATCAGTTTGTTCTCTTTCTTTTCTGATTTTCCCCTTTTGTGACTGATGTTTTTTATGTTGTAGTCTCCCTCCCACAGGGGGTTATACTCCTAATATTGTATGTCTTCACTTTGTTTTCATCAGTCATCCATTTTATGTGTTCTGTATAATGTTCTACCCACTTGTGGTGCTTTTTACTTATATTTGTCTGTATTTTGTTTCCTACTTAAAGGTCTCCTTCATGCAATCACACATCTTTTCCCCTTTGGAGTTCATGTGGCTTACAAACTCACATAAAATGTTTAGAACTTAGAATAATAGAATCATTTCGGTTGGAAAAGGCCTTTCAGATCATTGAGTCCAACTGCAAACATAACACTGCCAAGTCCAACACTAAACCATGTCCTTAAGTGCCACATCTACATGATACTAAATACCTCCAGGGATGGTGACTCCACCACTTCCCTGGGCAAACTCTTCTAATGTTTTCCAGCCCTTTCAGAGAAGAATTTTTTACCTAATATCCATCCTAAACCTCCCTTGGAGCAACCTGACATGATTTCTCCTGTTACTTGGGAGAAGAGATTGATATCCACCTCGCTACAACTCTGAGCTTCTTTTTCTCCAGGCTAAATAACCACAGCTCCCTTGTAAGGCTTGCTGTCTAGATATTAGCTTTGTTGTCCTTCTTTAGACACACTCCAGTGCTATTATCCTCTACTGTGGCACATATACTTATCCATTTCATATGGTTTGTAATAAATATTTAATTTTAAATCTCTCTATTGCTCTTATTCTCTGTCTAGACCTGGAAAGCTGAAAAGACTATATTTGATGAGAAGTTCTATGTACCAAAAATCCTCCCTTGTTTTATCAAATAAAATAATTTTTTATATATTATTTTTTTTAACAGCCGCTGGTAATTGCTAGCAAAAGTGATTATCCAAGAACACAATAACAGTTTGAGTTATCAAGTGAATTAGGTATGTGAAATGAATAGACACCCTTAACAGTCAGACAGGTTTTCAGTCTGGCAGCAGTAGCAATAGCACATCCTGAATTCCCAAAAATGATAATCTGAATCCATCAGAAAATCGTTTTATTTCTTATGGTAACTATAATGCAACCACTCCAGAGCACTTCATAATATAACTAACTGAAACAGACATGAAATGAATAGCAGATTCAAGACATGGTTGTGCCTCTGTAGGCTGCTGTTTTCCAAATATTACTGAATATTTCAGGCTGTCTACGGTGCTATATTACCCCATTGTCACAGTACTGGGAAGCTAATGCTGCCTAATACATAACTAACGTTCTTTGTTTCACATGCACCTCAATAAATAGGTGCACTGCAATGCACAGGTTTTTTATCAGTGCTTTCAGGAGAAAACAGCTTATTTGGAGTATCTTTTGAAGACATTGAAAGGAGAAATGTCAGAAAGATAAAATTTTTAAAAAAATTTGAATGCCTAAATAATGTTTTCTGACACTGATCTTGTCATTGAAACGTTATCGTGGATTATAAACTGCCATCTATAAGAAGGAAAGATGCCAGAGATGGGGTCTTAATGATTAATAGGGGGAAAAAACACCCATTGGCCTGCAAAAAGTCTAACAATATTTCATCAGAAGAGATACGGACCAGAATGAGCACAGTGATTAGATATAAAATCCACAATTCTACATGTTAGTGCCTTTCAAGGAAACTCAAAGTCTCTGTAAACAGATTATCCACAGGAAGGATAGTAAAATATTATAGGCCATAACACTTTTACAATTCCCTAATGAAATAGATGACACCATCTTTGTGTGTAATAAACAAATGCTCTTACAGGAAGACAGAGAGCAAGGCCCTTGGCCAGTACTTTCCCAAACAAATCTTCCTCCAGATGACTGGAAGAGAGGGAATGTGTATATGTGTATGTTTACGATGCTCACATTTGACAGTAAGTAGGTAGGCTCCATCCAGATCTGAAATTAAAGTTAATGGGAATAATGGAATATTTTTTCTGTAATTAACTTGGATCTGAATACAACAAATGGCTTGCAATATGATAAAAGAAAAAATTAAAGAATATTTTCCAGTGTTGTTGCTAATTAGAAAATTATCCCAGATGGAAGCTAAATGCTTGAAAATGTCATTGGCTTCAGTAGAAGACAAAAAATTCCACAGTTAAAAGTAATGAACTTTAACCATCTTAATGACGAGTGTATACCTGCCACTGGGAGAGGAGGAGGAGGAGAGGGAGAGGGAGAGGGAGAGGGAGAGGGAGGAGAAGGAGAAGGAGAAGGAGAAGGAGAAGGAGAAGGAGAAGGAGAAGGAGAAGGAGAAGGAGAAGGAGAAGGAGAAGGAGAAGGAGAAAAAGTGGTCTATTTCAGTGAGAAAACTTGGTTCCCATACATATGAAACAGTTTTGAAGAGGGTTGGATAACTATAACTCTGAATGATAATTTTAAAAATTATCATTATACAGATATAACTGTAATATATCTGTGATCTCCTGTCTAGAACATACACATTATCTAGATGATATATAGTATGTCTATACTAAAGTATTGAGATAACCAAACTAGTTTCAGTTATTCACCAAGCAGTAGCTGAGCAGAGCTGAGGAGCTCAGTGAACAAATATTCATTATTAGAAAGTATATAAAAGCCAAGGATTTTTCATATTAATAGCTCTTTGCCGTCTATACTAATTCCCTTGATACGTCTTGATACTGATTGTAACTTGAACAGTGTATATTACACATTGATGATTATATTGAATATTTTGTATGATATTTTTACATTGCATTTATTTATTTGATAGACACTGAGGAAAAACTGAGAGTTTTTTTCCCTCAGTAATTAATCTCATTTCTGGTCCTGAGTTAAGGGCTGAGTAGCTATGAGTGTACTGTCTATAAAGTTTCAGATGCTATTGTGTTTCCAGTGCAAAGTAATAAATTAGCAGTTTAAAAAAATCGTTGAACACTAGAGAAAATTCTTTTGTTATCATATGAAAATGAGTTTTATTTAAAGTTTATACATTTTTTAGGTGCCAGTCAGTACTAGCTGGGACATGGGGATGAAGGATGGCTTTATTCTCTAATTGTTAGGCTGACATTGTTGTTCTAGATTTTCCATATAGAATATAATAGACTAGACTAGACTAAAACAGTCCAATTGCCTGACCACTTCAGGGTTGAAGAAAAATTAAAACATATTTTTGATGTAAATTTATATACCTTTGCTTCTAGTGGCATTTTGTTCAACTGCCTCTTCAACATTGACAGGCACTGGACATGGATCACCTTTCAGAAAGCCTGTTCAAGTGCTTGGCAGCTCCTTCTGTTGAAGCATTAAGAAACATTAGGAAATATTAGGAAATGTTTCTTAATATCCTGTTATCAGTTGCCCTTTTGCATCTTTGAACCTTTGCCACATGTCCTGTCATTTCTACTTAGACCTACTGTTGCTATTAATGTATTTAAAAAATCCTGTTTTGTTGTCTGACAAAACTCCAGCTGAGCTTTGGCCTTTCATGGTTTCTCTGTCCACATGCAAATAGAAGCTCTTGAAATCTTTCTGTAAAGTCCGACCTTGCTTCCAGAGATCACAGAATTTACGTAACTGACTTTGATAGAACAGTAAATGCTCAAAAGTAGATTCCCAGGAGACACCACTAACTAGCTTCCTGAGTAGCTTAAAGTTTGCTCTCTTGAAATCCAAGCTAGCAAATCTGCTGATCTTTTTACTCATTAACGCAAAAATTTTAATTTTTTTTTTTGATAATAGTGGCCAAGACAGCCACCTACCATCATACTGCCTGTAAGTCCCTCTCTATTCACAAAGAATAAGTAGAGCACACCTTTTGTTTAACTGTCTGCCTGAGTACCTATGATGAGAAATTTTCTTCAGCTTCAGGGCTTTTCCAGACTTGCTTATCATGGAAGTCCAGTATTCCCAATAGATGTTTGGGAAATTTAAATCTCCTATAAGGACAGAGGTTACCAATAGAGTTAAAAATAGTTTTCTCCTAATTGCCTATAGAATAACTGATCAGTGCTATCATCCTGTCTGGGTTTTCGATGGTAGACACTCATAACAATATCTGCTTTGTTTTTCATCCCACTAATCCTCATCCAGAGGCTTTCAACCACACCATCCTTAACTGTAAGGTCTGTAAAGTCTCCCTTATATAAAGTGCAACTCTTCCACATCACCTACCCTGCTTACCCTTCCTGAATAGCCAATAGCCTTCTATCTCAGCACTTCAGTGGTGGAACACGTTCCATCAAGTGTCACAAATACCAACTTTGTCATAGCTCTGGGAATGCACTAAAAGACTGATGTTGTTCTGATTATTAGAGATAAATCAGAATTATGCTATTTCTCTTACATACAATTAGGGCATTTTGTGCTAAAGGATAAATACCTTCAATCTTGCCCTTCCCTGGTCACACAGGAACTGTGAGCAGAGAATTTAGGCTAGAGCAACAGAGCTAGTAACTTTTGATAAGAAGGGATTCCTCAAATGGACAACTTTTCCTGTAACTAGCTCTACTTTCATGCTGTATGTCTCCAAGGAAACGGATCAAATTCCGTGTCTGCATTTCTTCTAGCATTCAAAATAAGTGTCATGATAAAAGCTAGGAATGAAGCACCAAACTTTAAAATAATTTAATAATATGAATAGAAGAGCTTGATCATGGAGTGTTGATGACATGTTATAAATTCAAAATGTTAATGACTTCTTATCAACTTGGAAAGAATGTTTTTTTTCTCCTCTGAAACAGGTCTTTTTGCAGCTGAAATGGGGGGGTGAGCCAGCAGAGATCAAAAGTTCATTTATGACTGCATTTACTCCTGCTGTTTTTCAATAGAGTGACTAGTGGAAAGGTCTGAGTCATATGGAAAGACATTTGTCATTAGCACATCAGATAATAGATGCCAGACTGTTTAAGTTGTTACAATTTAATTATGTTAATTTAAATATTGCCATTTTGTGATAAACAAGTAACTGGTTTACATGGCAGATTTTTTTAAATGGCTTTCTATTATTACTTAGTCTTGAGCACTAACATCTATATTAAAATTCAGTTAATGAGACATTGAAAATAAGAATTAAGTAGACAACTTGTAATAAGTTTATTTTACAATTAGGAGAAGTACGATTATTTAAATAAATTTCTTCATCAAGAATTTGTCTTTTCTATCTCATCTTTCTTCATATCATTAGTACTTTTTTATCTGAATATCAGACAATCAGAATTTGATCAGCATGTACCAAATTATTTTTTTTTACAAATATCATAAATATCACTTCTGCTGCTGAAGATCCTTTTCTTTGCAAGTCAAAATACAACACATTTTATTGTATACACTCAAGTATTAAAGAACCTCTTTGTTAGACAGACATAATCAATCACAATTAGAAACATATACCTAAATTATTTCAATCATGTATGTCTTACCAATGGTGAATAAGATTGTATAAAGGTATAATGTAGTCAACATCTTCTCCCAATACTTACTTCAAAACTGAAGAAATAGATCCTGTACCCTTTTTTATTCATCTAGAATTATGTTTGTCCATAAAATATTCTATACTTACTCATATGAAAAATATCCCAAACAGAAATCATTATGCTGTAACAAATATTATTTGAAGTTTACAGTGTAAGAACTGGCAGTGCAGGACACATTCAATGAAAAAAAAAAAAAATAAGGCAAACAGGGAGTTGGGGAGATTTCTGTTAGAACTTTCAACAATTTTGTCAGCATCATGTGCCTAAATCAAATCCCTCAGATTATACATAGTACACAAGTAATTTATTTGCCTTATCAGAGCTACTACAGATCTTGTAGTAGCTAAGTTTATAACTTAGCTTTACTGAGCAAGAAATAAGTAAACAAAGAATGTACTTTTCATATGGTAATACAACTGGCATGTGTACACTTTGTGGCCAATTTTGCTATTTTCTGGGACTACATGTTTGGCAGAAAACCCAGAAGTTTAAAGCCAAAAGCTGACAGCATCTTAATTGCTTTTCTGTGGTATCAGTGAAGTTAAAATCCACACTTATTGTTCTTGTCAATTTCTTGATCGACACAAACAAGCAGAAGTATCGGCTGGGTAGTTAGACTCTGGTTGAAGATCTGGCCCAAAAGTTTGGACAAAAATAAAGAAATTTTAAGAACTTCTAATTCCCTATTGAAGCTGCAAGTGATTCTTGTTTAAATACATATATAGAAATACTGAACAGACATTTTAATATTTTAAAATTTAATTATGAAGGAATAAAAAAATAAAGGGATACTCAATGAAAGTAAATGGTAGAAAAATTTTACCTTATTAAACATTTCTTTTACACAATATGTAACTACACTGTGGATCTCCTTATTACTGAAAACTGTTTAAGCAAAAAAACTCAAAATGACTTAAAAATAGGATTTGGACTGGTTCATGATCATACGTTCAAAGAATCATAGAATATGTTGAGTTGGAAGGGACCCATCAGGATCACTGAATCCAGCTCCTGGCCCTGCACCGGACCATCCTCAAGAGTCACACTATGTGCCTGAGAGAGTTGTCCATGTGCCTCTTGAAATCTGCCAGGTTTGGTACTGTGATCACTTCCCTGAAGATCATGTTCCAATGCTCAACCACCCTCTGGATGAAAAACGTTTTCCTGATACCGTCATATATAACCCAAACCTCCATTGACTCAGCTGCATGCCATTACCTCGAGTTCTGTCATTGATCATGAGAGTGATGAGATCAGTGTCATGAGAAAGTTGTAGACTGCAGTGAGGTCTCTCCTCAGTCTCCTCTTATCCAGGCTGAACAGACCAAGTGACCTCAGCTGCTCCTCATACTGTATCCACTCAAGGCCCTTCAATACCCTTGTGACCCTCCTTTGGATGCTCTCTAATAGCTTAACATTTTGTTGGTCCTAACATTTGGAATGGATTCTGACCCCTCTTACACAGGGGTTTAAGTAAGGCCCTATTTGTTAAAAACTAGGAGGAAAAATAATGCAGGTATAATGATAAATACAATAGTGCAAAATTATTCAAATTTTTTCTTGCAAATTTCTGGAGTAGGTGCAGAGATAGGATAGCTCTCTTAATGTCTCTAATCCTTAATATTTTATGGTAATTTATAATATCTCAGTGTAATAGCAATTAAATCCAGAAAAAAAATTATAGTCAAGAATGGGTAGATAATGTATGAAAGAGTATGCTGAGGCTAATCCTGAGGCTAATTACAGTGGTAATCAGTGGTAGGGAATGGTGTTAACTATGATGGATGCTTGGACAGCTAAGAGGATCATACTCACTGAAAGCAGTTGCCTCCACAATTTGAAAACACTAGAAAGGGAAAAAGGTCTTGAAGTTCAAGAACTGAAATTCCTACCAGCCAAATATTTTCTTGGTTTGGAGTCAGGGTTGTCCAGCTAATACTATAGATTTTGACTGCAGCAATATGTAGTAGTGCAACCAGGACTGTCTTCTTCCTTGCCTAACCTTAAATAAAACCAAGCTCAGAATTATCTATATGATACTGGTATTTTAGCCCCAGTTTTCTCGTTAACCCAGTACATTTGATAAGATTACAATACGGAATAATTTAGGCATGCAACCTCACCTTAACAAAAGCCTTGTGAGCTTTGGACATAGAAGATGACTGTCAAGAATTGTTTTTGAGGATTCGTCTAGCTTAGATTTTCAGAACTTAATTGCACTATTTCCTATTTATACATTCAACTCTGGCTATAAATTATGTATGTTAAACTGTGAATGGAAAACACACAGGGTTGTGCTTTAAACAGGAGAGCTTTATTCTGTATTGTTCCTTAGTCTCAAGGCCAAAAAGATTCAGGCTGGAGGGAAACAGCAGGTACCATGTAAGTATATGTGGTTAATTTACAACTTACAGGTTTGTATTTTTTGCCTTTCTAAGAAAACAGGAGGTGGATTGCAGAAAATATTTATGTGCTTATCATCAGTGAAAATTAGTTTGTCATGACTTTCTCTCTCTTATAAAAGGCAGGATCTATCACTTTCATGGGACAGTGATGAGTGTTTTCCTGCAAAGGAAACAAAGCCCACAGGTTGATGGGATGGTTGAGAGAAGAGGGACATCACTAACAGGGGCACAGTCCCACAGTGACTGAACAAGGTGAACAGAGCAGGTTTGGTGATGGTAACAAGGATCAGTCCAAACTGGTGTTTATCACACAAGTCTATGCTGAAAAGGAAGCCTGAAGGTTATGCCAGAATGCCAAGTCAACAAGGTAAGGCTGGATCAGCACTGGCATACCTGCGCTGTCGCTCAGGAAATGACCAAGGTAAAGTACCTGAATTTCTCTGCAGCTCCTGAGCCAAAGCAAGAAGGCCTTAACAAAAATTTCTCACAGCTTTTTCTAACAATTACTTGTCTTCAAAGCATGAGGATTTAAGGTTCCACAGCTGCCCTACCTCTGAGCTGACCTTGACTGAAGACGGCTAATTGCTAATGCGTGGGTTCATTACAATAAATGGCTGTCAGGTATTAGTGTGACTGTTTTCTGAGCCTACATCTCACTTTTTCAGGCTACAGACTTCAGTTACTAAGCTTTGGATCCATGCCCTTTGTCACATCCGTCTGTTGCTTTGTGCTAATCTATCATTACCCTAAACATTTTGTGTTGCAGAGATCGGTTATTTACAATTACTAGATTTAAGGCTTGAGATTTTTTGTCTTCTTACCATTTTATTGTCATTTGCTTATGCTTTAATGAATAAGAAAATACAGTCGGTTAGAAATGTTTTATCTTTAACCTCGTGTAGTTCTGTGTCTTACTTTTTGGGGTAATCACTTTTTTAGATGAAACATTAGGTAGACTATCTGAAGCATTTTGTGCATCTGCCCCAGTCTGTTGTAGAGTTCTGGCTGGTATTTAGAACTGAGCCTATGAAATTTTGTAAATTATCTTCTCTTTCAAGTCTGAAGTAGGATATTCATGGACCTAAAGAGAGCTTAAACACAACATGGTGCTTTTAACAGTAAGTAATTGAATGGTGATGCTGAGCTACAGAATGGAGTGTTGATGTTCATTCAGTTCACAATTTTAGACAGGTGGGTTTGTAAAGTGAATCCTGCAGACAACTCACTAGTGAAAAGAGTAGAGTGCTTTGCCAAAGTGATGGCACCAGAGAAATAGAGTATAAAAAGAATAATCTTTGAAGAAAATGATGTCTTATGTACACCACTGATATGTAATGGATGTTATTTTGAAGAAATGAATGTTATTTTGAAGAAGTAAGGCACGTATAAACTAGAGGTATTAGAAACCACTGGATCAATTATGTTCTTGGGTGCCTAGAATGACTTGTTCACTCCCAAGCTCATGAAGAACTTCTATACCTATTTATTTAATTGCATTTCTTGTTTGGATTTTTTCCCAGTTGTTTTTGGAATTCTGTTTTCTCATTAACAGTTTGTAATGCACCTTAATGTGTGGCATATTCTTTCTCACACTGTTTTCTGACAATATTTGTGTTTCTATTGTGTCTGACTATGTTAGGTCAACGATTTTTAATTGTCAGTTTGATGCTCCAGCTGGCAACTGTGTCAAAATGGCTTGTTTGGCTTTCAGGGTTTTCTTTTTCAGCTCTTGTTTACCTTGCCACATATTCACAGCTTACTCCTACTTCAGCTGCTAAAATTTCAGTCCATATCCTGGAAACACTGCAGCCTGCTAGATCAAAATGTACCTCTCTGTGTCTTCCTCATACCTATCTAATCTCCAAAACAATCTTCTTTCCTATGGTTTCTATCTGTTCTGTTAGTGCATAATCTTTTCTACTCCTCTTGGTTATTTCTGTATTTTTCCTCTTTAATTTCCCCCACCACTTCGGAGCAGTAATGGGGCAGGAGAAATGAATCCTTACCATGGAACATCTCAAAACTGACTTTGGAAATATAACAATTTTAAAGCTTCAGCAAATGTTCATATATGTAGATTCCTATTCTTTTTAAACAAAGGCAGAATAAAAACCTGTCAGGTATTCAAGTTTCTTTTCAAAAATTCTTTGTTTGTGATTTTGGCCCTAGTCCTTGTTTTATATAATGAGAAATTGTTTTTTGCTCACTGTGTTGCCACTTGCCTTAAATTTTGTGTGGTTTTTGCACAATCCTTATAACCTGAAGCCTTAACTGTGAAGGACACAGAATTACTTTTGTCCATAAACTCCATGTCTGTCTGGAAAAGACTCTAATGTTCTGTGTGGGTTTTTTGATTGATATTTCTTTTAATTAATTTTTTCTAAGTTGATATTGAAATCTTCGGTCATAAATCATCAAGTAGTACTTCTTCCCTCTTCTTAAATTCCACTAAAGCAATATGTTAGCTATGTTTAGAATTATCTTATTGCTTTAACTATGAAATTATTTCAAACTTGTTGATTTCATTTATGTTTATACTATCAAAATCTAAATATTGTATCAAGCAGGGAGGAAAGGAAAAATAATTGGTACTAGAAATTTTAGACATGAATAACCAGATATTTATCAAATAGTTATTAAAAAAAAAAACTACATAAAGCCAAAGGCTTTATTCTTCATGTAATTGATACTGAAGACAAAAGAAATTAACTATGTTTAGATTTTTAAGGAGAAATACTGATTGAACCAGCTGAATACCAGCATAAAAAGTTCCCAAGCTCAAGTATATTCCCTTCTCAAATTCACTGCACTGAATCAATGTGCTGATAGTTCCAACAGCTGAAGAAGTTTCAAGTGACCCTTAACTATGCAATAGAAGCATGAAATATCTGATAGACAAATCTTGAGATGGCTTGAAATGCAATTTTAAATTTTAGATATTAATGTTAAATTTTATTAAAGGGAAATGGAGGATCCTAATAAATTTAAGTGATTATTTGAATGGTTTGAATTAATTCTGGTAATCTGACTTTTCGATCCACATGCCATGTTGTTGGATTTAATGGGGCTAAGATTTACACAGATGCAGAAGAGACAGGTGAGAAGGAAGGGAAGAAAATACTGATGAAGCAGATGAGAAAAGTTACAGTAAAAAAAAAAAACATAGATTAAACCATATTTGCATGCATAAATTAAATAGTACAAAGGAATGTCCCTGAACACTAGAAGTCACTTTGGTATGGTTAAATAGTTGATATTCTTCTCTAGCACTGTTTTTGCTTGTGCTGTCCTGCTTTTCTTGGGCTTTGCAAAACAACTTCCAAGCATAGTTAGCAAATTAAAATAGACCAGGAACACTTACTTCCCAAGTAGTGGACATATGAATCAATCCATGCCAGATGGATTTGGTGTCAGCTGTCCTAAGCAGGTGCTAATTTTTTAGTACCAGGCATAACTCTACTAGGAAGAAGTAGCAGGGAGGAAGCATGAGATAATATCCTGTGTCCAAAAGTAAATTTTAGTATGGCAAGACTTCTAAAGACAAATGAATGATCTTTAAACAAAAAGACTTTATGGTTTTGATATCTACAAAGCAGTTTAAGATGGAGCAGTCTAGGAAGTGCTTCATAAGATACAGGCAATTTGTAAAGAATGAAAAACTGTGCAAAATAACCTTATTCAAATCAAATAAAAGGCTTTGTAGTTTGTTTTTTGACTACCATTAAACACTTTTAAGTTCAGTTTATGGTGTGGTAATATGTATTTAAAAACATAATTTATTTTTTACGTTACCTTAGAATTGAAAATGTTAGGATTTTTAGAAGAAGCTAATTTCACTGTGAAGAACTTGACCAAAATACTGTGCCAATGAGTGGATAAATTAGAAAAGGAAATGATGTGTTAAAAATCTAATGCACAATAGAAAATATAGATGGTCTACTTGGAGAGAAAGGATTTACTCATGATAAGGAAAGAATGAGACCTCCGTTCTTAACTACATGAGATCAGACCACTAAGGTTAATAGAGAGTTAATCATACTACTGTAGTTACGAAATGTTACTTTGTATGCATGTAAACTAATTTGTTTATGGTATGTGCATTTTTATTGGGTATGATAAACTACAGTTATTTATGGAAATCTGGAGTCTCTTGTTTTCTGTTAATGCTTAATTTAAGCACATCAATAAAATGGATCCTTGTGTTTATGATTTTGCACATTAGCTTTTGAAAGAAGCATATGTGATCAGCATATCTATATCAAGTAAAATTGATACAGGAAAAAAACACACTTCATATTCACTAGCATTCAAAGGCAGAAAATTACTTCATCCTATAATACTTCAGACATTAAGGCAGACTGTTTGACATGATGAATAGTATGCATGCAAGCATTGCATGCTGTACTTTGTAACTGCTGTAAACAGTCTATTAATCTCTTTTATTATATGCGGGGTGGAAGTATCAGAAATTTTAAACTGGGCTACCACAAGATTATCAGTTCTCTGGTGTCTGAGGTTATTTCTAGTACCATGGTGGGTTGACCCTGGTCAAGCTCCAAGTAGTTAAGCTCCAACACATTTGCTTGTTCACCCCCACCCAACATGATGGGGAAGAAAATGGGAAGGGCAAAAGCAAGAAAACTTGTGGGCCAGGGTGAAGAAAACTTGATAAGTGAACCAAAGCAATATGTGCAAGCAAAGCAAAATAAGGAATTAATTTAATGTTTTCCATCTAAAAACAGATATTTAGCCATTTCCAGGCAAGTGGGCATTCCTCGTGCATATTAGCTATTTGGAAAAAAATACACCATAACCATGAACTTTTCCCCTTCCTCATCTTCTCCCTGAAGTTTAATTCCTGATTGTGACATCATACAGTATGAAATATCCTTTTGTCCTGTTTGTGTCTCATTCCAACTTCAAGTGCACCTTCACCTCACTTCCTGGGTAGGCATGTTCCTGATTTGGCACTTAGATGATTGTGACCTTGCCTTGCTGACTTCTTAGTTTGGCCTTGGACCTGTTCTGCTCTTCCTGCTGTGATGCTGTGGAACTTTACCTTTTCTAGTGATGCAACCTGATTGTCCTCTACAATGAATCAACTATCTGGAAGAATGAGGGTAGAGCAATGGATATTGTCTACCTCAACTTCTGCAAGGCTTTTAACACTGTCTGTCACAAGATCCTCATAGACAAACTGGGGAGTGCAAGCTGAATGACACTGACAGTGAGGTGAACTGAGAACTGGCTGAACACCAGATCCCAAAGGGTCATAATCAAAGGCACAGCATCTAATTAGAGGCCTGTCAGTTGTGTCTCTCAAGGTTCAATACTGGGCCTGCTCTTGTTTAACTTATTCATTAATGACTTTGATGAAAGGGCAGAGTACTTCCTCAGCAAGAAAACTGATGACACAAAGCTGAGAGGATACTCCAGAGTTCTGTGCAGCTCTTTAGAAAGACCTTGATAGTTTGGAGAGATGGACATGTCTTAATTTCAACACAGGCAGTACCTTCACTGCACCTAGGGAAGAGTAACCCCATACACCAGTACAGGCTGGGGGCCAACTCTGCAGAGAAGGACCTTAGAGTCTTGCTATACAACAAGCTGTCCATGAATCAGCAGCGTGCCCTTGTGGCTAAGAGTGACGTTATCTCAGCCGTAGTGAGACTACACCTGCAGTGCTGTGTCCAGTTCTGGGCTCTCTAGTAAAAGAGAAACATGGAGCTCCTGAAGTGGGTCCAGTGGATGGCAATAAAGATTATTAAGGGACTGGAACGTTGCTCTTATGAGGAGAGGCTGAGAGAGTTGGGCCTGTTCGATCTTGAGACAGGATGACTGACAGGGGACCTCATCAACCTGTGTAAGTATCTGAAGGACGGGTGTCAAAAGTATGGATCAAGGCTCTTTTCAGTGATGCCAAGCAATAGGAGGCAATGGGCAGAAACTGATGCACAGGTAGTTCCATGTGAATATGAAGAAAAACTTCTTTACTGTGCAGGTGACTGTGTGCTGGAACAGACTGCCCAGAAAGGTTGTGCAGGTGTTCAAGAACTGTCTGGATGCAATTCTGTGAAATGTGCTCTAGGATTACTTAAGCAGTGAGGTTGGACGAGATGACGCACTGTAGTCCCTTCCAAACTTATCCATTCTGTGGTTCTGATCCTGTAATGCCATTTTTTATCTTACTGTCATATGCTTATCTTGATTTCCAACCTGTCTTCCCTACAGGAGCAAATTATTCTTGCCACTTCCTGAAAATAAGGACCACGAATCATGTTTTCAGATTACGTTACAGCAATAAAGACACATGGAATGTCACTTCACACTTCCTCAACCCAAAATTTTCTTGGTCTTTTCTGATACATAAATAGTGTATATATTTTCTTTTCAAATTAGTGGCATAGTTTCACACTGAGATGATTCATTTTTTAAGAAGTTGAAAATCCAGACCTGTGACAGGTCAAGAAACCATGTTTTAAAATCAACTCTCATCCTAAGACACTTATCAAATTCTAGTATGACAACCCGATTCTCTTATCTCATTCTGACATCCTCCATCTCCTTCTTATTTTTCTTTGCATGATAAATTATTTAAAGACCTTGTATCTTCCCATAAATATGTACAGCTCTCATCAGGTTCAGGTCTCTTTGATAATAAACCAAGTTTTTACTTTGAAGGAAAGCAAAACTCACTGAAATTATGTGCTTTGTGAATCAAAAGTGAAGAGTTAATAGGATACGTCTTCCTAATCATAGTAAGCTGAGTTTATGCTCTGAAGTATAAGAATTCATTGTCCTCATCCTATATGAAGTACAACTTTATTCAAACACAATGAAAATTTTATAAAAGTAAATTCAAATCTTCTGATAAGGCAGTCTTACATAGTCTGTCACTACAGAACAGGAACAACAGAAAGCCAATGGCAAATGCAGAAATTTTCTTAGGGAATAGAGTAGCCAATGAAACAAAAACTGCTGGTGTATTGTGGATGAACTTCTTATATATGATAAATAAGCATTGAAGTGCTATTAAACTGCAGTGAAATTCTAATAGTGAATTTGTTTGAAACAATGAGAGGACAGAGATGTAATTTATAACATCCTGCGAAATCAAAGATGGATTAATATTGTAAACTCCAGCTCACAGTCTATTTGACAAACCTTGTTAATCTCTTCTCTGGAGCAATTACTCTGATGTGAGCCGATATAATTTATGTCTGTGTTATTTTGGTTCTTTCATCTAAAGACATTATCAGGGTCCTAATCCTATATGTTAGAAAACAAGACTCAGATAATCCTTGGAAGACTCCATAAGATCCCAAGCTCACCCCCAAGTTCATCAGAGGGCTTTTACACCAAAAAGATGTAAGGCCCCAAAATCCACCTGAGGGATTTATGGAGAGACCTTAGGTTCATTTATAACCTGAGGCAGCCCACGGGAAAAATGTGACAATGCTTTTCAAGAGGTCAAAATAAAACACTTTCACTGGCAAACTGGAAATAAGAGAACTTGGCAAAAGTTTAAAGCACACATTCAATCAACATAAAGCATTTCACAAAGCATTGACCTGGCAAATTCCAAACCATCGAGGTTTAAGTTACCCAGAAATCAAGGAAAGGGAACTAGGAGAAAAGGGAGAGAGAGAATTATAGCTACCACCTTAGACCCAGCATAGATCCAGCTAGCATAAGCCCAAGGACAATAGGACCATGACAATGTGGAGGACTTGTGGTGTTGGTTTTATTTTCTCTGGACTCCTGTGGTCATTCCCCCCCAAACCCCATGTGGGGCTTCCTGTCTGCCAGCCATCTGAGATCTGAGCTAGGGGCTCCAGGGAGTGTGGTGTGAGGTTTCAGATGTGCCAATGGCTAATAGCCGTTCTGGGGCTGGGTTAGGGGCTCTGGGGGGTGCAGTGTGGGGTAGTGCTTCCCGGGTGCCAGTGACTGACATACGTTCTAGAGGCTCCCAGGGAGGCAGAGTGTGGGGGCAGAGCACCATTCCACCTTGGTAGAACCTGATCTGGCCCCTCCCCACCAAACAGAGTTGTTTCAAACCAGTAACAACTTTTTTCCAAGTCTCTCTCAGACCACTGGAAGATTCCTAATAATAAATTATAGATTTGTAGCTAAAACAAGAAATATTACCCCACGGATGTGCAATAAACTCACACCAGTTTCCAGATACTACAATTATTTTTCTTCTAGATGCAGAACTTGATCTTTTTTTATAGGGATTAGTGATCTCATTCCAATTCTAGTAGAACTACTGGTCAAAATGTTCATTTCTGGTAGTAAGTAAATAAAAGTTAATTCTAGTTAATAATAGATTCATTTATTGATGCATGGAAGTGGGGCAATAGAATACTTCCATGTTAGGTTTTGAATTCCTGAACACATATTTTATCCTGAATATATGAACACTCACCTGAGAGCAATATTTTATGACTCATTACTGATAGTTTCAGTAAGCTTCTAAGAAAATATCTGACATCTTATGGAAGAACTCCTAATTAGAAGCTGTAAATGCAGCAGTCTGGATTATCTACCTGCATAATCTTCTGATTATGCGTTCAACTACTTGAAATTCTTTGTTTCTTTGCTCGTTTGCTTTGAGATTGTTGTTGTTTATTTTGTTGTTCACTTCAGAGTCAGAGAACCTTAAACAAGCCCTCTACCTTACATGGTAGAGGGCTTTACACAAGGTTAGTAACAGCCATGCACATAAAATCTATTACCTTTACAGGTAAAAGTAATGGTACACTATAAAAGGGACTCAGAAGAAGAACTTTGACAATTCTGCAACACTTTAGAACCTCCTCTTAAGACTGCCTTCAATTATTTGAGAGTTTCTCCAGCTAAAGGAAATCTTTCCTTTAAACTGTGTTTCTTATTTGTTCACCATATTGTCCCCAAATAAGCCTTAAACAGCTTGGGTTCATTCCAGTTTACTTTAGGCATCTAACCAAAGTGGATTATTTGAGAACATATTAATTAAAACTCCTTTTACTCTCAGTAGAGACAGGCACGTGAATCTTCCTCTGTTTACCAGTTGTAAAGGAAATTAAGAATAACTTCTGAATCAGTTAATGCCGCTTACTGGCTGAGATAAGATAACAGGGGTTAATTTGGGCCCTAGAGTATTAATGGTTTAGCTGAAGATCTGGGAAAGTAGAATTATATTTATGTTAACAGGAGCAGATTTGTAGAGTGAAACAGCTGAGTATGCCTGAACTCACCAAGAAAATTTTATTTTGAAGTGTTGGCTGGTCCCCTACTCAGATATCCTATTGGAGTGCTTCTGGAGACCATCTTCTATGCTACCTCATAGGGAAGAGAATTCAATTTGCATGTTCAGACTGAATTTCTAAAGTGCTAATATTGATAGACTATACCTGAATCACAATAAATGTGATTATTACTATTCTAGGACTGTGCTTCACATAGTGTCTGTTGAAATCAAGTTTACAGCAGTTTCCTGTCTTATGCACATGCATAGAAAGAACTAACTGAAGGACAGAGCTAATGCATCCATGTTACATTAATCTATATGATTCTTGAGTATAACTTAAATTTTACTTCCAGTAGGAAGAAAACTGCTTTTAACAAATTAGAGGTGCACTCTAGGGCACACTGTAAGGCACTAAAATGCAAGGCAATTTCCAGTGAAAAATCAACCAAGGCCCTCCCAAAAATAACATACCCCTCTCCCCCACCCCCAGCCAAACAATATGCTGCACACTACATTTTTACTGTAGATGTATCCAGAGAAGAGTCTATGATGCAAACCTAAGTGCAAGCAGTAGGGATGATCAAGACATCCACTTCAAAATTTAGCAGTGATTTGAGTTTAAAGAGTAAGATACATAACTTTAAATGAGCAAAAGCATCTGTCAGAAGGGTTTCAGGGCAGCTCTTTAGAAACAGAGAGCAAACAGAAGTGTCTGAAAAAGAAGTTGAAAGAGCAACCTGAGATGGAACTGAAACAGGTCTTCTGTACTTGAAGCATGTTGTAGCATGAAATATCAACACATTTTGAATTTAGAATACTTCTAAATACTTCTCCACAATACTTCTCCACAAACATATTTTTTCTCACATGAAGGCATACTGACAAGCCTATACAATAGATACTCTATAAAACGTGGCTCAGATACAAAAAACCAGAATAAATATCCTCCTTTAAATCATTTGTAGTGTATCAAGTTGAACTTATTGGGACTTAAGTTTATTGTACAAATACAAGTCCATGTTGATGCTACATTTTTGGAATTGTAGGCAGTACAATTTAGATTAAACCAACAAACTGAAAGGAAAATATTTTGAGTTTGAGCCAGCAGCTTGTTGTAGCTGCTAGTAATCAGGCTTCTTTACCTGGGCCACCTTTGTATTTGACTTTGCATATTTTCATTTGAACACCAACTGTTACAAAGCATATGGACTGCCACAGTAATCCCATATGCCAGATGATATCTTGGAATTATCTATGCAGGATTCAGACAATGATGAGATTACAGAACTGCATGTCTAGTTTAATAGGCATTTCAGAAGTTTTAAAGTCCAACAATAGTAGAATTACTACCTTTAATGTTTGCAGTCCTTCTTAGGCTTTTAACCAAACAAAAAACAACCAAACAAACAAACCAAACTAAAAACCTCAACCAAAGTAAACCAAAATCCAAAACTAATTAGTAAAAATGAATTTGCCAATGAGGTTTTGAAGTCATAGCATAAACTGTTAACTAAACGTTCTTCCATCTTCATCTTCTTTTGGGAAAATATCCAAAACCTTTCATTAAAATTTGAAAATAAAGGATTTCTGCAAAGAAAGTATTTCTGCAAAGAAATCCTTGCTCAAACTCTTTCACAAGAATTCTGGGGAATGGTTAGAAACTTATGCTACAGAAAACCTTTCTGATAACTATGTGTTTTTGTTTTCTCTTCATATAATAACTCTTATTGTTCAAAAATATTGACAATGCTAATGTTGTTTTGAGACATACCTTCTTAAATATTGTATTTAAATGGAAAGTCTGTACTGTACGGCTTTAGTGATATGCAAATGCTGACATCAACTGCTCACAGGATTCACTAATCGTCAGCTGAAGTAATTTGATTTTCTGTATTGTTATTGATGATAATTTAAGATAGGATTCAATACTGGTGCAGGAAGCAGATATTTGGTCTTTTCAACTGAAGATCAGCATGGTAGATATATAATTTAAAACTCTACAAGAAAGAAATACTAAAATCAGATTGTTCAGTAGATAATCATATCTAATTTTTATTTTTTTAATAAGAAATTCTATGCTTTTTTATTTTTCCCCTTCCTCTTACTGTCTTTTATATCTTAGTAAAACTTTAGATCTGTGAAAGGAATAGCACATATAAAATTATAAAAAGTAGTCCCTCCAATGGCTTAAGCAAGTATACATTGTCTTAACATACATTGCATTTCAACTATGTTTTTCTGTAATGATGCTCAATGCATTTTTAATTAAACATCTTTTTAATAGAGAATTGTACTTCCAGACTTCAAAACTAAAGCAGAATGCACAGAAATAAACAACTGATCCATTTCATAAGTCCTTTTCCCTTTCCCTTGCCTGTCTCATTCCCTTTGATTGATTATTCTTTTTAGGCCTCATTTCTTGGTAAGCTATGAGAACCATCATCTTCATATGTCTTTAACACCATCTAAACTTGGAAAGCAGTGAAGTTTTTTTTCTGTTCCCCACTGTCCAATAAAAACAGGCTCAGACAATTCTCATATCTAAAAGTACATCAGTGTAACAAATAATAAGCAGGTTTTTAGAAGTAAAAAGCATTTGAAATCATAAGCTACTGCATAAACAGTACCTTAGCCATACGCAACAGTTTTAATTTTAACCTCTATTTTAAAATTCTAAAGTTAATAAGACACTTGAAATAAGAATTCAAAGGAGAACTGCATTCATGTATTCCCTTAATGGCGCAAAGAGAACATTCCTGTTTTGTGGACAGATGTTTACAACTTGCCAGTTATGTTTTGATATTGATCAATCCAACATTGAACTGAATTTTGGAAAGTTTTACTCAGAATAAAATTCATCCTCTCATTATAATCACATTAAGCATAATTTTTTTAATATATGGATCTGTCTCTCTCCTATAAAACAACAAAACAATGTAAATATTTTAATAGATTGTATATTAAAAGGATAATGTGAATGGAAAACAGCAAGGGACATTAGCAGAGATAGGTAGTATTCTAAAACACAAACATTGATCAAAAAGGATGGTCAGCTAAGACTAACTTGTGACTTTCTACAATTTCACTACTAACCATTTTAGGCTTGCAAATTCTAATATTCTAACTTTATTATTTAGTGTTTATTCTTTAGTCTTGTAACCTTACAGACATCTCCGAATGAGGACTGTTTTTAACAGAGATTTATATGCTGAAATAGAGTTGTGAAAAATGAGAAAAATGTAGAAGGTGGAACACATTCCCAGAGACTCAGTCAGGAACAGAGTTCCCTTCCTCCTTTCAAGCTGTGTAATGACAAAATCCACAGCATGATGAAGGAACTCTGCCAGCAGTGAGAGGAGGGAGATCAGCCCCTGGCTTGAGACATCTGAGGAGCACAGATAGGAGTAATCAAATAATGTGTAACACTCCATTTTAATATCTTCAGTTTCTATGGAGCTGGAAAACAACAGCATGCTCCAAAGGATCTTGGTTGTAAAAGATCTTGTATTTTAGTAAAATAAATAATATCAAGTCACAAGCAAGGATACTGGAATTTAACTATTGTGTATATTTTAAATGTTAGGCCAATCCTCAGCACATCTTTGGGTTAGGACAAATAGAGTTCTTGTAAGCACATGTGGGAACCAGGCATAGGGCAGGTATCGTTCAACACCAGTAGTTTTGATGTGGAAAATGTCATGAATGCTAAAGCACTTTTAAATGTAGCCCACAGAATAGAGTCAGCCTGTGCAACTGTGTTTAGGGCTAGAGGACAGGCGCTGGAAGTGCCATTTTTAATAACTTAGGTGTGTCCAGAGCTTTTCTGTGAGAACAGCAAGGAGCAGGAGATGAGATAGTGAAAGAGCAAGGTACTGCAAGTTCCTTCCTCCCCTCAAGTCCATTGCTGTCTCTGCATCACATTTACTCTGTTCCGTGTTGATGACAAATGCTCCATGTTACCTTGATACCAGTGCTTAGACACTTGAGACAAGCAACTTTAAAATAAAATAGAGCAAACAGAGTACAATTAATCTTATATTGTTTAATGTGGAGTGATTATGATCTTGTTTATCTCATTTTCTTAAAATATGATAATGGTGCATGTAGCATCAAGTATTACTGATATTATACTTGATAATAACCATCACAAGGAATAAACTACTTCTAGCCCATCTGTAAATCTTTAGTTCATGCAATTTATTTTCTGGACTATTAAAAAATTATTGATTGATTTGTATCAGGATAAGGCATATGTTTCAAGTTTGATAAATTCTAGCATAATGAATTTTTATTAAATGTCACATGAGGAGTTACTGTGCTATATCTAATGAGTCTGCTTGTGTAATGCCTCACAGGAGTGTATCAGATCACTGACAAACACTGGATAAGAGTTATTGCCATAAATGGCACATTTTCTATGAAACTAAACCAGTTCTTAGTTAAAGACTCCTTGAACCCCATTCTGTAAGCCCTCTTCATTCTGAGCAGGTATCTAATTAGGGGGGTAGGAAATAACTGTTAATAGGAAAATAAAAAACTAGACTTCAGATATCAAAATACAAATGTTACAGCAAATGCAACACTGTGTGATATTTCATGTGGTAATATGACTAGATAAAATAGAACAAATTAGACTTTTGACTCACTAGAAGAATATTGAGTGGACTTTTAATGTCACTTTACCATACTCATTTAGTACAGGCAACATCCTGAAAGACAGGAAGGTGGCTAGTCTAACCCTATTATTTAAATAAAAGTCTGAGGACAGGCTAAATGGCAGTTTATTTTAACTTCAGGGAGAAGTAATAGGAGAAGTAATATCTATTATTTTAAATATCCAAGGAGTGGACATTTTGAAAACTATATTTTGGTAAAACAAAGCTAAGACATTTTCATAACCGAGAAGTTTTTTCTCACTAATGCACACTGTTATCAAGACAGAAAGATGAATAAAAAAAAAAAATTACACTCATTAAATTAGTGAGTATTATCAGGAGGCATTTGGCAACATTTCCATGTCCAAAACTTTAACCTGTATGATGCACAATTATTGATACACAGAAGTTAAAGGAGGTTTAATAATTCTTTGAATAGAGGCACTTTTGTTGAAAAATAAGGAGAACAAGTAGTGGCTATAAATGGACTTGCTTTAGACTTACAGTAAGTTACTAGAGACATAAACTGTACTTAAAAAAGAACAACAACAACAAAACAACCAGACCCCCACTCCCCCCAAAAAACCCCACCAAATAAAAAAAAAATCAAACCCCCCAAACCCCAAAGCACATTATTCAAAATTAAAAGGGTGATCAACTCCTGATTGTGCAACAAATAATAAATGTTATGATGGATGGGTTGGAGGGGGAACCTTCATGTTCTGGGTGTTAGGCCATTCCCTGAAGGTGAATGTTTTCCCACCCTGCCCCCCAGCACGCGATTCAGCGAACCCATAAGGAGCTCACACAGACCACGCAGAGGGATGGACGAAAGAGGACGTTTATTGTGGGGATGGGGGTTTATAAGGCTTTTAGGGGGTTTAGAAAAGAACCAGTTACAGTCTCAAAGTCCTACAGAAAATAGCCAATAGGAAAGGGTTAACAAAGGCCAATGAGAAGACCTCAGGAAATCTTCCCAGGACATTCCTGCATAGGAGATAAGAGTTCTTTGCAGAGGGTGTCGGGAAGAAGAAGCAGTGACTTTGTAAAAATACAAAAGGCCATTTTAAGATATGTTTAAACAACATTAAAAACTTCTGTTTCTATAACATTTGGGCTGTTTTCTTCTTTTTCTTCACCAGTCCATCTTACAGACTTTTCCACCCAAGAGAGGAACTACTACAAAATGTGACCACTTCCAAGTTCTTAATAGTTTAAGTATATATATGTGGTAATGAGACATCTTTTATTTCAACTAGAATGTGCTGTGGATCCAGTACATGGAAATATATATCTCCTAAAGTCAGAGAGAATCACACTTACAGATTCCCCCATAAACTGGGAATGACTTCTAAGCAAATAAGATCTGGTTGAAATATAAAGGCCAAACAGTCTGTTGTCTTATGATCAGCCTTTCAACAAATTAAACACAAGAATATTCCAAAGTTGTTTTACGCATATGGCAGGTGTGACAGACACAGGCCTGTAAAATTATTCTAAAAATAATGTGCGAAGAAGAATCAATCAAAGGAGAATTGAGGCCACAAATACCTGAGAAATACATATTATTACTTACAACAAATTTTCATGAATACAGATAAAATTCTATAATAAAAATTATATTCAGAACTACGTAATATTACACTTATGAAATGTGTTTCAACTAAAGGAACCCTTACTGCTATGATGGAGCAGATCTTCACACAGAGAACCAAAATCCCAGATTATAACACCTTCCATAACTTTATTCATTACAACATCTTTCAAGTACAGAGTACATATTTGTGTTTATTGACTTTTACACAGAATAAAAATTGGTCAGTTCAGTGTTTCTGTCTTACCATAGTTAGCTAAACAAGATTTTAATTCAGAAAGGATTGAAATAGATCAAAGGGGTTTCATAATTTGTCAAATACATATAATTAACTGGCAATCAGTGACCTGTAGACTGACCTGTACATCTGTGCACAGATCAGTATCAGCATGTATTCCATGTAGACCTCCCACAAAGGCACACAAATGTGCACACACACAGATGTGCACACACATGACTCTGCTCTGCTTCATCTCAGAAGGGGTTTGTGGTCACTCTGGAAGGGACCATACTTTGTTACCTGCTCTGTCTCCCTGTGTTAAAAATCACTGTGCTTCTTCTGTATTTTTCAAGCCTGTGATTTCTGTTTTAAAAATCACTTTGTAATTCTCTAGTTACCATAAAGGTGATGAACATCAGCCAGTTAGTGAATGTCATCCACTCTAACACAATAATTTTTGTTCAAGCAGTTTTGGGTGTCCCAGAGCTATACACTAGCTACACTGTTATTCCCATCCTAAGAGCTGCAGTTATCCAAGACCTTTCAACAAAGATGAACCATGCAAGTATGTCCACAATAATTTACTTGCACAAGAAGGCAATGTACTAATATAAAATGAAAAATGTCTTTTTTTTGTCTTTTTTTTTTTTTTTTTAATTTTCAGGGCTCAGCTTTGCTCTCTAAATTATACAGTGTATTTTCTACATAATTATTTATTCTGAAGCAGTTGTAGGCAAGATCTCTACTGTAACTGACCTTCTAGCTACAGAAATCTCAACAGCCAGAACCCTACATCTTACAGATTTTTCAAGACACCTAGAATATCTGCAAGACTACCCTTGGCCTTTCGTTTGCTCCTATCATTTAATTTGATGTAGAGAACCATTTTAGAAGATAGTTGCTAATGGATCTAAAAATCTATGGCATTTCAGGTGCTTTGAACCTTTATAGCATGATGAAAAGAAAGATTTCAGAGTTTATTAGCTTGAGTACACTTTCAGATTAAAATCAGAAAGCATTTAGCAGATAAAGACCACTGTTAGAAAAATGGTATATTTGTGTGTCACCATTTTATATAAATAATATGTTCTAAGAAAATAAATAATTCTGCATGTATGCAGAACTATTGCAAATAATACTTATGTACTATCGTGACCTCTGCTTGCCTGTATCATGTTTTCACAATTACAGTCTAAACCTGCACAGGAGAAGAAGTAGCAAGGAGTAAGAAATCTCGTTACTCTATATCTCAGAAGTCACAGCTCTAATCAGAAAGCCAACAGCATATTACAGAGCGAGTTTTGTAATAATGAGGAAGAAGTTAATTCTGCACATTAGAATAGATATCCAAACTCTTGCTGCTGAGAACAACACTGAGGTAAATGTAAATTCTGACCCGACACTGGAAAGTCAAAATAAACCAAACATGAAAACCATCTTTCTTTTTCTTTTTCTTTTTTTTCTCAGTGTACCATTATTTCAAGACAAAATCTGATCCAAAATCATATAGTGCGTGTAAATAAATTTTAAATACGAAACTTAAGTTTAAATGAGCATTCCTTTCAAATAGGAGTTTGTATTGTTTTTTGCTGAGAAAAAGATAATTTTTCTTTATAATTGTTCATGTGGGGCTATGTTTTTGATTGGTGATCAAAACAGTGTTCACAATACAGAGATATCTGTTATTGTGGAGTAGTGCTTACAGAGACTCAAGGCCTTCCAAATGACCAAAGCGATATTTTGTGCCATATGGTGTCATGCTTGGCATATAAAGCTGGCATACAAAGGGGGAGGAAGAAGGAGGGGCATTCAAATTTTTGTTGTCTTCTCAAGTCACTACTACACCTGATGGAGCTCTGCCTTCATGAGGGTGCCTGAGCACCTGTCTCTGCCCGTGGGAAGTGGTGAATGAATTCCTTGGTTTGCTCTGGTTTTATGTACTGCTTTTTCTTTACCTATTAAGTGGTCTTTTTCTCAACCCTTGAGTTTTCTCGCTTGTACACTTTTGATTCTCTCTCCTCTCCTACTCTGGTGGCAATGAGTGAGCAGTTGTGTGGGACTTAGGGAATTAGCTGCAGTCTGGGGCTAAACCACAAGAGCTGATATATAATCTAAGCTTTTACAAATATAGAAGACATTAAAAGGATATAATTTTATTTCTTGTAAAAAATATTTTCTTCTCAATCAGCTAGCTGCTTAATTATGGAGAAAGAAAAAGGAAGGGAGGAAAAAATCCTGATAGAATCATACAATATTGGAAATATTTAAACAAGTTTTTATTTCAAGATTTGACATATAATGGTAGTTATGTCTGTGATATTTTCCCCAAGGAGCAGATGAAGTGAAAAAAATCAATAGCACCTCTTTCAACAGTCTGTTATGCTTCTCAATGTTCCTATAATAATTTTGATAATTACTATCTCCTTATGTTTGGACCTAGGATGCATCCAGGTCCAAGCACTGGCACCTCATTGATTATATCTTGGTCCGACAGAGAGATATCCGCAATGTTCGTCACACCTGCGTGATACCTAGTGCAGAATGCCAAACGGATCATTGCCTCGTGCACTGTAAACTTAACCTCCACCTTAAGTTCAAACCTAAAAAGGGCAGCATTCCTAGAAGGAGACTTCAAGTTAACAGTCTTCAATCAGCTACAGTGAGGGACAGCTTCCAGGCAAATCTTCAATCCAGGCTCGAAGTTCATTCCACAGACTCCTCTCCCGAAGCGCTTTAGCAACTTATTAAAAATAGCATTCTGCAGTCCTCTGAAGAATCCTTAGGGTTCTCCTTCAAGAAAAACAAGGACTGGTTTGATGAAAGCAATCATGAGATCCAGGAATTGTTGAGTAAGAAGAGAACTGCTCACCAAGCCCACCTTGCTCAGCCGTCTTGTCATATAAGAAAAGCAGCCTTTCGACTCGCATGCAGCAAGCTGCAACAGAAACTTCGTGACATCCAGAAAAAGTGGTGGACCAATCTAGCGGAAAAAGTCCAATTATGCGCAGACACAGGTGACTACAGGGGATTCTATGAGGCTCTGAAAACAGCCTACGGTCCTACACACCAGGTTCAAAGCCCATTACTCAGTGCAGATGGCCAAATGCTTCTCACAGATAAAGTTTCCATCTTGAATCGATGGTCTGAACACTTTCAGACCCTCTTCAGTACTAACCGTGTAGTTCAAGACTCAGCATTGCAGTTCATTTCACAACAACCCATGAAAACTGAACTGGATACTGCCCCTACCATGGCAGAAACTCTTAAAGCAATACAGCAGGTGAAAATTGGCAAGGCAGCTGGGGTTGACGGAATCTCACCTGAAATCTGGAAGTACGGTGGCCAAGCACTCTGTGCTAAGTTTCATTAATTTGTGGTGCGCTGTTGGGAACGAGGTGAACTGCCTGAGGAAAGGAGATAAATCAGACTGCTCAAATTACCGAGGTATTACTCTGCTCTCCATTGCTGGTAAAATCCTTGCAAGAATTCTTTTGAACAGATTAATACCCGCCATAGCAGAAGATCTTTCACCTGAAAGCCAGTGTGGTTTCCGAGCCAACAGAGGTACCACAGACATGGTATTTGTTCTCAGACAACTGCAAGAGAAGTGTCAGGGAACAGAACAAAGGACTCTATGTTACCTTTGTTGATCTCACCAAGGCTTTCGACACTGTGAGCAGAAAAGGTCTGTGGCAGATTTTGGAACGTTTAGGATGTCCTCCCAAGTTCCTCAAAATGATCATCTCGCTTCATGAGGACCAACGTGGCCAAGTGAGACATGGTGATGCACTTTCTGAGCCGTTTCCAATAGCCAATGGTGTGAAGCAAGGCTGCGTTCTTGCACCAACTTTATTCACAATCTTCTTCAGCATGATGCTCCAAAGGGCCACGGCAGACCTCGATGATGAAAACGGTGTCTACATTCGATATCGTACTGATGGGAGCCTGTTCAACCTAAGGCGACTGAAGGCCCACACTAAGACCTTAAATTATCTTATCCGTGAGCTGCTTTACGCTGATGATGACGCCCTCGTTGCCCACACAGAAGTAGCTCTGCAGCGTCTAACATCCTGCTTTGCAGAGGCTGCTGAGCTTTTTGGACTGGAAGTCAGCTTGCAGAAGACAGAAGTTTTATATAGATATATAGATAGAAGTTTTATATCAGCCTGCACCTCTCCCATCATCCCCATATCACCATTGGTGAAACAGAACTCAGATCAGTCCAGCAGTTTAGTTACCTGAGTAGCATCATCTCCTCAGATGGTAAGATTGATGCAGAAATAGACAACAGGTTAGCTAAGGCATACAGAGCTTTCGGTAAACTCCATAAAAGAGTGTGACAAAACAAACACCTGAAGAAAAGTACAAAGATCAGCATTTACAGAGCCATTGCATTTTCTACTCTTCTATATGGGTCCACATCATGGGTCATTTACCAGCACCACTTGCGTCTCTTAGAACTCTGCCATCAGCGCTGCCTCCGTTCAATTCTAAACATCCACTGGATGGATTATGTGACCAACACGTCTGTCCTTGAACAGGCAGCAATCATGAGCATTGAGGCCATGCTGCTGAGAACACAGCTGTGTTGGGCAGGGCACGTCTCCAGGATGCAGGACTACCGCCTCCCTAAGATCGTGCTCTATGGGGAACTTACCACTGGCTGCCGCAAGAGAGGAGCCCCGAAGAGGAGATACAAGGACTGCCTGAAACAATCCCTCAGCCTTGGCCATATTGATCATCACCATTGGTCTACCCTGGCCTCCAATCGGGAGGCCTGGAGACACACCATCTATAACGCTGCTGCTGCTTTTGAGAACACACGCAGGATCACTCTCGAGGAGAAAAGACAACGCAGAAAGAATCGCGTCTCGTCTGATATCACCTGGGGAGTCTTTCTGCTGTGCCTTCTGCAACCGGACTTGTCTATCTCGCATTGGCCTTTTTAGCCATCAGCGCGCTTGTAGCAAGCGTGGGTAGAGCCCTTCTCAAGTCTTCGTTCGCGAAGCCTAGCCATGATGATGATGATGATGATCTCCTTATGGTAACTCCTTTTTATGGGTTGCAACTTTGTCTGGTTAGAAAATAGAAATCGGGTAATCTTATTAGTATTTAATTTTTTTCTTCATTTAGAAAAGCTATTAGATAATATTTGATTAGCTGTCATAGATGTGTGGACTACATGTATGATACATTGTTTTCTAAAGATGCATTGTGTTATATTTTATATAATTATAAACTCCTGGTGTACTATTGTTTAATTTTGCTAAAGTGAAGATGAAGCAGAAACTGTTGTTTTAACTACATTCAGCTGCATGTGTGCATGAGCTTTTGAAAGAGGGATGTTATATACACACAGCTATTTATCTGCAATTTTACCAATTACAGAATAATTTCTTAGAGCATAATAAAAATAATTTTGAGGAACATGAACTGAAGTCTTTCATGGTTTAACAGTATTATCACCAGTAGTCAAATACTCTTGTGCTCTCCCGCTGTCATTGAAGGACCAAGGACAGCATTCTTATTGTTGGAGTAGCTTGTGTTAAAATTCACATCAGATGTCAAACTTCTTAATCCTGGGATTCATCCACAAGGTATTATTCATTTTGCCTCATGTTAGATGGCTGTCATTTAGACTTCTAATCCTCTTCTCCTAATCTTTTCTTCTAGTGTCCCTTGTCAGTTAATGGAGAAAGCTTCTGCAGACCTTAAATAATACAAACCTTTTTCAGAAGTGTGCTTTGTAATGAGTTGATTTATCCCTTGAGAAGTCTTTTTCTTCTTGTTTAAAACAAGTCAGAGTTTAAAACACTGACTTTTGTGCCTGAGATGAATTGTTATTTTCCACACAGAGTTTTGGGGGATTTGTGGGACATATGAGGTACATGAGAACAGCGCATGTGAGAGTAAACTGATGCCTGTTTCAATGGCCCTGAGACAGAATTATGTAATACAAAAAAATTTTTCAGTGAATATTGAGGGCAGAGATAATCAGCTTTTGGTGGATAATGAAAAACCTTATAATGTTTTTCTGTATACAGTTCATGAGCACACAAATATTTATTACTTAATTGATGTGGTAAATGATTGGGACCTACTAGGCTAACAGTTTAAGAATCAGTGTACTCACATGATAATGTGTTCTGTCCAATGGTTGTTCATCATCAGGTAAAGAAGTGTTAACCTCATTTGCTCCTCTGCAATCATTCAACTATTCTTCATAAAACTGGAACTTGGGTCACAGACAGATGAGCATTATAGAACTGAGACATAAGTTATAGTTTCACAGACAGTCAGGTTTGCATCTTTGAAAGGCCACTAGCTGACATTGTAGAGTTTTCACTATAGAGCATCAGAAACTACTCTCCTCATTCCCACCATGGAATTTTTACCTGTTGTTTCCAGAGGATATAATTTACTTTGGTATCTGTCTGCCTGAGTTGGCCCTGGTGGAGAATGGCATGACTAGGAACACATCTATACCTCCACTAGTCACTGGGAGTCACTGGAAGACGATCTCAGGCTTGATGTATCTGAGGTCCACATGCTGGTGTAGATACTTGGCTTGTAGATACTTGGTTGTTCTTGTCAGGCATTTCTTCAGTGACAGTGGGTAACACCACTCTTCAAGTTCAGTGTACATCTTAGAGACTAAGTAGAGATACAGTAGGAGCCACAGTTAGTTCCAACAGTCTACAGGTAGAGAAGATTTTGTGGGGAACCTTACATATTCATTGACCATTTACATATCAAAGATTAAGATGTTGGAAAAATGGAGGACATTCCCCATGTTTCTGTATCTACAGTTAAAAAGAACCAATAAAAAACATTCCTGAAATACTTAACAGTGACTGAGAATTTTCAATTTTACAACACAGAAGGCAGTCTCTCTTGAAACATTTCACTCTTCCTAAAATAACTGAAGATTCTATGTGAAGAATTTTTGCAAGCTAAAATTAGTGTAAATATATCTTTTATTCATAAGCTGCTTTGTATTCATGTGCATTTGATGCTGGTGCAGTCTCATCTTCAATACTGTGTGCAGTTCCAGACCCCACAATTTAAGATTTTTCAGGTCCTTGAATGCAAACAGAAAAGGGCAGTAAAGTTGGTGGAAGACTGGAAGGCATGTCTGGAGTGGCTGAGGACTTTGGGTTTATCTATTTGGAGGAAAGGAGCCTGAGGGGGAGTGACCTCATTGCTCTCTACAGCTTCCTGAGGAAGGGAAGCAGAAAGGGGTGCTGAGCTTTTCTTCCTGTATCAAGTGATAGGAGATGTGGGAACAGTTCAAAGCTGTGTCAGAGGTTTATACTGCACATTATAAGATATTTCTTTACCAAGAGGATAGTCAAACACCCTGAAAGACATGTCCTAGACAGGTAGTCAATGCCCCTAACCTGTCAGTGTTTCAGACACATTTGAACAATGCCCTTAACATGATCTTTGTCAGACCCGAATTGGTCAGGCAGTTGGATAATTGTTGTGGGTCCCTTTTGACAGACATACTCTATTCAATTCAATTCCATTCCATTCCATTCTATGTAATATACCTCTATATTCCTACATCTATCTACCTAGAATTATCATTTGCTAAGCTTTTGCTTAAAAGGTAGATTAAAAAATAATAATAATAATCCTGATGATGTGGTGAATCAGTAAGGTGTAAAAGAAGATGTAAATAAATGTAATTTTTCAAAATTAGTGTAGTGAGAATGTCTACCAGTAATCTTTCCCCTAGTAAAGGACATTAGTAGCACTTCTTATATATTGAATACAATTGGAAAGGTTGGCATAAATAACTTTTAAAGGCTGTAAATAGAAGCAAAATTTCAATCTAGTCTGCAAACTGAAATAGTTCTGAGAGACAATTTAAGAATTGATATTCATAAAAACAGTTTGTTTTGGTTCTTCTCTGATCCTTGGAGGTTTTATAAGCACACTCTGCTGCCTTTGCATACTTACCATGGTATATACTCACATAAATGAGAAGACAGCCAAACCCTTCCCTTGAATTTAAAGTCTTTAGCTATACTCTTAGCTATTTGATTTTCACTTTTCTAGACATTCTTATTTCCTCAGGCTTTTTTCTTGTACCTTGAGTTCTCTTTTTTTCCAAACTTACCATCTACTTTCAAGTTAAATGTATTATTATTTTATCAATCAAAACATGATTGATCACAAGCAAATCACAACAAATATGGTGAATGTATATTTCAGGGTAATTCAGGAAGTTCTACATTTTAACTTATTTACAATATGATGCACTCATATATAAACTCTTACACATACTTGTACTTAATGTACAAATATATTTTGAGCCTGAATTTTTCCTCTTTGCCTTTCTGAAGCACCAGATTAAAGCTTGTACTATTCATATTAAAAGAAGCTGAAGTAAAATATGAAAAGGTTATGGTAACATATGTGACAGAAATTGCAAACAGATCATCTGGAGATGTATTTTACCACTTTATTTACAGGTATATTTTAATCAAGTCTCCTGTGAGTAAAGCTAGTCAGATTGAGATCTGTATTGTCTTGAAGGTGAGAATAATTGAATAAAGGTGTTTATTACAGCAGAAATTCACAAGTGAATTAATCTTTTACAAAGACAACACCTCAAGCTAACTTTGTATTCTCTATATTTGAAACTTTGTCAGTAGTAAAAAAAAGGGAAAGTGTGACTCTTTAGTGACAGGTTACAGTAATAGTGTATGCTTATCAGAGAGGGAGTTAAATGGCATAGTTTGGACTTCATTACTAAAATTGCAGCAGTGCAATGTTCAATGCAGGCAAATTACAGAAGGCAGAGCAAATCACATACATAGTCAGCCCTACATTATGAAAATTCTGACTGGTCAAAGCACGGTAGTGACAAGGGAATCTACTCTTTACTGAAGAATAATAGAGCTTTTGCAATAATCAATGTGTAATATTGTAAAATTTTCTATTTAATATATTTAAAAGCAATATCCAGACTCTAAAATAATGGGAAATCTCAGAGAGAAAAAAAGGAAGTTTGTCACCAGTAGTGTTTCATCCACTGGGAGTAAATGATATTTAGATTCCTTGAAAAAGCTTCTTATTCAACTTTTACTCCCAGGGCCAGATTGAATCCCCATGAGTAAAAAATAAACAAAAACCACATTGAAAAAATTACTACAATTCAAATTCTGTCCTACAATGACTGCTTTTCTAACCTTTTTTATACATGTCAAATATGTATCTGCAATAGGTACCAAAATAGAAATATAACATTTCTGAAATGAAAAGTCTGTTGTTCTAAATATTAATTCATCATTTACCATCTGATAAGCATTACAGAAAAAGTAAAGATGTGTCTACATAAAAAAATCTTTTTATATTTTTCATACACTTCCATGAATTCCCTCTTGCCATATCTGGAGAAAAACATGTCTGATACCCTCCAAAGAATGGTGAACAAACAAAAAATTAGTTATTTTTACTCTTTTATGAAATTTTCACACTATTTTACACTTTCACTGCATGCCTTTAGCTACACAAATGCAAAATATGTCTGCATAAGTACATTGGAAGCCAAATGTTAAAAAGGTCCTTCATATTTGATGAGTTACAGTCTAAACTGAAAAGTCAAAAAAGAAGAAAAATATTTTTAAAATACATAGCAGTGTCCAAATATATAGCTCTTGTGTATTTAATTTGCTCAATTCCTCTCCATTTCATAGCTTTGGTCTTCCTAATATTCTGACTTCAGCTTAATCTGTAATTACTGTCCAATTACTTTCTACAGCAAAACATTATCCTCTCCAGGATGACTTCAATAATCTACAAAATCATATCAAATCTAAGTTTATTATTTCAAATAGACAGAGATCCCCAGATTTTCCTGGATTTCAGCAGATGGACCAGAAGAAGCCTGGACCTGGAGATTCAGTTCATGGGATTCATGCCTAAGCAACAGATAAGGAGGTTTAGGAAATGTGAATTCATAAGTTAAGCAAATAGCTCATTGATAGTAAATATAAAAAGATTGGAAAATTTTCTAACATCATATCTTCTGAGAAATGATGACTTTATTCCCAATAGCAATTTCTTTTCCCTTTTATCTGTGACATAGCAACTTTTGACCCATTCTGTGGAAAATCTTAAGATTTCCTGAAACTGTTTGTGTTTCATGGATATATGAAAATGGTTGCTTACAGTAGAGAAGAAGTGGGGGATGTTTAGGGGTGTCCTCATGTTCGAGTTTTTTTAATTTAGTCCTACAGGACATGGTTCTGTGGTAATACAGGAATTCACATATAGTTTCAGCTGCATAAGTATTTAATATATTTACATTGTAGAGTTACAAAAACTATCTCAGTATTCCAGATGGTTATCCTCATTTCAGTATATCCCTCCTCTTGACAGATAATGATTCCTTGCATAATATGAAACAAGATTAACCATAGTTTAACTCTGAAACCAGAGCATCAAATGGGGGAGGACAAGTGAACTAATGAAACAAATTGCTTTGCTCTTCTTCTATCATTGAGACAGATACATTCTGAACAGTAGTTATTATTTTTATTATTTTCCAACAGAAAATTCTGTGTTGAATATCTCCCTATATATATGTTCAAAAGAAAACTGCCCTGGATAATTAACAATTCCAGGAATCAACCAGAACAATTTCTGTGCTACACACTACGTATCACTTATTGTCTGCAGAATAACATGATTTCCTGAACAGCATAATTTCAGTTGTGATAAATGTGATAAAACTAGTGATAAAACTTGAAAATACAGTGCCACAGATTCTTCTAAAGACAGAGAATCAAAACAAGGGGTGTAAGGCTGACTTCTAAGGCTGAGTTGTTATAACTTCAAAAGACTCCCTTTTATTCCTAAGACTCAATACTGTATTTGAAAAGCCATGATCTTTTTTCTTCCCATAGCAAGAATATGTCGCTGAATAGTTAGGATATGGATATGCTTACTTTACTTTGTTGAGTCCAATGGTGTAGGATGGATTTTTATCTATTTCTTAATTTTCAAAGAAAACAGTTTAACATCCCAGTCCCAAAGCCTCAAGCTTTATTAGGAGTATTACTTTTATTTAAGACTCCAAGAATTCCTACTGAACTTTTCCAGAGCCTTTGGTTCTTAATACTTTGAGGTCACATAAAGAAAACACACTACTTGCATTTCCCAAGAGATTTCTTTTAAATTAGTTAGAAAAAAAGCATTTTGGCAAAAGGTTCACAGTGGTAACATACAACCAAAGAGAATATTCCACTTCTATTTAATGAGTATTCAGCATGTATGAAAATTATATTACTTCCTTAGGTATCTGAAAAAGGATATAAGAGCCTAAATCTGACATGTTCTAAAAAAATGTTACTGTTTTGTTTAGTCAAATATTTTAATCTAGATAAGTACCTTTTACATGAAAATTTCAGGAAAGCACTTTTTAAAAGTTTTTAAAAGAGAAAATCTTACTCATTAAATATTGTCAAAATTGCAGATCATACTTTTGCTGCATTATGGGAATATATATAAGTAAATTGGAATAAACTTACCTATATTTCACTTTTACAGTACAGTAATATGAAAAAACCACTTGCAACAACCTAGAAGCAATAATACTTTAAAATGCTTCTTTTAGAGTGAGCAAAGAGAAAGTACACAAAGTTTACTCCCTTTGATTTTATTGTCCATTACAACTTAAGAGAATTTCTTATGATGGCCCTAAACAGCTCCTTCCTGACAGTTGATGAACTGACTTTAAATTGGACTTAGGCAATTAACATAGTTTCCATCATGTATTTCATATCCCTACAGAGAAAAACTGGGTCATTGGAAGGTAAGAATGACTTAATCGAAATGCAACAATAGTCAATTCTCTTTCAGTGTGGCAACCACAACTGTGGGAGGTAAGACTGACAGTATTTGAGGAATCAAGCAGAGAGAAACATTTTGGAGAGGTTTGAAGAATTATACACATACAGAGACAAAGAAAGATTTGGCAACTTTTAACATTTTTAGCTCTGTTATGTGCACTCTGGCCTTGCTTCCTTTCTCTGTTGTTGTTCTATTCTCTACACTGACTTTTATTCTGACTTGAACCCTTTCAGTATTTTCTTCTTTCTTAAATTTTCTTCTCCTGCATCTGCTGTCAGACTTTCATCCTTGAAGTTCTTTTCTCTCACCCAGTGTTGACATGCATTTGATTACATTGCAGTGATGGATTTTAACTACCTTCCTGCTCTCCTGCAAGCCATGGTCCAAAGTTGACTTACTTATACAGGAAGTCTTACTTAAGGAGGGTTACCTTGTAAAACAGATATTTTCCTTTGTTAGAAGCTTACTGTTCATTCTGTGAATTCCCTGGGCTCATTTGGCTTCAAGAAACGAACTGTAGCTCAACTCAATGGAGAAATTTCTGTTACCTAAACTTGGTTGGATTTCACACCATGAGCTCCAGAAATAAAATATGCTCTTATGTGTTGGAAACTAAGGGTAAAATAAACCCTGGAAATTGAAATGTAACAAAAGTTAATATAGTAATTTTTCAGTAAGCTAAGGTTTTTTTCAGTAAACTCTCACAGGTTTTATCTCTTGAGAATTCGAGACTCCTGAGAAAAGTTTCTTTGTGCTTTGCTGTAAGTCGAAAAATTGGAAAGAAAAACAAGTGAAATTTGTAGTTTTAAATGAAGAACAATTAGTAAATATGTGGGATTTTTACTTCCTGTGAAGAATGGGATGTGGACCTCCATATTTCGGCAGATGAAAGTGGTTGATGGAGACTCAATTTAGGATTAGATAAATCACATATCTAATCCAGTAAACAGTTTAACAAAATCACATAGAATCACAGAATATGCTGCGTTGAAGGTACCCACAAGGATCTTTGAGTCAAACTCTTAGCCCTGGACAGGACCATCCCCAAGAATCACACCATGTGCCTTAGAGCATTACCCAATTGTTTCTTGAACTCTATCAGGCTTGATGCTGTAACCATTGCCCTGAGGAGCCTGTGCCAGAACCCAACTATCCTCTGGGTGAAGAACCTTTTTGTAGTGTCTAATCTAAACCTCTTCTGACACAATTTCAGGCCTTTCCCTTGGGTCCCATCACTGGTCACCACAGAGAAGAAATCAGTGTCTGATCCTCCTCTTCCCCTCACAAGGAAATTGTAGACTGCAATGAGGTCTCCCCTCAGTCTCCTCCAGGCTGAACAGACCAATTGACCTCAGTCCTTCCTCATACTGCTTCCCCTTTGTTCTTCTCAGGACAGCCGAAAGAATAAACACCAGGCACAGTATGATGATGATGATGATCAGAGAGTCTGCTTTATTACTCAGTTCAGCCTTATTTATACAACTTCTGAGAGTAAAACTTTATATAACCTTCTATTAATAGCCCTCTATCTATGTTCTGTTATTAGCCTTTACACATAATTGGATATTCACACCTTATTTACATTCTCCTCTCACTGGTCAGTTTTGGCACTTTCTCAAACTTTCTCACTGCTCCTGTGAATTCTTCAGGGACATGACTTTAAAGCATCTAAGTCTATATCCTCCACCTCTATATCCTTCACCAGGGGGTCTGCAGACCCAACACCCCTTGATGCCTAAAATGGAAGAAAAAATTCTCCAAACAATATTAGCATAGATAAGGTAGAGAGTAGTTCTTTAATGAAAGCTTTTCTGTGCACGTAGTACATAGGTGCACACCCATGCACAGGATTCCCACACTTTTATATCTTTAACTAATTACCATGTCTAGTGGGTACATCCAACCTGAAAACCACTTTTGCCCCTGGTACCACTTTCAGAACTGCCCCATTGGAGATCTTCCAAGGGTTTTGGGTCCCCTATCTTGTTTTGACTAGCATATATCTTATTATTCCAGACCACTTGCATGTCTCAAACTGGATGTCCTTGCTAAATCTCTCTCCTTGAAAAGGCTATTAAACCAAAACTCAGGGATGTGACACAAACTATGAGACTGTCTAAAGTGAAAGAAAATTATACAGCCATACTAAAAATCTATATTTGCTGCAAATTTTAATAATTCTAAGGCATCATCCTCAAGGCTCTTCAACACCTCCATTGCCCTCCTTTGAACACTCCCTAAGAGCTTAATTACTTTCTTATATTGTGGTGCCCAAAACTGCACTTAATATTGAAGGTGAGGCCACCCCGGTGCAGAGCATGGTGGGACAATCGCCTCCCTTGACTGGCTGGTGATGTTTTGCCTGATGCTCCTCGGGACACAGTTGGCCCTCCTGGCTACCAGGGCACTACTGACTCATATTCAACTTGCCACTGACCAGGACCCACAGGTTCCTTTCCATGGTATTGCTTTCCAGTGTCTCATTCCCCAGTCTGTACATACATCAGGGTTGCCCCATTACAGGTGCAAAATCTGGTGTTTTCTTTTATGAACTTCATACGGTTGGTGATTGCCCAGCCCTCTAATTTGTTGACGTCTTTCTGCAGGGCCTCCCTGCCTTCAAGGGAGTCAACAGCTTCTCCCAGTTTGTTATCATCTGCAAACTTACTTAGTATCCTTTCCAGTCCTGGGTCCAAGTCATTTATGAAGATGATGAAGAGCACAGTACCTTAGATGGAGCCCTGTGGAACCCCACTAATGACAGGTTGCCAGTCAGATGTTACCCCATTCACTATTACCATGTAACAGGTTCAAATGACTCAGAAGAAAATATTTATTAGAAAAATATGTCATTATGAAGACACACACTGGCAAGGAAAGCTTTCTGATTATGTTAGTTAAAGGTTAGTTCATACTTTGAAGGTTTAAGAATTAATATTCATTAAAAAGAAGGATGGGGTTTTTTCTGGTTTTCATTTTTAAACATCTTGAATCAAAATATCATATAGGTTTAATTTTCTTCTCCCTCTCTGTTATGAATGACTCTGATGTTCTGAATTAATTATATTTTAGAGGGTTTTACACAATTTCTTTTACAGAATCATGGAATTATTTAGATTAGAAAACATGTTTAAGACCATCAAGTCCAACCACTAACCCAGAACTACCACATGTACCACACTTGTCCTATCACTTGTCGCTTGGGAGAAGAGCCTGACACCCACCGTTTTACAACATGATTTAAGGTAGTCATGAGCAGAAATTTTAACTAGAATTAGAGTATTGCATAGAGAAGTTTTATTCTACTAATTCTGCCTGCAGAGTTATTGGACCATTAAAAAAAATGTAAGCAAAATAATTCTGCTACAGTATTTTTAATTCTTTTATATGTAATAACTACTATGCAGTGACAGTGATAAGAACATTTGAACAAAAGGGTTTTCTGTCTTTTTATGGGGTTTTGTGTTTGTTAGTATTTTCTGAAGATATCACAGTCATTGTTGCCTCTTGCTAATTAAAATTATAGTTTTCACTTACTGCATACACATTTATAGAAATGCATGCTTCAACAAGTCAGATCAGTTCTGAGTTTTTCTGTAAAACAAAAAAAATCTTAAAAGGCCCTTTAGAAATAAAACAGAAAAATCCATTAATAAGTTAAAGAACAAAAATATATACAGAATTACCAGACAAAGCTGGGATAATTATGAATGTAATTACTGTTTCCCGACAACTGGAATTTGTTTTATGTGCTGAGGAAAAACAGTTGAAACCATTTGGTATGGTCCTATTGTTTCTCAAAAGAAAGTTGTACTCTCTGAGGTATTCTGAAGCGGGGGAAAAAAAAAAAGCTTATGTTCCTATTTATTCTATATAAACAGAGGAACAGACCTTTTTTCAAGAGAGCTCCAAAAGAGCCTTACCCTTTCTTGAGAGCAGTACTTCGATGCACTCCTTACTTTCTTGCCAGGAAATTAAATATTCTGCTAGAATGGTATCATTTTGCAAAAGATCACTCTTTGTGGGATCCCAAGGGATGGAGCAACTTGTGTGTCTGGCCTGATACTGAAACAAGAGGTACATTTACATCTGAGTCACTTCCATCCCCACGGTACAACCATATAACGATATAATCAGCCCTTTGAATATCTACATTTTTATGCTTCAGAAGTCTCTTTTATATAACCTTGATTTTCTGACAGATGACTTAAGTATTTTGAACCACTGCTCTTCTTATTTTCAAATTGACACTTCACTAAATCCGGTCATCCTGTCCCACACAGCAGGTTAACAACCTACCTTTATTAGATTAGCTGTTATCAAAGAGGAGAAATTTCTGTAAATATGACACATTCAGAACATGGGTTTCTCTCCCCTAAGGTAAACATATGCCTGATTTCTCCAATGAAATCCCAAGGACTGCTTTGCTTGTCAGCTCAATAACCCATTTCAGATGACTGTTTTGTTTTTAAGTTGCACGTGGTTCAACCTATGGTCATTGGAAGAAACATCAAGATATTTTAAGCTGTTTCCTCACCATTGGGAAAACACCTTTTTGGAAAGACATTTTTTGGGAAGTGCATCTTTCTGGGGCACTTTTTGTCATGTTGAGAGAAGAATGTAACTTTTTTCCCCCAATTTAGTGTTGATTTTTTACAAAACTAAAAATTCTTGCCATTCTTATTCTATTTGTTACATCCAAAAAGTGAGTCAAAGTGCCCTTGTTAAGGAACTTCTTCAAAGACTGATGATTTATGTTAAGGATTTGCTGATGTTCAAGAATGATCTGTATGGCTAAAAGATGTAAAGTTTAATAAAATAGTGGGAATTGCAAGTCAGAGCATCAAGTATGAGGGATTAGAGGACAGCATTTCTTGATTAGTGTATTTTCATATGTCAGGGTAAAAGGGAAAAGAGGTTAATGACTTCCACCTTGGTAAAAGGTTTTCTTTAATAAATCTATGACCTAAGTTAGTTGTATGCAAAAATCTAGGCAAATATACTTGGGATATATTAACATTCTGATTTTATTTGGGGTTTTTCATCCCTTTATACTTCAAATGTATCCTTATACTTTGAATAAGGGCAATCCAGACCTCAAATTGTGTTTGAGTATGGCCAATAGGGAAAATAATTTATTCTGATGTGGCAAAATGCATGTCTTTTCAATTACTGCCAGTATAACACAGTTTTAGAGTACAAGAGAGGATAACTCCACAATCCTTGCATTTTGCTTTGATGATCACAATTTTTTTGAGCATTCTTGAACTTCTTTACAGGGTTTACAAGTAGCTTACAGCTATGGCACAGCTAATGCCTTGCACTTTTGTGTTAAGAAAGCTTTGTATTTCTCTTCAACTTGGAGAAGTCTCCCTCTTTCTCATTTTGATGCACAAGGCAGACACTGAGCAGAGCTTTATTCCTATCAATGTATAATTTACAGTAATTGTCTAACACCTGACTTGACCCATTACTCTTACATCTTCCATTATATCCTGTTATGGGAGACAATCTCTAACAACTTTATTGCATTTAAAGTTATTACCATATCATGTTGGAAATCAAACCCTACTTCCTACTATTATTTCCTGAAATTTGACTCAGTCTATCTTAAATATGAAGGAACCATCTGGTTTTCTTCCATGCAAAGAAAATCAAACATAGTATAAGAATGCTACACATACCTAAAAGCTGCTGTGAGACACTGGATTATATTAATTATTTCTAATAAAAAGAATAGAATAGAATTAATATTAATTACTTATAATATAAGGGGGGAGTGCAGCAGGGGAGGGTCAGGTTGAATTTTAGGGAGGAGAGATAATGGCCTATCCCACATGGCAGCCCCTGCAGCCTCACTCAGTGACTGGGGAACAGTTGGCAGTCAAAATGCAGTCCGGGAGCATGGCCCACATCACACCACACCTGCTGGAACACCTAACCCAGACTCTCATTGGTTGGCATAGTGGAGAATACTACCCCTCACCCTGCTCCGGAGTTAATTTAAAGCTGGTGGGTTGGATTTTGCTAAGTTGTACGGGTTAGCATGAGCTAAGTCATAGCTTTGTGGAATTCTTTGTTTTGGTTGTATGCTACCCCTTTAAACTTTTTCCAAGATCTCTTATTTTCTCCCTTATTTATAAGTAAAAGTATCTCCTGAGAAAACGTACATCATCTTCTCTTTACATTGTCTCAAGTTACTAAAGAACCGAGGTCTCTTGTAAATATTCGGTGGGTGAATTTTTGGAGCTGTGTTTATTTTTTAAAAGTAAAACTCTGGTTGAGCTCATAGCTCCAGGGCTGGGATCTTACAGCTACTAGGCATCAAAAAGATCTTTTGATCAATAGTCATAGTCACTGACACTGAAAAGTTGTTTCAGAAAACTGTCTCGTCAGAAAACATATTTGGAGTTAACAAGTTCAGATATCAGTATTATACTTTTGGAGAAGAATTTCAAGGGCCTGTTAGGCCCTTTAGGTTCTGTGTCAAAAATATTAGAAGTATGAACCTTTGAAAAGTATTGTTGTTCATATGTATGGTTCAGTCATTTTTACATGTTGTTTTGTGGAGAAAAAGACACATTCTGTTTACAGAAAGAATGAAACAAAAATAAAAAGATCACATTTGAGGAAAATAGACAGAAGAAACAATGAGAAAGAAGGGAAATATCACTTGCAGTTTTTCCCCCAGCTATCATGAAGAAAGCAGGGGAATATATTTAGATTGATTTTTAAAATGAGGCTGGACAAACTAATTTAGAACATGAGGCCTGTAATTGTTAATCATATTAATCTATGTGTTATTATCATGTTCTAAATGTCCATCCTTTTGACTGAGCTGTGTCTGAAATTTTACCTCAAGTTTTTTTAACTCTTTAAAAGTTAAGTTGTTTTAGTGCCTCCATTCAGATTTAGTTGTGTTTTTTTCTTCTTCTTTGCTATCTATGCTTTCTCTTTTGTAATTTTCATCCCATATGCTTTCCTGACATTGCCTATTTTTAGGGGAACCAGAGACTAAAAATGGAACTTTTTTCCTCTTTGATTGTATTAACCTAGAAGTCAAACAATTCAAACTTAAGTTACAATTATTTTATAAAATTAAACCCCACTTATTTTCTGTGTCTTTAATAATGTATCAACACAAACTGTGTATAAAATTTCACAAAATCACAGAATGGGCAATTTTGGACAGGATCGCTGGAGATCATCTAGTCCAACATCCCTGCTAAATCAGGGTGCCCTAGAGCACATTACTCAGGATAGATGATAGTAAAAATATTTTTGTGTTATGACAACTTGCTGAAAAAATTTTAATTGCCTGAAGCAACATTTTTTGGTGAGCTTTAAAAAAAGTAATTTATTGCAACACAGAACAAAATTACTCATTTGATGTGACTGAGTTAATGTGAATTTCCAAGAGACAGAATGCTGAGCTGTTAAACAAAAACATTTTGCAAATCTGATTGGCATCTGTTAACAGTTTCTCAAGGGATATTGTCAGCATAACTTACCAATAGGATGCATCATTTCAGGATTATATTTATTATCTTTTGAAAGCTGTAATTATTGAATCAACTAATATCTTTTTTTCTTATGGCAACTTAATTAGTTTTCTTATTTTAAAACTCAAGCATTAACTTAAAATAAGACACCATTGGAAACCAGAATAGTTTTGAATGAATTCTATTGATGGAACTTGACATAAACACCAAGAGTCATTTAATTAAGTAGAAAACTGAAATCAGTAGATTGAAGTTTATGAGAAGCTAATAAATTATATGGAAAATGCCTTTACTAAAAATTAATCTTTAAAAATAACAAAATATATTTTGAGGTAGAAATAAGGATCACTTACTCACTCCAGGTAAATTTACAATTCATTTTTATACTACAAGTAGTTAGTAATGTGATGAAGCCCATAAGATTTTTATTGCACAGAAAATAGTGCATAAGATTTAAATGAATTTGTAATGACTACATACCAAAGTGCATACAGGATGAAGTTAAGAACAGAACTTGATCCTATCCTTTTATTAATAATCATGTACAACTGGAGGTATGAATCTGTCAAGCTAAAGTAGCTATGACTATAACCATAATCTTTACAGGTCACTGTCTTTAGAGCCCATGGTATGTATGGTGACTGACCTCTGTGCCAGTCCATCAACATTCGAAATTCACCACTACGATAGATTCTTTGTGGATTATATGCTTATGTGGGCATATGCATATGTTTTCAGTTAAGGAGACAACACTAAGTAAACTGCTGGCACAATTTCAAAATTTGAATTAAAAATTGGTGTTGCCCACCTAAATAAAAAAGGAAAAAAAGGAAAAAAGAGCATGTCTTCTTAGTACTAAAATATCTAAAACATCTAGCTTCATATGCAGAATTTTGATTACAAAGTTTAGTTTAAAAATGGGAATCATAAGTAAAAACTTTCAGATTTTGTTTTGAAGAAAATATTATATGGTACTGTTACCTCCCAGTGCATCTCATTTTCTTTTAAACCTTAAGGAACTGGATGCTCTGGATACCTACATATTTTTCTGCTATTTCTTAATGCTCTTTGTTCATACTTAATGGAAATTTTACCAATAGAGAACATTTAAAGGATCCATACTCCAAATTCAAGCATGATCAGAAACTTCTACTGCTTCTGATGACTTTCCACATAGTTATTTTCTGCTGAAATTGCTGTATTATCCCACAAAGGAGGAAGATTCTTTGAGATATTACAGGGGACTTCATAATGTGGTAGTTTATTGAGACTAGATTAGGGGACCTCAAGTACATATATCATTAATTTGAAATTGTTTAGAGATATAAACGAGAAAAAAAAAAAGGTTAGAATAGGAGCTGAGGAATTCTACCTACTCAGTATACAACATTTTCCTGCAGTGTTACATCTTACCTTTTTCTTCCTCTTAGAAACTCTAATTCCTTTGTACACATTAAGATGGTTTTTAATTAAAATATGTTGTAGCTGGCAGATTAAGGCATGTAAGTATAGAATAAATTTCTATTCCTCAGGCTGGGGATCATGTGAACCAAAGGACTCCTTATCTAGACTTCCCCGTCTTGTAAATAGTAGTAAAAACTACTATTGGCTTGAAGGACTACACATTTCAGAAAATGCTTCTACATCACTGGCATTAGTGAACTGGTGCATACTTCACAAGTATATAAATGGATTGAAATTATACTGGTTATTTAGCATTTATATAAAATACAAAGTTCTGTGATGAGGATTGTAAATTGGCTTACTAAAAAGAAAATTATTTTAATGAGTTCATACTCATTAAAGAGATTCCACATGATGTTAGGGGAGGAAATGATTTCCCACAAGCTGTCAGAGAGATACTGTAGTAGAGACACTGCCACAGAGGTAGTGGCAACTAGTAAATCAAAGCAATAAAGTTAAGATTAACTCCTGAAAACATTAAAGAAGGAAATTTTTTTTCAATACGGAAAGGGAGAGTCCAGAATATCCTTCAGAGTAAGGACTGAACTTAAAAAACAAAAAGTGTGTTGTTGTTAAGGTGCTGTTCTGCATAGATGCAACATAAGGACATTAAAAGTGGCCAAAGGGAGGTTGCCTATCTACAGAATTTGTTAGAGAAGAAGCTGAGGCCCTTTCAGAAGCTCTTGTTTGGTAGAGTAATAAAAGTACAAAAAGCATTAGTTTTCAACAGCTTCCTCTGTGTGCAAATAACATGGTAGATAAATATGGTAGAACTCTCTTGAATATGAAGTATTAAGTCCACAGTAATTACTGGATATTTTGAATATACTGATTATTTTGGAATAATACTGGTTCATATATGAAATAAAATGTCTTTATTGGAAATGGGAAAGTTATTCTAGAAAAATTCCAAGCAGTGTATCATAGATAATTTCCCTGGATAGGAGAACATTACTTCAAAAATATCTAAGAAATCGTTACATAAATGTGTGTGATATCTGTTACTTGGTCTTTGAGGACCTCTTTCACTTCCAAACTGAGACCATAAAATTATTGTAGCTAGAAGCTAGGTAATTTGAAAACTCAATTGTTACAATACTTTTACATTTGCATATTTATGTTATGGAGACAGCTTCTGTTTCAATAGATATCTTCCATTTTCTACACTTGACACAATAGGTACTTGAGTAAAAATTAAAGGTTTCAAATACCACCAGGAATACAGTCTTATCATTGTCATTATATATCTTTGGAATATAGAGAATATAGTATATTTTGTAGTACAGCATGAAGAATTGTAAGAGGTCTTTAAGACAGCTATAATTGAATTTGTTCAGCAACAATACATCCACTGTAACTTTTCAGAAGACCCAAAACTCTATCAGAGGCAGAAAGTAGTTTCTATGGTATAGGTGCTTAAGTGTCTGACAGCCCTTTCTCCTACTTTACTTCAATTCTTTGGATTGACAATAATATTTTTACTATCTCAGTATTTGGAAAAATACAAGGAAATAGAAAGACTGTCTGTATTTTCTCTAAATAAAAATATGGAGCTATTAATTCCCTTCTTTAGCTATTTGTCTTGGTTACTCATTAGATATTTTAAGAATACTCTGAATTAAAATCATCCTAGAGAACAGTTTTCCTTGTAAAAATAAATACCTGTATGTTTTAACTATTATGCGTATCCTCTGCTGTGAATGTGGAGGAGCTTTTCAATTTTAAATACTTCTCGTGTACTTGCCACTATCAAGTTTTTTGTATACTACAATCTAGGTGCCTCAGGCAAGAAAAAAGATAGGAGACTCTTTCCAACACCTATTAGTTTCTTCTGTCTCTCCCTGGGAAGTAAACAGGTCCAGTTGTTGAGATGTAGACCACTAAAGCTGGCAAACTATTAAAGAGAAAAAGGAGAGAGGTGCAGAAGTGCTAATTATAAACACCTATAAACACTCAGAGGAAAAAAAAAAAAGGAAGAAACAAAAAAGGAATCTGATTAAAAACTCACAACATTGGCACAAGATCTAGCAAAGTATTTGAACAAGTTCAATTAACTATTACACTGCACCTACCTTTAGGAAGACACACAAGCAATCAGGCTGGCAGATATTTTAAAATATTTTTTATTTTTATTATTTATTATTTTCTTATGTAAAATATTTTATATTTTATTATTCCTAACTGTTAAGAGAAAACATTTATTGATCATATTTAATCATGAGTTTTTGATTTCAGCTGAAGGAAATGTTCATTATCCATCTGCTCCATGTAGAGGGATAAAGATTTTTTAATATCTGAATATTCAGAAAGAAGTTTTTTTTAGAAGTGAAAATAGTAAGTTTACTCTCAGACAAAAAGATTTGGAAGCGATGCCAGGAAAAGGTGATCAGGACCACGACAGCCTGCCAGAATACTCAGGGTGCTGACACCACCTCAGTTATTGTTCTCATTGTCAAAAGAATGGTCCAATGAGTTAATCCATTTGTGTAGCTGTGTTTTGTGGTGGTTGTATAATGATCCTTTCTCATTAATTTCTAGTGCAATAGAAAAGTTTAATGTGCATAATCATATTTACAAATAAGAGCTGATCTTCCTCTTCCATTTGACACATTCCTGTCACACTTATCCCTTATGTGTTTTAATAGTTTGGCAGTAGATATATTTCTTCAGAAAGGAATAAGCTCGGAATCACCTAGAAATCAAATGTTGAGCACATGTTTATCTCTGCACCCTAAGAACAGAACAAATATATACCCACGAACCCTTAACTAATTCCATGACTTCAAGTATATCTCCAAGATACTCTCTGTGTGTCTTGTTCTGACAAAATCTGGACAAGTGAGATGATCTAAATAAACAGGTTAACTGCAGAAACTGTAAGTAAATACAATGTTTTTGTTTTGTTGAAAAGGTTTCTTGAGATTTGACCTTGTGTATCCCTGACATTGAGAGAATAATAATTAGGTAGCTCTGCAGATGGTATAATCCATTGCTTACAATTAAAAGCAAAATCTTTCTTCCAAGATGAGACAATTGAGCTACTTGGAACTTAGAGCAAAATGTCAGATGTTTTTATTTTTCCATCAGCATCTGCAGAAAATTGAAACTGATAAAACTTAGTAAGGCAGATTCCTGACACACTGATTGAGATATTCTCATTAATTTACTGTGCAAAGTATTTTGGGATCAAAAAACTCTGATGATTGTCATTCTTTGCTTTCCAAGTTAGGGAATTTTAAAAACACTAACACATTGTAATTGAAATCTTCAGACTTACCTGATCCTCAGATATACCTTAGTAGGTTTTGGTTTGGTTTTTGTCTGTTTGTTTTATACAGATAAATAAAACCATGAGGTCTAATTCTTGTAGAAAGAAGTAGATGCTTCTCGAACATGAAAAGTTGCTGAAAGGAGTCTCCTAAATTATAGAACACTTGTACATCCATGGAAACTATCAAGTTGCTGATGACTTTTCATCACCCTGCTGAGATAAAAGTGATTTTTTCTTTATGAAACACCTCAGCTACTGAGAGAGTGAACCCATTTGCTCAGGAATCTGCTCCTGGAAACAGTTTCAATATAGGACTTTCTAAACTTAGCTCTATTACCATATGAACAGCAGTGGTGTCTGATGCAAGAGCTCTTGTGGAGAAGTTTCTAGTTCCTTGACCACACACACAGGATGTGTGTACAGCTAAATTTTAACAACCACATTCTGTTTTTCACCACCTGAAATGTTCACAGGGCTTGTGCTTTGTTACCCAGGCACCTGGCATCATGGTCTGAACTATCACATAGTAATAACAAACTGCCATATACTCAGAAATGCTGCCTGTTTTTGAAGCAAATGTGAAAATTGCCTTGAATGCTCAGGACAAGTAAGACTAATGCTCTGCAGAAGCTTTTTTTTTTTTTTCCCTGTCTAGAAAATCCATAGACAAACAATAGGCTTTCTTATACTTGCATTAGAAACTTCAGAAAACTAAGGTATAGACCCCAGACACATGATCTACCCTTTATTCTGGTACCACATATTCTTCTTTCCCAAACAGGGAAATGTCTCAAATGTCTCAAATGTCTCAAAACTTCTCACTAACCTGGTAAAACAAAGAACCCTTACCTCTTTTTTTTTTTTTTTTCTTTTTTTTTCTACAGTCACCATAGAAAGCCTCTCTCCTATTTCACCCTTTTGATACACAATCAGACAGGTATGCAGGTTCCAGATTAATGTGATGGGCTTCACAATGCTGGGACTAGGACAGGGACTCTTTCTTAGTACAGCAATTACTTCATGACCAAGTAACTTGACTGTGAAAACATTTTTACCAGAAAGCTATTAAGTCAAAACTTTCTCTGAAATCATTTTATGCTTCACTGGCTATGGTTCAGTCTAGACATAATCAAACCACCTTCAAATGAATTCTCTCAGGTATAGGTAGCAGTCTAATTTCATGAGTAGAGCAAGTTGCACAACCCACTAGAGAAATACAAATGCCTCTGCTGAAACATCACTAGACTAAACCTACTAACTGAACTAAGTAGTTAAACACACTCATTCAGACAGAAATGGAGAAGAGCTGATATCCTTGTCAGTGTTTCATATCAGGAAAATAAAATTAATTGCTCATAGGCTGTCATGCCAAATGTGAACATTGATTAGGTTCTACATGGGAATTACTGTAGTTTAAACTCCTACTGAGGAAGCTTGGAAATTACCTGACGAGACACAGAGTTTGTTTGAAAAAAAAGGATCAAAATTAGTGGTCAAGTATCACTCTGACTGATCAGTGTAATGAAATACAGATTTAAGAGGCTGAGATTCCAAATCTTTACTGGTGAAAAATGCATTTTTTGTCTTGAAAGTATAACACTTAAGGCTCTGGCTGCTAAGCAATTGTCTATTCTTGTTTAGTGGTGAATGGGGAGAAGAATCCCGATCTTTTACTTTCCTAGAAACATTAAAGGTTCAGAAGAAAGGAACTCTTCTACCCACCTTTTGATTAGTAAGGGAAAATATAACTGCATAGACAGTTTCATTTGCATAACTTGAATTGCAGAAGTGACAACCTAGGAGTTGACATGATGATGTGTTCTCAGCTTTAACTGTGTTGTGAAAAAGAAGTTAAAAAGTAGGAAACACTTCCATAATGTAAGTGATGATACTTGAAATCTTTCCTTCAGTGTCTCATGTACTCCTGGTTTCCCTTCAGTAGTGGGAGGTCTCTTTGCTGAAGCTGCGGAAACGAGCAGTGTACATTCTTTGAAGAGATACAGCAATAGGAATGACCTCAGCTTTTAGTAAATCTTGTAGTGTTGTAACACCATTCAGTGGTGAAACTTCTCATCATGACTAGAACTTCCTCGCACATAAACGTTATCATGCTGAAATATATTTCAATAGTTTCCTGCTCAATATTACTAACATTTGCAGAAAATTAAGGCAGAAATTACTGATCTTCAAATGAGTATTGGACTCTTTTTAACTATGACATCAGTATACATATTGTCACTCTATTCAGACTGTATTTCCAAACTGCATTATAACTACATCAAATATATTGATAATAAATGATGATACCAGTATCAACTGATGTTTGAAGATTAGTAATATAACACCAAAGTTATCTAATGAACAGATTCCCATTTCTTATTTTACTAAATAAAAAGCTTTTTCTGTTGAACAAAGTCTTTGCACATGTATGAAAGGTGACCATGAATCCATTGACTGGAATGTATGTTACTTTCAGTTTCACAGGATAGTGTACCTTTCATCTCCTTTGCTCTTGGAAGAAAAGAGAAAAAAAATAAAATAAAAAAAAAAGCAAGCAAAGGAGAGAATGTGTGTGAGAGAGAGGGATTTGGAGTTGAAAATGGCTGTTTTCCACATTCCATTTAGAAAAAAAAAAACAACCCCTAATCAGAAGATTAGATATGTTGACTTTTATAGAAAAATATTTATTTATATAATTTTTTCTTGCATTAGTAAAAATTACAGTGAGGAAAAATGTTAATTTAAATTATACCTAACCCTGCATAATATAACTGGTGATCAGAAAACTGTGCACATTGAATTACACATATCAAGACAATTATCTTTCCCAGCTGAAAAGAGCATGAACTTATTTAAAAGAAATACTACAAAAAGGGCCAAAATTGATCCTCTAAGTCTTTTTTAAGATCCATTACCAAGAAATAGTGTTGTTGTCAGTAAGGTGTGGCCTGCTCCACTTTCTTCTACTTATTGTCCCAGCAGCAACAGCTTAACCCTCAGTAAGGGCACAGAGACAGTTACGGTTCCTCTGAGCAGAGTTTAGAGCAGATCTAATCCAAATCTCTCCTATGATCAGGACCACACCAAGTGAACATTTTGGCTTGAACCAAACCACCTCTCTTTTCTGAGGGAGAGAAGAGGCTGGAAATGAATTATCTCAGCCTAAACTGTTTCTATTTTTCCTAGGGGGTATAAGTTCATACTCTCATTTTCTTCTATCACATAGATTTCATGCACAATTTTCCCTATCATAATTTTATTTTTTTCTGTTGAAAGACATTATGGCAGGAAATTTCCAACCAGTTCCACCTGCAGTACACTACTTAGTGTAGTAGTGATTGATTTTTACTCTTTTCTGCTTGGGAAGTCTGAGTAGCTTAAGACTGAAGGATCCTGAGTAGAATATTTGAGTGATAATGCCAGCACAACATTTACCGGCTGCTGCTGCTGCTGCTGCTGGCACCTGTACTAATGGAGTGTATATTCCTGTATAGAAACAGAGTTCTGCAAAGGAACTGGTAGCTGATGCATGCTCTTCTCCTTCAAAGAGGAAGGTACTGACTAGGATGAAATTATACCACAACAGGTTTAGTACTTGCTATTCAAAGCATGTTCCTGTGTCAATAGTCTTTCTCCTATCACTGTTGGTATGCATATACACATATAAATATACAGCTATGGTATGGCAGCTGTGTGCAATTACTAAAAGGTAAATAGCACCTTTTTTTTTTTAATATAATAGTTATTTAATATCTAATTTTCCTTTGATTTGTTTCATCCATCTACTTCTCTTTGGCCTGAGGAGACGTTATACTACCAAATTTTTTGAACAATCTTTCTCTGTGTTGTATCAATCACATCAATCCTATACAAGGCACACTGGTTTTGACTGTCAGGATCATTTTTTTAGATAATTTGATTATTCTCTGTACATCCTTTTTTGATAGAAAATTGATCATGAACTATATGCCTAAGTACCAAAATTAGATTTATACAATTGACATTTTGAAACTAGTTATTTCCTCCTAGCTATTATTTTAGACATCTCCTCTGAAATTTCAAGCGTTGCTCAGGTTCTTCATTGCCCATCTGACAATATCTACACAAAGCACTGATTCTCCTAGTGCTGTATTTTTCCACTTTTTTGAACCCTGAAGCTATTTTGTTTTACTTAAGCTATTCTACTGTCTCACATGAACCATCAAAACTCCAGTCAAATAAAATGATCCAGTTTATTCTCACCTCTGACCTAAAATACTGTTGTCTCTGGTCATGTTCGCTTAAGCAATACATAAGTAGCTTTTAGCACCATCTAGCTAACTACCAATGTAACATACTTCACCAAAGTTTTGTAATTTCTTTTGGAAATATTTTGAGTCTATTTCCACAAACCTCACACATTGTTGATTTTCAGCCCTCTGTTTGAAATTAATCTCATGTATAAAGGCAGAAAACTCTCTGATATAGCCATAGGCTCATTTTACATCTGATAAATTAATAGGAAGCAGAAGGCTGTCTGGAAGGACATTAATAAGAAGATCACACAGGTTTTGTTCTGTGGTAGGTGCTGCAATGCAGCCCTTCAAGCACTGGCTGTGTAGACTGACACTTCTCTCTTCAGCTGATACCAATGAGAGTCACTTTAATGAAATGGATTTTCAGTTTCATCCTGGTAGTTACGTAGCATGATAAATTTTTCAATGAAAGTCATGGGAACTTAAAAAGACGTGGAAACAAAGCTGAAAATATTTTATGATTAATTTTGCATGTTGTTTCCACCTATTATGTAAGTGTAATTATATTAAAAGTCAAAAGAGCACAAGTAATAGTAAAGCAGTTCTTTTTTTAAGCAGTGAGTAGACCAGCAAGTGTGTTTTCTTCAAGAATGAATTAATCTTCCTTTCTCTTCCTTTCCCTTCTCTTCAACTTACTCAAATGTTATCTTTACTGAGCCTTAAATTTTCTAAAAGAATATAGTTTGACCCTCTGTATCAGAGATTTGCAACAGTTTTCTGCTTCCAAGGTAATAAACCACTGTATTTGCTGAAACTGCCTCTTTTGGTCTCCTCATCATGCTTTCATTTTGTGCACCTCTACCGTCAATCCATATGCTACTGGAGCTCCCGAATAGCAGCTTAAAAAGCTAGAGAAATATGCTTGTGGTAAAATGAATGCTGTTAGTTAGCAGTAACAATTAGATTTAATACCTACAGTGAGTTGATGTAATATTTGTAATTTTTCCAGTAATCCAGTTGGCATTGCATTAGTAAAAGAGTGCCATGAACTTACCTTTATCTTTCGTTAAATGAATAAAATACCTTAAATTTTAGAAGAAAATAAATGGACAATACTATACTAACATAGCCAGATATTTTTCTTCTGTTCACCAGGGTTACACAGCAAAGTACAATTTGGAAAAAGGACAGAACTTAAAATACAAGGCAGTTTCAAAAGTTAACAGATTTTTCCCCAAATAATGATTTATATACTCAAAAAGGTAGGAATTTTTCAGTTAATAAAGTAGGTTTTAATGTATTTAATAGTACCTAAAACATTTCAAATTGCTCTTGGAAAATGCAAAAAAATAAAAATTAAGTTAGTTTTAAGTTATACAGTTGCTCCCTTTGATGAGGATCTCAATATTCAACAGCATAGATAAACAATCAGGTTTAATGCAACTAATATGGGTACTTTTATCCCATAATTGTGATACATAAATTGGCTTGGTTTTTTTATAGTGTTAAGTTATCCTAAACGGAGTTGGGTAAGGTATGTTTGTTTGTGTGTTTGTTTTTAATATATATTTCTTTCTCTATTTCACTTAGGTTCTGAAACACACATGTCCACAATTACTGACTAATATAACTGAAAAGCTGAACTCAGGCTGACAATAATTTCCAGACATCAAGACTTTGTCCCCATTTAGTAATTTTAGGATTTTGTCTTTTCCTAGAATTTTCAACTTCACCTGCAAGACATTGGATGCCACCATAGAGTACATGATGCATTTGTACTATTCTAGTTGCTTTGGATTGGTCAACCTAATACAGAGAAAAAGCAATCTGCTGTTTAATTTTTTTTTCCATATCCACTTTTCCCATTACAGGGATCATTTTCTCCCATTGGGAGAGATGCATTTCATAATTCAATTCATTAAGATGCATTAACTAATTGTCTTCATTCTCTTGCAGTTAATTAAACTAAATTAAGTCAATTATACTTTTCTATCTCTGTCTTTTCTTTTGCCTAATCTGAATTGAAGAAAGTGAATTTATCTGGAAAATAAAAAGGAGAAAGCATTCCTACAGGAAAAGTTGAAGTCCTCATATCGTAGTGTGAAGACAGTTTAAAGATCCAATGATATAAAAGAATTTTAGCTTTATTCACCTATTATAAAGAATGACTAGCTGGTGTTTGTTATGAGGATCCTTTTTGTTTGGTTGGTTGTGTGATTGTTTTCTTCAGAAGACAGTGACATTGCTCCAATAAATGGACATTGATGTACATATCATTTAAGAATTTTGATATAAAACAGCCATGGTATGAAGGTGTGGTGACATAGCACTCATTTTAGCAGATAAAATTTATAAATAATCATTGGATTCCTGTTAAAATGGGAAACAAATAAACAAATTTTTCATAAACTTCTCTTCTTGAAGAATGGTCTATCTAAAATTTTCAGATTTGATTATCTATGGGGAAATAATAAAATTAATCCTCTGAGATAATCATCTTACACACACACACACACTTTTTTTTAATTATTATTATGTACACCTTATTCTCTGTTTGCTTGAGTTATTTTTCTGCTACTACGTTTATGTCAGAAAAATAAATTTGGGAAGACGTTCATTACAGTAAAATGGAATACTTCCAGAAGTAGCACCACCCTCTCCCCCCACACCTCCTCAAGTTAAAAACAAAGGAATGTTTCAGACTTGTTGATACTGTTGAGGTTGACACTGGTAAGCAAAAAACTTTTCTTTAACTTAGTTTCTTTCCTCTTTGTTGACTATGGTTATTCACACAAACATTTAAAATAAAAATCACTATATTTACTTCAGATTAGTCTAATTGGTGATCACAGATGACCTGGGACTTCTGCGTTTAATCTCCCTTGGTACCAATGCAGAAGAGAAAACCAAAGATCTAGGAGTACGGTGACAAGAAACACTTTCTGTTAATCATTTTACTAAAATGCTCCCATATCCAGCCCAGAGCAATTTGCAGTCTGTAGCATTTAATCTGGTCATGACACAGTTTCAGGATTTCACAGAGATTTGAAATTTTCTGCTTTAGTATCACTCTGCCACTTCTTCATTCCCTACAAAATGGAAAGTCAGCTGTCTCTGACTTGAAGCTGTACCTTTTGGGTGAGGTATAATAGTCACCAAATGAAGCGTTTCTCATCACTTTCACCCTCTGTAGTTGGAATCAGCTGTAAGAATATACTTATAAAAAAGGTAACTTTCAGTGAAGAGGTGATAGGGGTGAGGGAATCCAGGATGCTGATTTAGACAAGTCTCTCTTCTTTTTCACATTTCTATGTTGCTTTGGCTTTAATTTTTCTCCTAACATAAAACTCTTTTTGTTGTACAGTTGATACTTGATTTTGGTTCTTCTAAAGGTGACTTGTCACAAGAGCTATGAATTTATCAAATATATATATATATATATATATCCTCAACCTCTGAGGATCTGTAGCTCTCTGTCATTCTTTATTGATTGTATCTTATTCTTAATAGATTTTTAGACCTAAGTTTCTAAAATTTTAATCAAGTAAAACAATCTTAGAAACTTTACAAATAAATTTTCCCAGTCCCTCTAAATTATCTAAGGTGACCTCATGAAACCTGAGATGTGAGAATCTTAATGGCTAAGTTAATTAAGAAATATGCATTTGTTTCAATAAAATCAGCAAGAATGCTTTCTGTACATCAGTTCTGTTTTTATCCTTATCCTGTTTCTTTCAACTAAAACTTCAAACTTTACATCATTATCCAGAACATGTCAGGTTTCATGAGAAAGCATGAACTTGTCTTCATAGTAGGACAAAGAATGTACTTCACTTCTATCAGACAGATATATTAAACACTAATAAAAGATTTCTACTTCCTAATTTAAGGAACTGAGATTTGTCTCCTACTGTATATAATCAGAAGAGGTCTACCTAGCAACATTTTCAAGTTTCCTTTGGGCTTATTAAGAACATGGGCCATGAATTAGAACATATCTCCAAGAGGCAATAAAGGTCTTTTTAGTTTATTCCCATATCTTCCCTCTTCAAACACTCCCTTAGTCTTCTGTTTATGAGCTAACCTGCCAAGAAACATTTCAGAATATGTTCTCCAATTCTCAGGTATTCCTGACTGGCCAGTCTTATTACTGATTGTAACGCAGATGTCCTTAGGCTGGAGAGAGTGAGCTAAAATCAAAGTATGATGAGACCAACTTGTGTTTATCAAAGTACATAGTGTCCTACAGTAGCAGGATTACTAACTGGTGTGTCAAGATAACGTTATGCACTGGCATAGGATAGCTGGTCTGATCTTAAAAGATTGGTTTGAATAAGAAATGTAACATTTTTCATCCAGTGATATCGTGCATTGGAACCTGAAAGACAGTAACTGTGTGAAAATATGAAAGCTAAAAGCTGTCTTTGCTTCTGCATCTGGAACTCTTTCTGACTGTAATTTTAATTTTACTTTACATCAGAGGGCTGGAACAACCTCACATTCAGGCAGAAGGTCTCTCTGGAGGTGCGGTTTCTGCTACAGTACTCCAAAAGATATGTTCTGTTTGTAAAATACATCTTTTCTTAAACAGCACACAAGCTTACCAGGGATGTTGTTTTTAAAAGCAAGTAGCAAATAATTTATAGTCCCAAAAGATACCTGATTACCTACAAATCTTAATAATTTTTCCTCCTTCTTAAACAAGTACGGATGCAAAAGTTCATATTGTCTTTAAATGGTGCTTTCAAACCTCAAGCATATTATTTTCTATAAGATGGTTCTACTCTCAGAGAAAAGAAATGAGACTTAAAAGATGGGGAAAATCTGAAAATTAATCTTGGTTCTAACCATCATTAAAATATAATTTCATAGATATGATGGTGTTTGAAGCAAACAAAAATTAGAGAGTATATAAAGTAATGAATAGTAGTAATTGTTTGTTGACCTTGCTGTAGTAATAATATAGACTACCAGAAACCCCATAAATAACAGTTTTAGCAATGACATGGATATAAAATTCTCTTTAACAACTAACAATCTCAAATACTGTAGAAAAGCAAAATAAAGCTCTTAACCTTTGTCCTATAATTTCTGAGTATTTTACCTCTCATTATGTATGTATTTTTGAATACAAACCAAACAAATAGCTTTCCTTGAGTAATATTTGAGATATAATGTTGCACCTTGCAAAAGAGTATCTTTGGGGTATGACTGCTCAATAGAAGCCATTCTTGAATTTTTCATTATGTGGTAAAATTCTTGAGGCTCATTCCTCTTCCGTGACTCTGTAATCCTCTTTCCAAAACTCATATAATTAAAACTATATGTGTGCAGTGAACCTAAGACAAGAAAATTGTATGACTAACCTCCTTCTCTTCCTAATTGATATGCTCAAGGCCCTTTCATAGTCAGCTGAAGGACTGCTTGCAGACTGAGGGCACATCTATGAGTTTACTGAATGAAGTTAATGCAATTTTTTTATATTTTTTCCCCTTCCTTTTCCTTTTGTTTTTGTGTGTGGGTATTTTCTTTTTCCTTTCTTTTTTGTTTTCCATTTTTCTTTTTTTTTCTCCTTCTTTCTATTTTCTTTCATATTTAACTAGAAAAACAATAGAAAACAAATTCAGATGTCCTTCTGGTAATCAGGCAGAGAAGTAAGTGATAGATTGAAATTTTAGTGGACTGCTTTCTTTAGTTAGAAACTTATTTCTCACGTTAGCACTCAGAAACATTGCTAAATTAGGGGTTGTTTTGGTATCTATTAAAAAAAGAGAAATTAAGGGTGTTGGAGCAGAACATACAGAAAACAGAAGAAGTGTAGATTAATCAGTAATATTATAGGCTTTTGAATAATCTTTCTTATTAAGGATATTGAAAAAAGGAAACTCTGTTACTGTAAAAGTAGAAATATGAATAACTACAAAAATTAAAGTAAGTGCTATTGGCTGTCACTGCTTGGCACTTGCATTGGGGGTGACAGTGGTTGTTATTGCAGAGTTTTCGCCACTGCCTGAGTAAAGTTAGCAGTCACAAAAGTTAGAATAAATACAATATTCATGCTAAATCTAAATAGATACATACTAGTGATATTAGTAATATAGAGATAAATATTAGTACCCTTACCAATAGGGTACAGGTAAAATATTGTGAACCTGAAAATTTGAGGTGTTTAGAACGTTTGCTTATGTTGATGGCAAAATAGTGGGGTTTATTTTTGAGAAAGTTTATGCAAATTTAACATATGTAATTATCCTGATTGTGCAAATTCCCTTCCATTTCAGTGAAATTAACTTTCTGTACCAGTATCCTTAAATGTCAGAAAGGAATGCATGTTTTCTTAAAGGACATAAGGGAAGCAGAGAGAGAGAAACTTTAGTTGGGTATACGTGCTCAGATTTGTTTAAGGTTCTGAACTGAAAAGTAAGTAAGATCAGCAAATTATTCCCCAGGAAAGTCATCAACACTAGGAAATCTCAAGCAAACACAGAAAAAACTTACTTTGGCAGGGGATGGTCTAAACTTTTAATTCTCAGTAGTATTACTTAGTAACCTTAAATACTGCATACTTTAATACTTAGATAGACTGTAAATAGTCATAGAGTGTTGGGTTGGAAAGGACCTCAAGTATCATCTAGTTCCAACCCCACTGCCATGATCAGGGACACCTTTCACTGGACCAGGTTGTTCAGCACCTCAACATTTCAAGGGATGGGGAATCCACAGCTTCTCTGAGCAGCCTGTTCAGTGCCTCACCACGCTCACAGTAAAGAATTTCTTCCTAATATCTAGTCAAAATCTTTCCGTTTAAAGCCACTACCCTGGTCCCATCTCAACACTCCCTGATAAATGCTCCCTTCCCACCTTTCCTGTTGTCCCCTTTTAAGTACTTGAAATTCACATTGATATCTCCTCAGTGCCTTCTCTTCTCCGAGCTGAACAACACAGATCTCTCAGCCTGTCTTCATTGTAGAGGTGCTCCAGCTCTCCAATCTTCTTCATAGCCCTCCTCTGAGGTCCCTCAAGAAGGTCCACATCTTTCTTACACTGAGGCCTCTGGACCTTGAAACAGTGCTCCAGGTAGGGTCATCAGAGAAAAGGATATAGGAAGACAATCACCTCCTTTGATCCGCTGGTGACACTTCTAACACAAATCTAATACCAGAAGATATAATCAATTTTGTATCATACTACATGTGCTAGTTTTGGATGGAGTAGAGTTAATTATCTTCACAGTACCCGTTATGGGGCTGATAACATTAGGATATTTTCACTGTTGCTGAGCAGATGCTCGGCTTTCCTTGCACAAAGTCAAAGCCTTTATTGCTTCTCATCCCATCCCACCAATCAAGGGGTTTGAGGGTGCACAAGGAGTTTGGAGGGGACACAGATGGGACAGGTGACCCCAACTGACCCAACAGATATCCCACACCACATGGCATCATGTTCAGCATACAAAGCTGGGGAAGAGGAAGAAAAGAAGGGGACTCTTGGAGTGTTGATATTTGTCACCCCAAATCACTGTTACATGAGATGGTTGAACACCTGCCTACGAATGTGAAGGGGAGAATGAAATCTTCATTTTGCTTTACTTCCATGTGTGGCTTTTGCTTTCCCTCTTAAACTATCTCTATCAGGTCTCTATCTCAACCCACGAGGTTTCTCACTTCTACCTTCCCCATTCTCACCCCTATCCCACCAGGTGGGCAGTGAGTAAGTGGTTGTGTGGGGCTGAGCTGCTGTCTGGGGTTAAACCAGAACACTATACTGAGTAATTTAATCAAAATAATTTTGCATTTATCACAATACCTTCCAGCTGACCAAAATATATACATTATAAAAGCAGCTCAGGTCAACTAAAATTGTTTAGTATTTTGTTTCTTCTAATAGCAAATCCCTCAGCGTTTAAAAAAAGAAAAAGCTGCCTTAAAGTATTTCTCAATTCTCTTGTGAATTTGCAAATCAGTTTTCTGCCTGTGGTTCTTGTTTTGCCATTCTCCATTAAAGTCTAAAAGACTTAATCCCCGGCGTACCAATTTACCATTACCTGCTGGGGCAAGCTGCAGAGTGCCTGTGGGTTGCAGTTTCTTAATCAACCAGATCAGACAATCTCTTGGATCACTTCACTGCTTCACTGTAGCCTGTGGTGTATGATTTTTTTGCATGGAAGGCAATGGGGGGAGCGAGTGGTGATGGAGGGTAAGGGAGGAGGAGGAAAACAAGTAAGGGAATCTGAATACTGCTAGGATACATTCCTATTCGGGAAGTGGTCCTGGGAGCAGGTGCCAAGAAGTGTTTATATCCAAAATATAAGAACTTCTGAAGCTTTTGTCCTGGGTGTGTTTTGTGGGGAGAGGAGGTTTTATGCTTGCTTGCTTGCTTGCAATTTCAGTTGTTCTACGGTATTTTTGTATTGTCTTACCTGATTGATTTTCACTGATACTTCGGGACAGGATTCTTACCTTACCTTTTTTTCCATCACCATGCAAATAAAGTTACTGGTTCAGAAAAAATAACACAGAAATCAGGAATAAAAGCACAGGAAATAACATTGTGATTTTAAATCTTAATATTAATGAGTTTCCACTCATTCATATTGTCTCTGCTAGATCTGTCATTGTATTACACTTATCTGAAGTTTATCAAAGCAAACTGGGATCTGGGAAATTTTTGATATAAACCAAATAAACTTAAGCTTTTGTCAGACATCCATAGTGAAGGATAAAACAATCTGTGTAGATAGTGACAGTTTAGGTTTTGTACCTCAAATTCTCAGCCCTATTTTGTTCCAGCCTAGTTCTTCTGTATGCAGGCTGTAGATGTTCAAGACAAGTATCAAGCACTCAAATAATGCTTTAAAGCATGATGTTTCCATTCTGACATAGCTGCAAATTTATGAACAGGTAAATGGAATTTCTCTAAATTTGAGCATGTAAATTTGCCTTTAGGCAATGTGTATAAGAAATTTATTCTCATACAGTTCTTTTTTCCACAATGTACAGATTTAATAATGTGATTTTGCAATAAATAGAAATTACTGAATTGTATTTGAATTAGGATGGTGATATGGTGTTGAATAGCATTTGAATTAGACCTGAGAATATTCAGAAAAGCCTTATTGGAAAAAGAGCTATCCTCCTAATATTAGTAGTAATAATAAAAAAATCTGTAATTAAATTAAATTCAATTCCTAAAGTGCCTATAAAATTGGGAAATGGCCCAAAATGTCAGAAGAAAAGTTTGAAATGGTGAAACTAAAACACAGCTCCACAATTTCCAGTTTCTATTCTTGGAGATTCTGTGCTATTAATCAGCCTGTTCTATGGCTAGGCGAAAAAAAGCAAATTGGGCTACTGTAAAAACCTCTGTACCATATACAATATTGTGCACAATATCATGTAACTTATACAAGTATTATTATGTGTGTCATAACACCTAGAGTATAGATTTTTTCTTTCCTGTAACAGGTATATTCTCAAGTTTACCTTTTTCATTGCTGTATAAAGACACCTCCATTCAGCCTTTGCTAGGGTCCAGTCATGACAGCCTGGAACTCAAAATGTGCTGTTTCATCCTACTTCCCAGGTGATTTACCAAGACAACCAGCAGCGTTTAAATTGCTCAGGCTTCCATACCAGTGAACAGATGGTGTAAATCCACCCTAACACGCAGAATCTGCGCCATCCCTCTTTCTCAGACAGCTTATCACGTATTAGCTTGTATTGAAGGAGAACATATAGCTAAGGACACGCTGTGCTAGGCACTGTGCAAGCATAACAAATTGAGAGGTTTTGTCCAGGGAGCTTAAATTTAAGTTTGAAATGAGAGACAGCAGGTGGATAAGACAGATGGAGAGGAAACAGAAAAGTAGCAGTAAGACAGCTGTAACCAGTGCAATAAGCAGTGGTCACACCAGCTGTCTAATCACTGACAAGTGGTTTCTATCATTGCCACAAAGACAAGCTTGAAGGAAGGATTTAAAGTGGAAGTGAGGATTTTTTAGAGTTGTTTCCACACAGAAGTGGGAACATGAAAAAATGACATTGTTTGTGTGAAAAATGCAACAAACAGGCAATCAGAAGCCAAGATTCCAACCAGCACGGCAGTGGGAACCTTCATCCTCAATGTATGTGTACAACTACAGATGAGGTGGGAATAAATGTTGAATGTTTTAAACATGAAGTTGCTGAAAATGAGAGCTCCAATAAGGGGGTTTTGTGTTAGCTGTTTGAGGCTAACACCACAATAACTTGTACAAATCCATCTAGAAATACTGTATATTGGTTTAAAAGAGACAAGTTTAAACCTGATTAAGAAAGAGGAGGCAAGTTTCCTTGCTTAAAGGGATACATAAAGAATTTGCCAGCATCAGTTTCAATAGCAGAGGATGAGAGGTTGAGTGGGACTTTGAAATGGATGTTTTTTGTGATTGGTATGCCAACATTTTCACCTCAAAAAATAAATCAAAAGGCTTTTTTCTGTTACAGAACGTGGACCTCCGTGGTCTTATCATGTTATCATACAAAGGGTGTGTCCTGATGCCTGATGTGATGCAGAGACAGATGGCTATGTCACTAGGGAAACTTCACTCTCTATCAGCATCCAAAAAGTGTCTACAGTTAAGAACTCATTTGGAGCAGGTCTGCTATTTAAACACATAGCTTTTCAGTTTTGGTACTTTATGTTGGTCTCCAGAGCTTGAATCTCCATCTCTCTGTATCTCTCTTCTCTTCACAGACGGTTTCAACAGCTTGAGCTCGCCTCTTTGCAGATGATGCCAGATGCTCCCCCTCTAACAGTTTTAGTTCTCTCTCACCCACATACAGAGAAACAGGTATACCAGATGCCCCCTCAACTCCAGGTCTCACCAAACTGAGTGCAAACACACACCCCCAAGCAAAATAGTAGACCTTCATATACTAAACAAATTAAACCAGGTATGTTTTCATGAGTTATGACTTGCTGGTAGAACTTCATCTATCAGAGACTCCTTCAATGTCTAATCAATGCCCTTCTCTTTGCAACTATTTCTTCCTCTTCCTAAATCAACTGTAAATCGATTACAATTTAATACTTGAGACTTAAAGGGGTAGTATAAGGTAGTTTGATTTCCACATAGGTCACAGATTTACAGTAAGACCATTTATAGGGTGAACTTATATCCCATTTGTTTCTGGATCTCCTAAATATGCTTATTTAGCAGTTATTGGAAAACTAATAAAGCCATCTTTTGTTCTGTTGAAACAAAGAGTGTATATACAGTATTTCCCATGGGAAAATATATATATTACCCCCAAAAACTGTCAAAAAATTGTGTTCTATGTCAGGAATACTACAAAGTTTAAAAATTATTTCTATTTGACATTTAGTGACCACTAAACAGTATCTACATCATATCTACTATTATTCTGAAAAAATGTATAACTGTAAGTGAAGAGTGTTAATGAAAGACAATTTTCCTTTTGGTGCCAAATTGCTTATTTCATATCCTTTCAACATTTTGCAGACATCAGTCAAACCCTTAATGCCAGTTGTTCTCAAACTTGTAGGCAGAGACAAAAAATACTCTGAAACATATTAAATGAGTTATCTTGTCATCTTGTTCCATTTTGTTCTGCAGGTGGTCCTACTTCTCCTCAGGCTTTTGTATACAAAAAAAAACACAAAACCAAAGAGCTAGATGTAATGGCTAGAAGAAGCCTATTAGATTCTGCACAGCTGTAAGGGTCCAGGCATGAACTTAAGATTGCAGGACTGAGGGACTTATGTTCTGCTATTAAAAGCTTCTGTCATCACCAGATCTATCATTATGTTGCTTACTACAGGACTGGGATTACTGCTTAAATGGCTCAGCTGGCACTCACAGAATACACAAAATTCTAGAGGTCTGTAGCATGAATCATTACCACAGGCTGCAGTTCTTTACAAACTGCTCCAGTGTAGGTCCCTTCTATGGGATGGCTTCAGGTACTGACTGCTCCAGCATGGGTCACCCATGGAGTCACAAATCTTGCCAGGAGCCTATTCCACTTGTGGGCTCCTTCTTTCATTGGGCCAGGAGAGTGCTCCAGCATGGACATCCCACAGGGTTGCAGTCCTCTTTGGGCATCCAATTGCTCTGGTGTGGGGTCCTCCACAGACTGCAGATGGATATCTGCTCCACCGTGGACCTCCATAGGCTGCAGGGGAACAACCAGCCTTACCATGGTCTTCACCACAGGCTGCAGGGCACCTGGATCACCTCCTTCTTCCTTGTTTTTGGTGTTTGCAGAGCTGTTTCTGTCACATATTTTCTCTTTTCTGGCTGCAACTGCTGTTTTCCCCTTCTTAAATCTGTTATCCCAGAGGTACTACCACTTACTGATGGGCTCAGCCTTGGCCAGCGGTGAGTCTGTCTTGGAGCCGGCTGGCATTGGCTTGATCACATATGGGGGAAGCTTTAGCAGCTTCTCACAGAAGCCACCCCTGTAGGTCCTACACTACCAAAACCATGTAAACTCAATACAATCAGTAGAAGTTTCTAGTAAGAAATGCCTTTGAAATACAAAAAGTAATACTGAGAAGATATAAAATGAGAGAGAAAGAAAGAGTATTATAGTACCAAGGAATAGACATAAACTTACCGGTGGCTCAGATCAAAATAGTACATTCTTAATATGACTGCCCAAATGATTGGTGGTTTTCAATCTGTTCCTTCTTGCTCTATGATGACAGTCATTCTGACTTATTTTTCATTATTTTATACCTGTGCATATGGAGTGGAAGGGAAATACCCAATGCTAGAAAGTGGTGTTCTCAGATGTCTTTGCTTTGGATGCATATGGGTATATTCTAGGCACAGTTTTGCTGTATCATGTAAAGAGCCATCTGGAACACATCTAATTGGTACGTGTGAACCTAGATAAAAAGATACCTATAAGTTATACACTATTTGAATTAGTTCTTCCACTTTAAGAGAAATATATTAACTTGGGAAAGTGTTCAACAGTCTTCTTGAGAGCATTGGAAGGTCCAAGCAAAGAACTGGTTAGGCATATCATCAGACACTTTGTGTAATATGTAATATACATGTATTTTAAACAAATAGGGAATGCCTATCTTTATATTTGATGTACTTTTGGAGACCATATGAAGATGTGTAATAGTTTCATCATATCAGACATTTAACATACAATTCATGAGATGACTTTCAAAGCAGAGTTTATTGATCTAGTTATTTTGATCTCTGCAGTAAGGTTGCAACGAGGACAGAAAAACTGCAAGAGATTACCTTAACACTGGGATATTCCAAACAGAATATCTTCCTGACAGAGATTATAGACTCAATTGAGATTTTTTTCCACAAAAAATCATTTTCAATAGGAAACTCTAACTTATCTCTAAATCCTTCTCATTAGGTTCCAGGATCAAAGAATTCATATTACAGTTTAAGTATCTAAATTCTTCTTTAATCTGTTCCACACACATCAAATTCAAAACTGTTATACAGAATTATCTCTTGGATGAGTCAAACCTGTCAGTGTTTTTCCCCTTAAACTTTGAAAATAGCAATTTCAGTGCCCAATAACATAAAAGTGCCCACAAATGATCCAAAAGGTAATCATCAACTTCATGGCAAAAATAAAGACCTCAATCACTGGGGATATTTTAGAGCAGGCTGGATAGCTGACTTACTTTCTTGTTCTAAAAAAGCTTAGATCTCAGTTTAATAAATTCCTCTCTCCTGCAAGTGAATATGCTCTCAAAATGCTAAAACAGTATTGTGGGTATTGCAGCTCAATAAAGACAGAAACTTTTTTTTCCTAATTTGATGTATTTTTAATGACATGATAGTGGTTTATCATAACTGGTCTTCACACTCACTGCTGAGGAATACATTTAGTGCAGGTACTCTTTTTGCAAGCTGCAGGTTGAGCTCTGGGTGGTGAAAGCCCCAGGTAAGAGGCCAGAAACTGCACGGTCTTTGCATAACAAAGGGCCCGGGGATCTGTGTTGCCAGCCAGGTGATCCCACACTCAAGAGACAGAGCAGGAGCCAACCACCCCCAGGCTTTCTCACTCTTGGACTGTGAGGGCATAAAAGCCCAGAGTTTCCTTTGTTCAGGGCCCCTCCTCGAAAGCACCCAGCTAGAGCTGTTATTTTGTTATTTAGAAATTACACCAAGATTAAATTATTTTAAGGATCTAGATGTCTGGGACTCTGTTATGGGAAAACGGGGGTCGAGGTAAGGAAACCTGGTCTGACTGTGTGAGTGGGTGGGGTGTAGATGCGAAGGCGCCTTGGTCCCAGCGCAGGTGGTGTGAGAGTGACGAGCAAAGTGGATCCTGGATGATCGGACAGGGAAGTTTCCTTAACCCTCACCAGATGTGACACATTTTTGAATTTTTTTAAAAAATATAGAAGACGTGAGTCTTCTTGGAAACAGTGAGTATATAAAAACATGTTACTCATGTAAGATAAATATCTTTAACCAGCAGTAAATCCAAGCAATCTTAATAGCACAGATGTTGGTCATTGCACAAAAACTGTAGGCAAATATTCAAAAGAGACTCATAATCACCATCTTGTAATGACTACATAAAACCTGGAAGCGAGGATATGTGGAAGAAAAAGGAGACAACTGGAAGTAATGACAATAATCTATGAGAAAAAAGCAAACTGAGAAAGGCTGCAAATGTGGGCTGTTCTTCACAGAAAGGATATAGATAAAGTGGATAAATAATGATATTGTGAAAGGGACACGGGGTGGGAAAGAGAGAACTGTATCTAAATTACCTAGGGCTAATGATTCATTGTAAATTTTCACAGTCTGAAATATTTGAGATATTCAGTCTGAAATATTCAGTTAGGCTTTGCTATCCTTACTGAAATGCAGTGTATACAAATACAGAAAAAGCGTGATGTTTCTCAATGACCTTTATACTGCTGGTTCTACAGCGTTTTCTTTGTTTGAGACCCAGTCTATTTTGGAGTAGTTTGCCTCAGCTTTTAGTCCTTTGCAGACCTGTACGAAAGAGTCAGATCCTGTCTAGAGAGGGAAATCAATAAAGTGCTTAGAACAATGACAATGTCTAGAATATGTTTATAATGAGCATGACAGTACAACTTCTTTTAGCTTATGCTCTTCTTGATCAACATGTGGCTAAAAGGTTCTGAATTATACTATCTGCTTCTTGAAAATGAAGAGACTGACTCTAAGGTTTGTGTCAAAAGGTAACACTGCAAAAGAAAGCTCAGTTCTTTGTACAACTTTTTCAAACCTATTTTCGTAGGAACTCTAGCTGAAAACTTGATGAAATGTCAAGTCTTCACAGGTTTGCCCTTAATGAGCAAAGCTTCAATTACTCTTCAAAGCATTCTACTTCTTTGAGGCTTTTCTTTTTTTGTTTGTTTTTACTTGAAACTCTGTCTCCAGCCGTTAAAATGTTTCTGAGACCTGGGAAGTATTATGGATTTTTCTTTGCCAAAAAAAAAAAAAAAAAAAAAAAAAAAAAAAAGAAAAAAGAAGAGACTAACTTAAGGCATGGTGTGAAACCTAGATGGCTGCATTTTTTGTTTTCAACCTCTAATTCTTTTATATCTTAAATCTAGGTGACTTTTGCTAATGTGTTTGCACTACAAATATTGAAAAATTTTAGATCCTACCTTTGTTCCAGTGTCATAGTTTCACATCACAAATAGCAGCAATGAAGCTGAGGGAGAGGAGAAGAGAGCAATTCACTGATTGTGTAGATTTAAATGTCTTGTTTATATTTTCTCTCAAACAAGCAAATTTCCTGAAGACAATAATTAGGCAAATACAAATTATTCTTTTATTCAACACAATGCAGCATTATTTTTACCTCCTTACTCTGCCACAGCATAACCTTTAGCTCCAGAAGTTCATACAGCCGTTTAGAAGTTTGGGATTTTTTTCAATTTCAAATTTTAATATATCTGTATTATATATACAAGGGAAAAAAATCAAGCAGATATTCAGTAAGGTTTAGAATTTAGAAACAATTGCAACAACTTTTCTTTCCACATTAACTATATCTGTTCTTAATTAAGGAGCTGTAAATGGCTTCTCAAAGTATTTCAAACTATCATCCAGCATCCAGAGAAATGCACAGAAACACTGACATTTGATCCTGCAGTGTTACAACGACTGCAAATTTCAAGTGTTAAAAGGGATCTGAATTAAAGTCAAATCAGTTTTCTATGCTAGAGGACTGGAAAATATGATCTGGTAAACATGTTTTTCACAAAAGCTATGTCGTGTGTAAGTGAAGAAAAGCAAAGGAAGTCACAACACAGCACTAACTCTGTAAAGATTGGTCAAGATTTAGTTGTATAACACAGAGTATGTAACTCCCACCAGTGAAAAGAGCAAAGGATTCAAAAGAGATGTAATTCCAAGCATCTTTTCCATCTGTGTTAACTGGTTTCATATTTTATTACTGGTCAAGTATCTCAATACCACTGTATTCACAGGATCAAATGCACCATTTATTTACTGGCATATGTGATTATATAAGCTATATTTGTAATATACCAGATAAATTAGGTTGAGTGAAAGAACTACGCTTTTCCTCTAGATAAGGAATATATAAATAGTCCATCCTCTTAGTGGTTGCACTGTGACGTGAAGTTTGCAAAGTCTTTTTGCTCTAACTGGATTTACAGACTTAGAGAAAAGCAAAACAATTAGAAAATTACACTCAAAATTATTGCAGCTTTAGAAGATGATAGGTGTAAAGACATGGAGTTTTTTATGGGTTTTACAGGGAGAGTATGGCAATTTATATAATTCTTCCTTTCTGCACACACTCTATAAAAATATTAATTTATGCATTCCAGAAAGATGTTGAAAGAACAAAACAAGGGGACTGTCATTGTCCACAGCATGGACAATTCTAAGTTTAGCTCTAAATGTAACAAGCCATTGCCCAGTACAACTTCTCTACTTACACAGCTCAACAAACTCATTTAGAGACCACTTCCACCACTAAGTACATTCAAACATGTCAACTGAGAGAATTTAAATGACAAAACATGCCACTTACGATGTTGACTTTGATTTAAAAATTCATTAAGAATTTTTTAAATGGTTGCCCTTTCTTAAAATAGAAGAAAAGAAAAAAGAAAACCTTCCAGTTGTTTCTTGATAAATTAGAATATTGATTTGCTCTTTGTAAAATTTGTTATAAACATATGAAAGGCACTTTTAATCATTCTTATCTAGATTTATATGTCTGAAATTTACAGTAGTTCTATCAATGTTACATTGTTCAAGTTGTTTTCAGATTAGCATTTATTTCCCTTAGCAATCCTTACAAATGAAGAAACTTTCAATTTTTAAACTTCAGAATCTTTTGTCTTACTTTTATGTCCTCTCATCGAACTATTACTATAGAGAAGACAAGTCTCACTCTTAAAATACAGTAGACTAGACATGAAATTCAGGCACAGTTCAGTCATTTATCATTTCAATAGTTAGCTTACATTGTCAATTAGTCTAATGCAAACAAGGTGGTTGTAAATTTATTGTCAGTATTATATATGCAAGGCTTTTTGAGTTAAGAGACATTAACAGAATAGCTCAAAAAAGGCTACCCTTCTATAAGTTTTGGTTGAAGTAGATCAAAGGTAATGATGTTTTTGGGAAGTGTGGAGGCAAGAAGACCTGTCTTCTTTTGTATCTTCCAAAACTCCTGTCAGGCAAAATCCTTGACTTCAGCTGCAACTATGAAAACTTTGTTGTAAACAAATATTTGCTGGCACAAAGGTTCTTTGTTTACTTATCAAAAATAATAAGTAGATACAAGTGAGTATATTCAAAGACCTTTTTCCATGAAAATGTCAGTCAAACAATGGGACCAGCTGCCCAGAGATGTTGTGCATTTCCCTTTATTAGTGGTTACCCGACTAGATAAAGCCAAGGGTAACCTTGAAGCTGAGTCAGGGAAGATTTATGCTAGGTATGAAGTAAAGGTTTTTCACCCTAAGAGTGATTAAACTCTGAAACAGGCTCCCCGGGAAGTGACCATAGCACAAAGCCTGACAAAGTTCAAGAAGTTTATGAACAATGCTCTCAGGCACCTAGCATGATTCTTGGGGTGTCCTGTGCATGGCCAGGAGTTGGATTCTACGATCCTGATGGGTCCTTTCCAACCCAGCATAATCTATGATTCTGTAATAGCTGACTTTGCTTTGTGCAGAGGCATGGAATAGAGACCTCGTGAGGTTCACTTAGGGCTAGAATTATCCTTGTTCTTTGATTCTTTAAAATTCATCTACAACCTCCAGTGCAACTGCATCTTTTTCATATGAGAGAACATAGCTATGCCTGATTCTTGCATACTAAACCCATTTGTCAATATCTGTCCATTTTTTCCTTCAAATATCTTGAAGCATAATATTGTGGATTTGCTTTCTGAGTGTTACATCAAATTCTCTCTCTTATTCCTGAGCTTAAAGCCATTGAATTTTATTGCAATGTATTAAATTGCCTTGTAAAACATTGAAAGCCAATAAAGCTCATAAAATTGCCACATTCTGAGCAACTTATCACATTAATAATGATCAATAGGTGACATTGCCTAAACAGTTTATTGAGACACCGAAAAAGAACAGAGAGAAAGGGGGGTTTTAGAAGGTTTAGAGTCTGGGGTTTGGGTTCTTTTGTTTGATTGTTTTGGTTGGAGTTTTTTTGGTAGTGTTTGTTGGTTTTTTGTTGGGGCGTTATTTATCTTATTTTATTAAAGCTCAATAAACACATATACAGCATTCAACTTCTGTAATTAAAGAAGTTGCGAGGTAATTGCAAAGGCAAAGCCCTAGGAATAATTCATCATATTTATGTCTGCTTTGTTTATTAAATTCCCAGAAAATCATCTGTAAAAGTGAAACTTCACTGATTGCAGGTTTTAATTTTTCGGTGACTGTTCAAATAATTAAAACCAGCTGTAAATGTAAATTAAACATTAGGTTAACATTAATATAAATTTCTCAGTCATATTTTAAGTTAATTGATATTCAGCTAATAATGAGTCATAGCAGCTTTGGTGCCAGTTATTGTAAGGAATTAGCACACTGGCTTACTCCTACAAAAGAGGTAATTTTTTATGACTTCTGTTGAGTATAAGCAAAGTCAGTTTTTAATATCTTCATTAATTATCTGGAAAAAAACCATAAGCAGAATATTAATTAAACGTATGTACATGCTCAAGCCTATTGATAATATTTAGAAGGAAATAAGGGAAATAAAAAAGGGACACAACATTAAAAGATACTGTTTTATATAAAATTATTTCTAATGCTAAATTTATTTTTTTTTAAATAATATGGAGTATTAGTCAAAATTCAACAGTTGTTGTAGAAGTGCAAACAGACTGGGACATAAAAAAGACCTGTCTTTATAAGATAGTTCAGGGAGGAAGGAACTTCAGGGTATCTCTAGTCCAGCTCCCTGGGCAAATTAGGGCTAATTTTCAGATCAAACCAAGAGCTGCATCCAGTCAAACTTGCTAACCAACAAGGGTAGAGACTGTACAGCCTCTCTAGAAAATCTGTTCCCATGTTTGTCTCTCCTCATGATAAAAATAATTTACCTTGATTCCCGACTGAAACCCTTATTTTCATAGTTACTTGCATAGTCTTTTATTGTTAACCTCTCTACTCCAGAGTTTCAAGTCTCTTGTCAAATAGCTTTGGTAGAGTTCATCAACTGTAAAGTTAAGAAATGAGGAAGGAATGTTTTTCTTGTATTAATTAATATATACATAAAGATCCAAAGTACAATTTGCAATAAGGACTAAAAAGTGAAGTGAGAACAGAAAGATAGGAGAGGAAGCCAAAATGTTTAAAGCTTTCCAATTAAAATAATTGCTTTCAACGTAGTTCCCAAAATAAAAGATTTTTGGGGGTGTGGGCAGACCACTTTGAAAAAGTTAAGGAAGACCTAAGAAGATAAGAAAGGACCTCCCTTGCCCAGGTGTGAATAATAGCATTTCTTTTGCTTCTGACAGTTCTTAGGGCTCTGTGAAGTTCTGATTCTCCTATAGATGTACCTTCTTACAACAGAGGTAAGAAGAATGAGACACTTCAAGATCCCTTCTACACACATCTCCCCGTACACTTATGGAAGGAGCTACAAAGGAGACTTGGGTTTACTATTTTGCTTTTACGGGATCTGGAAGAGCAGTTTCAAACACATCTGTGCCCTGCCTACACAGATATGCTAAAAACCTGCAGCATGTACAAAAAAATCTAGGATTCATCTTCCAGTCAAGCTAAAATGTGCTTAATTTTTTCAAATGAGAAAGTGTACCTGGGCCAAGAAGGAAAAAGCTTTCTATAGAGTTAATATCTGTCTGAAAGCTCACAGTGAAATTATGTAATATCCTGGGAGCTAGTTTAAAAACATATGTACATGTTGCCCAATATAGAATTGAATATTTTTTTCTTAAAATTTGAATATAAAGTTAATATGAGATAGACAAGTTAGGGAAATATATGTACAAGGAGATAGAATAAAGATAAACTACTGTCATAAGAAATAATTTTCTCTCTTTAGAATTCTACTTTCAACAAATGAGCAATGATCTCTTGTAGTGGTTTTGAGTCTAGGCCTTCCTTGGTGACCAGGTTGTAACCAAGGAACCAAGGACATGTTCCCAGTATTCCATGCGATTTTTACATAAGCAAGAGTATAAATAAGAGGAGAGAGGAAGCTCTCGCTCTTTTTCTTCTGGTGGACTGAAGGCCAAGGTTCTTTGCTGTCGTTTTGCCTGGGTGAAGGAGTGAGGCCTGGTGCACCTACTTGGCCTTGAGAAGCAGAGAGTGCTTGGCAGTTGTTTGGTGCAGTTCACTGCTATCTTAAGGAAAGTATTTGCTTCTTATCCCTTTTCCCCTGTTTCCCTTTCCCTTTCTTTTCCCCTTTTGAGGGGTTCCCTAAGGGTGATATCTTGTATATAATTCTATTTATATATATAAATGTGTGTTACTTGGAATTCGGTTTGGGTTCTTTTGATTTTTGCGTGGTCTTTCTGGTCTGTTCGAGAGAGGGAGAGGGAAGGTTTTGTCCCTGTGGTCCAGGCACTTGGCTAGGAGCCAAGTCCAGCGTGGGACATCTGTTTATTCAGTACTATCAGTCATTTGTTCCAATATGAAATGATTCCTGAAAACATGTTTATAGTTAGCAGTGCTTTAGTAGCACAGGATTTTTGGAATATCTGATTTTTCAGCTCAGTGAAGAAAAGTATGCATTCAGATGAAACAGGAAGGGTTAATCGAAACACTTTTACTGTAAACCCACAAGAGCCCCCCTTACCCCCTGTATTTCGTTTACTGTAAGCTGTACTTTTACAAGAAGGCTATGTTCTGTATTAAGAGCATTAGACCTTAAAGGAACCACAACAAACACTAGACAAAGAACTCAACACACATAAATCTCATCCAGAGGAGCCAAGGTAGACATTTGAATAGGTAAAGTAAGCCTAGAGCTAAAGGTCTCTTCAAACCTGGACGATCAGGACACGAGAACAATGGATAGAACAAAAGGTCACGGATGTCACCTGAGGAAGATGAGTAAAATGCAGACCCCAGTATGAAGGCAGGCAGGAACTCCCACCATAATATTCCACCCCGACTCCACCTGCTATGAATATTGTAATCTAATGATGCAATAATATGAATATGCATGTGATTATGTTGTAATCATGATTAGAAACTGTATAAATTGCTTGTTTTTACTGAACCGCTTCAGAGCTTTTTGTCCAGCCTGAGCTGGAAGCTACCCCGACGTTGCAAATGAATACCTGCTGTTTATGGGCTCAAAATTCTGCCTTTAAGCAGTTTTTTTTTTTTATCTGCCTTTTTTTGGGCATCACAGAGAGATTTTTTGATAGACATCTTCTAGATCACTTTGGATAAAGAAAATTCATTTTACTTTAAATAAAACCAAAGTTCTGTATTTAGAAGAGAATTCAAATCCATCTTGTTATCATCCATAACAAGCAAATGAATGGTCTTTCTTAATTCCCTTAACTTACTTGAAACCGTAGACATCTCAGTTGAAATTCCTTTATTTTTTTGCTTTCTTGTTTTTTTAACAGATTTATTCAAAAGAAGTTTATTAGTCATTCAATATCATAAATACACAGGTAACTTGCAAGGCTTGTAAAGCTTGAATTGAAAGGCCATTCATTGAGGTTGTTACAAATAATTTACTGTGACTGAGTCAGAGGGACCTCTGTACTCATTGGAAAGGAAGAATAGCAAAGTCAAAAGTGTCACCTACTGTCTTTCTTTCTACCTCTTTTTTTTTTGTAGTCACAGGAGGTGGATGATGGCTCTGAGAGACATTGTCTTCTGACAGGAGGTAGACTTCGATCAAGAGTTTCTCAGCCCCTGCTCTTGCCAACAATAGTAATTGCTACTTCACTTCTGCCTTCTGTGGTGTCTGAGCAGAGAGCAGTGAATCTAATTTGCTTCAAGCATGTACTACCTCATGTTATGCAGAGGAGTATAACATTTCTTAGAACTCTCTGGCATGCTTGTGAGCACTAGATTGTGGACAATAAGTTAGTAAAGTCTTCATGCTCCTTAGCTCACTTAGCTGACAAAGCACTTGTTTAGCTCATTAAAGGTAGGCTACTTGGCAACCACATCTACCAGCTTTTACAATGAAGCAGAGAAGAAAATACTTTGAACTGTCTCTCATCACTGGCATAAACAGCTGAAAGTTCAGGGTTCATGCATAAAAGACTAGCTCCAGTGAAAGAAATCACTTGTGTACAGTCAGCAGTGCACTCTAACTCCCTCCAAAACAGAACAGCAGGATAAGAAATGACCATTCAACCAGGATTATTTATGTACAAGTATCACATATTTTATTCTCCTTTGGCAGAAATTTTTCGCTAATTCAGCCCAAGTTAAATAAGTGTCAAAGCAACTTCAGAACTCTCTTTTTTCAGTATGTACTGTATTCATTCCCCCCCTTTAAAATATTTTTAATTTATATTAAAAAAATAATGATCTCAGAACCATATAATTGAACCATACTGATAGGTATGTCAACTGTGATGTTGTTCCTTCTCTACATGTGAAAAAACGAATTCTGGTACAATATTACTAACAGAAGTATATCTACTTTCAGTGGTTCCTTTGGACTATGTATGTGCCTGAGTAGACTGCAAAATGCCAGTAGAAGTTTTGTGGACCCTAAGTAAAAGTCAGTGAAAGTGGTGCAAATTTTAGCCTAGAAGGTCGTGCAAGCTGTTACACACACAAGATAAATGAAAAATAAATAAAGGAAGTGATTTACTCTTTTCTGATTTATTAGTGGATTACAAATAATGCAAGGCATTCAGATTTGACCACTAGAAGGTGAACACTGGTAAAATGGAAGGAAATGATTATCAAGCTGAAGGAAAGGTGGTCACTTTAAGGGATATACTGAATATGTGAATAGTCAGGCATAAAGATTACAGAGGGCAGAAACAAGTATCTAAAATGTATTATTATTTTAAAAGAGATTATTTGTAAAGTACTTTTGAGAAGTAATACTGCTATAAAGACGAATATAAGGAAGTTCAATACAATATGAATAGTTTTCTGCAACTTAAGCCAGTTAAAACTGCTTTGGCCTAAGGTTAGATTGGATATGGTTTTTCCAACTTTCTGTTTCAAATGCCTGATGTATGTGCTAATCAGTTTTGCCTAAATGAGGGTGTAATGACAGTAACTATAGATATCATATATTGACCAATCCATTCAAACTACCTTGTTTTCTGAAATTTCCCTGAGAAAATTAAATAACTATGAAAAGAATAGCAGAATAGCATCACTTCCATCAATGCCTTTCTGATCCTCCAAAGTATTGGAGTTGGGTTATCCCAATGTCATTTCAATTCTTCTTTCTTTGTAAGAGAACTATCCCAAACAATTTGCCTAGAAAGTGGAATCTTCTTATTGCATTAAATTGTCTTTCCACGTTATGTTACTGTCAAAAACTGATGATATATATAAGCCATCAAACATGGCAAATTTGTTTTCATTAGGAAGCTTTTCAATTGTGTCTGTGTGTTGTTTCATAATCTTCTTATATATAACCTCTAGGAATTGCAGGGAGATGAGAGGCACACAGATTGCCTGCTTGCTTTTTATTTCTTCTCCTGAGATTTCACTACTGCTTCCAGCAAGCTTAACATAATCTTTGCACAAACAAATCTTCTGTTTTGTCTTACTAAGCCTTATCTATCGAGCCCATTTCAAGAGTGTAGATACGAACAATATAACGATGTGCATTTTAAGACGTTATAAGCAGGACAAGAATACTAATGAGTCTTACAGAAGCGTATAGAAAACCAGTGCCATATTGATATTTCATATTCCAATTACCAGATGGTTTATTGATTTTTGCTAAACTCATGCACAGAATTTTAACCATGTATTTTAACCATTACATTAAAACCCCAAATATGAATAAGCTAGTTTTTATGTTCAGAATTAGGAGGAAATAAGCAAGTAGAAAGTTAAGTGACTTAAGAAAATGCATCACGGATATTTTAACATTTTCAGTGTTATTGTTTTAATACTATACTAATGTGTATCTGTGATCAGATAAATAATTTATATGGTGATCCGAATAATAGTTGTATTTTATGAATGAAAAAAGGGCTGAAACACTTAAGAAAAAATCTAAATTGCTAAATACTAAAATAATAAATGCAGCTTTTCTTTAAAATGGTTAGGGGTTTTTGTGAAAAAATTGGAGAAAAAAATATATCAATATGAAAGTTATTAATATATCCAGTTTTGAAACTCACTGAATTTGTATTCATTTAAATCAAGATATCTTTCTTATCTTATATTTTTTATATTTTTTTTTAGCAGATAATCTTAAGAAAACATGCCCCTGGGGGTGTTAAAGCAAATTTACCCTTTACTTTATGATGGAGATCCTCAACAGTACTTCAAATATTTTAAGAGCCAGCATACTGTATTTCAGAAACTTTAGAAAATCATTTATGTTCATATTTATGTCTGTCTTTCTTTTTTTTTTTTTTTCCCCAAAAGGACCTTGTATATATTCTAGCTCCCTTTACTCAACTTTTGGCAGGTTCTGCTTTAAAAGTATGCTACAAATAAGCACATGTATATTCATAAGGAATAAACTGAATTTGGGCTAGGGAAAATATTTTTATTGCATTTATATTTCTTTGTAAGTTTGGGGGATTTTACTGTTCACAAAAATGAGAGATTTACAGCACAAGCTGGTTCAAGGCACAGTGCTGACAGGTGCTGTGCATTAACATCTCTATACACCTCTGCAAAAGGCACTCCACTGCTGACTTACAACACCTCTGCTGCTCTAATACAGGCTGTGTACATTTTCCCTGTGCCAAGGCTGTCAGATCTGTGTTGAGTTGTGTGGTAGGTTTTGAACTAGTGAGCCTTACACTGAGGACTATAATAAGATCACCAAGATAAACTCACGCGTTCTGTAGCCTGGAAGCAAAAGTAACCCAAACCAAACATTAGCCCTTTTGCTGTTTCAGTGACCCTAACATTTACACTCATCTAGAAAATAAAGATGTGACTACTGTACTTTCACGTCTTCCTGAGTGTCAGTCAAACCCCTTCTGAATTAATCCTCTAAAGTTGCAGTAAATGATGTAGGACTTGGAAGCTTTTCTACTTTCTGTAATAAAATGGATGTATACATGGGAAATCTAGGATTTCATGGAGACTTCATTCTCTATTTCGTTATGCCTACTGACTGTTGAACTACAGTGAGATATCCTTGCTTCTCAAGGGTGATATAAATGCCATGAAAAGCCTTTGACAATAAATTCATCTGGAGTTGAACATGTGGGGCAAGAGGAACTGAGAGAGTTTGGCAATTCCAGGCTCATGAAAGCCTTTGACACTGAAACTTAGTTATAATCTTTATTTCCAAGTATCTGCATGTGTCAAAGACAAGTTTCACAGTAGGTTAATAGACAATCTATTTCCCTGTTCTGTTGTCTCACTTCAGCTTATGTTGAAAACATTTGAGGAAAATTTAACTTTTCTTTTCTTTTGTAGTTCTTGTTTGACAATCTGATTTCTGACCCTACTTGATACCTGAGCCACATAAACTAAAATGGCAGCCAGTATTTGACTATTGCAGATGAGAGGTTTCATTTAATTAGGGCAGTACAACTTTTTCAGAATTTATAAACCATTCATATGCAGATTAGAAAATTCCTTCGACTCAAAACTTCGTACAATTTACCTAATGTCCTTGCTGTATACATAATTTCAGTGATACACACTGAGAAGACCCCAGGATAGGATCTGTGACTGTTTTCCAGATCTGCAGCCTTTTGATTTCTAGAGGAAAAAAATGGAAAAGAGGTATGTATCCATACAATGAACTCAGCATAAAGGAATTCTAGCCTCCCCTTCCAGTGTTAAATATGCAGATTTCAACTTTGTGTATGAGTTGATTTTCTCACAATATTTCTTTATTTTCTTTGTATTTGTCTGCTCATCAAGGCACTATTTGATAACCTGTTTTGAGAATGAGGTTACATTTCCTGATTCCTCTTAATTTAGAAGAGCCTAAAGTAGCCAATCACAGAGCTCTGACTCAAATTATCTTCAAATTATGCAGAACAGTTTATTTCTAGACATAAAGATAAAGCTTTCTCTGACACCTTAAATTGCACCCAGTAGTATTCTCTCAAAAGCCCTTAAATTTTCAATTGGTTCACCAGAAAAGTTTTGTTCATTTTACTCTGCTGTATCATAACTCTTTTGTTCCTTTAAGATTCAGCTTTACAGTAGGAAAGAGGGGAGGGAGAAATCCATTAATTCCAGATTATTGGGAGAGAATATCTTTTCACTCACATTTGTTGGATAGCAAACAGTCTATCTCATTCACAGCTAAAAAAATTCTTCTCTTTAGGGCTCTGTTCAGAGAGTTTCCTGACACCAACTTGAGATTTGACATTTTGCTGGAACTCCAAGCTGCACACCAAGGCTGTCTGTTTGAGAGTTCCTGGCACTTCACCATATGGATCAGTTCCTGTGCAATCTAACAGCATGGTGCAATCTTTTAAGAAGTATTTCTGGTAGAGAAAAGGATTGATTTACAGCAATAAATGCATTTTCCCCACTTCTTCTCTCCTGTAGGGTCTGAGCAAAGGCACTAAGAAGAGTGTCATGGATATTAAGAATGTCTTAATATGGATGAACTAGAGTGTCCTTAATGCCTTTTTTTTTCATCTGTATGGTAATGACTGCACATTTTAATGTAAATTGCCTTTATAAATCATAATACATACTTTAGAATCGTAAAATAAGATTGTTAAAAATAAATATATAACTTTTCATTGGTAAGTAGAAAAAAATAAAATATATAATGACATAAGAAATTTTGGATGCACAGGTTTATTGAAAAGCATTTGTTCGAGTTCATGAATTTCAAAAACACAGAAGATATCCTCCTACTTTTAAGAAAATGGGTGAACTGTACATTCTCAGTTGTTGTTCTATCTGAGAGCTCCAGAATTTGCTGGATCCAATTAAATTCCAGAAAACAGATTTAGTTGATTGTAAGGCAACTCTTGACACTATGTAAACTATGAAAAACTTTTCAGGATAACACACACTTCAACTAATTCTCTTTTAAAAAAATCTTATTAAGTATTACACTTGTATACATATATTGAAAGATTGAAGTTTGAAAATGAGAGGGTTTTTTTGTAGTAGCATAGCCTGTAATATCAATACCTTAAGTTCTTCAAGTTATTTGAAAGTATCTACAGAGTTGAAAAAAATTAATTTGTTATGGTGCAAATAAAATTGTCCTTTAAACCTTTCTCAGTATTAAATGAGAAACACAATTCTACCTCATCTATTATGCCTTTTTCTTTAATTGCTACCAGTTAGATGTAACTCATTTCTTATAATTTCTGCCATGGATGAATTTGCTCTTACTCTTGGGATTGAGACTAGCTTGTTCTACATAAAGGAAAAACTGGCAGGTTTGCAAATGTTCCAATTACAGAAGACTTAAGTCACACTGATTTCAAATGTTATAACAGCTCAGAAAGAGGTAGAACTGCAAGAACAGAAGCACTAGCATAATGCAGACGATGTTGATGCCAGTGCTACTTAAAAGGACAAACTCCTATTAGGAAAAAATAGTTAAGTTCTTGACGCAAACTGGTAAATCAGTTCTTTGAAAAAATATCTAAATAGGATTGTCCTGCATAGCTGTATTTCAGTAAATGTACTGATTGCATAATTTTTAAATTCACAGGAGAAATTGAAAAAGTGGCATAAACCCCTCTCATAAATATATGCTTTTTTTCCTATGGATTATACAAAATAATAAAAATTTGTATTTTCCTTTTTTATTATGTGCAAGACGATTCTGTTTTATTAATTATATAGTTTAGTTTCTGTAAGGAGTCTGAAGGAAGTACTGTGCATTCTTTAGACACACTCCAAATAGCAATCATGTTAGCATTAATTTATCCATTTAAAATCCAGATATTTCTCATCTTAAGCTCTTCCCAACACACTATCTAGGATAGACAACTTATTTTAGTGATCCAAGCAGCACATTATTGGATGTCTAACCTGAGACACTGTGGTTATATATGTAAGACCCTGTTAAACAGTTCTTATTTGCTGGTATGTGAACATATACACTGTAAAAAGAGAATTTAATTTACTAGCATGGACATAAACAAACTCTTCAAACAAACTGACTCTTCCGCAAAGCTATTCTTGCATTATTCTGTTTCTAAGATATTTTGTGTTTGAGAAAAGCCCTCAGATTGATGACCCTGTGAACCTTTTCGTTTTACAAGGATCTGTGCTGGGGGTGGGAGTAGATGTACTACAGAAGCCCCTTCCAACCCTAACTATTCTGTGACTCTGATTCTGTGGTTCTGTGGAAATCCTGTAGTCCTCAGAGCTGCCAAGAGCGTCTTCAAACATTTAAATGGTGATCTCTTCAAAGAGAGTTCTGGCAAGATTCAGCCATGGGTTCAGCTAAAGGACTAGCTATCTATAAGGTAAAGGTCTAAAAGTAAGATGGATATCTAAGCTTCTATTACACTCAATAAAGATTTAGTAGATATCATTGGTGGGGCCTACAAAACAATTTTTTGCTCTCCTTAAACTAGATAATTAGTGGAAGTACTGGTTTTGAATACACAGGACTGGAGTGCCATTTGAACTACTCCAAGTTGTCCATTTGCTATGACAAAAGATAAACAGGAGATCATTGCTTTGTGAATTGACAGCTAGAGGCCAAACTTAGATGACCCAGTGCTCAGAACACTGAATCCCTTTACTGAGAAATTCAGATTTGTGAAAATAGGCATTAAGTGCTATTTGTATTACCATAATCACCTTGATCTCCTACCAGAGCAAGTTTCAGATGTCTCTTGCGTTTGATATCTGTAATCCTTTTATACATGACCTTGGTTTCTTAGGGAAACTAGATTTCCATCTGTAGGCAAGTAATTGCATTAGTTGTGTTATCTCTAGATTCCTTTAAATGCATACTTAAAAGTCTACAGCCTGTGAATGGAGTGAAAGTATTTAGAAAATATTCAGACACATTGATATGAAAATGTAGGTGTCTCAATGTGCCTGCATCTGGAGCAGAGTGCTCCTATCTTCCACCCATCTCTCACACAAATACCCTCCTATGGATGGCCTTGGAAAGACGTTTATCTGATGATGTTTCAACGACTTCAGTAAGCCATGTGTGCTGTAGAGCACACATTTGTTACATAGACATCTTAAGAGAAAAATGGGATCCATTCATACGTTTTTAGGAGTGCAAAAGTAATTAGGTGCCTTTCATTGAACCATCATTTTCATTTGTAGCAATCCAAGAAATCTTGACGCTTCACAAACAATAAAATTTCAAGGCTTAATCTTGTAGGGATAGAATTTGAACTCTGGATAAGACATAGGTTTTTCCATTTAAAAAAAAATTAATATTTTCTCAGTAGGCTCTTTCTGTGACTCATGCTACAGCTCTCGCAACTTTTGTGGTAATATATGTATGAATCAAGAAATAAAATAATCCAAAACGTCAACAAAAAAAAAATCTTAACTTTAGAGTTATTTAATTTTCTTGAAGAAGCCTTCTCATTTAAAAATGTAAATGAGTGTTACTTTCATTATTCATTATTCCTAAAACAACAATAGTTAACAATCATTAAAGACATAGGCCTAGACATGAAATGCTCTTGGTGTTTTAACAAATATGTGCAATATGAAGAATATACACTGTTGAATTCACAATGTTTTCCACCAACACTCTGGGAAAATAACTAAAAAAATAAAAATGAAAAAAAGCAAAAGAAAAAAAGAAGAATCTCCTGTTAGTTTTTTTCTTGTCTACTAGTTATTACTTTACAGAAATATGATTATCAAATGAAACAGCATTCACTGGTGAAATAAACAAGAGCATTCACAACTTGTTGTGAATTGCATATTACACTCATACATAGTTTAAACTTTTTCAGCCTGCTGTGATGACTTCAAATAGAGTCCTAATCTGTGGTTCATGGGAATTATGAATATTTTATGCAGGTAAAAAGCAAGATAACAAATATTTAGACAAGTACTAATTTTTTTAAAATTTTTTTGTTTGTTTTACTGTTTTCTTTATTTCAACAGGATCATAGAATTGTGGGGTTTTTTTAAGCTTCCCACTCTCCTTTTATAGTTGCCACCTTGGTCCATTTGTGGTTTTGAAGGAATTTTTGTACCAGGAGAATGTTCAAAATGCTGCCTTAAATTCATTGATTATCACAACTACTCTGAGGCTACTGAAAAAAAAGTTTCAAAATTAAAACAAACAAACAAACAACAACCCCCCCAACCAAAACCAAAACAAACAAACAAACAAACCCCCAAAAAACCAAAACAACCAAAACCATAACGATGCTTTACTTCATAGCCATCCAGAATGACTTGGCTCCAAAACTACCTTTCACTTACTTTTCATATAATGAGGCATATAGCAATTTCTATCTGAATTTCAGGCTGTTGCAGGTGCATCACAGACACATCTAGCTTCATTCAGAGGTTCTAAGCTGGTTTCTGTATGAAAGCAGACAGAAAAGACTGTCTATGTTCAGATGAGAACAGGATTATCCATTAGGGGTTAGGAATACTCTACCTTCATGAAGATCTTACAATCATGTTTGCTTACTGTAATTAATTAAATAAATGAACTTAGAGAGAGGTGTCTTTCTGCTTCTTGTGAGGTGATTCTGTAAAGTTTATTGCATAGACTTGAAAAAATGGCACCCAATAGTTCCTCAATAGTGAATAAAGTAAACAGAAACTCAGCTGTGCAGGAAACTTCAAAAACAGGCATATTTCCCTTAATTTATGCAGAATACAAGATATCTTTTTAAGAGTTTTAAAACTGTGTCAGTTTTACTAAGTGTTGTGAATTACTTTCTTCTTCTTTAAATTATTTATTTTTGGTTTTGTTTGGTTAGGGGTTTTGGCTGGGCTTTGTGTTTGGTTGGATTTTTGGTTTTGGTTTTGGTTTAGCTTGGTTGGTTGGTTGGATTGGTTTGGGTTTTTATTATTTGGTTGGTTTTTATTCCCCCCCCCCCTTTCCCCCATGATTTCAACAATGTGCTTAACTATAATCTGGAATGTAAAATAGCAGTATGTGGCAAAATTTCATTGTGGTCTTAATTAAAATTTTCTAAACCATGGATAAAGCTTCCCCACTCCTGTAACCTCTTATTTGTGTTAATTAACTTTTTAATGCCTACCTGTGTTTGTCTCCCGCCAAAGATTAGATATGTAAACAATTCTTTAAATTTTATTTAAAGCCGCACAAGGTCTGCATACATCTGAAGACTAATCCACAGTTTTTTAACTGATCCACAGTTCAGTGTGTCAGCTTTTTGTGGCACAAGAAAATCTCCATACATGTTGCAGAACCTTAAAAAGAGGATAGCTAATTCCAACCGATTCCTCCTTTTAATGTTTCCAATTGATACGTGATTTTGTTTCCCTTTGCAGAATAAATGAAGTAGAGGGAAAAGGAAATATCTAATCTGATATCTAAGCCACCCAGGCCAGATAGTGAGTTGCTACCAATAACCATCCTTACAGTGAATTCTGCTGCATTTCTGGTTCAGACCAACATAGGTTTTCATCCTTATGTGCTTCTGTAAACTATCTATGTTTCTGCATGGTGCAGTGTAAAGCCACAGAGATTTTGCCATGCAGCCTGTAAATGGAAATGTCTCTTATGATTAAAAACATCCTTCTCAGAAGCATTTGGAAGCACTTGGCAATTAAACCCATGAAAATGCAATATATGTAAAAAAACCCCAAATAACTAAGAACCTTGATTATAAATATCAAATACTAACTCCTTAGATCCTTCCAATTAATTAACATAGCTAATAAGCACAGAGCATAACCAAATGGACAGGCAAGGTAGGTCCTTTTCTTTCTCAATGTGGAGGCCCATGTAGTGAAGAGAGACTTATGACCTACAGCTTTAAGTCTTCAATTCCCTTTTTTTCTCTGCTCCCCTGCCACAAAACTGGCATCATATCCATTTCTAGCACCCCACCACAGTTTATCTGTTGTTGTTCAAAATCACAGTGACTGTTACTGAGGAGTTTTAGAGGAACCATAGGTGCATTGTCCTAAGAAAATGAGTGGTTTCATTGACACAGCAAGAAAGTAAGAGATAGAGATCAAGTCATGATAGCTCTGATAAATCTGTCCTGTACAAGAATAACCTGTTGTAAGAGTACAACAAAACACAACTTATTTTTTATGCTTACTAGCTCTTTCGATTAATAGGTGAATATCTAAATTTTGCAGTGCCAGTAGAGCACTATCCACCATTTTTTCAGTTGCTTGGGAACACAAATACCATAACCACAAGCATTGCCCCTCCTCCTCTACCTTCTCCTGAGTTTCCACTGCAGAAATGCATTGGATCTTACATGTCAAGGAATATCCTTTTGGTCAGTTAGGGTCAGCTGTCTAGGTTGTGTCCCCTCCAAAAGTCTCAGCCCCTGCCTACTTACTTTTGGGCAGAAGGGGAATAAAAATAGGTCTTGATGCAAAACTGTTCTTGGTGCAAGAACAGTTCAGCAAAATCTAAAATGTGGACATGTTATCGACACTGATTTAGCCACAAATACAAAGCACAGCACCATATGGATTGCTATGAAGGAAGGCATCTTAATCTCAGTCAATCTCAGTACATTTACAAAATTAGAGTTTTAGCAAATCCACATAATGACAAGTGATGACTATGATTTTTATTCAAAAAAAAAAAAAAAATAAACTATCACAGACGTGCCTGGGAAAGTATATCCTTATAGACTCTTCCACAAATGGAAATTTTAATTGTAACATTGAGAAGAAAAAAACATTTGTTTTACCTACTATAGAAAGAAGATATATTAAATGTTTCCATTTACAATTTAATTTTATCTCATGTATCATATTGCAGAAAACTTCTATGGGGAGATCAAGAAAACTTCCTTGATCTCCAGAGGTAAATATTTTTCAGGAACAAAGTAGACTATATTGAATAATTGCCATGCACTTTTAAATTTTATGGAAATTTCTTAGAATCAGACAAATCAGAAAATTAGGACCAAAAAAAAGGATATATACAGCTTTAAGAAATGTAAAGATTATGTTTTGGTTATAGAAATATTAATTAAATCATATAAAATAATTAAATATATTAAATGCTTCATTACACAAATGACCTTGAATACTGTAGTTAATTAAACTGTATGTTGAGGTAATATATTTTATTGTATATAGAAGAATATACAATAAAATTATGAAAAGGTGTGAAATGGATTGTGTAATAGATAATGTAGTCCAGTATTTGAAACTACAATAATCTCATTGAGATAGGTGAGGTTATTGTGCAGAGCTTAGGATTTATATATATACCAGTGCAAATTTTGAGGGGGATTTTTGTTTTGGTTTTTTTTCAGTGACTTGAATTGTATTACTCAGATAAGCATGTTGGTATATTTTTACAAAAAATTTCAAAGGGAACTATTTGAGTCTACACAATTTTTAAGTAATTTTAATGTCTATAATTAAAAAAAATAAAAAGACTAATTAACAATCCTTATATATTAAATCACCTTTTTTTCTACTTCAGTCTCCCATTTTCTCTCAACACATTACAATCTCACCTACTTTTTTGGTTTGTTTTCTCACTTTTATATTTTTCTTTTCAGTTAGTATTTCATTTCAGAATCCTTAATTTCTGAGAAAGATCTGTTTCATTTATTTTAAATTAAAATAGAAAAATGCAAATATTTAAGAGGTATACAGGAAAGGCAAAAATATTCCTAAATATTACACCCTTTTTTGTTTAGGGTGGCAGATGCATTTATGCAGATAACAAAAATAAAAGAACTAGAAAGGAAAAGTAATAGAAAGGTAAGAAGAAAAGAAGAAACTGAAATAATCATACATCTCGAGCTGCAAATGCATCAAATATACATTTGCTCTTACCTCAGAATAGTATCTGCTCATTTTCATAAGCTCTTTTCGCAATTAAAATATATAATGAAAAGTGTTTACGATCTCTGAATATTATATCTCGTTTATGTGAATAAATTAATAGCTAAACATGCATTTGTGTAAAAGGACAAGTTCTTTCTTTAGTACAGATTTCCTAAACAGTGGTAAATTAGGATAAATGCTTGATCTTTACTGTGGTCTGAGACATCTAACATAGCTAATTAATCAGTATGGCCTTGATAGATGCTCTATTGTATATTGTAAGTAAGAAAGGAAATAGAACTGTAATTCAAATAACAGAAAAAGGTAAAATAAACTTCAACCCAGTTATTGAATGAAGACAATTACCAAGGAGTACTGGGAGAAGTAAAAAAATAGATGTTTTCCAATTATGTTAGGAACACAAGAAAACTCAGAAATAACACAGACTTAAAACAAGAGAGATGGGCCAACATTTTACACAATGATTAGTAAAATGCTAATAAAAGAGCTAGAAATTTTCAGGAAATAATTTATGTATTTGGAAGGAAACAGGAATATAGCACATAAAAATTGCAAAGTATTTTATTTTCCATTAGTAAAGGAATGTAATATTCCAGTGGGATTTTACAGGGAATAAACAGTAAATTATCAGTTCTGTTAACTTGCATGTGGGATCTACAAAAGAGCTGAAGGAGAATATACCTAGCTTGCTAAAATATATTTTTAATGAATGTTGATATACTACAGAAGTTTTGTTAAACTGACATAGAGCTCATGTTGTACAAAATATTCAGGAAGATCAAACAGGATAATTCAGGTAGGGGAAATATTAATGTCTGATTTAACAGAGAATAAATAAAGAATGGTACACCATAGCCTAATGCCAATGTAATTTAAAAAGACTAGTGTAGAATAAATTGTTCTCAATCTAATTTATGTATCAGAAAACCTGATACACGTCTTCTTCTAAGAATATACAATAAGTATTTAAAATTTTCTTGGAAAAAAAGAAGTTGCAGTGTAAAAATTTCTCTGAACTACGGGAACTTTAAAAATGCTGTAGGGTCCAGATAGACTGGTGCCATTCACAGTTTCATAAGTGAGGAGAAAGTTTGTGTAATTTCATTGTTCTTAATTTCTCAATAACACTAAGATTGTTAAGCAAGGACTTAGCAGACATATGAAAGAAATGGAGTCAACTTAAGTGAATAGCAGATTAATTAAGGTTAAAAAGTATTCACTCATCTAGGAAAAAGAATGAAGGGTCATATAGATGAAATGGGGATGATGCCTTTCAGAGAGGAAAAAGAAGAGAAGTAGATAAAATAATACTGTCATCAGCACAACATTATTATATAAAAAGATATCATTGGCAGAGGAAAAACAACAAAGTAGTAAATAAGCTGAGAAAACAAAATTACTCACGCTAAAAAGTTATCATGGAAAGTGTTATCAGTTTCTAAAATGTCAAGGAATATTGTTCATATATATATATTAATATATTGTGAGGGAAAATAACATTTTAGATGACAACAGAACATCATACCTTTGTGGTTTGGAGGAATTAACTTTTTTAGGTGCCATCTATTTTACAATGAGTGAAAGGTCTTAAATCAGTAATTATACAAACTTGTAGGAGAACTGTTTTCTTAAAATATTATGTGTATCGTAAGTTGTAATTTCCATTTAGCAGATACATGAAAAATATGAGTGTTATGTCCTCTTTGTGTGAGAATAAATAAATTAGTAGATACTTATAAACATATATATATTTATATATTGCTGAAAAAAATTCATAAAATACTAGTGATATGGATATTGACTGTTCTTTAGTTATACTGACAATATGAGCTGACTTATGTCAAGCTAAAAATAATACCTACATGGAAAAAGAGATTCATTTCAAGGTACTGGTCTGTATCATCTTACTTTTGTTCAATGACACCTGAAGGAAGCTTTTAAGATGAAGATAAATTAAAATGTATGGCAAGACAAGCAGCTAAATGTTCTTACACTTCTGGTTCCCTGCTAGTCATCAGCCATTGAAAATATTGATTACAAAGGAGAATGATGCATATTGCTAGCAAACCTGACAGCAGCATTTGAACGCATCATTCAGTATTGAATAGCATAGAGCTACTTGTCAAAGCAGAAAATGTCTCATCTATGTTTCTGTCCACAAGGTCTTGCCAATTATTATCCTTTTCATTTATTTTAAGGATAGTGAATATCTTAAAGCTCTGTCAGAAATACTATGGTGATATAAATCACATTTAAGGATGCCAAGTATTTCTGACCACAGCAGCTTTCAGACAGTGTCAAGGATTGATTAAAGAGAATTTTCAGTCTTCATTATGGTATGTTAATTTTTCTTTTGTAAATCAACATAAAGAAAATTACTTAGAAATTGCCTTATTTAACGTCCAATGGGTGCTTAATCTAATTAGTGTTAGGCCCTGTCCTTTTCATAATGAAATGACTTTCGCTTTCAATATAAGCAATAGCTTATTTCTTTGGAAGACTTTCTATTATCAGTTTGTTAATTGTCATTTACTCATGCTATTATTGTATTATCAGGAGATTTAAATAAAACAAACTGCTCTCCACATTGTTTCACTGTCAGGCAAAAAAGAAAATATTCAAGACACAGAATGTGGCACTCAGAGCACTGTAGGACTACTTGACCGTTTATTATCTTAGCATTATTTCAGATACCATTAAATCAGGCTAAGGTTAGCAGGTTAACTGGGCATTGCTATTACTTCAGTTTTCAGTGAACAGAAAAATACCTTCCAACACCTAATGGAGCTCTTTCTTTTCTATTTCCAAAACGTATGAAATCTGTGATAACTTTGACCGTTGACTTATTTACTGCATAAAAAAAGGTGAAACTAACCTCTTAACATCCTGATGGTTTTTCAAAACCTTTTTAACGGAGAGAAGAGGAAAGGGTTTTATTTCCTGCATCACTTTTTTAAAAAAAAATGTTTGTATCAAACATATTCTCATGAAACCCCTAAAGCAGGTAAGTTTTCAATGCCTCCTGTTTTACAAAACAGAGATGAAGGGAGAGAGAAAAATTTTATTTGTTGAAGGTAATTTTTGCTTTTTTGTGATGAAAATTTCTCCACCCAGAAAAAAAAAAAAAAAGAAGAGTGAAAAGTAGATCATTGTATGAGAAACAGAAAATGTGTAAGCCTTACTACAATGCAATATTCAGAAAGTAATTAACAGTGTTAAAGGGAAAAAAAGGAAAGTTAATTAACAATTATTATAAAATATTTTATAATATAAAATAAAAAAAAAAGTCTTAGGAATCTAAAAAGGCTTAAAGTAATGGAGATACTAAATAAAGTAACACTAATTATGCAAGGTACTCACCTCAAGTCAATAGATTTTTGCATTAGACCAGAATACGCAACAACTTCACAAAGTAATAATCAGTCATCAATCTATTGATTAATCACATCAGTACCATAAAAATTATTCCTATCTCCTTTTGGTCATCATGCAAACACAATCTCAGTGCAAAGCATGTGAAAAACAAGAACATCAAAACAATCTAGTATGTAGGTGGCTTATTCCTAATAATATAGACATTTATAATTTTCTGAGACAATGAAGAACCCACCACCTACTTTTTTTTTAGTGAGTTGCACATGATAGGTACCTTGGAGAAATAAATTAGGAATTATAAGTTCAAAATACCTTGTGACAGTAAGCCTGTATTTTCTTTTTTACTTGAAGAAATATTGCAAAATTGACCAGTGGTGTCTCTTCAGAATAAAAGACATACTGAAAGGACAGTGTTATACCTCACAATAGTGTATTCCAGTTCCCAAATACTTTTAAGGTACTGACTACAACCTCTTAAAGAGAAAAGAAGGAAAAAGCTAATGGAAGCCATGAAACAGATCTACCTTATTATGAATGGTTATTATCTTACTTTTATTATGAAGTTTATTCTTTTAATAGTGAAATTGGTGTAATTTCTTTACTGGACTTACCCTATTTGTGTGATCAGGGTGCAAAGAGAATAAGAACTCTTGGTGTAGTTTATTTAGCTTCAGAAAAAAAGTGTTCTGTTCAAAAGTTAAAATTAACTTCTTTTTAATAGTATTGTATGTTGTTTCCCTAAGCTAACAGTGCTATTAACCTTACTTACAGTTCAAAATGAGTCTTTATTAGCTACAAAGTAGACAATGTGCTCCTGAAACTTTAGGAATAAAAGATGTTATTTACATCATGAGAGCTTAACTTGTTATTATTATGAACAGTAAGGAAGGGAGGTGATAAGAGCAGAGTAGGCATGGATAGATTCTTCATATGCTACGTTTTTGTCTTCTGATGTATCATTATCATAAGAAAAATAATAGTATAAATTGTCTGCCAAGATGTATTAATATGTAGATAGCCAACTTAATAAATGCTCCCACTGGTTCAAGAATTAAATTATAGAAATGAATTTGTTCTACTTAAAAGTAAACTTATGAATTACATCTATTAATGCAACGAAATGCATTATTCAGTTTAATAATGTGGGTGGAAAAAAACTACCCATTGCAAAAAAAGTCAATTTGAAGCAGTAAGACTTGTTGTATATTTGAAATTTTGGTAGGAAGAGTAGTTAGATAACATAGATATGTTCTTACATTAGCCATACTGATGGTTCAAGACAGAGAAGGTTACTGTTTTATTACATATGCTATATATATATAAAAATGAGGCTTTTTTGGTTATTGAAGACTACAGATGGTAAGTTAATAAAAGCAATACCTGTATAATCTGTGTGTCTTTTAAGAAGATTTAGTGATGATGTTAGAAACATTCATTTTAGCTTTGATCTGATAAGTTGCTTACAGCACTTATGTCTATTCATCATCATCATCATTATTATTAGTGCTCTTATTTATATATGTGTTATGTTTTGTATTATTAGTTCATAATAAAAATAGGTATAATTAGAGGATGCAGAGCAAATACATAGCAAAACAAGATTAAGTAATTTAAATCAAATAACTCAGTGAATGAAAAGCTCTGAAGAACCTGACGCCTACCTGAGCTGGTGTCTCCTGAGCTGCGCAGACCTATATGGCATACCATGCAGGGCTGCATGATGTCACAATATTTCAACGTCTAAAAGATTTTCATATTTCTCCACTAAATCAATAAAATCATGCAGTACATGACTAAACATTTCTTTAATGCTTACTATGTTTCTGGCAGCCATAATATCAGTGGGTGGAATTGCCTTTTAAGCACATTAGTGTTTTCAACAAAAACATTTTTTCTGGCTGCCTTAGGTTTTAATCAGCAAGACCTGCCAGGCCTTTACGTGGGCTCTCCTTTAGCTAATTATAGAAGCAGACAAAAACTCCCATAGGCAATATCCATAGCAGCTCTTTCCATGCTCAGAGAAGTACAAACACATCAGTAGCTTGCTCACCTGAAGACACGACCATATCCTATTCATGAACAACAGCTGAAGTCCTCCAGTGGTATAGAAAATAGAACATCCTGCATTTATCAAGTTTACAGGGCAAAGTTTTGTTAGTGGGGGAACTATAGGGATGGCTTCTGTGAGAAGCTGCCGGAAGCTTCCCCCGTATCCAACAGAATCACTGCGAGCCAGCTCCAAGATGAACCCCCCACTGGCCAAAGCTGAACCCATCAGTGCCTCTGGGACAACAGATTTAAGAGAGGGAAAAGCTTACTGCTCAAGAACAAATTGCAGCTGGAGATAAGAGTGAGAACTTGTGAGAGAAATAGCCCCGCAGACACCGAGGTCAGCGGAGAAGGAGGGAGAGGAGGTGCTCCAGGTGCCGGAGCAGAAATTCCCCTGCAGCCTGTGGTGAAGACCATGGCGAGGTCACTTGTTCCCCTGCAGCTATGGAGGTCCATGGGGGAGCAGAGCAAGTGGATGCTCAAATGAGGCTGTGATACCAGAGGAAACCATTTTAGGCCAGGCTCCAGGCAGGGCCTGTGGACCTGTGGAGAGAGGAGTGCATGTTAGACCAGGTTTGCTGGCAGGACTTGTGACCCCACAGGAAACACACACTGGAACAGCCTGTTCCTGAAGGACTACATCCCTTAGAAAAGACCCACACTGGAGCAGTTAGTGAAGAGCTGCAGCCCATGGGAAGGACTCATGTTGGAGAAACTCATGGAGGACTGTTCAGTGCGAGGGGCCCCACACTGAGCAGGTGAAGAGTGTGAGGAGTCCTCCTCCTGAGGAAGAAGGAGTGACAAAAACAGTGTGTGATTTTAGGGTTCTGGTGGGGATGGACTGCACTGTCTCTAAAGACCTTATGAAATGAAAGTGTCATATGGGAAACAGAATAAATGACAGATTGTAAAAATCAAGATTTACTCACTTCAAAAGATTTTACTTGGAGAAAAGTCACTTACATGTGATCATGTTTAGATTTTACCTTTGCACTTCGAATAAAGAAGCATTATTGGAATTCTATGTAGAGTTATTGTGATAGGCATGATTCATTGCAATGCATGCTGTTTGCAACCCCAATGGGCATTTAGAAAATTCATGTAATCGTGTGAAGTTATGTTGTATATTCATATGTTGTCATGACAATCATCAAGGCCATGAAAGTTGTATCTTACAAAATTTTACAAAACAGGAAAACATTTTGGTTTTTTCTCCTTTTTAAGCTCACTTATCCATAACCCTTCTCTCACTCTATAAAAAGAAACCAAAGCTCTAACATACTTATTTGATTAGATTAGAGGTAACCGCTTTTAACGAAACTAACTAATATCTCAGGATTGGATATAATTTTGATAGAATATAACAAGTAGAGAAAATAATACAAGGTAGAAAAAGTAACAATGGGACAATATTTACTTTATTATTTAGAAAGCTAGTATACTTTGAAATTTTCTATCCCAATATTTAGCCATCTGTATTGGGTCTGGCTGAGCTGGAGTTCATTTCCCCGTAGTAGTGCTGTGCTTTGCATTGGTAGCTAGAAGTCTGTTGATAACACCCTGGTGTTCTGGCTACTGGTGAATACAGTCTCAACACTGTAACATTCCTTTCTCTATCTAGGGCAAGATTCTGGGAGGGGACATAAGTAGACCAGCTGACCCAAACTGACGAAAGGGATATTTCATACCATATGATGTCAGCTCAGATAAAAAAGCTGAGGCAAGGAGAAGGAAGGCAGCTGAAAATCATGATGTTTGGAGAGATTTTTGAAGGATGAAATATGACCTTCTGATTAATTTTATCTTTTTAGACATGCAGTAGTGCTCGAAAAGTGCTTTTTAAAAAAATTATGTTAAGGGCAAATAAAACTCAGCAAAAATAAATTGTGCTCATTTCTTTCTTCTTCTTGTCAGGTTAGATATTTGACATTACGTAATGATGTCTGTATCCACTTAAGGTATGTGAACCATTGGACCATTATAGACTTAAAAAAATAAAGGAAGCCCAGAGGCCCGCACCTTTAATCTTAAGAGGAATTTCAGTTAGTAGAGTTGAGAGGAGACTAAAGTCAAGAAAGAGACAGATCCTTCTCTTCAGAAGTGACACAACTGAACAATCACAGCCAACACTTGAATGAAATTCCTTTAGGCAAAAAGATGAAGCTATGGTAGAAGCACTAATGTTTCTCAATTACACTTCTGCAAAGGTTATCCGGTAGAAATGGATTGCAGAACAATACAGAGTGCACCTGCTAACTGGAAATATTTCAGGTTTCTTTGTATGGGGCAATACAAGTTTTTATAACTAATAGTAACTTACCTAAAAATAAGATATATTTTCTTATTTTTGCACAATACACTTGTTCCTTTGGATGCTAATTTCATGTAGTGAAGGGGAAATTCTTTGTTCAAATTGTGTATCTATTCATAGTCAATAATTCTAAACCTTTTAATAACTTAAATCCAAGTACTTTTGCACTGGATTTAGAAAACAAACCATTTTCACACTTCAACTTAGAATGAAGATAGAGTCACCTTCTCCCAGAGGTGTCTTTTTCAAATTACAAACCCATGAAGCAAGAACAGGGACATGACAGGGAGTGCTTGGTTGGTTATGTTTACCTGCGTAAATTCAGTGATTAATAATAGATTGGAATGCTTTGACTTTATTACTTTTACTCTCTCAAATGAAATTAGACCCACAGCATAAAGGAAGAAGTGTCTTTTAACTTCAGCACACACTGTTTGCAGATGCTGTTCATAAAATAATCAGACAAAATAAACTCAAATTTAGATGAAGAACAGATGTATTAATAGAGCCTCAGAATTTTTCTATATTTTGCTGAAACATCTGCATGAGCCTAAGGAAAAATATATCCCTCCTTTTCCTGTGAAGGCTACCTGGCACAGCACAAAACCCTCTGAGATCCACAGCCTTGTACTTCAGTTCTTAATGAGTGGCAGTGTGATCCCTCTGCAAAAGCCAGAGCTGTATGAATTTTGAACTAGCTGAGCCAGTGCCTGAGTTTATTTAAGCTCTGAGATTGTTGTGAGAACAACCAGCAAAGCCTGCAGATACCATGGCTACCAGCAGATAGTCAGCAGGTATAATTGGCTACTCTGAATTGTAGAGGCTTATCTGTTACCTCATGTCGGCACATTATGGAATAAGCCCTAGGACTCTAGCTGTATTCAGTACAGGGGGAAGGAAAATGCTGGTTGCTTCTAAATGCATGCAGTAGACCCTTCTCACCCTTACAGGTGAAACAGTACATGCTAAATTATTAGTCCCTTTTCATTTAAATGGCATTTAAATGAGGAAGGCCATATTTAATATGAGCTGAGAAAGCAGGGCGTAAAACACAAACACCAGCACACTCTGGAAAGTATTATCCCTGTTATCTCAGTCATGTTTAAAATAGGAAATACTGAAAATAATTCCCTGAAGTTTTTCTTTTCAGTTCTTTTATGTATATTTCTTTCAATTTCAAACCATCACTCAAAGTTTCCTTCATCCCCCTCCAAAAAATCAAGCTGATTCACAATTATTTTTCTTTATTGACCAGCTCAAATCTCTTGGAGAGGAAAATATGTCCTCATATGTTAAAATATGTGTCTGGGCAAAAGTAGCAACAAATTGCCTATCACATAGGGAAGATGGTTCCACCTGTTGATCACTTTTCAGAGTTAGTGATAAAAAAATATCTCACCCTAGAACTGTATCTCTTATCGCACATAGAAAAATGGTAGACAAAACCCTCATGAAACACCTTGCCACAGGTGGTTTTTATGTGTGGTATCTTCCAGAAGTAATATTTTCTTTTTGATGGTTACCATCCTTCTATATTTAGTGATTGTATTAGAACAGAAATTAGCAATCTTTCTTCCATTTCAGGGTTTATTAGTACAAAAAACATTTCTAAAGATTATCAAAATTTTATCAAAAGATCAACATAAAAAGCCTTTATGGGTCAATTGGAGATTTAGAGATATTTTCTTCAGCCATTAGAATGGCTGATATGTAAATCTCTTGCATTAAAAATTAATTTTTAATAGTTAATCATCAAAAATCACCCCTGTTATATTCTTATGTATTCCAGCTTGCCAGGTTCCTGTGGAAATGGTAAATCCTCACTATCTGAACTAATCTGAACAAACTGATAGTTAAACTCAGGTGCTTAAAAATCCTTTCTACATTTGTCTTATAACCAGAATCTAAGCTTTATTCCTTGTCACAGCCCTGGAGAGTGTTGGTCTGTTTGCATCAGAAGACACATATTTTTAGCATTCTCATATGGGTTTGTTGGTCTCTCATATTCAGTGTTTACAAAGAAGGAGTTTTTCATTTACTATAAAGCTTTCGATAGTATAGGATATTTCAATTTGCAGTAAAAATATAGTGAATTCACACACATTAGAATATAGTATTACCTAGAGAGCCTGTAAGTGTATTCCAGGAAATTCTAACACATCTAAATAGTACTACAATGCAATCGTTGAAGTAGTTGTTTGCAATCCAGGTGAGATTTTTACCCCATCTCCCCTGTGAATTTTGTTTTGATTAGTCATTACTGTGATAAGGTAATAATTCAAAGAGCAGACAACGAAAGCAAACATTACCTGTGTAAGACTCTACAGCACAGCTGTAATTTGCAGATTGTATGCCTTCTATCTTGTTGCAAGACAACAACTGTTATTCTAAAAGATAAGGCTTCAAAAGTAAAACTAATTGAGATTTTAAGCATAACATTTTCCACTGCTGGGTCATTTCCAAGGTGACTGGACAATGGGGAAATATTGTACCCATCTTTAAAAGGGTAGAAAGGAGGACCCTGAGAACTACAGACCTGTCAGTCTCACATCTGTGGTTGGGAAGATCATGGAACAGATTCTCCTAGAAGCTGTGCTAAGGCACATGAAGGACAGGGAGATCATTCGGGAAAGCCATCACAGCTTCACCCACACTGAGTCCTTCCTGACCAACCTAGTAGCCTTCTATGATGAAATGACCTACAACAGTGCACAAGGGAAGGGCTGCAGATGTCATTTATCTGGACTTTGCAAAGCCCCTCACCACATCCTTCTCTTTAAATTAGAGAGAGATGGATTTGATGAGTTGACTATTAGATAATAAGAAAGTAGTTGGACAGTTGCATCTAGAGCATAGTGATCAATGGTTGACATCAGTGACAAGTAATGTCCCTCGGGGGTCCATATTGGGACCAATGTTATTAAATATCTTCATTAATCACATAGATGATGGGATTGAGCTCACCTTCAGCAAATTTGCTGATGACACTGAGCTGAGTGGTGCAGTTGACACACCTGAAGGACAGGATACCTTCTCGGGGGGACTGGATGAGCTCAAGAAGTGGGCCAATGGGAATCTCACGAGGTTTAATAAGACCAAGTGCAAGGTGCTGCACTTGAGTCAGGGCAACTCCTGGTATCAGTATAGGCTGGGGGATGAACAGATCAAGAGCAGCCCTGCTGAGAAGAACTTGGGGGTGCTAGTGGATGAGAAGCTGGATATGAGCTGGCAATGTGTGCTTGCAGCCCAGAAAATCAACTGTGTTCTTGGCTGCATCAAAAGGAGGGTGGCCAGCAGGTCAAAGGAGGTGATTCTGCCCTCTACTGTGCTCTGACGAGATCCCACCCGCAGTGCTGCATCCAGCTTTGGGGGTCCCAGCACAATTAAAACATGAACCTGTTGGAGTGAGTCCTGAAGAGGGCCCCCAAGATGATTTCCTCTCGTATCAGGAAAGGCTGAGAGAATAGGTTTTGTTCAGCCTGGAAAAGAGAAGACTTTGAGGTGACCAAATGGCAGCCTTCTGGTACCTGAGGGGAACCTACGAGAAAGATGGAGAGGTACTTTTTACACATGTCCCCACAGGACAAAGGGGAATGAATTTGCACTAAAAGAGGGTAGGTTTAGATTAGAGCAAGTTCTTCTCTATGAGGGTGGTGAGGCATTGAATCAGATTGTCGAGAGGCAACCCATGTGGATATGGATGTGTGATGTGGATGCCCCATCCCTGGAGGTATTAAAGGACAGGCTGTATAGAACTCTGAGCAACCTGGTCTAGTGAAGGGTGTCCCTGCTCATGGCAGGAGAGTTGGAACTAGATGATCTTTAAGGTTCCTTGCAATGTAAACCATTCTGTGTTTCTGTGATTCTATGACTAATACACTGCTGTAATATATTCAGGCATGCTGTCCATGGATTATCTTCAAAAAATAATTTGACTCACTATTTCTGGTGGTTATACTACAGCTAGTACTAGTAGTACAAGGAAAAAAATTGCCTAAATTCTTAATTTTACTATTTCTTATCTGTTCTGTATTACTCATTCAACATATTTTCTTCCTCCATTATATCAGTTTTATTTCATGGTGTAATTTACCTGGGATTTACCAGCAATTCAGATAGATGTAACTGAATGCTCAGCTCTCTGCATACAAATTGGGTCAAGAAGGGGTTATGGCTTTGGCTGCTTTTCCTTCTACAGTTCCTCTACTACATCAGCATACAAATTACAGTTTACCTTCAGGCAATTGATTTGGCATTGGTTTATGGCATATGTTTATCTATAAACATGGGCAGTGTATACCAAATGGTACAGCAAAACAACCTGCCAAGTCTAATCAATTTACACTGGATAATGCTTTCTTTTTTGTGCTGGTTTAAATATCAGTGGGAAAATGAAGCCATCTCAAACTTCCCCCTTTTGATAGTGGAAGAAAAAAATACTAGGAGAGATTATAAACTGGAAACAAAATTTACCGCAGAAACTGCAATAAACACAACCATAGCAGTAAAAGATTGCACAAAAGAGGGAATGGTTTAACCAACAAAAGCCAAATATCGTATGTGCCCCCTAGAACAAAAACCAAGATGGTGTCCATTACTACATTGTGCTCCACATGGTTTCCCCCAGACAAAAAGAAAATGGTGCCCATTCCTGCACTGCATGCCATATGGTACCCAGGGAATGAAGGTTTCCCTTCCTTCTCCCCTGCCTGGGAACAACGGAAAAAAAAGCAGGGACAAACTAAAACCTGGAGAGCTAGTTTGTTCAAAACTGGAGTTGTATTGCCTATATTCCGACTCCAGTGATGGAAGCACAGATGTAAGAGCTCTCAATCTCCATGGAGCAGGGGCAGCAAATGGCAGTGAACTGCAGCATGGTGGCAGGCAGACTCTCTTTGCTGCAGCAGTGGTGGCAGTGGCAGCAGTAGCAGCAAGTAGTGGTGGTGGCGGCAGAAGTAGTGGTGGTGTTGGCAGGGCATCTCCCAGCATTGGTGGGTAGCTCTGCTGTGCTCTTTTTCTTTTCATCTTGGTTTGGCTGGGTGTTACCCTTGCTGTTCCATTCCCCATGGCGGTTTCCAGCACCGGAGCTGTTTTTCTTCAACATTATGGCTCAAAAGAGATGGGCTGGGGACCAGCGCTGGTGGCAGGAACCAAGTCCATAGGGCAGCTGACTCTGCACCTTCCTGCTAGAGAGGCAAAAATGTCAACTTCTGGGTTCTGGTGCTTTTTTGGTTGTTTTTTTTTTTTTTTTCCTGCTGAAAATTACATCTCCAGCTGTGACCTGAGTGATACAGAATATTCAACACTAAAGTTCCACTGCCTTGTATGGTAAACATAACAGTGTTTTTATCATGATTCTTCTACAGGCCTTGTGTCAAGAGATATTGTGAAGCACAAGAACCATGCTGGTGGGGTGACTCCTATGGAGTACTCTCATCCCGTTCTCCAGTATTATGTTATTGTACACATAAACATTTATCTGTAGAGTCTGGACAGTAAAAATAAAATATTCAAGTGAATATTTCTTCCTATGTATTGGAACTACCTCTTCCTTATATTTTACTTTTTCTGATTGTCACTTTTCTTGCTGACCACTCTTGCAACATGATTTTCTACTAACATGGCTGTTTCCTGAAAATAGTAGTCCTTTTGACCTCTGCATTATTGTCACGGGGATTAAATAAAATCACTACAAATGTTTAACTCTGTAAATTCTTGCTTAAATGCTCTGATGTGTGAATACTTTATTAACTAAACTCCTGAGCTTATTATTATATTTACTTCATGCACTACTAGTCACTGATGAAAGAGTAACTTTGTATATATTTAATATAAGATAAAAAACCATTGCCATGAAGAATTCATCATTTAAATTCAACAGACTGTATGGAAAAATGCAGGAAATTTTTCTGGCTTTAGGCAGCGATCTCACTGACATTAAAGTTTCACCATGGGAAGATAAACTTCTCTGCAATATACCATATGATGCCACACATCTATTTTAAATTTCTGACAGTTCTATTCTTACTTCCATTCTTAAAATTGTGAATACTAATGATAGCAGAGGCATAGAGGAAAACTTGAAATATTAAGCAAAACAGATTCAGTATTTTAAACCACAAAATTATTGATGTTTTAAAGTGTACCTAAAGAAGGCCTAGACAAAGGCAATATGCATACTAATCTCTTAAAATTATCTATAATAGCAAATTTCCCATCTCTGTATTCTAATCAGAGAAAAACACAAATCACCAAAAGAGAAGAAATTTTAGTTCTCTTAAGGAAAATTTCTGACTATTTATGCTCATGAGAAAGTGTCTCAAATGAAAGTTATATGCTACTTACAGTGAAAACTGGAATAGAATTAATCTTGATTTTAATAGCCTTGAACCCATATATTTCATTAAAAGTTCTATGCTTATTCTTAGCTTAGCTTGCTCTCCCCAGCTCCCTCTTTGTTCACAGGCTGGTAAAGGCAGCAGATATCCCCATCTGCAGATCAAGAATCACAGGCTCCATCTGACTAGAAGGGTTAGAATCTATGGAGCTCACAGTTGGCAATGATATAGTTGAGAGGCTCTGGGTAAGAATCAAGGGGCAAAAAAATTGTGTGGATGTCATCATGGAAGTCTGCTATAGACTTCTCATCCAGAATGAAGATGCCGACAAATCTGTGGAGTTGAATCTGGCCAGAAACGTGGGGGACAACAGAAAGATTTTTTTCAAATATATTAATGGCAATAGGCAGTATAGTCTGCTACAGGATGAGGATAGTCACCTCACAAACAGGAAAAAAGACAAGGTGTTTAACACTTTCTAGCCTCTGTTTTCATCACAGATGATGGGCCAAGGGGACCTCAGTGCCCTGAGCTGGAGGACCATGACTGTGAGAATGATCAACTGCCAGTCAACCCTGAAATTTTATGGGATGTCCTGCTCCAGCTGGATCCCTGCAAACCTATGGGATTCATCCAAGAATCCTCTAAGGTGGGCTGATGTCCAAAAATTGAGAGGTTGCAAAACCTCTCTCTATGATTTTTGAGCTGTCTTGGGATCCGGAGAGGTCCCAGATGAGTAGAAGTTGCTGAATGTTGTCCTGATTTTCAAGAAGGGCAAGAAGGAGAACCTCAGAAACCACAGGCCTGTCAGAATCACTTCAGTGCCTGGTAAAGTTAAGGGGAAGATTATTTTGGCAAGTATTGAAAAACACTTGAAAGACAACACTGTCATTGGTCACAGTGAGCACAGCTTTATGAAAGTCCTGCTTATCAAACCTGAATTCCTTTTATAACAAGGTAACCCAACTAGTTGGTCAAGGAAAGCCATCTGATGTGATCTTTTTGGATTTCAGTAAAGCTTTTGATGGAGCCCCTGGTGGTCTAGTGGTTAGGGCGCGGCGCTATCACCGCCGAGACCTGGGTTCGATTCCCGGTCAGGGCCACTCCCAGGCAGGTGGGGCTCATTAGCCCTTAAAGGCAACCCATCTATGTCCTAAGGACGTCGCTGCCACCGTCCAAGCTCACTTGGCCCCGGCAGATGAACCTTAGGATTAAAGGGTGGGCTCAGTTCCGTGCACACTGTGTCTCACCTAAAAAATCCAATGCGCAGGCTGGAAGGTGTAAAGACCTTCCCCGGATCTTCGCTCGCGAAGACTGGCCATTATTAAAGCTTTTGATAGTCTTTCACTTGATCCTTCCACAAAAAGTTCAGCACACAGCTGGGTAAACACATCATGTGGTGGGTGAGCAATTGGCTCATGGGTCGAACACAGAGGGTAAAAGTGAATGGAGGATCATCAGACTGGTGACCTGTCACTAGCGAGGTTTCACAGAGCTCCATCTGAGGCCCTGTGCTCTTCAACATCTTCATAAATTTCTTGGACACCAGACTGGAAAGGATACTAAGTTTTAAGATTACTCAAAACTGTGAGGAGCTGTTGACTCCCTTGAAGGCAGGAAGGCCCTGCAGACAGACTTCGACAAATCAGAGAACTGGGCAGTCACCAATTATATGAAGTTCAAAAAGGGAAAGTGCTGGATTTTGCACGTGGTATGGGGCAATCCTGGATGTACAGACTGGGGAATGAGATGTTGGAAAGCAGTGCCATAGAAAAGAACCTGGGGATCCTGATGGATTGAAAGTTCACTATGAGTAAGCAGTGCCCTGACAGCCAGGAGGTTCAGTCATGTCCTGGGGGGAATCAGGCAAAGCATCACCAGCCACTCAAAGGAGGGGATTGTCCCACTTGAATATTGTGTGCAGTTTTGGGCATCACAATATAAGAAAAAATTAAGCTCTTAGAGAGAGTCCAAAGGAGGGCAATAAAGGTGGTGAAGGGCCTTGACAGAAAGTCAGCATTATATCAGTTTATAGTATCTTATTTTCATAAATTAGTTTTGATTCAAATCAGTTCTATTTTAGTCCTTTTCTCATATCAGAAATAGTGTTAATAATTCTAGCATAAATGGCTAACCTATGCCTTTTCTTTCTTTATTATTTTTTTCAGTAACTCAGAATTTTGCTACACTACCATGATTCTATTATCTCAAAACATTATCCAATTTCTTTCCTTGGTTACTTGCTTTTAGTGTGTAACTTCATAGTTATTCCTAAGTGAACTCACACATTTCATCATTAAACTATACAAAACTTGTTAATTAAATTCTCCATTTGTTTTTTTTTTTCTTGCTATCATCACTGTCTAACCGCTCTGATGTCTTTTCTCTCTTTTTTTTTTTTTTTTTAATAAGGAGGAGGATTTGTTCCTTTCACAAAGGTTTTTACACTGAGACACAAAGCTTTTATTTTATAAATATCATACAGTTTCTGTAAGGTGCCAAAGTAAAGCAGAGTACAGACCTGAAGTAATAGAAATTACATAATTCAAAGCACATGGCAGCACAAAATAGATTCTCTTATTCCAGGTAAGTTAAATGCCTTGTTCTCAAAAAAAGAAGTCTCATAAAGACTGCTCTGCTTATATGTTTCTGGTCTCTAGATGTCTGCTTTCAGGTACTTCTTACTTAATTATGTGCTTGAGTAAGCCACAGAACACTTTAAATAAAACTAACTGTCCTATTATTATTAAAATAAAGTAATCTACATGAAGAAAATACTGAATGTCAGGCTTCTTTAACCTTCTTATTCTAAGCATTAAACTAGCTTAAGTACTTCTAAAACTGCTATTCAAAATGGCTGAATATATTTAAGTCGAACAGGACTGTGTTCTGAATATAAAACAGAAACCATCTGAGATCATTACACTATCATGTGCTTTCCTGTGATATTTCCAAAAGAATTTGGTTTTTAAGTTTTGTTGGTGCTTCCCTAAGTAAAAGCCCTTTGCAACATCTGAATTTGAAGACATCAGCCTTGTACCTAAAGTACCTGACAATTAATCTGCTGAAAAAAATTTTTTCTCTCCAGCCTCTATTATTTTCTCTTCAATTTTTGTGTTCAGTGTTCTTCTGGATACGAAATATGATAGAAGGAATAAGAAATTATCTCAATTCTGTAGCTGTTAATGTTTGGTCTTAGAAGTGGAGAGAACAAACCTATCAAAAAAGATGAGGTTGAAAACCTTAATTAGGAGGTCAGAGGGAGGACATAAGATTGGTATAAGAAGGAGACAGGCACTAAAATCCAGCCATTCACAGCGGGACTGCCAAAAAAATATGGAATTTACTGTAAAACAAATGTATGAAGGAGTTAAAGACCAAAATTGTAGCAGAATTAGGCTAGGGAAGATGTGGTTGTGACTAGGGATGGAACAAGTGAAGTATTGTTTTGGAGAGTGATCAGTATGTATTCCTAAAGAACCTGAGATATACTGGAGAGTCTGGATGGCTAACTTTTTTCTCCTTTCTTGGATAGCCATGAAACTAATTGATAAACTTGTTTCAAGTATGACATAAACAGAATAAATCTGTTTAGTATCATGTTAATTATTATATGAAAAGTAGCTTCTTGTACCTGGATTTCAGAGTCAGAGATAGAAGGTTTTGAAGTAGAGAATTAAAAGAGAGCAGAAACTGTGATGAATCTGGGCTAGAAAAATGAGAAATTTTTGGCCTTGATCCTGAGGTACTCCACTTAAAATTTCTGTTTCAAGGAACCGTCAGATGCTTTCTTCTCAGCACAGTGAAGAAATACTTCTAAAATAATACCAACATGGTGCATAACATTCTGCTTTCCACTCTAAGTTTCATAGCAGTGATGCATTACTTTCTGGAAACACAAGAAATGTCATAATTTCCTTATGTGAGTGACTTTCCCTCATCTTTTGCTGCACCAGCTAATATCTGTCAGGTATCTTCCTTGAGCGAATAAAGTAATTTATATTTTCAGAGCAAGGGGTTAATTCATTAACTCCATTATAAGATCAAAGAAAGACTAAACAAAAAAATTTCAAGCTAAGATATCATTTCAGGTTACTACTGAAGGAACAAATACTTTAGCTCTGTGCAAATCTCTGTAAACTATATTTCAACTTTGTAATCTTGCAAAAACAGATTTGAGTTTACAGTACTAGAGTATGTAGACCACTGAATTCATCAATACTGAGTTCACAAAAACTTTTCAGGCAGTTCATGAAGAAGTTCTTCATTGCAGAATGTCCTTTCTGAAGGAGATGTGAAAAGGAATTTAGTGAACAGCGTTTTTGCTTTAGGAAGAGGCTTATTACATTAAAAGGGACTAAGATTCCATGAAGCACATCCGCTTTGTCTGCAAGGAATTGCCACCTTTCACATAACAAAAAGAACCAACCACCACAGACAAAGAAGAGAACAGGGACTCCAGGCTGCTGGCTCCTCCTCATCAAGTGAATAGGAAGGACAAAGGGACCAGAGCAGTAGTAACACAATCTATTAGAGCGTCTGTAGTGTGAAGCCTGTAGCATCGTTCTTGCACAAATCAGAGGGAAGAAAAGTGGGGAACAGAGAATAACAACCACTAGTTGTAACATTCCGTGAAATGATTTCAGTGTCTATATTCTTTAGATAACTTAGTCCAGAATGTCTGGTTACTCTCAGAGAAAACTCTGAACTGTGATACCTCTGATTTCTCTGATTTTAGAAGTTACCCCTGAGCCATTTTCCGTGTCTCAAAGTCTGACAACTCCTATAGAAAAAAGCACTCCAGAAGCCCATCTGCTTCTTTATAATCCCTCTGAAAAAGACTTTCTGTAAGGAGGCAAAGAGCTGCTCTGTAAATAGCAAGAAACTGTTATTCTCACTTTCAGAGCCAATGGTAACTCCTCCAATCAAAACAAGGGCAAACAGAAAATACTTCTAAAAGTCTATTTCTGCTACCATCATGCCAGATCCATGTAGGAGTTTTCATTAAAAAAATATTCACTCCACTCAAAAAGATTTTCACCTCCTGGAACCATTACTGCCTTTTGAACAATTCTCTACCTTTTGAAGAATTAAGAGTTATCTAATTTTCTTCAATAAGTTCCCTATTGTCATATATCTATATATATTGATATATATACTATACTGAGAAGTGAGTAGCAGGAAGGCATCTCATTGTTTTATTTTTGATGGACTAGGAGAAAGTGGGAAAAGGTATACAGTACACTGCTGGAATTAGCAAGAGAAGTGCTGTGTGCAACCTCTCTATGTTGCCAATTAACTGGATAGCAACTCTAATCAAGAGTATAACAAAAAAGGATGAATGTTCACAGATCTCATAGGTCTCACAAGGTCTTATTATTTCTTTAGTACACATCCCATGCAAAATCTGTTTTTTAACACAGAACAGATGGAAAAGTATATTACTGTTTTCTTTGGTATTAGGAAAAGAAAATACAAGTACACAAACCTTCCTGCATGATACATTAAACTTTTGATTCCAGTGTGACCTCAGAAATTATTTTTAGGATAATAATGTTATCCTGTACCAGATATCTGAGGCTTCTGAGTACTCTTGAAGTAGAAATGGTACTAAGCTAATAAACTATTCTCAAAGAAATAATTCTGCAACTTCTTTACAAGCAAGTAAACCATGCTATTGGTCTTTCAGTGTTAGCAAGAATGACAGTCAGATCAAGTGGTTGACTTGTGTGACAAATGGTTTTATTTCACACCAACATACTAAATTAAACAACAGAGTAATTTGAACAGGTATATGGACTCTGACCGTTCAATGTGAATAAATCACCTGTGTCTGAATGCCAGGGAGCAGCCAAACTGCCTTGTGAGTTGAATAAGCTACGAGCTGAGGGGGACCCCAGAGCAGACCATGTTCTCATGGGCTGATGGTTCCATAGAGTCTGGCAACCATGGGCAGAACTAGGAGTTGGCAAAGGTGTACATCAACAGCACTAGACAAGGCAGAGGAGCAAAGCAGGTCCAAAGACCATTTTGTCCAAGGAGGATGGTGAAAGCAAAAGTAGAGGGAGACAGAGTCTAGGTCTATTCAGAAACAAGAACTGTGGAACCGCACCACTACAATATAACCCTAGACAGGACTGAAAGCTTCCAGATTAAATGGAACCATCTTAAATGGAAGCCCTAGGGCCATGAAAGGAAGGGGGAAGCCCCCAGCTCAAGCTGGTTAGGGACATTAAGTTACTCAGGACCCTGACACTTGGACCCTTTGGTTCACAATTAGATCAAAATTGAAAGGTCCAGGGTACAAAATTACCAGTGTTTATTTGTTGGGAATTATATCTCAATTTTTAAGTCTTTTTGAGAAGTTATAAAAAATATTTTAGTTTCCAATACTTGCAAAATTGAGTGTATTTCTTGAAAGGTTGCTCAGGAAATAAAAGAACCAAAATTAAGGTGAGTAAACAAGACCAAATTTATGAAACATGTCTAGACAATTAATACCCAAGTCAAAGCGATGATACTGTTTAACTACTCATACTGTATTATGATTAAAAATGTAATGAAAAACCACTAAGCTGTTACAAGGAAACTGTATATCTCTGTCTATGATCCAAAAGATCAAAGTTCAGCTATTTTCAATCAACCATGAGATCTTTATATTCATGTTTCAATTTGCCTGATGAAGTGTGTTATTGCTTTCTTGAGTGGGAGAAAAACAATTTCTATTTTTATAGCACCTCCTTTATAGCAGCAATTTTGACAGAATACTTGTAAGCACAATGATAAAATGAACCTATCATACACATTAGAGAAGTCAGATCCGTCTACTTCAAGCTGGTAACACACTTCGTTTCAGGAATATGTTAGTGATATCTACAAGCAATTGTAGGAAAAATCTAAGTATTCTTATCCAAGGCAAAAATTTTGATCAGATTACCTACTGAGACTTCTTTCTAGGGAACAATTTTTATTCTCCACATTACTTTTTTCTTAGTCCTTGTTCAAGCACTAAGACACTTATGGTGTCTTCTCAAAATTGTGTGTAAAAAGCGAAATCCTGATGAGAGCTGCAGCTGACTCATGGTATTGTGGTCTCAGACACAAGTAAGTTACTAGATAAACCTGGATAATGTGGGGATTCTGCTGGAGATATTGACAAGCCAAAAAAGCAAGGAAGTAAGAAGAATGGGGATAGAACAAGTCCTCACTCCAACTTTTGCATTTTTCTGGCATGTCAAGGATACACTTCTTACTGTGACAGTTTGGTTCTTCTGTGGTAGCATGTGCTCCAATTGATCTAAAAAAATTCTTAAAGCCCTTTGAGAAGTCTGGGGGAGAGAATTATCTGACATTAGCTTGCCTGAAAACATAAACTGGAGTTGTTTGAAAGACTAAAATTGCAAGTCACCTCTCTAGATTTCTTAGTGAGATTAGATACAGGAAGTTTCTAGAGCTAGCTCAAATATAAGACAGAGACAACTATGCTGAAAATTGATCTTTGGAACCTTATACAAAGTTTTATTCAAGGGTAGTATACTTAGTATGAAACCAGTGTTTACATTCCTGTTGAAAGTGAGTAGATTATAATTTCAATATTTTCTCAGCTGTAGAGAAAACACCCTAATATGCCCTTATTTTTGGACCTGGTATTATATGTGCATGCGTTTGGATGAACAAAGGCTTGGTAAGAGAAGAACCAGGGATGATACCTAGTGTAAGAAAGTAGATTGTGGGCCTCCACACTGCTGAGTTACACCATAGCATTGAGGAAGATTTATAAGACAGGGTACAGATTATAAAGGCTCCTCTTTGAAGGAGAAGAGGGTAATAAGATCTGGTGTCATGCGAATTTAGCACTGTATTTGATTGGCACAAATGGAATGATAGCTTTGAAAATTTTTATTAGTACAAAATTGTGAATCTAGGTGCTTGAAGAGACAGGTTGTTCAATGTGTCTGTGAGTGCAAAATTTACTGGGGAAAAGCCCAAAGAAGTTTATTCTGAAGATTCAAGACTGCTTTGACCAACTTATTTAATCTTCAAGAAATATCTCTTTTGTCAGCTCCAGTGATCAGAACTTGCTTTTACATCTTAGTCTGGAGAAGATTCATCAGCAAGATGACTGTGTTTTGTTCAGACACCTGTGAGATGGTCTTCCTACCAGGCTGGGAAGAAAAGAGAGTGATGAATTAACAACGTATTCTTTGTAAACATTTTTGTAATCTTAATCAATCTCATTTGGTTTATATTTATCTATTACAACACACTCAATTGTTGTTTAAAGGATTCCTGGTTCTGATTATGGTTATGCACAAAGATGTTAATTCTTTTTTAGAATCAAGAAAAATTCTATTCCTCAATTGTACACTATACAAATTACTTGCAAAGACTGAATATTTATAATGTAAACCAATATTTTCCTTGCTATTACAGAATATGGAAGGGATTTTTTCTTTTGCACTGAAGTAGAATAAGTGAATGTTTCTGTTCTATTCCTATACAAAACATAATGCTGAGTTAGACACCTTAAAAGAAAATGCTATAAATGATGATATTTTCACAATCCAAATCTCTGAAGAAAACTATTTAATATCAACAATAACTCAACTGAGCTTTATCTTCAGTTTTGGTTGGTACATTCATAACTGAATTTTTAAAAATTAAATTTAGAGAAATTAACAACTTCTTATTTTGGCTTAAAGTAATTGAACTAAGTAGAGGGAAGCATTCTCAAGATGGTACTAAAAGTAAAGTAAAAAACCCAATAATCCATGACTTGGACATGAATGAATTTTGAAATACCTGATGAAGGATGATATATTAAATGTGTTGCTTGATTTAGCAGGGGCCCAGTGTGCTAGTGAAAAGGTTATAATTAAGCAATGCAGTCTAAAGAGTATATGTACAAGTCTTAAAAAATCCTGAACAAGTTACCTCACTTGTGTTTCAATTACTTTCTCTGCAAAATAGAGTTTGAAGATAATCATCTCATTTGTAAACAGTGTGAGATCTGCAAGTAAAGAACAATATACAAATGCAAAGTGTTACTCTCAACACCAATGGCAATTAGATTTTATCTCGGAAATGTAAATTAGGAGTAGCTCTACTGATTTTAATGGAACTATACTAGTTTGTAGTTATCTGCACTTAAAAAAGACTAAGAAGAATCTGTGGAGATTGAAACGCACAGAGAAATAGGATCATTATTAAATACAAACAACAAATGCTTCACAGATTACCTGGAACTCTCATGCTAGAGTGTCTTTTAATAACATGTCTCTCAGTCTTTCTCCCTGTAAAATGTGCTGGATCTAGAAGTAGAAGGGAAAAAATTGAAGTTATGTTATCTGGTATGTACAGGTTATTTTGATTCCTAGTAAAATTAAGAGAACATAATAATTACAAGAGGAATTCTCAGTGGAAAGAATTGAAAAGATCTTGAAGAATGAGGTCTTTTTTCTAAGCATTCCTTCAGCTCAGTTTTGAGCTTCATTGATTTACACAATATGTAAAGTAAGTTGGGAAGTTTTGCCACAATATTACTGCACTCTACAAAGTTTTTTTGTTTTTGTTTGGTTGTTTGGTTTTTTTCTTAGTAAGTATGACTGAAAATTAAAATCTTGTAAAACTGAATTGCTATCAACATTTTTCTGGAAATAGCAGTGCAAATTCACTTTCCAGAATTTTAAAGTATTGAGTAGCTCCCTTTTTTTTTGTTTGGTTTTTTTTGAGGATACATTTAAGTTAGTTCAATTAGAAAAGTTCACATGTAGTTGTGTTACTTATAACGTGAGCCTTACTATAACATAAACCAGAAATAAGATACTATGGCTGTTCCTCTAAAGTCTTTCTTTAGATGTGAGATCATCATAGACAGATGGTCAAGAAGCTCTCTAGTACATGCCTCAGTTACAAAATTAATTTTTATAAATGGGGTAAGAGGTTTTGTTGTTGTTTCTAGGTTTTCTAACAGACTTTGAGCAAGTTTTGAGTAACTTTTTTAACTTGATAAACTCACTTCAACAAAGGCATGGTTCAGCTGACATTAAGTCTGTACATTTAAACAAAGGAGTCTAATATAACACCTAGGAGAAAACAGTATATTCATAAGAATTTGTGGTTAACCTTTCAAAGAGATCTTTCTTGGTAGTGCTGGTGTTCACAAGTGATAGTGATCTTGTGATGTTATGCCTTTAAACAGATTACTTGCAAACTTCCAACTACAGAAAGTATTAAAGTCAGCAACACAGCTGAAAAATTTTGAAACATCTCAGATAGGTGACAATACTGACCTCAGTCCAGTAGTTAGTTCATACCATGATTATACACATACACACACCTACACACACAGAGAACTATGAGCCTACAGAAAAAAAAAAATTTTACAAAAGCTATATGAAAACTCAGGTATGTGCTCATAATTCTCACCAAGAACACTTCAACTGCGAGTAATTTAGGGCATAATTTTCCATTACTGCAGTCGATAACCATTTTAACATTGAGTTCTGTAAACAGGAATTCAGATCTATCTAATTAAAACACATTGTTATGTATAACATGTAATGTGCCACAGAACTTTATTACAAGACTTTTAGGCTGAGGACTTGTAGCATAAATTACTTAATACTTTCCCTTTTTAATATTTAAGCATTTCCTTTGGAATGAACATGAGTACTATTGAGATGTAGAATATTTTTTGTTTTCTATTGGGTAAGGAAAAATTTGCTTATTTCCTTTTCTTAAGAGATTTTTTTAAACACAACAAAACAAACCAAAATAGTTTTAGAAGCTTATGTAGGGCTTAAATGAGTTTCAATAAAATTCTTCTAAAATACCATTTGGCTCTTTTTCTCTATAATGTTAAGATCTAATGATTTTAATAATTTCTATTAGGTTCTCCAAGTAGCCAGAATGGGATATTTGCTGTTGTCTACTGTATTTTAAAAAAAAAGATTTATGAGAGTTTCACTATGAAAAAACCTCTTTTTGCAAACCAAAGGAAAAAAAAAAATCAAGTATAGTAATAACCTGTGGTCAATTCAAACAAATTGCTAATTTCAAATGAATTTCTACAAACACCTAATTAAAACAGAATCATACGGGTTTCTTCTCTTAATTTGCAATTCTTATTTCAGTTAATAAAGTGCTATAAAGAGAATTCTGCAACTTTCTGCAATATTCTGAAGGTATGTACACAATAGTACAATCATTGGGATAAATTTTAAAATGTATCCTTATTTTTAAGATAATTATAAAAAAAGTCCTGCTTCTGACTTATTCAGAATACCGGTGACATTGCATCTGCCTATGACTACAGACTAGATTGCTCAAGGAACTGGAGTAGGCAGAAACAGAATAATTGAGGTGGGAGGGGGCCTCTGGTGATCATCCAGTCCAACTCCCTCTGATGAAAGCAAGGTCCCTCTGTTGTTCAGGGCCACACTCTCTTGAATTTTTAATATCTCCAAGCGGGGACAACTCACAATCTCTTTGTGGACCCTCTTCCAGTCCGTGACCACCCTCATGGTAAAAAGTGTTTTCTTATGTATAAATCTGATTGTGCCCTTTGTCTCTTGTCCTCTCACTGAGAACCACTGAGTTTGTCTGTTCCACCTGATTTAATGTAGACTATCAGGTATTTATATGTGTTGCTCAGATGCACTTGAACCTGCTCCTCTCCAGGCTGAACAATCCCAGCTCTCTCAGTATTTCCTTGTATGCCAGATGCTCCAGTCCCTTTATTATTTTTGTGACTCTTTGCTGGACTTACTCCAGTATGTGTCCATCTATTAGTACTGGGGAGGCCAAAACAGGACCCAGCACTCTAGATGTGACTCACTAGTACTGAGCAGAAAGGAAGGATTACCCCTCAACCTGCTGACAATACTCTGCCGAATGTAGCCAGATTTCTGTTGTTTTACACTGTCACAAGAGGCATGTTGCTGGCTCCTGTTCAACTTTGTTCATCAGAGCAAAGAAGCAAATCTGTTTCAGATTTGGGTCTCCAGCATGTACTGGTGCATATTATTCATCCCTAGGGACAATACTTTGCATTTTGTGCTGAAAAACGTCATGAGGTTCCTGTTGGTCCATTTCTGCAGCTTGTTGAGGTTCTGCTGACAGGCATCTCAACCATATTGTCTATGAACCATATTGTCTATGAACCATTTCTCTGGATTTTAAATTGTCTGCAGATTAAGGGTGTACTTCTGTCACATTGCTCAGGTCATTCCTAATTGTCTTAAGCAGGACCTAGTATCAGCCTCTTAGAGCACTGCTACTGACTGGCCACCAGCTGGACTTCATGCTACTGACTGCAGCAAGTTAGGCAGTTGTTGCCCAATTTTTTAATCCATATTTAATCAGTTTTCCTATGAAAATGCTACAAGAGATAGTGCTGAAAGCCTCACTAAAGCCAAAATAAACAGCATCCCTTACTCTTCCCTTATTCCTAAACCAGATGTGTTTTTACAGAAGCCCATCAGATTGGTCAGGTTTGATTTCCCCTTCACAAAACCATTCTGACTATTGCCTATTACCTTCTAGTCTTTCATATGTTTCCAGTTTAAATGTTTTTTAGGATTATTTGCTTCATCACCTTCCCAGAGACTGAAGTAAGGCTGACCAGACTATAGTTCCCTGAGTAGCCTAAGTAAGAGTTACCACAAAAAAAGCCACTTAAGCAAGGAATGAAAACCAAGCCTTTTGGGGTTGTCCAGAAACAACTCATCACATCACATCACATCACATCACATCACATCACATCAGCTACTGTGCTGAATTAGACTGGAAGATGCTCAAGAAATTAAATGTGATAACAGTTTTAACAGCATTAAACTATGCTGCTTAAAACCAAACACTATTCATATTTAATCATTTATCATTTAAATCTGAATCATTTGCATGGTTGGAATCTGTTCAATATCAAGCATCACTATTGCAGTTCTGTTGAGTTAAAGTCTTGCATAATTTATGGCTGAAATACTTGGATGTTACAAATCAACGAAATACTGGTATCTAGTTTGGAAAAAGTACACAGTTATGCAAGCCATTAACATATTTGGGTTTTATTACAATAATCACAATAGTGGTTTATATTTTTTTAATTTGTTAAAGCTTTACTGAAAGACTTGGTCTTCAGAAGGCTTGGATTCCGCTTGTTTGCATACCTGTTATTTACAATGAATATAATTTTACACCAAATATTTTCTTTTTGAAGTAGGATGGAATGGATGGAATGTGTAACACAAGTTTCTCTTAAAAAGTCTTCTGTCTTGTAGAGTATATTAAGAAAAATAAATTGTTGTTTGAGATGAAGAATATAATCTATATTTTACTAGAAACAAAAAGGTTTGTGTTTGTTTTTTTTTGTTTGATAGCAATTTTTTACTTTGTAATTATCATGAATAGAAAAATAAAAGAAAGCAAAAGAAAAGCAAACAAACAAAACCCTCCAGAAGACAACTGTTGCCAACACTCAGTAAACCTTATACTATTGAGTTTCAGTTTCCCACAATTTTAGTTGGACTTTAGATGAACCAATAAGAATTTTCTCCATGCTAAGTGGGCCCTTTTAGAAGTCATGAACTACACACCTACATTGACATAATTGACTCTACCTGAATATATGATACCCTAGAGTCATGCAGTTTTTCATCCTGATGGCATGTATTAAAAACCAAAAAATATATAGGTAGCAATACCAACACCATCCCTAATGGTGTTTTATTGCCAGGAAGATCTGAGTTCAGCAGCTGCCTTCCAAATCTACTTACTGTCATGATTTATATTCTCCATAACTTTCAACTAACTTGGCTCAGATCTCTATGATTAAGATATAACTACCTCCTGAGGAGGAATAAGGCAAAGACCATTCTTATTCTTAGGTCTTTACTGTACTTTGTTTTAGTTAGAATGAGTTACAAATGTTGGATTCAATGAGTACATAATTTTCACAAATTTCTTTCCCTATCCTAGGTCTTTGTGAAGTGGGAACAGAAATATATCGTCACAAACCCTGAAATCAATCTGATTAAAAAGTGAAACTTTTGAACTTGTTTTCCTCTTGGCTAAGACTCAGTCAAATGTCATTTTGATAAGAAGCTGTAAAATACATACTTCTGTGAAAACAGAATGAAAATTTTAGATAACCATATGACAGGATTATCAGAGCCCTTTAGTGTATGAGATATGTATGCAATGCATGAGATATGTACACATGGCTTCAAGAAGAGAGAAAGAAAAAAACAAATAAACCCCCTTACTTGACAGTTGTTCTTTAATTGTTCTCTGTAGGTTGAGCTGGTAAGATTCACAACAAATTACCTTTCATTGCAAAGTGGAAAAATACGAATTATAATCAATAAATGTGCCCTAAATTCTATCTTCATTTATTGAGAAGTATTTAGGTGTTTGGTACTGTAGAAGTGTTGAGTAAATCATCTGAAAGGCATAAAATAGTACAATTTTGTATCCAGTACCTAAAAGGGGTCTACAGAAATGATGAGTAGGGACTCTTTATAAGGGAGTATAGTGATAAGACACATTTCTTAATTCAGTATGCCTTTCTCCAGCTCTTCTTTCTCATAAAAGTATCTTTCAAGAAGGACAAATTGCATTCAGAATAAGGTGGTTTTAAGGGCTCCTCTTTCTCCACGTCAGCTTGAGCTACAACTTTTTACAGTATTCCATTGCTCCTGCCTGATAACTGTTCACATCATGAGATCACAGACTTCTGCCTGATGATTTTATTGCCAAAGCCATGTTTCTTATGTCTCATACAACCCTGGTACTTTCTCATCACCAATCCATCTTTTTTTATAGGAGCAAGTTTGTAGATGGGGATGTTGAGTATAGGATGCTCTCTGTTGAGTAACTCAGTGATTAGGGCTGTATTGATGTTCTGTTTGATTCACAGCTACACTGAAATTGAAAAGGCATCTGAGAAGACAAAATATTTTACATATATCTACAGACAGTCTCCCTAAAATGGCACAGCAAACTTTCACATACAAATCAGCCTTCCTTTCATGGAATTTGAGTTTTCCTTCTTAATTAAAAGGCTGATAAAGAGATTTGTAGTGCTCGATCCTCACACACAAGATTTTCTATATATTTTACTGACAAAATATATGATCCTTAAACCTTCATAAAACCCAGGCTGAAAAGCTGAAAAACAAACAACAACAAAAAACCCAAACCCAAACAAAACAGAAATTTAAGTAAGAATCAGATTTGATATGTTGTAACTTCTGCAAATTCTAAAAAAAAAAAAAAAAAAAAAAAAAAAATTCCCAATAAATGGTACTCTTTGTTTCTATTCATGTTGTTTAACATTGATATCAATTTTATGTCTTTTTCCACTACAAATAAACTATAGTGCACTACAAATAAGGTGCCTAATAAGTAAAGCTAGAAAGATTTTGCTTGAAAATATTAAAAAAAAGAAAGTGATTTGGCTTGGTACGATGGAAAGTGATACAGGTTCAAGCGGCTTTCAGCTCTTCAGAGCTATAACTAAGTTCTATATTTTTAATAGTGACAGCAGGTTCATTTCATTGAATGATGACATCCTTTTGAAAAAGTGATAGGAAGACTCATGGAACATTTGAGTAAGCACTGTTGATTTGTGGTTGCAGCCCTTGATGCTTGCAGTGTAACTGCCAAGCAGAATTACTGTATCTGCTGTTTATTACACTTCGAATGATTGACCTATGTGAATCCTCCTTACCTTGAGCACAACAAACTGCTGACTTCGGTCTATCTTCAACTAAGTAAAACAGTGACTTTGGAGGCAGCTCAACGCTGTTAGTCAAACTTGCATCAAATACATTCCCTGCTTCCATTAGGACTGTCACTTGAAAGTAACCGACTGGAACATAAAATAATTGTCTTTTCTTGCTCTCTCCGCAAAATGTCCAGTCACTTTTTTTCCCTACAGTAGAGTGATGACAGGGTAAATTTGCACACATTGACTCCAAAGCTATTTAAGAAAAATGAACAAAATACGTTTTTGTCAGAGGAACATTCATAAATAACATTGAAGATTTTACTATTCATTTAAAATGGATTTTGAAATGACTGATGACTAATTAGGCATATTATAGGTTTTTTTCATCTGCAAAGGCATCAGTGTTTTCACTTCATGTAGCTCATAAAAAGTTCTAATAGGGAAGAATGAACTGGACAGAAGAAAACAAGAAAAAGAAAAAGGATGAAGGAAATAAAGCTTTTAAAAAATATCAGAATATCCTTGTATGACTGAGATCCTTGCTAGGATTTTCAGAAGACCTGTGAAACTTTGCTGGATCTGTTATCATTTGTATACAATATATAGTGATTGTATATGGTACAATGTAAGATTTGGAAAGTTTTTAATGGGAAAGGTGCTCTAACTTACCCTGAAGTATTAGTATAAAATGATCTTTGGAATAAGTTCCCTTAGAACTAACAGAAGATTTGCAAGGCCACTGATGGATGTAAATTAGACAGACACAGGACTGCTGTCCTTTTAGAAAGGTGAAGTAAGAGGTTGACAAGGTGATCTTCCATGCTCCCACCCCGAATAATTCGATGATCTGCTCTGCCATTTGGCTGATGGGAGAAGCAAGGAGAAGTGAATCTGACATTTCGAAGGGATTTTTTGTGGAAAACAAGTTGGATGGAAACATTTAGAAATTAAGTTACCAAACATGAAAGAAAAAAATAGCAAGAACCAATCAAAGCATTTTAGCTTTCAGACCATTTTAGTGATCATATACTACTTTTTGCGATGTATTACTATTAATTACCAAATAATTATCATCTCAGAAACTTTTCTTAGCATTAAAGTGATTATTTATAAATTTCACCAAATTCTTGAAAAAAAAATGTTTTCTAGATCTCCATATAGTTGTCTAAGATGTCAAATAATAGCGCCCTGAAAGAGTAAGCTACTTCTTCCTTACTCAAGCTGATTGATACAGTTATGACTATCAAATTAGCTAGGAAAAGACAAATACAACATATTGCAAATCCCCCCACACTCTCTTTTCATTTGGGACAGCTACTTTCAACTCTGCAAATTAGTCCTGTGGGAAGCTAGGATAAAAGCAGACTATTTCAATGTATGTTGCATTTTAATCTGATCTGCATTGTCTTTTATTATCTTGCAGTATTTATTTATTTGTTTAATGTTGCTTATCATTTGCAATCTGGATATATGTAAGAAGAATTCACATTTTAGAAAGATTTTGAGGTAAATTTTTGGGAATCCAAACTTGTGATGGTATTCTAAACATTTCTCATTTACATGGAATTTTCTACACTTACTTGAAATATATTGTGTCAGAAATAAATATAGAAAGGTTAATAAAAACATATATTAAGTTATTCTAGGTGGGAAAAAACCCCAAAATTAAGATGGAGGAGAGAGAAAACGGGTAGAGATCATTGTTACTGATAAGTAAATGCATGGTAATTTAGGATTGCTATTGATTTTACATAGAAGGCTTTCAATTGCTATAGTGAAGGGGTAGAAAGAAACCCCTGAGTGGTATCAAGGAAAAGATGAGAAGGATAACTGGAAAAGAATGGTTAAGACAACTGGTGTTAAAAATAAAAACAGTTTTGGGGGAATTTGAAAGAGTAAAAGTGAGCAATGAAATATAGGAGGGAAGGTACCCAGAAAAGAAATCCAGAAGTAGATAAAGAAGATTATTTCATGAATCAGCATGAAATTCTTCTTCCTTTGAAGTATATAAGTAATACAGCCTAATATAACAATAAGATACTATAAATGCATGTACAGAGAATACTATCAAAGATATTTCCTTCCTAGGGTAGAGTTTTTAGTTATTTTTCAGTAGTAAGAGGAAAATAGTTGAAAAGTTACATTATGTTATTTGGTTAATTGAAACACAATTTGACCAGTTCACAAGAGATCAAAGAACCTGATGTATTTGTGTAATAAAAAGAAATACACAACCTTTTAATTTAATATAGTTTGAAATTTCATTTTCCAAGTTTAAGTGTACAGTGAAAGATTTATTTATAAAAATGTCTAGAACTACTCAAGTGAAGGTACTTAACCAATTAACGTTTTTAAAATTAATAGTTTTATGACAGTAAACTAGGGCAGTACTCAACAGTTTACTACATTGACATTACAAAGACTGATGTAAAACTTGAGATTTCCTACAGGAATCTGCAGTTATGAACTGAGTTTAAGAACTACAGCTGAAAACCTTGCATATTCTCCTTGTTCCTATAAGATGTTTGTAAGAAGATACTTCAAGATTTTTGTGGCAATATTTTTTTCTATACCAGAAGTAGAATTATGTTTTGTTTTCTGTTCATGCACTATATTATAAAACAAGCAAAGCAAATAATATGAAATATATATGCATATCCACAGAGTTAAATGTACCTCTAGTAAAACATGACCAAAAAGTTGTTTAAGAGTAGTCCTCCTTGCTCAGCATCCTTTTTCTATAGCAGGTAGTAGAGGAAGGCAATGTTTCTTTTGATGCTTTTGGTTGCCTAAGTGGAATAGACTGTCACTCCCTACCTCATTCCTAGCAGATGAGAAAACATCATTAGTCCAGTATTATGTTTTCCCTCAGCCCCCCTATACATATTATGTCGTGATCTGTTACTGTTCCTTAAACTGCAACCACAAGTGGTATTTAATTTCCTCTACCTTTCTTGAATATTTGCTTCCTTTTCTCACTTGTAGGAGTCTCTATTTCCTCCATTTTCATAATAAATACCTTCCTCTCTGTGTTAAATTCTTTTGAATGGTCAAGAAAACAAAAAAAACCAGTCACTCCCAAACAAAAGTTTTTCTATCTCTTTGAAATTCCTGGAGCACTCACTCTTTTTCAAAGATCAACAAGGTCACAAAGAGTGTATCAAGCCACCTATGGCATCGCTCAGTCTGTGGAAATGACCTGGTGAACATTAGTACAGATGTTGCCTGGAGTAGACTCTACTTCCACATTAGCCTTATTATCCTCACAGCTGTGCTCTTTAGGAGTGGCTAATCATGGATAAGATCACACTGAGAGAAAATCTGTTGACCATGAATTTCTGGTCAACTTTCACTTTGATGTGCCACTCTCTTTACTACAACTGTGTGGAAATGAACAGCTGAAACCACTCTCAGGTTCTTCCTTTAACACCTTCTGTAACTGCTTAAAGCATAATTTTGACATTTTTCAGAGATAATAGTTCTACCTTGATGCCCTAATTAATATGGAGTGGTTTTCTTTAAGTGTGTTTCATGCTATCCAAGGTGCATTTGCTGTTATTTTGAGCATCTACTATGAGAATAATATCTATCTTGGTAAACTTGGTAGTGCTGGGTTAATGTTTGGACTCAATGATCTTAAAGGTCTTTTCTAAATTAGTGATTCTATAATTCAAAGAAAGAACTATTCTGAACATGCCTTATGTTTCAGTATTTGACTTCTCTGTGCTCTAGTCTTTGTAGAGAACTCATTTTCTTCCTCAATACTCTACAGGTTTCTACAATGCCAGTCATTTTCCCTGTGAAACAATATTTATAAGTTTTTTTCCAAAATTACTAACAAATTTTATACTTTTTTTTTAATATGAAAAAGACTTTTGATATCAATAAATTGTTTGTGTAATTAAACATTTCTGGGATGTTAGGCTGTAAATGCTCTGCAGTTTCTGTTCAAAAAACAAACCAAACCAAACCAGAAGACCCTATAATTTTGCTCTGCTCTTGAAAGAATGATAGGGAACAGAACCAAGCAAAAAAAAAAAAACCAACCCAAAAAAACCCTTCTGTCACAAGAAACTATGTAGAATGATATCAAAAGAAGTGTATGACAGTCATCTACAGAATTTATTCTCAGTCCATGTTGAATTTTATGGGGAGGAAACTAATGGTCCCTATCTGGAATTACCTCACACTTTCAAACTTTTTAGCAACCTAGTCGATGGAAAGATAAAACACACTGCTAACCTTGCATTAGCTTCCCAAAATTTTACTTTCTCTGTAAAGAGAAAGGTTTTCCTTTGAAACAGTTTTCACCCCTAACAATGTCACATGACTTTCCTAGTGTGCATAGTAGCAGAATTACCATATGACAGATATCTGAAACACCACTGTAGGTCCTTTTTTTTTTTTTTTTTTAATAATTGGTGTGAGGTTTTTTATATATATAATAATAAATAATGTAATTGAATTTCAGGATCATGTAACACTAATTTATGATATTTTGGTCTTCTACTACTAGAAAAAAAACCCAGTCTGTTTGGAGTTTATAAACTGCAACTGGAAACTGGGCATTTAATTTCCAGCTTACCTGTACAAAACCCACATACACATGGAGAAGCATCCCATGTCACTCTACTTAGCAGGATGGCCTTGCAAAGAAAAATCTAGTCAGCACTGTTCACACATTCATTCCTGGTTCTGACTCACTCAATCACAGTAAGTGTTGGATTTCCTGATTTTGAAGAAAAAAACCCAATGAAAAGCATTCTTTTCCAACTTTTTAATTATACTGGCAACATGAAAGTATATTCACAGTATTGACTGTATTGTTTTTTACGGACAAAATGTTATCACGAATGATAGGTCAATTCAAACAGATTGTAACGGGAACCATTTACACTTACAAAGTAAAGCTGATCACTGTGGATGGATTGCTTCTGCAGTTATACCAGTAAGACAAATAATGAAATACATGTTAAAATTAAGAAGAAAATAATAAATAAGGAAAGTACATAAATAGGGAAATCATTCTACTAACTCACAAAACTAAATGCATCTGAATTCCTTCCCACTGAAGTGCAAAACTATTACCATGAACAAATGAGTCATGAGACATCGACATTAATACAAAGATAAAATAAAACATTCAGGTTTTGATAAAAAGAGGGGAGAAAATTTTCTTTCATAATGTGTGCTTGCATTAGAAATATGTCAGAGATAAAGAAAGTGAGCAGTTAGATTCTCCCTTAAATTATTAAAACATACCTCCTACTCCTCCTACTTATTACAATGGAAACTTATGCAGTTTTTATATAATCAAAACATCATGGGAAGATTCTATTTGTGAAAATTGTTACAAACCTTTGTGGAATTCTTTAAACATTCTCAAAAGACAAGAGAGAATAATACAAGATAAAACTTGGAGAGCTGGAGAAATAAATGCTTTTTCTTTTTCTGACACACTATCTAGGGTTTGTGATCTGTAAATATTATTATACGTGAACTAAAATATTTGATCAAAATCCATATTTCCAGAAACAAAGAGTTTTCACATTTGGGGTAATTACCAGCCACACTGGACTTTCTAAGTTCTCTATTTTTATAGCTGTGTTATCTCTTACATTGGACTACTCAGGATGAAAGCCAGTTGTGTCTATTATATGCTCCAACCAGTCACTGGGGAGAATGTGGGTACTTTAACTGCTATAGGTCTTAATGGCTCCTGGTTGCACAATACTACTTATTCTCCCTCTAACAATTTCACAATTGCTTTCATGGCCAAATAGGTAGGATCTCAGTGTAAATTTTTTGACTCTAAGCTTGTAAAAGCTGTTCTTCAGGGAATGATAAGAAGTTTTCAGTAAACCCATGTATAATCCACAGGTCATAATTTTTCTAAATTTAGTTCATCACCTTTCAATACCAACTCAGTAAAAAAAAGCAATAACAGCAGTTTAATCTAAAAGAGGCAAATGGAGTGGCAGGCATTTAGAATTATAAATAGCAAAAGGAGGGATAGAAGGAAGGAAAGAAGGAAGGAAGGAGGGAAGGGAAGAGGTACAGAGGGAAGGAAAGAAGGGAGGGAAAAAGGAAGAGAGGAATGCAAATTTCAATTAATTGGGACAAGACTTTAAGGATTCTGACATATTTGAAAGAAATGTCCTTAAATGTCATGCTTAGGTTGTTCATATCAGTCATACAGGTGGCACTCAAACAAAAATTTATTCTTATGGAGCTGGACTGAAATAGATTTTTTTGGCAAGGTACAAGTAAATTAGAGCTGCTTTTATATAAATGTTTGGTTTTGTGTTTGTTTTTTTTTTCTCAAATTGATACTTCATTGCTTCCCCAAAGTCACTGAATAGCATTATAGGATTTTATGTAAAATGTGCTCATATTAAAAAAAATATGAATTGTTCTCACACAGTAATAAAGACACCTTCATTAGTATTCAGATGAGTTTTCTAATTAAAGTCAATATCTTTCTGTGAATGTCCAAATGATAAGTACAATAATAAAGATTGCATTAGTTTTATGAACATCTGTAAAAAATTCATAAAATCATGCCAATCCTGATGTTTTGCCAGATTCTTGCTTTTGAGAGTGATTAAAGGATAAAAGCATGAGAAGAGTTTCTTTTTTCGGTAAATATATGTGTCTTTTAAAATACACCAAAGGGTTGAGCAGTGTAGCTCAATTTGGAAATGTGTAAACTGATACAGATCTGAAATTGATCCCTTGAAGTGAACTTTGTTCTACAGAGTACCATAATAATTCATTATAGGAGATTATTGCTCTGTACAAGACAAACAAACATGGTAGACTGCGCAAGTTAATATGCACTCCTGGAATAAATCCTGCTTTCCTTAGATAGGTACTGAACTAGCTTTTGAGAATGTTGAAAGGACTGACTCTTACCATAGCCTGGAAATACAAAAAAGCTGCAATATATTTAGTACACAGTTACCTGGTCTTGCAAATTTGACCTGGATAAACTGGAATACTGTTGATTTATACTACAACTCTTAACTTCTATCTCCGTATATGAAGAATTTTTCTTTCAGCTGTCATTAGGAGTGTTTTGGTTTTTGTGTATATACAGGTGCTTGCTGCTGTTTCCATAGGCTCTGGTACATGAAGAGCCTCTGCATGGTACTGGAAGACATGGCATGGGACTCAGAAGAGAAGCCCATCCTGCTGCAGCAGGCAGAAACTAGATGGGATTTTTGAGAGAATCTCAGGTTAAATGAATCACGTATTCCTACACCATTACATTCTCTGATTTGTTACATAGAGTCAGAATTTTGTCTTTTAGCTTCAACATGGCAGCTTAAATTGTTGGAAATATCATGGATCTTCCTTACATTACAAAAAGGCAAGATTGTAGACCCTGTACTTTATGTATATGAGGGGTCCAGAGATTATCAACAAGAGTCAAATATAAAGGCCTTAAAGCAAGTGGATTGGTTAGGGTTAGTGTGCTTTTATTTATTTTACTGTTCACTTAAGTAAGCCCACACCAAAACATAAAGCTAAAATCAAAATGTATATTTCGTGACAACATGATTCTGTCACTAATAGGGCTCACAAGGAGCTCAGCTCTCCATTTATGGAAAAGGTATGCAAGATCTTTCTTAGAAATATTCTCCTAAAGATGCTTTTTGTGAAGTCACTTCTCTGCTTTCCCAAGAGTATGCTTCAGCAATGCTATCCCTCAAGTGAATTTACAGCAACAATGGTTTTAATCACAGTGATAAAGAACTGAATATAAATTATTATTTTAATTCCTAACTCAAATGACACAGTCATTGTCTTATATTATATAATATTATGCTAAATGTATTGTAACATTTTTTATGACTTTGTTACATGTTAATACCTTTTTTTTTAATTTCACATATTTTCTTTCATTTCTCTCTCTCTGAGGTAATAACACTGTCAGAATAGAGCGTATGATAGCTCTGTTTTTCATGAAACCTGTTAATGCACAGATTGTAAACTTGAAGACAGTAATGGATCCTCTGAAGCTTTATAGTGTCAGAAAGATTGCTGCACGTGCACATTCAATTCATGTGCTGAAAGGCCTTGTGATTTTATGTTGAATAATATCCCCATTCATATGCAGTAACTGTGTCTCTTAACAAGATGGCTTTTATACTTTCCATGCTAAAGAATTATATTTTAAATGCCATCTATGAGTTATAAACATACAGAAGAAAATTTGAAACTGGTAATTTCTAATTTTTTTTTTAGTTTAAGCAGTTTTCCAACCAGTAACTGCATTAGCTTTAAATTCCTAAAAGACTATACTTGTTTTAAATTTAAAAAATTATTCAAGCTATGTCCATATTAAAACAGAGTTTAATGCAGCAGTAACAAAAATATGTGAGCTGTGCAGTTTAAGGTGGTTTTTTTTTTTTCAGATGTTCTCTTCCTCATTCTTTCTGTAGTGCAGATGTTTAATGTTTAAAAAACAGATAGGTACAAAACAAAATCCTGTACTCCTGACTGCAATACATCCAACCATCTGCTGGAATACATCAAACATTTAAGCATGCATAGCAGTATCACATGATGTGACAGAACAGAAAAAAAAAGGGTATAAGAATGTCATTCCTTCAAAAATACCTTGGTGTAATTGTTATTATTCAGCTGTCACTGAAGGCCATGATAAAGCCAGTATTGGATTTTATGGAACCTGTTTCTCTTATAGCAGATACTCTTGACAATGTCACTTTAGAAATGTGGAAATGAAGTTTCAAGAGAAAATATTTCTGTTATTGATATGCTTTCAACTGTGTAAATCACTGTAAATACAGAGGGCACGTTATTAAAATACATCTCTATGTAGTTAAACAACACTGATCTTTTAAATCACAAACACAATCCTCAAAAGTATCTCCAGCATCACACTACCCAGTAGTGACAAGGGACTTAGATATCAATACTCATACTTTAGTACCATTTCTTGTTACATTCTGTTCCATTACAAAATTAGAGTATTTACCAAAGTTAATTTTCATTTAGGATAACTAATCTTCTTATGCTTTTTTTATATTCTATAGGGAAAAATTTACAAATAATTATTATATATACACAACTGGGAATATTAACAGATTATTGATTATTTTTAAAAATATATAAGAAGAAGATATGCCCAGTTTTCTGACAATTTTTTGTTTTGCTTGCTTGATTGGTTTTTTTAGACTGAAAACTATTAATTTATGCTCTTATTTCAAGATCTGTTCCTGAACATAGAATCATCAGGAAGAAACTGGTATTTAACATTCTCTTTCCCCACTAAAGAGACATGTTATTTTATTAATTTAGAAAACAGAGAGGAAATTCATGCCACTAGAGGAATTCTACTTCTATGAAACTCCAGTTTGGGGGGTTTGATAGCTTTAAGTGGTGAAGGTACCAACAGAGATGTATAGAGAGGAGATTAGAACTTTGTATTAAGGATAAAGATTGGACAGGTGAAACAACTGCAAATCCTAATACTGGAAGGGAATGCAGTTCTGGCCATTAAAGATAGTAGGAGTGATGTAGCCATGGCCTCAACCCCACTGAGTGATATAAGAATGCACAAACTTGCTGAAGTTAATGGGGAGCAGGATAGACCTTTCATAGCCCTACTGAGTACAGACGTGTTTGACTGGAGAAGAGGAGGCTCAGGGGTGACCTCATCACTCTCTACAGCTACCTGAGAGGAGGTTGTAGCCAGGTAGGGGTCGGTCTCTTCTCCCAGGCAATCAGCAGTAGGACAAGAGGGCACGGGTTTAAGCTCTGCCAGGGGAGGTTTAGGTTGGATATTAGAAAGAAGTTCTTCACAGAGAGACTGATCAGGCATTGGAATGGCCTGCCCAGAGAGGTGGTGGATTCACCGTCACTGGAGGTTTTTAAGATGAGGCTGGATGTGGCACTGAGTGCCATGATCTAGTAATCACAGTAGGGTTGGATCAAGGGTTGGACTTGATGATCTTGGAGGTCTTTTCCAACCCAGTTAATTCTATGATTCTATGATTCTGTGACTATACTTATTAGGGAGAAATGTAAGAACAAAATCTTGGCACTGGTAAAGCTGTTATTGATTAGGTCATGGAAACTGAAAAGAATGCTCCCTAAAGGAACACATGCTTCTTGCTTAAGCAGAAGGCACAACAACTTCTCCAAAAAATTATATTGCATCTTCAGGCAGCAGTAGTAGAGCTTTTGTGAAGTATCAGGACAAACTAAAACATAGCTTTGGATTCACAGTTAACTCTCATTGCCCTTCTGTAGCGTGACAGTCATAGTCCATCAAAGAGGCTGCATGTATGCCTTAGACTTTTTCTACACTGCACCATTTACACCTGAAACTCTATATAAAGTACAAGGAGATATTGCTGAATTGAAATAATAGACTTCAAATGGGGCCTTTAATGTCTGCTGTTCAGTCTCAGTTTCCTATTTCTCAAGGATATCTTGGAAATAATAAGACTTCTTTTAAGTCTGATATGGGTGATAAAAACACACTCAGAAAATATAACTAAAACCTAGATAACACTGTAATGTCTTGAAAGACAATGAGATTATGTCCTTCCAGTACTGGAAGGGGTCTAATAAAAATGAGGAAGAGTGACTTTTTACAAAGGCAGATAGTGATAGGAAAAGAGGGAATGGTTTTAAACTAGAAGAGGAGAGATTTAAATTAGATGTTAGGAAGTTGTTTACTCAGAGGTCAGAGAGCTACTGGAACAGGATCCAAAGGATGTTTTTTTAAGATTCTGAAGGGAAAAACACAAGTATACTTTTTTCTACTTTTGCATATTTTATAGTAGAATGGTATTGTTTTCATTGTGTAAGTGATTTCCTTGCAGTCTTTTAGAAAGTACAAGTTACTCCAACCAAAAATAAAGTAGAAGCTTAAAGTGATATTTGTCAAAACTGAAGTCAGATTCTATGCTTGTAATATTTGCACTTCTAAAGTGAATGCTTTGAAATTTCATACTGTCAATACAGAGCCCAAATTTTAATCAGTGCTTCATCAGTTTTATATATAATCTAGAAAGAGAAGTAAGATATGATCATAGCTTCAATGAGCATGACACTTTCAGCCCAGCAATAACAAAATTCACAACAAATTTTTCACAGGCTATCCATTAAGAAAAACATACTTCACATATATACGCATATATAAGACTTTTGTAAAAGGTGAATTAAAGCTGCTCCTGCAGCAAAGGTCATATAAGAGTCTTTTGCATGTAGTCAAGATAGGTGTTTCACATGTTTTATGTTACATCAATAACAATGAATTACACATATGTGGTAGATAGCTGGATTACAAAAACTAAGCAAAAAGAGTGATGCAAGAAAAGTAGTGACTCAAATAGTCTCTACTGATTCAGCTCAAGATGACACTAGAAGGATTCTTGCAATACAGGTTTCCTTCACCACCAAGTGGATACTGACTTTCAGTGAGATTTAAATCCCTGTGAGTGAGTTAGCCTATACTAAGATCTCAATATTTTCCCTCGCCTTTAACAAATATTTTCTCTGAGTGTTTTCAGGGAAATAGATGATCTCAGAAGTGGTAATTCCCATCTTTAATCGTGGACTATGATACTCTGCCCAGTGTGCTTTGGTACTGTATCTGCACTATATAATGATGTTTGGTTGTGGTGATTTGAAAGAACTGTATGTGTTCTCACAGAACTTTCTGTGTTTTTCCAGCAGTTGCAAGGGACCTGCAGAGGTCATTCAACCCTCTCTGATAGTGACTGTTGTTTTCTTACATTCAGAATAATAAAATATAAAGGAGGAACATTTGCCATGTTACCTCACATCTTTCTCTTTTGTAAGGCTCTGCTGAACAATGAAGATAAGGAAGGCAGAGAGTTCATATGTACTTCTGACTGCCAGTGAGATAGATTTATTATAGAAAGCTCCTGAGAGACCAATTAATATCACCAGGGTTGTCAAAATAATATGTGTACCATGAAAAATGCAGGCAGCCCATCAAGGCACTGTGAAGGTAAGGTCACTGAACACAAGAACACTCAGGGACAAATTTAGTCAGAATGGAGTAAAAAACTGAGCACTAATTAAGTGACTTGTGAAACACTCACAGTGGCAAAATACTGCCTAGTCTAGAACTGCATTTTCTAAAAGATGCACTGTTTTACTTAAAGAAGTATCACACATAAACACTGAAAAGTCAGGATTAAATGTTGTCCTGACAAAGCTTGGTGATTCCAATCTGTGAGACTGGTCATGGGTGAGAAAAGAAGATGATAATTTTTAAGTTAGACAATTCAAGTCAGACTTCATTGTTTTATATTACTAAAGAAGATATTGTCAAATATGGACGTCTCCAACATTTAATTGTGATCCCTGGGGTTCTCTGTTTTTCAGGCAACACTGTTCAACTATGAATTATATTCATCAGTGTCCTAGTATAAACTAGGTAAGTGAAATCTGAGGTTGGTGGAGGATAGAAGATTGCATTGGCATAATCAGTAGGATGGAGGACAAGAAAATCTCACTGGAAAAATTGTATGTATTATATAACCAAGAAGATTTGGATGGTAGAAGTACTAACACAAAATATGATTTTGCCTTTGATCTTGTCTAAGTTATTTCTGAAGCAAAAGCTTTGAAGCAGTGTCTATGCTGTGTTTAAGAGCTTGAAACAGGAAATGGTAAAGTTGACTGTGTTCTCTGACTTAACTTCACAAACCAATGATAACATCTGTAGGGTATCTATAAATGGAGTTCTGTACTGCATTGAGGACAGATGAACTGAAGCTGCAAGAAACTCCAACTGACCATGCATCAGGGTTAGATGTTTCTACCAGGGAGTCCTAGACCATCTAACTGAAAATGGCATGTACATATCCAATCATACATTATAAGGATGAGCACAAGCTCATATTTTGATATTTGCTTACCAATCACACCTGGGAAAAAACAATTAAAAAGTGGTAAATAAGTGTGCACATGCAGAATAGCTCTCATGGCAAACATAAAACCAACAGTAAAACTGACCAAGGTAGCTGACATCTTGGAGTGAAAAAACCTTTTCGAATTTTTTGTATGGTTCAAGAGTTTGACATCAGTTTGATTTAAGTTTCTACTTATTTTGCTGTAGCTGTCATTCATCTGTCACTCAATTTATAATAGAAGTTTTTAACACATTGGAATGTCTTGAGAACAAAGATGTTAATTATTGGGTTTTATTTTATTTTATATTTTATTTTATTTTATGTTATATTGGAAGCATTTTTTATATAAATCCCTAACTAAATTGAAGTCTTCATAAGGCAATATGTTTGGTTTGGGTTTTTTTGTTGTCATGTAGGATACTAAATTTCAGCCATATAACACCTAAACACTTACAATCAAAATGATGCATCACATCAGTATGTTCTTCAGATGGGCATTTGTATGAAAGAGTCATTTTTACCACACCCTATGTCTTTTCAAGAAGAAAAGTTCATTGAAGCAAAGTCAAGACAGGATTTTAAGAGTAGAATATGCTGAGGCAAAGGCTGTCATGAGAGTAAACATCCTCTCTTCAAATAACTGGTAGCTGATATGATTGTACTAAAAGTTGACAGAGATGTTCATTAACCTTTACAATGAAGAGCAAGCACTCCCCAAAATATGTGTGTATCCCTGTATAGACAAACAAGTTGCCTCATATCTCTGTTGGGACATAACAAATCAACTAGTTTTCAAGACTTATCGCAATATCAACCTTAATAATATTGTTTTGAAGGTTTTTTTTTTTTTGAGAACATTAGTGAGCTGTCTGGTGAAAATAGCTATATTTCTGCAAAACTAAGATAACTATGCACCACTGACTTACAATTTGAGTTAATTTATTTTCCACTACAATATAAAGAAAAAATTGCTAGATGGCTGTATAAACAAAATGTACTTTGGGAAAGGAACATGACCTTTATAAAGAGAAGCCCTTCCTCATAACTCACAAGCTTTCTAGAATGTATATTGAATATGTGAGTAAGGGTAATGTGGTTAATTATGTATTCCTTGGTTTGCAGGCAGATTTTGGCAATGTTCCGTACAAAAGGCTTTTAAGAAGGTATCCAAGAAAGAAGACTAATAGTTATTCATTGCTCAAATAGTTGATTTAGGAAAGCAGAATCTCATAAATGAACAGTTTTTACTGTGGAAGGAGATTATCAATTGCAGCAAAATGGGCTGCAATCTGTATCGTTCAACAGGTCAGCAAGAAGTATCTGGAAGTGAAAAGATTGTTGGTGACAAGCAGGGATGAGACCTGATTTTTAACTACTGCAGAAGGACTAGATATTGAGTGGGATAGAATTATATCTAGACAAATATAAAGTCACATTTTCAAAAAAATAATATTAATTTAAAAAATAAGACAGACTCTGAAGTGAGCACTATTGTTGAGAACTCAAAACATAGTGGTATGAAACTGTCAATATAATATGTAATAGCAGTCAAAACCCACAAATTTTCAAAATTATTACACAAGAATTATTGGAACAAATGGAAAATACTGTGAAGTAGATTATCATATCCTTGGTGAATACAGCCTGTAGCTTTGTATATTACAAAAATGTATAGGAGAACAGGAAGAAAATAACATAAATATAATGATGATTATGAGAGATCTGAAATTTCTTCTATTTAAGAAAAAAAGTTCCCTTCAGTCTGGGAAAAAAAAAACCAAGACAACAGAATACGATTATACAGAGGTCTATAAAATCAGAGCTTTTTGCATCATACTTTTCTTTGTTCTATTCAGAGACATCACTATTTTTTATATATAATTTATCACCTTTTCAGATGATAACTCTTTAACAGGGTCTGTAGTGATAGGACAAGAAATAATGGTTCTAAATTAAAAGATAGGTGGGTTTAGACTAGATATAAGGAAGACATTTTTTACAGTGATGGTGATGAAACACTGGAACATACTGACCAGAAAGGTGGTGGATGCCCCATTCCTGGAAACATTCAAGGCCAGGTTGGACAGGACTCTGAACAACCTGATCTGGTTGAAGATGTCCCTACTTATTGCAAGGGAAGCTGGACTAGATGGCCTTTAAAGGTCCCTTCCTAACCTAAGTATTCTATAATTTTATAAGTTCCTGATGCAGTTTCTTGTACTGCCTCTTAATGATGGTACCTCATCTTAAAAGAAGTGATCTACATTTCTTAAGAATGCTTCTAGTTCCCAGGGTAGTAGCTCATCTGTCATTGTCAGATGACACATTAGATATTTTCATTTTTATAATGCTTAATTAATTTTTAGTTGTCACAAATTTCCAGTATTGTTAAAAATCTTTATAAGAATATTATAATGATTTTAAAGCTCATTGACATTAGTGGAAGGTTTTCTATAGACTTCAGTGAAATTTAGAATAGACTTCTTGTGTTGATAAAAATATCAGTTCATTTTTTTCGATAACAGCTTACTTTAATAAGATTGGTGTTTTGGTTTGGTTTGGTTGTGTGGTTTTTTGTGTGGTTTTTGTTTGTTTGTTTGTTTGTTTGTTTTTGTTTGTTTTTTTGTTTGGGGTTTTATTCTAGTCTGAAACTCTTATTTTTTTTGAGAATCCTATGTTCTTTATTCACCTGACAATGGGAGTATTAATTACCAAGTTTTTAGACGCAAAAAGTTTTTTGATACCAGGTCCAATTAGAAAGTGACATTTGAGCTGATACTAAACTGACATGCTGGCCTGTTTCATAGACTGACTACTTGTACTAGTATTCCCTTTTATGTTTTTTCTTAGTGGAGATTTTTTCTTCATTTGAGTTTTATTTTTTTGCCCCACAAAATATGAGAAGAAGCAAACAAAAATTATTGAAGGGAAAATTACAAGAAATTATGGCAGTATCTGTTGAAACTCTGCTTTCCCTGAAAATGAAGCACAAACTTTAAAAGGATCTCTCAGTTTTGTTTTCTGGTTTAAGAAAAAAAAGTAAATAGTTAAAACCAAGAAAAGTTTCCCATTGAAAGAACATTATGGCACTTCTATTTCTTGTAACTGCTAGAAATAGTGACTAAAGATTAGAATGTGAGGAAAGTGGATCTGACTCTGAGGTTAGACAGAGATGAATTCCAGTAGTAGACTACATAAAATGTAGGTTATTTGTCTCAACTTCCAGAAGGGAACAGAGGTCTGCCCGATCTTGGTTATCAGTAGAAGTATGATGACTTGTTAAGGTGCTGTAAAAGTAGAATCTCTTTAGGATTGTATTTTGTCAAAATAAGTGAAGGAATCTAGTAAATTTAGTTTTAATGAACTTGCTCTGGAATTATTTCAGTCTTATTTTTTAAAAGGAAACTCTCACAATACAACAGCTAGAGGGTTATGATTGAAACTGTCACCTAAGAAAAGCAAACAGGAGACTGTTGCCTTTGTGAAGTGAGCCCACAAGGCTGCAATAGCCAGCAATGATACCTTTGTCTTGACTGCCATGAGACCTGTTCCTCTGTCTGGATAGTCATGACGTTATGTTCTGTCTCCATTTTCATGGCTACTTTCTATTTTATTGTCTTCTCTGTTGTTTCTAATTATTTTTTTCAATTTTCTTGTAACCTCTTTTTACTGATGATCCTTCATTCCCCTTTTTATTTTTTCATTGCTGTTTTATGTTATCTGTCATGATTATTTCTAGAAGCAGTACTTTGAAATGCTGATTTATCTCAGCAGATAAAAGTCATGTTAACTTTCCAGACTCAGTAACATTTCAACAGTGGTATAAATTTCTTCAGGAACTTATTTCAAATTCAAGCTGCCATCTATCTTTCTGAAAATTAATGTGTGCAGTCACCCTGTCTACAATTTTTTTTTTTTTTTTATCTAAACCTTTGAAATTCTGTGAAAAAACTGTGCAACTCTAATGCAACCAGGTGTGGTATTTTATGTTAGGTTAGATGTCAAAAGCTCATCCACAAAAGAACACAGATAAACAATGAGAGATGAGGTAGCTCTGGCTACTTGCAGGCGCACCACAGTGACTGTCAGCTCATTTAAGGCCCAACTCCACAAACCAGGAAAGCATAGTAGCAAAAAGGAAGGAGGAAAACACAAACTGAGGACTCAGAGGAAGGGACACCCTACTCAGACCTTTCCCAAGGATGTCTGAGAAGAGTCCCAACCCCATTGCCCAGATGTAAAAGAGGTGAATATGAATTAATACTGTAGCACTTTTTTGGCTTGAGGGGGTTTGCTGCCTAGGAATACAGGAGACATCATGGTGTAAAGGGTAACAGCACTGAGGGATTGCGTGAGATTTATTATGAAGAGGAACCAAAATCAGTAAAAGGAAGGGATTTGAGTGATTTCTGAAGGAACAAGAGCACGAGAGATAGAAGTAGAAGGTGATAAAAATGGCCTGTCATTTGTAAAGAGATTGTCATTATGCTTATCTGGCTGTGCCCTGCACTCAGTCAGCACAGTCTTTCCTGTCTTTTTATAAATTCTTTTAATATAAAGAACCACAGAATGGTTGATGTTGGAAGGGATCATTGGAGGTCATCTAGTTCAATACCCTGATCAAACAAGGCCACCTAGAGCCAGTTGCCAAGGACCAGGTACAGTCAGCTTTTGAATATCATCAAGGGTGGAGACTCCACATATCTGGGCAGATTGTGCCAGGGTTCATTCACCTTCACAGTGAAAAAGTGTTTCCTGATATTCAGAGGGACCCTCCTCTGTTTCAGTTTGTGCCCATTGCCTCTGGTCCTGTCACTGGGCACCACTGAAAGCAGCTGGCTCTGTCCTCTTTTACACCCTCCTTTTGGGTATTTCTATGTATTATTGAGATTCAATCCACTTAACCATATGATCAGCCAGCCCAGATTTCAACACCTTCTCCATGGCAAGAAGAGAGACAGTGTCAAAGACCTCAATGAAGTTCAGGTAGGTAATATCTACTGGTGTACTCTCACCTATCAGGCCAGCCATTTCATTATAGAAGTTTATCAAATTGGCCAATGGACAATTACCCTTTGGCAAAGCCATACTGACTACTCGTGAGGATTTTCTTGTTATGTGCCTGGATTAGTTGCTCCATCACTGTCTCAGGGATCAAGGTGAGGCTGGATGGCCTGAAGTTTCTTGGGCCATTCTTTTTGACCTTCTTGAAGATAGGAGTGATGGATTCTTTCTTCCAGTCATCAGGAACCTTTCTCATTCTTCTTGTTCAAAGATTATTGAGAGTCATCTTGTAATGATTTCATCCAGTTCACTCAGCACATGTGGTGCATCCCATCAGGGCTCATGGACTTATGCCTGTCCTTTTTGTTTAAATATTATCCTACTTGACCTTCTTTCATCAGGACCTTATTGCATGGGAACCTTTCAAGCAGATCCATGAAGAGATCAAAGTCTGGCCTCCTGAAGTCCGATGTTTCTGGTGTTTCTAAAGATAGCTTCATGGTTCCATCCATCTGTGTGTGTGTTTGTGTATGTACATGTATATATGCCTGTGTGCGTAGGAGTGAGAGGGTCTATACCAGCAATGGGAGTGGGGCTGCAGACTCAGAGGTTTGTGTGTCCTGGTACCAGGAGCTGTGAATAGTGTACTCCAGGGACAGCTACAGTGAAAAATTAGTGTCTGGGCCCAGATACTGAAGTAATGGATATTTTACATCTGTGTGTCTGTGTGTGTATAAAAATTAATAATAAATAATATACAAATTATATGGTCAAATTAAACCTAAGTATACATGCTAGATGAGGCTAGAAATGTTAGTAAAGTTAATTTCCCTAAGGGAATATATGGTATATGCATATATGGTATATGTAGATGCATATAAGTGTTATGCTGCTGGATAGAAAAAAATATATAAATAAGGTGAATTGATGGTCAATATTCAAACAAGAACTCTGACCTTTGACTGAGACAGGTTTTTAGGTTTGATTTCATTTTCAGTCACATCAGAAAGTTGTCTTTGGGATTGATTCTCAGTCCAGATCTGTTCATTACACAGTCCAAAGAAGGTTTTCATGAAAGATGGATGAGTCTTGTAACCTACAATTTCTTTGTCACAGTACATCTGTTCCACTTTAAAATGCATGTGAAAAGTCTAGAGTTCTGGTTTGGTACAGGTGAGATAGTAAACTTGCAAAAGTTTTGATCCTCTCTTCCTTTGATTTCTCTGTTAACTTTAGTAGAACTTAAGCCTTACAGCCCTGTAGTGTCATATTTTAATTTTGGTTTATCTATAGTTAAGTCTTTTGGACTTTGGTTATGGATTTCTGGATTTCCTCAATACATATTTATTTAATTCCATGTGATTTTCAGTAATCCATAAATAGCATAAACACTGCAGGATACTTCCCCCCGTGGAAAGAGATTAACTTCTTTCTCTGTTAGCTAATGTATGCATCAGACTCGCAGAATCGTACAATCATTTAGGTTGGAAAAGACTCTTAAGGTTATTGAGTCCAAATATTAAAAGGTGTTACTGAAAACCAGCAAATCTTGTGCATTTTCATTTGCTTGTTAATTTCAAAAGGCTTCAACTAGGTCTATGAATTAACAAGTTTTAGTCCAATGAATCATGATTTAGGTAGTAGATAGCCAAGTAGATAGCCAAGTAAAGTTAAACTGGATAGACTTGGGACTTAATCATGATTTATGTTAGAGTAATTTACACAAAAAATACAATTTCTTAGTGAAGCTATTACATCAAGGAGTATATAAGTCTAAGCAAAACATTCATTTAGATAGAAATACTCCTCATAAATATGTGAAAGAAATTTGCACTCTTCTCTCCCTCTATACTTGTGCCTGGCTTTAGTTCATCCTAGGTGCAGGATCGACCATTTGGAATTGGTAAATTTCATCCCATTAATCATAGCCTGATGCTCCAATCCATCTAGATCCCCCTGCAAGGCCTCTTGTCCCTCAAAAATGTCAACAGCACCTCCCAGTTTGGTATCATCAGCAAATTTGCTATGGGTTCATTCAACTCCTGCATCCAGATTGTTGATCAATGTATTGAACAGGACTGGCCCCAGAAATGAGCACCGTTCACCTCTGGTGAACATTTACCAACCAGACGTAGCCCCATTCACTGTAACCCTTTGAGTCCCACCATTTCAGTCAGTTTTTCACCTGCTGCATGGTGAGCCTGCACATCCCACAGCTGGACAACTCACCCAGAAGGATGCTGAGAGTGACAATATCAAAAGTCTTAATTATCTTCTGGGTAGTTTCTAATCAAGCCAAAGTTTACAAATCCCTCTTTTTTGCCAGGCACACAAGAAGTCAGTGTTCAGAAACTTGGACCTGAGGAAAGGACTATGAAAGATGAATGGAAGGTTAATTTTATGCTGTAATTACATGTATGATGAGTTTTAAAAAACACGAACTTTATTTCAGAACACTGTCTATTTCCATGAAGCTTTAAATAACTTCTTCTAGTCATTTTAAATATGATTCATGTGATAAAAGGTCAAGAGACAGTTTCTTATTTCAAATTTTTAAACAATCTGATCTTCACCATTTTAAAATAAAACAGTGATTGCATCTTGCAAATTTGTATCCTCTAGCCTTATAGGTGTGAAAGGTATAGGAAGCATCAGTAACATTATTTGAATTGAATAATACCAAGAGTGAATACTTTTATAATCAAATAAAACATTCAGTTATTCCATTCTCAAACCAGAAGAAAATTAAAAAAAAAATATGAGCTGTGTGTTTCCACTTTAAATTTTATGTATATCTAATTGTAAAACAACCCTCCAATTCTTTGGCCATAATGGCCTCTGTTCAGCTTATCAGACCATGAGTCAATAGATTTGACAATTCAGCGATTTTATTCCTGTTATGTGAAGATTACAGAACAGCTTTATATAAGATATACTAAAGCTTGCAGAACAAAACCCTCATTGAAAAATTCTTCTAAGCCAAGAAATCCTGCAAATGACATAACCTAAGCCTTAAAATAAATTGGTATTCTATCTGACTCATGACAGAAGATGAAGGGTAAGGTCCTTTTCAGAACTTCTTGCACTTTAGTACAATTTAAAAAGAAGTTGAACTATTTTCTCATTTAATTAATGAAAACTGTTATGTGCTAGTTCCTTGAAAATCACACCTTAGTTCAAGGATAAGTCTAAAGAGTTCATAGAGATGTCAATGAAGAAATGAAGAAAGTTTTCTTTTGCTTGCTGCAACTTGGAGGCTCCACCAAAAGGAATCATTAAAAATTCTAACCTTGTTACAAAAAGCAGCAGACAAATGATCCTTTTAGGGTCTGATTAGGTACAGCACTTCACATACATCTTGAAAAACTCTTAATTTTCACAAGCTCTTCATCTAATTTAGCCGGTAGAAGAAGATTGAATATACTTTGCTATACTTCTGCACTTCTAGTTATTTATCTTATTAATCAGATGACTATCACATTAAAATGAACATTCAAAAAATGTAAAGCTTTTTTTGTCTATTTAATTATCATTTTATGTGGTAGTTTCAGCTGCATTCTTCTACATTTCTTTAAATTTTCATCATTGAAAGAAAATTACAGGGTTGTGAGTGTGCACATTCATGTGAATAATATTGTATACTGTCATTCTGCTGTTGTATATGAATAGATTGGAGCAGTCTACTCTTTTTCATTAATAGAGTACCATACTGGACTGGAACTTAATGGAAGAATGGCTAATATTATGTATTGCTTATATAAAGACACTTATGGCCCCTGTATTAAAAAAAAAAATAAATTCTTTGTATGGTCTCTGTATTAAAAAAAAAATAAATAAATTCTTTGTTTTAAGGATATCACCATCTAAAATACCAGTGAATATAATGCTGAGAAAAAAATAGTAAGAAGGAAATGAACTGTTTTGATGCCTCATGTGGAACATTAAATCTGTAGTCAATCAGGAATAGAAATTAAATTTGTTATATGCTAGTTGAACAGTAATGGCTTAATCCGTTTTCTATTTCTCCTGTCTTCAGCATAAATGCTGTGGAGGACACAGAGAGAACATCTCACTCCAGCAACCAGAAATTTATGATGCAGGACAGGTAGAGTTCCTCTGTTCTCTTCCAGAAAAAGGAAATATATTGTATTATCAAATCCAGGATATGAAGTATTTGAAAACTTACAAAACATGCCCTTTGTCATACCAGTATTCCCCATGATACTACTGAAATTGTTTCTTTATGTTCTGGAAGAAGGATAGGAACTAATGTGCATTAGAGAAGGCAGTTCAATCTACTCTTTTACAAAGACCTGCCCACAGTAAAACAGCCAAGTTACCATCAGTACAGTTCTGCAACCAGGTACCTTCTCTACTCCATGGAAACAATCAACCCCCATTACCACTGGCTCACTTAATACATACTTCAGAAAGTTGCTCTTAATTTGAGAGACTTTCCATCTTACCTACTTTGCTGCATGCCTCATTCACAAGTATTGATGTATTCTCACAAAGTTTTGACAGCAGAACACAGCAAACAACTCAAAACCAGTCAATCCCTTGATGTCACTGAGATCATTACAATAAAGGACATTGTTCACGTGGATCTTCCACTAAGTGATAGCCAGTTCAGATGAATTGTACTTTTTGGAGGCATTATTTTACTTTTATAATTATGGGATTCCTTCAGTTTCCTGCCCACTGATCCTATCCATTTAATTGATTGATGGACCAGGACTCCCTCTGGTCCAGTTTAAGAAGTTATATAACTGATGGAGCAAGTCCTAACAAGGCCACAAAGTTGATCCCAGGGTTGCGGCTCTTCTCCAGTGAAGACAGGCTGATAGAACTGTGATTTTTCACTCCAGAGATCTTACAACAACCTTCCAGTACTCAAAGGAAGCCTACAAAAATCTGGAAAAGGACTTTTTACAAAGGCATATTGCAGTAGGACAAGGTGTGCTGGCCTTAAGCTGAAAAACGGTGGATTTAGATTAGATATTAAGAATAAATTCTTTGTTATGAGAGTGATGAGACACAGGAACAGCTTGCCAGAGGAGTGGGTGCCCATCCCTGGAACTGTTCAGGTTGAATGGGGCTTTAAACAACTTGGTCTAGCAGAAAGTGTCCTTGCCCATGACCGGGCAGTTGGAGCTAGATGATTTCCAAAAGTTCCCTTCCAAATCAAATTATTTTGTGATTCTTTAAGGTGCCTTGCAATTCAAATCATTCTGTGATTTGTTAGTTTTATAACTTTGTTTTCATTATAACCTTTTTAAACATTCATCTGACAGAGACTAGGAAAAGGGAAAGATCATGAAGAGGAAGACTTTCCTCATTAACAGCTGGTTTAAGAACTTTGTGAATCTTTACATCACCCCAAAATCTACTGAATTTATTTCAGTACAAGTGCATTGAAAAATATCTGTTGTATCAGAATATTCAAAATTCAGCATTTTACATAATAAATTTTCAATAGAAAATAAACATTAACCTTTCATCAAGAGAAGAGATGGAAGAGACAGCAATCCAATTGGTACTACCATAGTTCCAAAAGCATCTATATCAGATCATACAATTTCAAATTATTTGAGTCCAGAGAGTTTTCTTTGTTTTATTTTATATGTCAATAATTTAGAATAACCTAAAACTTATTTCTTTTTCTGTCACAGAAAAAAAAAAAAAAAGAGATCACTACAGAGATTCCTGTGACCTTTCAGATTTAGTACTAAATCTCTGTCAGTGGAGGAAATTTTATGATGCTCAGGATGAACTTTTGGGTTCAGCTACAGTAATTTATGTTTAGAGAAACTGACAAATTAGTGAGAACAATGATGCAGAGCCCTGTCTTTAGGTGATTGCAGCCAGTTTTCTAAACAGAAGTTAAAGCAAAATAAGGGTTAATTTTGAGAATTTTTAAATAAAAAGTATACTTTTTATTTTCAGTGTTTTCCATTATTCCTCTGTGTTTTTAAAAAATATTTTAATGTGAACCCTGTAAATATCCTGATGTCTTAAGCCCTCCAAATAAATATTTGTTTGAATTAGTATTTCCTTTTTAAAATTATTTTCCCATGGGTTATATAAATGGGTGTAAACTTATGGTCTGGATATCATGATTGAATACATTAAATTAATAATATTTTTAAAATTAAAATCTTTTATCTTGGTCCTTAAAGATATCATAAGATATCACTGTGAAACCTTAAAAATCCATATGAAAATAAATGTCTTCATTTTTTTGTATGTAATTCCCAAAGCTTTTGCTTACTCACATGAGGATCTACAGGTGGCATTTTATTTTTCAGATGCAAATTTTCCACATGCTTAACGACCAAGCAGGACACTTGTCCTCCAACAGTGAGACATCCTATATGCAGACCAGTAATTAAAGCCTCTCATACATATACCAAATTTTCCTGATAATCACAGGTGGGATAATGAGCTCCTTTGAAAATTAATATATTCTCCTATTTTAAATTTTCATCTCTTCTGCTTCTTTCTTTTTTCTTGCTAGTAAAAAGAGGTCTCAACCAGTACCTCAACCAGTTACCTCTCTTCTCTAGGTAATGTAGACTATAGTTTATGAAACTGTGCACTTTTGTTTCCTCTGTTGCTAAAATTGGATACAAGATATTCTACATTCAGGACAAAAATTTTCCTTTAACAGAAAAATGTTAGTTGGCAATACAGTAAATGTTATCTTTATACTATAATTTTTTTTATAATATTGAATAATAAATGTTAAGAAGATTTCCAAAATATATTAGAAAACTAGGTTCAATCTTACACTTCCATTACCTAATTTTCAATACCCTAGTAAAGTTTTTCTATTCATTATTGATTTCATTGTCAGATAATCTATCTAATGATCTTTAGGAAAAGCACCTACCTAATTAGTGGCATCTTCCACTGAAAAGGGTTTTAATGGTTTTTTTGGAGACTAGTAGGAAACTTATTGCTTTGAGAAACTGTGCAATGTTATAAAAAATTAGATGTTTTTCTATTCTATGTGAACTGCCATAAGAATAGGGGTGTAATTAACTGAAATGTAATTCAAAAAAAAAAGTATATATTCCCTCAAGTTGCATTCAGAAAAAAAAAATCTGTCTGGTTTCACCTTGATCTAAATGATTATCATTGAAATACAAAGATCCATCAGATTTTTAATAACATATCATTTATATTAGTGCATATTTTCTAATTAAAGTAACATTTGGACTTTCATGCATGTTTTTAGAAGTACTGGTCACAATACAACAATCTCTGGCTTGACATTCTCACAGTAATTCAGTTGCGAAAGTCCTAGTATTAGCACCATGCAGGAGGAAGTTTACTTTTGTTTATGTCCATTAAGAATTTAAACCCTGAGGTGATATTATGCTGTTTTTATGAATATTAGTGTTATTTATTGTTTTTCTTTAAAAATTAAAAGCAATATCAGATACTTTAACCTAGTGTATAGTAAAAATACATCCTGCCCATAATGCCTGCTCACTGTTTTAAAATGTGAACAGTGAGTATAGAGCTGTTAAGTTACTTACAGGATTATGAGCAAGCTTTGTTCAGCCTTTTAATCTCAATGGAATTATTAATTTTCTCACATAGTTTTTAGCATTAAGAGTAGATTTATTAAAGCTATAAGACAAAGCAGTGATACTCATCAACACAGTTGTCAAGACCAGACTATGCTATTTTTTTCTGCCAGACTGGATACCATGGCAACACCTGGTTAGGAAAAGCTGAAGAGATATTTGAAGGTTTGCAATTGTTAAAGTCATTGGTCTGAAACAGACATGTATTAATTGCAAGTGAATATGACAGCTCATACCAGATTTCTGAAAGGGAAGAAAACATCAACTTCATTCTACACTAAGGAACTGAACAAGAGATGAATCAAATACTATGATGTCTGACTTCAAACCTGGTGTCATGCTTGTGTGCTTATCATTTGCAAGGTCTGAGGAAAAGGTGGAATTTTATTACTGTAGAAATATTTCCCAATAGAATTTTTTAAGATGTGGAAAAAAACCCCAAACAATAAATACATTGCCCAACAGCCCTAAAAGGGCAAAAATTATACATTTAAACATATTTCTAGAAACAGTTGAGAGTTCCAATCAGGTGCTATCACAGTGATTTCATGGGAAGAAGATTGAAGCATCATGAAAATTTCCTTGGATACTGCTCGCAAATTAGTTTCCAGAAAGAGTCAGAACTTAAACCTAGTGTGTACTTCTAGGGGAGTTATGACAGAAAGCTATTTTTGGTTTATCTATGTATATACAATCAGAAAGCTGTTAAATATGCTTAAATGGACAGCAAACATTTTCATATAGATCTTAAATTCTGTACATCTCATATATGCAGGCTGCAAACTATAATCTTCAGACAGGTAAGAATGCTTCCTGCTGCCTTTATGTCAGTATTTCAAAGTGAGAATATTTTCATACATTATTGAAATGACAGCACACAGGAAGCAGGTATCATTGACAACAGTTTGACTGCTTTTTCAAGTCAAAGAAAAATGCTTTTGGTTTTCAGAACAAGCTGTTTATACTATGCTACGCCTTCTGTTATATGACAAATGCCAATTTTACTTCTGTTTGCATAACAAACAGAATATTAACTAAATTAGATAAAGTTAATCATGGTGAAGAGAACCTCTGAATAACCTCTATGCTTCCTAATTCTATGTTAAGAGGAAATGTGTTGGCTTGAATTAGGCATTGTGGTATAAGCCCCACTGGCACCTATGTATCACACAGCTGCTCAATAGCCCTATCCACAGTGGGATGGGGAGGAAAATCTGGAAAAAAAAAGGTAAAACCTGTGGGTTGAGATAAGAACAGTTTATTAATAGAAATAAAATGAAAATACAATATTAATAATATTAGTAATGAAAGGGAAGGCAAGGAAAAGAAAGAGAGAATTAAAACCCAAGAAAGACAAATGATGTACAATATAGTTGCTCACCACCCACTGACAGATGCCCAACCCTGTCACAGGCAACAATCAACGCCTCCCCCCAGCTTATATACTTGAACATGCCTTTCTTTGGTGTGGAATATCCCTTTGGCTAGGTCAGATCAGCTGTCCTGGCCATGCTCCCTCCCAGCTTCTCATGCACCTGCCCATTGGTAGACAACAGGCCACTGAAAAGTCCTTGATTTCGAATTACTTAGCAATGACTAAAACATCAGTACGTCATGAACATTAATCTCATACTGAATACAAAATACATACCTGTGTCAGCTACTAGGAAGAAGATTAACTCAATGCCAGCCAAAACCAGGATACTGTAATAGGAGAGAATGTCAATGTTACAGGGAGAGGGAAGCTAGGCTGGAATTTGAGAAATAAAGGTTCTGGTCTCTTATTGTGGGAAGCCAACAAATTCTCTAATGGTAAATCTGTCAATGCAAACACAAGAGATTAGGCTCCTGCCTAATTCACAACCCTGGCATGCTCAGTATATAGACAGAGTGAGATCAGAAGAATTTCTTCCTAGATATCTGAGTAGTTGTTCAAAGGACCTAACTATAATGCCTAACAATAAGACTGCAGGTTACAGATCGAGTTTTAACTAAATTTTAAAGTCCAGATGGAAAACATAACTTTTTGATAATTTTTCATACAAGCCAGTCCAGAAAAAGTTTTTCTGATATACTTAAGATATACTCTTACACATGTGACATTTTAAACTCTATTTTCAGGGCTAGAAATGCCACATACAGGCCTCTGTAAGTATTTGAATAGCCTTTGCAGTGGAACTGAATGGCCAGAATGAAGTCAAGCAAGTAGCACAAACCTGAAGTTGTCTATTTCTTCAAAATCACATTTAATAACAGACATTATAGGCCAAGAAAATTATCACAATTTTTTCTTTATAAGAGAAAATAAAGTACTTCATTGAAAACCTAAAGAGAAAAATAGGGTAATAAGCACAATTCCATATTATATTCAGTTCTGAAACTTTCTTACCTAATTATTAAGCTAGTCTATTCCTTTAACTTGATTTTGTACCAGATATTGTAATGATATGTGGATTTCTTCTCCTTCTTGTCCTTTAGAATGAACTCCTCCTTTTAATGTCAAGTCAGTTGACCAGTATGATAAAATTAAATGCTCAGGGATTACTTACCAGCAGCCAGGTGCTGTTACTGATCCACTTCTGGTCTACTTCAGAAATCTTTAACTGGGCAAGCACTATACATACACCTTCAAAGTACAGAACAATTGTTTCTTGTCTCAGACAGACAAGGGGCAGCTGGGGTTTAGCATTCAGGATAGGAACCTGCACACTCACCAGCCCTGAGGCAGCACGCAGAGAGTCATGGTTGGACAGTCAGGATGGATCAGCAGGGTCAGGATCAGACTCTGTGCCCTGGCAGGGCACTCTCCACCTTGCAGAACTGCATTTGCTGACATCTCTATCCACACTTATGGTTGGTGCAATAACACTGAACCATAGAGTCAGTTAGAGTTGTGAGCATTGGGGATTGAGTAATTTACAAAGGATCTGAGTCAATTACATTTCAATTACATCACATGAAACTGAGGTGGATAGAATTCAGATACTTATCCCTGAATAGAACTTACTCATTACTCTCAAATGTCTGAGATATGTGGAACTGTCTGTTAAATGAGTATGCTTTGCTTCTTTACATAAGTAAGTGGGTAAACCTAAAAGCATTCTGAATATTTTATTTGTTGATGTTCCTAGAAAAAGATCATTGTTGTCTTCTGTTAATGGTAGATACAGCTGAGGATAAGATTTCACAGTTTCAGAGAGGATAATGGGAATAACTTTGTCACTGACAAGTGTAAAAAGTTTAAATTGGTTTTGGAGTATAGTCCAACTTCTTTGTATTTTCATGTTATTCATAACTTATTTATGAGATAAAGTTTGTATTCCAGTGATGCCAAACTTCTATACGTATGAAATCTAGTAGGAATAACATTTCAAATTGAAATCAATTTCAGAAAAAGTGAAATAAGAACAGAAATTTTAGAATACACTTAAATTCAGTTTCACACCTTTACTTCACATATTTAATCACTGAAACAAACCACTGAAATTATGAAAATGTAATATATCTCATGGCCAGATTGGTTTTTATGATTTTCTAAAATTTTGGGATTTGTTTTAAGACACTTTCACATGAAGAAGTAAACTCATATAATCAGACAAGCTTTGTTATTTCTAGATCTACTGGTTTGCCTAATAAAAAATTAGGAATATTAACTAGCTAAAACAACCTAGTTTTACTTATTGTATGAGTAGCATCTCCTGGCTGTTTTCTCATGCCTGTGACAACCACTACTAAGACGTGTGGCAAATCTTGAAGCCATTTTAAAAAGGGCAAGGAAGACAATTCAAAGAGTTACAATCCAGTCTATTTCACTTCAATCTCTGAACACAAGTTCTCTTCCTAACTATTTCTGGGCCTGTGTAAAAGAAGAAAGTGATTGGGAGTGGCCAACTTTGAGTCATCTAGGGTAAGAGCAGCAGATGTTATCTACCTTGTCTACAGCAGAACTTTTGTCACAGTCTCCCACAGCATCCTTGAATCTGAGTTTTGTCATTACAATCAAGATGACACTAGATGAAAAAGAAGTACATGGACTACTAAATGGGATGAAACTAGCTAGATTGTCAGGCTCAAAGAATAGTGGTTAATTTTTCATACTCCACACCAAATTTGGTTAAAAGTGCAGTTCCTCTATCCTGCAGAGTACAAAAGGTCTGTCCTGTATACGCATCCTGTTTATCAATGACCTGGAGGAGACAGAACATGTCATCAAGTTTGCAGATGATGTCAGATTGGGCAGGAAAAACATGCACTTGACATGTTGGAGGGTAGAGGGAATTTCTGAGGCTCTTAAACTTGGTGCAGAAATGGTCCAGCAGAAATTTTATGTAATTTAATAGGTGCAAAGTACTAGACAAGGAGCAGACTACCTGCTCTGCATGAGCATGGTCTAGAGACTGACTGAAGCATAGACAACAGATTAAGGGAAGCTATTAGTGCCCTCATTAGGTGATATCCAGAATGCTGTGACCAGCTCTCTGCTGTTCAGTGTCAGAAAGATGCTGATAAACTCAAATTAATTTAGCAAAGGGCCACCAAGATGGTCAGAGGATGAAGCACACAAGCTGTGTGAGACTGAGGGAACTGGGATTATTCATGTGGAGACAAGAAAGATTTGTGACAAATACTTAATATCTAAATTCCAGAACCAAGAGGAGGTTGCCACATGAATGCAGACTAGCCAGACTTCTTACTGAAGTTGTGCAGCATGAAAACAAGACAGAACTGTTCATACACTGTAAATTGAAATAGGAGTTTCCAACTGGATATAAAGAAAAAGTAAAAAGTAAACAAACTGATGAGACAACTAAGGGGTAATTAAAACTGAAACAGGACATCAGTGTGGTCAAAAGGTCCAGGGAAGTGATTCATCCCCTGTACTCAGCACTGGTGAGACCACACCTCGAGTACTGTGTCCTGCTCTGGGCCCCTCAGTTCAGGAAGGATATTGAGGTGGTGGAGCAGGTTCAGAGAAGAGCAACTAGGCTGGTGAAGGGACTTGAGCACAAGTCCTATGAGGAGAGGCTGAGGGAGCTGGAGTTGTTTAGCCTGGAGAAGAGAAGGCTCAGGGGAGACCTCATCACTCTCTACAACTACCTGAGGGCAGGTTGCAGCCTGGTGGGGGTTGGTCTCTTCTCCTGGGTGTTAAGTTCTGCCAGGGGAGGTTTAGATAGGATTAGATTAGATTGGAAGAAATTCTTTACAGAGAGAGTAATCAGGGATTGGAATGGGCTGCCCAGGGAAGTGGTGGATTCTCCCTCCCTGGAGGTTTTTAAGAAGAGACTGGATGTGGCACTTAGTGCCATGGTCTAGTAACCACGGTGGTAGTGGATCAAGGATTGGACTTGATGATCTCAGAGGTCCTTTTTAACCTGGCTGATTCTATGATTCTATGATCCAACAAGGTTGTGGAATCTTCTTCCTGGAAAGTTTTCAATGTAGAGTTAGACAAAAGCCTGAGCATCTGTTCTGAATTAAATTTAAAGAGTGTTTTCAAAATTTGACTAGACATCTTGGGGACCAATTCCAATAAATTGAAAACTTAGCATGTAAATGAAACACATATTCTATCTCTTTAGGTCATTTATTATCTGTTTTGAAATGTGAAGTCAGTTTTATTCCTGTAGATATCAAAAACTCTTAGCAAAATCTTTAACATTTCTCCCATTATTATATTATCTTCCTCTTTGTTGTCCCTAACATCTTCAGTATTTCCAATAAAACTATTTGAAACATAATGTCTAGGTTAATTTTTGCCATTTTCCAAACTATCAAGAATGAATCCATGAATTCTGCCACTGATCCTCTTCCTTTTTATAACGCTCATGTTTGTTTCAGACACTTTCAGAATGAAATATATCTTTTAACTACAACTTCAAAATGGTCAGATAACAGGACAGATGAAATTATTATCTATGTATTCTTCTAGTATTGTGACAAAACCCCCAAACCAAACCCACAACAAACCACGTATACCTGGTTAGAGTAATCTTCCAATCTCAACATCTAGTAAAGGAAAGACGGAAAGCAAAGGAGAGGGATAGAGAGTTAGAGAGCTTTGCCCTTGTAGAAGAATTACCTAACATCTTTGTAAATGAGATAATTGAGACTAAAAGTTGTAAGGTCTTTGTGGTCCTATAAAATTGCAAACAGCATTTGCCAGATGGCTTTGCAACACATTTTAATAAAAATGTATATAAATTACTCTGGCAACTCCTAAGCAGCATATAAAAAGTCTCTGTACAATATGCTTCCTCCTCATTAGACTTTAATTTGTCCCAGATTTAACCAGTAAGTACTGGAGAAACTAAAGCCACAAAAATGTTCCTAAAAAGGTGAATAGTTATGCTTCATGATGACCTTTATAAGTAGTGAAAACAAGTTAATAAATTGATTTCTGATCAGTGGGCTCTACTTTTTAAAAATTATTTCCACTTATTTTGGGCTGGAGGATTGAAAAAGATCTTTATCTCTCATAGGATAAAAATCTTATCCCCACTGTTTCCTGAGGCCAAAGCCAGTTATTTTCTGATGAATGGAATGTATAACTATATTTTTTATACTTTCTGTTACTAAATACCAACAAATTTCTACTACCAAGAACTGCATATGAAATAAGTATCAGAATAGAAGCTGCACACTGTCAATAAAAGGTATATTACTATTGATCTTATTTTTCCCCAACAATATTTCTAGACTATGCTGAATAAGGTGACCACATACACGATCAAAGGAAAAGAAACTTTAGAGAGAAAACCTGGTCAGAAGCACCCCTAAAAAATTCCATCATTTTATTTCCCAAATTAAACAGATCAAGCACAAAAAAAAAAAAAAATCAAGAAACAAGATCAACAATCTGCTCACTTTCAGTGGAATTATACTCTTTTGAACTTTGAAAAATTTGTTTCTGACAAAAAAAACCCCAATCTTTTATAAATTACTGTCATTTACAATGTAGTTTAAAATCAACCAAGAATGCATACCAAAAAAATAATTCCTTTAAGAAAGAGAAAAATTAAAATAATTTTAAATTAGGGGAAAAAAAATCACAAACACGCCCCCCACACACAAATTAACAACATTAAAACAATTCCCCATGTGTCACCAAACAAAATCCAAATTTTGCCTGAGATAAATTTTGATCATTAGGGGTTTTTTTAATGTTCAATGTACTTCAGAAACCCTTAATCTGTCTAAATATGGTAAAGCTAATATTATTTCCTTCTTAGTGATATCAAGGTGGTTTACCTAATATAAACCAACATCTAAAATGTTAATTGGGTCCCTGATAGTTGGTGTGCTAACCTTCCTAAACAGAATACTTCAAAATACTACTTTGTAGATTACATCCTTTGCTTATGTTTGTCTTTCACACTTTTTGTTTGATTGGTTGTCCTCTCCCTTCCCTAACCCTTCCCTCCATTTCCCTCCCTTTTTTCTTTCCCCTTCCCACCCCTCTCTTCTTCTTTCCCTTCAAAAACAAAAACAAAAAAATGTTCTTTTAAACCAAAAGCCATTTTTAGTATTTCTTTCATGCTCCGATTTTCAGTATTTCTTTCACGCTCCCATTTTCAGCTTCTGTGTTAGTTTTGTAACACCATCAAATGCAAAAGTTGCTAATCTTGCAGCTTTCTCATTTGTAATGAGAAGAAGAATAAACAGATAAAAATAGTCACTTTATGACATGTACACTGTGGTCATAATTCAAAGAGCCCTAAATTACATGAATATTCTGAAGGGTTTTACTAAGCTTAGCCAGCACTCTGTATTAATGCTCTTGTGTTAAGGATCTTGATGATCTGCAGTACGTAAATAAGCATCACATAAGTAAGCATCACAAAACAAATTAATCTGCTTTAAAAATTAAACACAAATATTTACTTTATTATGTATATACCTCTACTGAGGCACCATAAAAATACTTGGCCTTTCACCTGAGCTTTTCTGTGCTTTCCAATCAGTCTTCCTCTAAATGTATAGCTTATACAGAAGTCTCAAACAGTCTGTTATTCTGCCCTTTTGCATCTTCTTGGTAATTACCCATATAAATAACCACTTAAAACTAGCGATATTATTTCTGATCTTACTCATACAATGAACAGTTCTATTTAGAGGGCAGTAACACAGAACTTATAACTAAGATGCACGTTTCAAGAGGCCACAACTGATTAAGTGCTCTGAGCACTGAAAGAATGCAAGAAAATAACATTTTTGCTATGCTAATATGTTCTGGAATGGATTTGAATCTTTATACAACAGAGTATTTTCAGAAAAATAAGGAAGACATTTGGGACAGGAAAAGCTGACATTCACAATTTCTTGGTAATAAATAAGGAACTGTCAAAGGCAATAACTCAGAAATGGTTTCAGGAAAAGAATGGAAAAAAATCGCTACTAGTAGAGTGTAATCCTGAAAAAAATATAATGCAATTCTTATGTGTGTGTATACATAATGCACGCATACACACACATCCATAATACACAACGATACATTTTCTGACACGGAATGTCATGCTGAATGCTGTGGTCTACTTTAGGATAAGCTATTACACTCGGTTGATACTTCTTGCTGAGCAGGATAAGAAAGGTGGATATTAGGTTGGAATATTGCAGTTATGAGACTGATACTGCTGAGAATGCATCTTACACATAATGAATTTGCTCCTCCACAGAGAGGCTAAAGCAAAATAAAAGAGACAGAGATAGATGGAGAAGGAATTTACTGTTCATGGAAAAGAAACTTGTCCAGTAAAGTTCATTTACTTCTACTTGAAGCTCTTAGTGAAGTTACTTAGATCAGATCATGGTCACTAATCGCTAGGAAAAAAATTATCCTTTTCTATCACAGATGTGATGCTGCACAACCAGAGCTTTATTTGTGGTTTCCCTTATCTTACCAACACAGCAGAGACTTCTCAGAAAGGAAACATAAGAGACTATTTATCAAATTCTGTAGAGGCAATGTTTCCCTGGAATAACTCACAGCACGATTTTAAAGCAGTTAAATCTAAAAAATGTAAATGTATGAAAAATGTAAATGTAAATGTAAAACATTATGACAGACTCAGATAAATAATAAGAATTTTGGCATTATGCTTCATGTCCGAAATCCCATCCTTTTCTTTGGTGTGTGGTAACACTGGCTGGAGAAAAAATAGTCCAGAGACAAATAGCCCAGTTGAGGACAAAGTGAAGTGAAGAAGGGAGAAAATAATCACAGGGAGAAAAACTGATTCTGTGTTATGATGAAGAACAAGAAAAGCATAGTATTTCTCACAGCACAAATTGGGGGTGCAGAATTTATTGTAACATTTATAATTACTAAGATTTCTGTAATATTTTTATAAAAACTATTTTTAAATTACATTTTTGAAGGGGATAGGCACTTTCATTCTTCAGCATGCATGTCAGCTTCTTAATGATTTGGACTTGGAAGACCATCTCATTTCCTAGCTTCTGATCATCAGGCATGCTTATCATTGTTTAATTGCTATTTTTTGTGATCCCTCCAAAGCAACAAGCAATGATCTTTGACAGACTATTCACCTAATTGGATTTGCTGTATGATCCATTACAATTACCTCTGCTTCCTTATTGTTTTCTTAGAAATTGAGAAATAAATATAACTATTAAAATATTTAAAGGCAAACACAAGTTCTTTATCTTTCCATTTTTTCTCATATATGAGCATATATATGACCATGAAATAAAAATATTCACATTTCTTGACACTTTTGATTTAAACTTTCTGCAATATTTTCATAAGTTGCAGTCAATCATTTTTGTTTCAATCAAACTTAATACAGAATTCAGAACAGAAGGAGGTCCCTTTTGTATACAGAAGATATTATAAGGGACTCATTAGTTTCTAAACATAATATTTCAAGTGGATAAGTTATTTCAGCAAGTCAGCTCCTAGTATTATGTATTAAATTAAATTTAAGGAAAAATAGTGAGTGGTTACATGGTGTCTGGAGTTCTTCAGGTAGCACTTGCCACAGAAAAAATGAAACAAATATATTGCATTGTTTCTTTTGATAAATGCATTCAGTAGTAGATTCATCTATCATGAAGCCAGAATGCTTTCCAGTGAGCACATATTCTGATTTTGTGTTTCATGACTTAAAATAGTTTTGCTTTGCAACACAACAGTAGTTTTCTTCATTTTGAGCTATGAACATATAAAATATTTCCATCAGAGCTGAGATACCTTTAGAAATATTACATTCATAAATTATTCTATAACATTTATAAACTTAGTCATATCTCCTTTTGCAGTCCCAAAAAGAGGGTCACCAAATTCCCAGACTTTCAATGGTCTGTTGACCATATAGCTAATATATACAATCCTCTATATTGATCAGTACATATGTTTGTTTCATTAACCAATTAAACTGAAATTAATGTTAAAATAAAAATGCTATTAAAAATCAAATAGGTGTCTTAATGAAATTGAAATGCTGGATGAAGTAAATAATAATTTAATTTTAGTGGAACAACAAAACATAATATCTGCTCTAAAAATGTTATGTTTTATCTATTTATTCATCTATGTCCTCAGATCTACTGTGCCTTTTCTGAATTAGTTTGGTTTTTTTATTTTTTATATCTAGAATGCACTCAATATCTTAGGCTAAGCTCTTCAGAAGATGTTAATAAACACATGACAAAGAAATTGGTTAGAAGGGGTTTGGTTTGGTTTGTTTTTTATATAAATTATTTAGCTTCTGGTTGTGAGTTATCTTGCGCATCACTAAAACAATAACATTTCTGTTTATAAATATATAAATCAATTGTATGTGCAAAACATTCTTCCCTTCATTTTGAAAATCAGCCACATCCAGCTCAGCTAATCTTCCATAATGCTTACTTAACTTTAGAATTTACAATCTGCAACATATATCAGTGAAATTTTATGTGTTTTATTGGGTTTTGGTTTATTTTTTTAAAGGAGATTAAAACCTAAAGTAATCTGAAATTAAATCAGAGAGAGGACTTTGTATATATAAGTAGGATGATAAAAACCATGTAAGCACCAGTAAAAACCATGGAAGTCAGCAGAGCAGTGAGTAAAAGGGTGTGATACATGAGAAAAGGCATCAAGGGAATGTAAGGTTAAGCAGATTTGTCTTGAATCATAGAACAATAAAATGGAGGAGAGAAAATAAAGGAAAAGATCCCCACAGAAACCTAACACAAATACTTGGACCTGTGAAATCGGCAGGAGGAGGGAAAATGGCAAGAAAGCATGTTTAAAAAGAATTGTTTTATAACGGATGTGCTTAAATGTGTAGATGGCAACAAGTAAAGTCTAATGAATAGCAATTTTTTGGCAAGTCTAGGGAGTTATAAACTGTCAAGTAAGTGAAATACACTTAAAAAAAAAAATTAGAAAATCCCACAGTAAAGACACTGGAAGTTTTCTTCTAGACAAAAGTTTTCTTTAGAGTATGGTTCATATGTGTGTAGTCTCAGAGAAACCCCAAATTTTCTATTGTAAGTGTGATTTTTTTCTTTTAAATTTTTTTTTTTTTTTGGAAGAAGAGTGGAGAATAGCAAGACTGGACAATATCCAGTTAATATACGTTAATTCAAAGTCTGTCTTAAAACTTCATCAAAAGAGAGGAATAGCTATTACCATGTGCTCTTGGAGAGATGTTAGTTTACTAAACTCTTTAAATGAATACTTAGTTATATTTTAGTCAGTAAGAATACTTAAATAGCTAATATAATTCAAATTACTGAGACTTAAAATTACACATGTGCTTAAGTGCATAGGTTAATTGAGGCTATAGGACTAAATTAATTCCTTGGGAACCCCTATTCAGGGAATTAATTTGGTAAAATATTACTAATTACTTTGAACTTCTTCAGCCTGATGGACTCTTGAGGTACATTGTAATCTTCATTAGATGGATGAGAAAATGTCTTTTATCTGAGCAAACATCAACTACTTGATTGACCAAGATCACATCATAAATTTGTAACTATAACCTCATAAAATCACATCATCCCTATTCCAGATGTTAAATTTCCCAGCTACTTATGTGTTCTCATGTGGAATTAAAAGGAATGTTTTGTGGCTTTTGCACTTTTAGATGAGAATACATCATCACAAAGTGATATACTGTAAGACACAATTTATTTACCCAGATGTTTATTTTTGTTGAACATGAGTTGTACATATGAAGTTGGTTTGAAAATTCTGGCTGCACAACAGCTCCACCATAGAGGCTGGTTTCTTCATACAAGTGTCTATCTTACATGATCTAGAGTAACTTATCAGACACCATGGTGAGTTGACCTCAACCAATAATTAAATACCCACCCAGTCTCTCTCTCACACCCCTCTCCCATAGGATAAGGAAAAACATGGAAGGCAAAGGGGCCCATGGATAGAGGTAATGACAGTTTAATAAGGAAAGCAAAGGCTATATGGACAAGTCAAGCAAAAAGAAAGATTCATTCATTACTTCCTATCAGCAGAGCAGATGTTTATCTATTTCCAAGAAAGTAGGGCCTCAGTACATCTAAAAATTGCTTGGGAAGACAAACACCACAAATACAAGCATTCCCCTCTTTACTCCTTTCCCTAAGTTTGTGCAGCTGAGTATAATGACATATGGTATGACGTTGTGTGACTTGGGTAAGCTCAGGTCAGCTGTCTTGGCTATGTTGCCTTCCAACCTCTTGACAAACTACTACTGTCTTGGGGAAGAGGAAATAGAGGAAGCCTTGCCATTCTGCAAGACTGCTAAAGAACTGTTGTGTTATCAACAGTTTTTCCAAATACACAGCACCATATGAGCTGCTCTAGAGACCATGGCATCCATCGCCAACATACCCATTACAGACTCAGTGACCCTAAATGATACGGTCTCATATGTTTATAAATGTGTAGATCACAGAATCACCTAATGGTTGGAGTTGGAAGGGACTTCTGGAGATCACCAAGTCCCCTGCTAAAGCAAGTTCATCCAGAGCAGTTTGCACAGAACTGTATTCAAGAGGGTTTTGAATATGTCTAGAGAAGATGACTACACAACTTCTCCGGGCAGTCTGTTTTAGTGTTCTTTCAACCTTAAAGATTTTTATTTCTCATTCAGACAATAATTCCTGTGTTTCAGTTTGTGTCCATTGCTCCTTGTCCTGCCATGGGTACCACTGTAAAGAATCTTGCTCCATTCTCTTGACACCTGCCCTTACGATGTTTGCATGCACTGATAAGATCCTTTCTCAGTTTTCTCAAGGCTAACCAGGGCCAGCTCCCTCAGCCACTCCTCATAAGAGAGGTGCTCCCGTCCCTTAATCATCTTCGCAGGCCTGCACAGCTCCAGTAGTTCCTTGTCTTTCTTGGACTGGGGAGCATAGAACTAGACACAGAACTCCAGATGCAGCCTCCCCAGGGCTGAGTAGAGGAGTAAGATCACCTGCCTTGACCTGCTGGAAATACTATTCCTAGTGCATCCCAGGATACCTTTGGCTTTCTCGGCCAAAAGGGCACACAGCTGGTCCATGGACAGCTTGTTGTCCACCAGGACCCCTCGATCCGTTTCTGCAGAGCTGCTTTCTAGAAGGTCAGCCCCCAGTCTTTACTGGTGCATGGGGTTATTCTTTCCCAGGTACAGGAACCTACACTTGCCTTTTTGAAATTCCTCTCTGCCCAACTCTTTAGTCAGTCCGGGTCTCTCTGAATGGCAACACAGGATTGTGGTGTATCATTCATCCCTCCCAGCTTTGTATCAGCAAATTTACTGGTTTCTGTTTATATATCCTTACTTGTAAAAAGAAAATGAGACCTTTTTTAAGATTCTGGTTTGTTTGGTTTTGGTGGGGTTTTTTTGGTTGGTTTGTGGTTTGTTGTTGTTGTTGTTGTGTTTTGTTTTGTTTTAATGTTAATTACAATTTTAGGAGAAATAGCAGATTTCCCTGACAAAATAATGGCATACAGAGCTATTATTTAAAATTTCCATTTAAATCAAACGCCCTATTTTTCAAGAAACACAGAAAGAGAAGAATTTTTATTAAGCTCTTATGAAGTTCTCCTTTGAATGATTATAGAAGTTATTGTGACAAGTAAAAAACAGGCTCAATGTTTTCCCCTCTCTCTTTTTATAGAAAATCAAATACTAAATCCACATGCTGTGTTTCAAAATTTTGTGATGTCTTGAACACATATAGTTATTAATGATAGTTTCCACTTCTCCATAGACTACTCCTAGTCATTGTTTCTGTCAAATCTTAGTTTAATAAATATCTACTTATCAATAAAAATACATTCATCATAGATGTAATTCTCAGCTTTTTTTATTTTTTTTCAAGTAAGCTATTTTAAGTAAAACATAAATCTTAGTTCATTGCAACAAAATCTATTTTCTGAAATGTATGTTTTGATAAAATTTACTTAAAGTTTTGGTTTTTTCTTAATTGGATATGGTTTGTACTCTGTTGAGGCTGGAGGCTGGTGCAGAGGAGAGGCAGACAGAAGCAAAGAAAGAGCCTAATGATCCAGAAAATGTGTATGGAATATACGTGAGTTGAGCTTTGATGCCTTGAATCAAATAGAGTAGGCTATAAGTGATGCATTTATATTCCTGGTTTATTTGGTAAGGAGGAGACTGGGGAATCCACACTGCAGTTTACAACTTCCTCCTGAGAGGGAGAGCAGGGGTAGGAACTGAGCTCTTCTCTGTGGTGAATAGTGACAGGATCTGAGGTAATGGCCTGAAGTTGTGTCAGGGGAGGATTAGGTTGGATATTAGGAAAAGTTTCTTCACCCAGAGGGTGGTTGGGCACTGGAACAGGCTCTCCAAGGCAGTGGTCACAGCACCAAGCCTGGCAGAGTTCAAGGAGTGTTTGGATGATACTCTCAGGCCCATGGTGTGACTTTTGGGAATGTTTCTGTGCAGGGTTAAGGGCTGAACTCCATGATCCTTGTGGGTGCCTTCAAACTCAGCATATTCTGTGATTCTGTGAGAAAATCCAACCAAACAAAAGCAGTGGTAACTCTGAACCCAGAAAAAAAATGCTGAAATTATGTTTCCTTTTTTTTCAGCCAGTTCAAGTAATTATTTAAAAGAATTTGGATAAAACTAGTAAATATAGGAGATACAGCATCACAATTTTAATTTTAAAAAATCAAAAAATGGACAGCAATGATTTTGAATTACTTGCAATAGATCTCATTGCTGGAGTAATTTGGCTCATGAGTGTCATGGATCTTTCTTTCTCTTAGTTCACCTAGTTGAGCTGGTGAGATCAGAGGTGACAGACCTGTTTATTTTGGTACTTGTGAATATTCTACCATTATGATCTACTCTAGTGTTTTATATCAGTGAAGAGTCAACCTCCTTCTGTTTGTTTAGAGTTTAATGCATGCATCAGTTGTGTACACTACTTAGAAACCTCTGTGCTTTAGATTAGCAAGACCAAACAAAGCAGGTTGGAATTGAATATGAGAAACTTTCTCTCCACAAAGAGCTATACATACCATATGACCAGCAAGGAAGTAGTAGTTAAGACCTGAACCAATTGTGATAAAAATTATTTCATTATTAAGGCAAAGTTTCTTTTTATGAAATAATAAAAAAAAAAATGAAACAGGGATGTAGAAAGTCATATACTGACACTGTGCAGTATAAAACATACTAATTGAGATCATAGAATCCTAGAATATGCTGAGTTGGAAGGGACCCACAAGGATCATCAAGCCCAACTGCTGGCTCTGAACAGAACACTCAAAGAATCACACCATGTGCCTGAGAGTGTTGTCCAAATGCTTCTTGAACTCAGATAGGTTTGGTGCTGTGACCGCTTCCCTGGGGAGCCTGCTTCATTGCCTGACCATCCTATGGATGAAAAACTTTTTCCTGGTATCCAACCTAAACTTTCCAAACTCAGCTTCATGTAATTTCCTTGAGTCCTGTCACTGGTTTCAAGAGTAAAGAGATCAGTACCTGCCCCTCGGTAAAAAATCCATAAATCCATAGAGTTTAATGTGACACATCAGGTAAGCTAAGAAAGATAAATCACCATTCTCGCTGAAGTCATGCTAAGAGTAATCAAAACAATATTCAGCAAAGGACAGTTGGATGTATGTAAGTAGTGACCACAAAATTAAATAATTAAGAATGTTTCAACTACTGGAAACAGTGATCACAATTAATATGTTGCAGGCCATAATATGATGTACAGTAATGTTACCAGTATTTTAAAATCACAAAATACTGTCAGGTTCCTAAACTGACCGAAAGGGTCTGAAATTAGCAGCAATTCCTCCCCCTTTCCAAAGGAAAAAAAATTGAAAAACCCCAGTCAACCAAACAAACAAACAAACCTTACAAAAACACCATATTAGGAGCAAAATGCAATGCAATCTATAGTGAAATATTTTAAATGCTTGATATTGATTTACCAGCTCTATAAGTGGGACTCATGAACAACAGAATTGTAGTTGTTCAACATCAGTATTATTTTCAACTATTTGTAGTGCTTACATTAAATTAAGAAATATAGGTTTTGCATGTCCCATTTTAATATAAAATTCAATCTGACCTTTAAATTAGCAGCATAATCAGTCTATTTGGACACAGCAATGATGAAGCAATATGCAACCTTAAAATGTGAGAGTTTATGGGATGGAAACTTAGTCAAGTTAGGGAGTTTATATCACTTGTGCAGAGACTAGTCTAAGTTCTTCTTACATAAAGTAATTTGATACAGTGGTTTTAAAGCTATTATAAACTTCATGATATTAAAATAGAAATTATTGAATGTGAAATTTTTTGATGATTCCAATGAAATAGTGATAACTACACTGATGGATAATTTAAAATTTTTCTGGGAAAAAAATAGATGTCTGAGAAATGTGTTTAGAAGTTTTTCCAGCATAATTATTTTTTATAAATATCTGTTTCTTAGTTTCCCAGGACAAAGACTGGGATTATAATTAAGAAATAATACTAGCAATAATGCTATGAAGTTCTTTCTGTTCAAAATGAATGTTTGCATTGCTGAATGGTTTTATTTTAGTAATTCAATAAGTTTTAACAACTTGTGTGATTGTCTAGTAAAAAACCACCACAACAATGCAATATTAAGAAATGTTAATCTAATGTTACTCTAATCTGAATATCAACAATGTTATTGATGTTTTAACAAATCATAAAATGTTATAAAAATACTATCTCAAGGGCATCAAAATTAGAGAACTTTAAACTAGCCTTAAACAACTTAAGTCATTTATATTAGTGAATCTTGTTTTTGTCACCTTTTCATGAAAAAAATTATGAATGTTGTTAAATGTTAAATGTACTGGACTCTGGTATTACTTTTAAAGTTTACATTAAACTTCGAATACTGTTGGGGAAAGCACAAAATCTCACATGCTCATAGAATGTTATGTAGTTGGCAAAACTAGATTCCAATTATTTGACTGTATTGAAATACATAAAGAGTAGAAAGTAACTGTGAAAAACTTTTAAAAATTGAAGGAGAAATTGCTTCCCTCCTTATTAAAAATGGCCAAAATAATTTAAGTCAGACAGCAATAGCTATAAGCTGATTGAAGAACCCATGCTAAATATGATCTAACAATTAAAACAAATTTCTCAAACTGTAGGGAACAAAAATGAAATAGAAATTAATGAACAAAGAAAGAAGAGATCATGGGCTGTTCATGGAAAAACAAAATTATAAATTTAAATTAATAATAAATTTAGAATTCTTTTCTTACTCTTGATATTCCTGAACTCAGAAATGTTGTGAACTTCTCAAATGATTCTGTGATAAATTTGAGTAAGTGACAGATTTAAGTGTAGATAATTGATTGGCTTATCACAGTTTATTCAGAAGAAATAGTTTTTCAGTTATTTTGATTTGTAAATATATGCTTTAAACAACTTCATAAAACCTGTGTATCTACAGGATTTGGGGAAATTAAAAGAAAGTTCAATTTTCTTAATTGGCTTCAGAAAAACAATATCCCTGGGCAGGGGGAAAAACCCACAACAAAAAAAACACCAACAAAAACCCCACAAAACCAGAAAAGCACCACCACCACCAAAAAAATCAAACCACAAACAAACAATCCCCCAAATAGTCAAGCTGAAGAAACTTAGTCCAAGGAAACTGCATTATCAAGGTGCCTACATGAGCTGTCAGTACTCAAATGTGTCTGGCATAATGTATGATAAAATTTCCTGACTCAGATTCTTGTACTAAACTCAAAAGAATTTCTTATTGGACATTACCTTAACAAATGAAAATTGTTTGACTTCTCTATTAAAAGCTATGTGTGACTGACTACAACTGGACTACATTTATATATGCAAATAACAAAATACCGTGCTGGTATTCCAAAAGAAAAAGTTTCATAGAAGTGAAGGTAAATGGGATCAGAGACAAAATGTAAACAGAATGTCAATGCCAGGCAGGAATTAATTAAACTCCATTTCCATCATAATGTTTACACACATATTAGCCAGGAGAACACATGGTCTGTGTCTCCCTCATTAGTAACACTCCAAACAGCACATATCCACACTCAGATTCATTAAATATCTAAAGTGTTGGGTTTTGAGCCCAAACTAACTACCTGATCCTTCAAGACAGAAGAAATCTTCTTAGATTGGATTTCTCTGACGAATATCTGCAACACATTTGTCAATATCATGGCTCAAAGAGCTGCTCAGTGTAGGTTATAACAATAGTCCCCTAAAAGAAATAGGCCTTTTCAATGTCTTTCATCTCACCTTAAAAATATACATTAGCTGGTGAAGAGTCTAGAGAATAAGTCCTATGAGGAGCAACTGAGGGAGCTGGGGGTGTTTAGCTCAGAAGAAGAGGCTCAGGGGAGACCTTATGGCTCTTTCAAACTATATTAAAGGAGCTTGTAGTGAGATGAGTGTCACTCTCTTTCCCCATGTTGCAAATTATAGAGTAAGGGGAAGCAGCCTCAGCTTGTACCAGGAGAGGTTTAGATTGGATATTAGGAAAAAAAATCTTCATGTAAAGGATTGTCCAGAATTGGAAAGGGCTGCCCAGGAAAGTGCTTGAGTCACCATCCATGGAGGTATTTAAAAGGTATGTAGATTTGACACCTGAGTACATGGTTTAGTGGTGGACTTAGTAGTATTAGGTTAACAGCTGAACACAATGATTTTAAAGATCTTTTCCAACCTAAGTGATTTTCTGATTCTGTGATCTGAAATAGTCAACAGAAACATGCAATAGTTATTTGTCCTTTGACTGTAAAGGTAGCTGCAGGCAATTAATTTGCATGTAGATAGTTGTGTTTGAGATTCCTAAAGTCAAGCAGAATGAATTCTACTCTTCATGCAGTAATTCATCCCGTCCAAAACAGTTGCCTGGGAAAGATGAAATAACTCTCTGAAGACACCTCTTTCTCTCCAGGTCCCTGGAATAAAGTAGATATGAGCTGAGATAGTACATTTTTTTGAGAGATGGCTTCTATATGTTAATGTCTTGTAAAACTGTATAGTTTGATATATTTACCTTGTGGCTGCACATGAGGCTACTGGCACAGCTTCACAGTACTTATGAGCTATCTATTGCAGAAGGAGATAGTCTGAAAGTAAGTTTAAATATCAAGAAGATTCATGTAAAGAAAAAAGAAGTAAGAACTTTGAATAATACAGTGAGAAATAAAGCAATGTTTTGCTGAAGCCAGAGTGATGGTGCGGGGAGGGGCAGGTAACCCTTGTTTCTTGCTTATAGCTGCTTGTTGTTTAGATGTGGTTCAGACTGTTCATTGCACAGTTGTTAAGAACCAGTAGGAAAGGCTATGCTAAAGACTTGCCTAAAAAGGTAGAAGATGAAGGTGGGGAGACCTGGGGCAAAGTAGGTAATCAGGAGGGAATGTGAGTCCTGGAGTACCCAGCCAATAGGAAAGGGAACAGGGACCACCCCCAGCTGCGGGTAGGAGCCAAAAGGTCACCCATTTTAGTGTGTGGGTGTGCCTCCCTGGAGGGAGACACCTGAGTCAGCTGACTCGCTTAATAAAATAGTTTTGCTTTGATGACTTTGTCCCCTCTCAAATTTATAAAGGAGTGAGTATTTCTCACAAGAATGAAAAAGTGAGACTGTACGTCCTGTCTATTGGTTGATCAGAATTACAGTGGTCTAAAATTAGAAGAAGAAATCTCTAAGGGTTAGAAAGGGTTTAGAGGAAACAGATTTTTTAAAAATTAATTCACAAGGTTCTGGAGGGAGAATTATAGCTAAAGAGTACTCAGTTCTATGATCATAAGTCTCAGCTTTGATTTTCTAGTCACTGGAGTGGTTTTCTATGAGTCACTGGAAATACAGAAATTAATCTGAATATCACTGCACGTGTCAGAAGAGATGACTTTATGAATTTTCTCTGAAGTACTTTCCTAATTTGTTTAACCAACATTACAGCCTCATCTCAGAAAGCACTGAGGAAGCTAAAACCAAAATATTTAAAGTATGCAACATGTTAGAAATTTGATAGTCCTCTTGATGTATGTGCTCTCTTAGAAACCAGCTCATTTATTATTGGGTCAGAACCACCTTGTGTTGCTATGTATGTGTGTTCTGTATTTCACTTAAGTTGTGTGGAGTTTGTGCTTGCTGGATGTAACAAAGGTCTCCTACTAATTAGCAGTGCTTGTTAATCCTGCTAGTCAGTTGTAATGCTTTTGGGAAGTTGCATGTTATTTCTGTAAAACCCTTTTTGACAAAATGCGCTTTTTTTCACCAAATTAAAAGAAATCTCTTAGAGGAAAACTTGTAGTTTTTCTACAGACATGAACTCAAGGTATCAAAGAATCAAAGACTTAGCAAGGGTTTATGTGGGCAAAATCTCTTGAAGTCTAAAATTAAAGTGTAACTGGATAAAACTGTGAAGCTTCTGGACTGGAATGTAACAGGCTCATATAAGCTTATTGGCAGAACTTTGGATAAAACATTTGTGATAACCAAGTCCTGAACTGTTAACAAGGCACAAGACATGCTCCCTAGGAAAATAAATTATTTTGAGGGAATTTTGACTTGAATATGGCTATGTTATGATGGAAAATTGCTCTGCAATGGCAGCACTGTCAGTGTGGAAAATGGTCTGAAAATAAAGTAAGTTTCACTTGTTTAAGCTACATATGTGTTCATCTGAGGTTACACTCAGAGGCAGTAGAAAGAAATTGACATTCTCAAAGCATGAGTCATCTGTTTTATTTTAAATATTTGCTTTAGGATGAGATGAATCAGCACATTAATAATGTATACTTGTTCAGATTAATCTTTGATAGAGTGTCTGTGGAAAGAAGAGTATAGAAACATTCTCCTAAGAGTCCAGGAGTAAGACACTTCTAATAATAATAATAATAATAATTTTCCATTGTAGTAGGTGTCTGGGATACCTCCACAATAAAATAGCAACTGGAAAAGCAATCCTAGTGCTGATATTTATCTATTTGTATAAGAAAACCATATAACTATGGCATTAATATTTTAGAAAAAGCAGAAAGAGAATCATGACTCTTTTAGTTAGAAAAAGTCATATCAGATTCTGATTATGATGAAATACCTTCTGCTCACACAGTAACTTTGGAGGTTGTTAAGCAGCAAGTACTAAAAACAGGTATTTTAAATTTGTCTTGCATTCAGTAATTTTAAAAGCTGACTGGAGATCTCCCTAGACAATTGATATTGATTTTTCAATAAGTCTTGGAACTCTAAGGAAGCTCCAGAGGGCTAGCAGAAATCTAATGGGTCAATACTTCAAAAAGGCAAACAGGATAAACTAAATAATTATTTGTCCATAAACTAGCTTTTATTTCAGGAATTCACTGGAACATTTCATCAGGACTCAAACACTAAAGGATTCAAAACAACTAACGTAGAAAATGTAAATCAATAATGACTCATTGAAAACAGAAATTTTCAAATTTCTGCAGTTTTTCATCAGAGTGATATGCAAATAACTCTGACTCCATTCTTAGCTGTATGTAAGTATTCTACCTCATGTGACAAGACACTTTGGAAACAAAGGGCTGGAAGGGACTTCCTGTGCTGCTGAAATCATTAATCAACTATTTTTTTATTTATAAATGGCCTCCAGAGACAAAGAAAGGACCATCTCAAAAGTATCTACATTTTTTTACCCCTTTTCCCTAGAATGTCAACTTATATGAACACTAAATTATTTAATTGCATCACAGAAAGGGATCATAGTGGTTTTATGACTGTAAATAATTTGTTATATATTTTGATGTAAATTTTATTCTGGGTATTTAATAGGTTTGGACTTGGGATTTTTTTATTTTGTTTTGAATTAGTTTTTCATTGGGTATACAAAACCTTTACCTTTTCAAAGGTGTCACCTCATTCAACAAGTTTTTCAGTCACTTTTCCTACAATGAGCTCCCATTTTCACACACAAAAGTGGAGGTGTGCATAATATGTAGGCACAGAAAAGATATGAAATACCCTTTATATCAACTTGTATATAAACCTTTTTATGTCAATTATTACTCAACCTTTCAAGGTCATCCAAATCTTTCTATATGTTATTTTAATCTTCTGCATTAATAGCATCTCACATCACCATGTAATTAGAATATATCATTAAAGAGGTCTTTCTTTGACCCAATCACTAATATCAGTCACCTTAAAATGATCAAAGACAAGTTTTAAAGGAACTCTAAAAACAAATTCCATCAAGTCTTATAGTCTTCTTTTAGAAGAATTTTCTTGTCATCTCTCATTTAAGTAGCTACACAATTTACAGTTCTATGGCCCATCTTCTTCAAGTTCAATAGCAATTCCCTGTGTGGTGCTAAACTAAAATGTTTTACTAAAATCTGTGGAAATTAGATATATCACAATTCTCCTGACTAAAAAAAAAGTATCTGATCACTCTGGTAGAAACAACCTTTGAAAAACTGTTTAAATTTATTTCTCATGTCCCTATGTCTTTAACTGCTTTTCTCTTTAAAATTGGCATTGTGTGATATCTATGTCTAGTTAAGAACTTTTACTCTTCTTCACATAAGCGCTACTTTTCCAGTGAACTATTATCCACCACAAACTGATGTTTTTAATTAAAAACCTTTATCACTGGGTTGACATCATCACACAAAAGTTCATTTGATGTTCTGAGAGGGAAATGTGGTTCATTAAACTGTTAGGTAAAAGTTTTGATTCCCCTGAGAGGGTTTTTTGGTCAGTGTCGGGGGGTTGGTTTTCTATTTTGTTTTATTTAAATTTATTCTCATTAACTACTTTACTTTTGCTCCATTTTTACTGCAACAAAAATATAACTTTATTGTGAGTCAGATTCTAACTACAATGTCTGTCCGTAGGTCTGCCTTTGGTTTTTATTTTTGTTTGTTCAGTTGGGGTTTTGTTGTTGTTTTGGGGGGAATTTTTGTGTGTTTTTTCTTTCCTTTTTGTTTTACCTTGTAATGAAGACTTTTAATATTTCATTTAAATTTACTTTCTGAAATTTAACTTGATTTATGTTTTTTACAAATCACTAAGGCAAGTTTTTTTGACAATCAGCAATTTTTCCATTGTTGGTGGAATTTCTGACTACCCTCACTTTACTTGTGGGGTTTTTTTCACTGTGAGGTTTACAGGTCTTTTCTACAAGCTGCTTCAGTACAAGTGCTTATATACTCCCTTAGCAAACAACATGAAATTTTTGACAACAGTGAGTGATATAAATTTTGAACCTACTATGCTTTTAGGTTCTAACCAAATTGCTTCAGCAAAATGTTTTCTTAGCTTTTCAGAGTATTCTTGTTTGATAGAAGCAACAAACAACAAATATGATTTTCTTTTTAATTTAAACTTTACAGGAAAGAAAGTCAAATATAAGAAGGTGTTTGGAAACATAAAGGTGCAGTAAAGTTCCATATTGGTATTGGTTCCAGGAGTACTATTTCTGTAACTATGTAAAAGATACTTTGTTCAGAAAATTCCACAGAGCCTCTGCTTTGCTTAACATTACAGGAAAACCCATAAGATACTTCTCCACTCTCAGGTAACAACCTCTGTATTAAAAAAAAAAAAAATACTGTTAATAATTGCAACAATGTCAAGCTGTGAAGACAGAAGCATCACCAGTGTCCCAGGTTCCTACATTTAAACACAACTTCCAGGTGAAATTCCTGGATTGTGCCATAAAGAAAAGATGAAAAACAAACAAACAAACAAAAACATTCTTTGTCAGTAAGATTAAGGGACCATTACTCCCGAAGCCCCAAATCTGACAACCGATATAATTCCATGAGTAAGGTTCACCAGTCATATCCCCTTTCCTGACTTAATGACATGAAAGATTTAATGTCAAATATACTACAAAGAAATAGAGACAATATTTATCAGTCATGTTACCATTATCATTACTGATTCCTATTTTCAAATCAATTTCTTTGCTGAAGAAATTAAAACAACACAAAATCAAAATGCATGTTATACTCTTAACAGGGAATCATCATCAAACAGTTCTGTTTTCAGAAACATTTGTGAACCAAATTCTCTTTTTAATCCTACAGCATGTTAGCAATGACCTGGAACAAAAAATTCTTCTACCAGAACTACTGCAATTCTTGGTAAACTGAATTATACAAAGAGGCCTGTCTTTTCTTAAAGACAAATATAAACATTCTTTACTTACTACTTTGCCCTGAAAAACTTGGTGATCATGGTGATTAATTTGCTAGATATAAGACCCTGACTCAATGTTGTGGTCAAAAAGGCTAAGCAAAGCTTAGACTAAAAAAAAAAAAAAAGATAGAAGTATGGATTTTATATTACCTCTGTAGTTAACATTGGTAACACTGCTTAATTTACACCAATTCACCCTTAGTTGCATTCTACTTTTAACATTACTGTAATTCAGTATTCATTTTCAGTGTTCACTGTAATAAAAAGAGCAGCTAAAATACTTTAATTATTAGAAGGGGTTCAAAGTGGAATCATGAAAAGAATTTTAATGTTCTGATGAACAATGCATTTAATTTGTTAAGAGAAGGTTAGGAAGTGATTTGAATTCTGTATAAAATGCCTCTGTGGAGAGAAGAACTGTTAGATTTCCTGGTAACAATGGAAATGTTTATGAATACCAGAAAGACAATGTAGGTTTTAGATACAAAACATACTGAATATTTCATGTGTAACTGATATGTGCATCCTTTAACACCACAGTACATGTACAGTTTATAACATTTTATTAAGTTTGGATCTTGACACCTGTAAAGTAATGCCAATATAATTTAATTTAATATGACAATTGATTATTGAAATAATTCTTGCAGCTAATAGAGCTTTCCTGTCTCTAATGAATTTAAAAAAAAATCCTTAGAATATTTTGAGGTTGTGTTTAGGAACAACAGTTCCAAAGTCCTCTTCCAGAGTTACATTTTCCTCAGTAAGCAACTTTGATTGACAAGGAAGGAGGCAGGCAAAATGGTCCTTCAGAACAGGATTATGCCAAGCAAAGCTGATTGTTTACTTATGCATAAGTAAACAATCATAAGAAGCTATACAATCCTCATACTGATCAGGAAAGCTTGTAGATGAATTTCTGTGGATGAAACATAATTGTACCATGGATCTGTTTGCAATACTACTGGGCTTTGGCAACACTCTGATCTTGTATTATTGATGGTATTTGAATCTGATTACCAGCTGGTGTTTACAACCTGTCAATGGTTCTTTTTATTCATGACCATAGAAGAGCTGGGTTTTTTTACTTTTATTGTTTGGCTGGTTGGGTGGGGTTTTTTTTGCATGGGGTGTGTGTATGTTAAAAGTATTGCCAAGAGAGAGTAACTGTGGAAGAATATTTTATTTGGCTTGTAAAACATTGATCCACTGATAGATGTTATATTTGCCACAGCATCTACTTTTCAATTTAGGCTACAGTCTCACTCTAGACAGAAAACACTTATGATCCACTCTGGTTGAAAGCACAAGCAGACAAGCTAAAATTTTATATATGCGGTAGACTTCATTCCTATGTTGTCATACTAGAAATCTGCACTGTCCTCTATTTTTCTCTTAATGTACAGATGGAGAAATTTCTTGTGTTGCCAGTTCTTTTCATTTTCTTACAGAGAGACACACAGGGTCCAATTCACTAACATCCTGAGGATTCTTATGCTTTATAGTTAGAATTCAGCACTACTAGAGGGAATCATTAATGGGAATAGAAAAAACAATGCATTGTCTAAATATACAATCAGACAGGTATACAAATCAGGTGAAATGGATCAGTTCAGTGTTCATATTCTGGTTTTGACTGCAACCTTATCTTTCATAATGTACAGATATTCCTCACTAACCATTGATTTCCAAATAGATTAGTGATATATTTCATAGACTGGGAAAAATGATGTTGCTACTTCGGTTGGAGTTACATTATATTCTACAAGAATGTAACTGTCTCAACTATTGATGAGGCAATTCCATTGGTAAAGATGGTAAAAAATTACTTTGAGCTTTCTGGTAGTAAATATTACTATTGTTATTGCTCCTGTTATTACTTTAAGTGGAGACTTTACTATTCTTTTCATCCTGAGTTCTTGGATAATTAAGAGGGCAATGTTCTTTTTTTAGGAAGTAAGTAAAGCAATTTGTCGGTAAACTACCTTGTTTTTGAGAGGTACTTTCTATATACTCAGCAGACCAAAGTAATCCTAAAATAGTCATTCTCATGAGCAAAGAATCCCTTCTATATTGACTGAAGTACGGAAACACAGAAACTGATTAGTCCTATCAGTTCAAGTCTGTGATCTGGATTTCCCGCAAGTACCTAATCCCATTTGAAATACCTTAGTTTACTTGTATGCATATACATGGGGATGGCAGATATGGCACAGGATTTGCAGCCTCTGCAGTCTCATGGAGTGGCAGCTGAAGGCCAGGTGGGATTTTACAAAGTGCCTCAACTACATTAGAAATCTTTTTTTCAGGTGAATGCTGCAGTGGAGTTCAGGCATGCAAATAGCCTCTCAGATAAAGCAATTCTTTGCTGGTGGTAAGTTGACTCACTGCAGTAACCTATTTAAATCAAATGCATAATTTAGTTATTCTTAGAAAAATCTGAATAACAACATGATTAATCTCGATAGTTTGTTTAACAAATCTCGATAGATTTGTTAAAAAATTGTGTAACTTGCTCGTGAAATACAATAAAATAATTTAAAATAAAGCTGATTTGCTGAACAAACAACTACACGAACAGAAGCATTACAGAAGTAATTTATCTGAACTAATGTAGAAAACAAACATTGAGAATTTCTTCCTTAGGGAAACAAACCAAAAATAGACATTATAACAAAAATGAAGATAAATTCGGCTTTCAAAAAACATTTATAGGATTGCAACAGGTGTTCAAAGTAAAAGATATTGGAAAAGGCAAATTGTATATTTTGAAAGTATTAGTGAATTATTTTGTTACAGATATTAGACTGTGTTTTGTTATTGGGTACTGCATTATACATTACAGTATATTATATTATTTTTAAATTTTAGTAGAAGGGATTTTTGTTATTTTTGATCCCTATAACAACAAACAAAAGAGTCTGGCTTTAAAGAACAGCCTAACACAGGGATTTCAGTTATTTCTATTATTTAGATATTTCTATTGTTATTTCTAATAATAGAAATGATTTTCTATAATTCCAATATGTTACTATATTCAGGTATTCTATTTCACTTAATTATATATAATAGAAACAATAAGTTAATAATAATACAAAAGTCAAATGAATGAAGAAATAGGAACAAATACTCAAGTCTAAAAAGTAGTGTATTCCAAGTATTTTGAACTGTAGTAGTGTTTCCTCTAACATTCTATTTCTTCTTAAACATGTTTAGAATCATTCATTAAAAGAAAAACTTTAAATATTTTCTCTGTGAGGAATGGCACGTTCTTAAATATGGTGTAGGACTCAAAGTTTGCAATGAAAAATTTAATTATAAATGTTAAAATAGTGGAATATTTATATGTTTAGAATATGCATATATCTAAAAGAAAGGGAAAACATTTTTGAAAACAATGTGAAACCACTCCACCTAAATTACTCAACTGCAAATTCAAGGTAATTTTTTTGAACTACTCTAATATTCTTTCTATAACAAATAAAGAATGTCTGCGTTGATAAAGTTGAGTTATAGCTTTCAGTTTCTAATGATCATGATATTTGAAAATATTTTCCCTGTTTTAGTCGATCTTCATGCGTTTGAGAGCTTTTAATGTTTACAGAATTTTGTTTGCCAAACACTGCACTAATATCTGTTTGGATGATTTACAAATCAACCTCTTTTCATGATATGGAAATGGAATGGTATGACACAGATTCAGGACACTGAGGCAATAGACATTTCTGAAATGTCTTGAGGATATATTGAAGAAAGTTACTAGTCTACCCCTTTCTTTTAAATTCCTTTTTAGAACCTTTTAAAGACCTTTAAAAATTTTCTTTACAAATGCAGAAAATGTGCACAAGATTACTTTATCACCTTGTATAAACTCTGCCGTGTCCCTTTACTTGAAAGTTAGTTGGTAAAAAAGCATCATTGGAAATCCTTAAGGTGCTGAATAGGATTTAATGGATTGTTACTCACAGATACAGGCACATCCCCAGACATACTGTCAGTAATGCTATTAATTCTTTAATTTATATGGCTTGATTCTAAACAATTAATTAAAAAACAAACAAACAAACAAAGGAAAAAAACCAACAACACCAAAACCCAATTATTTTCTATGTTGTAAAATAAACAAACAAAAAATTCAAAGGCTGTCATTGGCCCAAAGCCAAGAAATACCATATAGGCAAAGGCAGGGCAATAAGTGGGAACAGTGTGATCATCTGGCTCAATTTAGGCTGCTAAATTTAGCAAATGCAGGTGTGAAGTCTGGTCTATACTATGAAAATGATATCTGTAACCTGTAGACACTAAATCCTCCTTCCTCCCAGTTAATTTTATAGTAAAAAGTTTTGCATGTGTGCACACCTTTTAGGAATAGCAGCTGATTTTGTAAGATTTGCAGCCAGGTACTTTAGAGTGTCTTGCCTTTCAAAGGAAATGTTAATGGTTTGAGGATAATAATGTGTGCCCATCAATAATTAGCTTCTGTTGTTAGGGAGTATTTTTAATCATCTGTTAAATCCAGGACATCTGTAAGATTTAGAAGTCCTGGATGATTCTTAGGCTGTACTAATACTGTTACTTACAATTTGTATATTGATAGTAAAGCAGCATTTACTGCTTTGTGCAAGGTATTCATTATAAGAAAAGGCTTCTAGACAGCTATGTTTGGAAAAGCAGCCAAATTGTGAAGTCTTTACTGATGCTGGTTAAACATGACAAGAGATTATACATCTGGAAGTGGATTGCGTGTCAGATTGTAAACAATGACTTTTATCCTTATATTGTGCTTATCAGAAAAGTAATTAGTTATATAGGTGGACATAGAACTAAATTAACTTACTATTGCTTGTTCTCATATTCTTCAATCATTGTTTCTCTCCACTTCAGTCCTTAAAATACAGAGCAGTGGACAGGTTTAAAGCTTTCATTAATGAAAGAAATAGGTTTGTATCTTGAAAACAAGCATTTTTAGATGACAGGGGAAAACCTGCAACTTCTTGAATGGAGTTTCTTCAGCAGTTTGGTAACAAATTTACATCAGCAGCTTTACAAGTCAGAGCCTGTTTACATTTTTTTAGAGGGTTAAGAATAACATTAAGCTAACATTTTAAATTTATTTAACGCAGTACTGAGCATTTTACTCATAAAACTGTGTTTCAACTATTAAGCATGTTTCACATGCAACTACCAACTTGTTTGGAGACTCAGTGGATTGCCACTTATCAATTTTAATCATTAAAATATTAAGAAAACTTAAAGGAACGTGCTGATGTTTAGGGAGAGGACATAAGTGTTGCATCAATTTTCACTAGAGGTGGGAGTAAATAATGACAAGAGAGAGAAAAAATTGCACATGCATGTCTCTTAATGAACACAGGAATCCAAGATTCCTCATCTCCTTAGGAAAAAAACAGGCCAGTTCCACAGTATTCTTTTATTCCTAATTGATAGTTAGCAACAATAGCAAAATTTTCCAGAAGCACATGAAGTTCTTCTGTATGTAATTAGTAATATTACAGTTTTGCCACGACAATTACTTTCATGTTGAGTTTTTGGGATGAAGCATCAGAGTCAGGAAATACAAACAGTTCAGGCTAATAATCCTCCCACTACAATATTGTTGTTTAAAATATAGCAATTTTTCAAAGTCAACATGAAAACGGTACCTCAAAAATCAGCTGAACCTCATCTGAATCTGAAAACCAATCACCTCTTAACTAACATATTCTTGACCTGTGGAAAAGTCTCTGCAAGGAAATTTTCATATTGTTTCTGTTTAAAAATAACACTTGTTTCTGTTTAAAAACAACACTTTCTAAGAATTGACATTACATTTCCAAATAAATGGATCCAGAAATGCTAGCCACAGCTATTACATTCATAGTATTATTATATTTTTTTTTATTTTTCAGGCTATTTAGGAATAAACATCCCTAGCCCTTAGAAGTATCAGAGCTGGGCCCATTTTCTGCATGAAAGATAACCTGCAAGACTGCACTTTGAGCAGATCTAGGAAATACTCATATGTAAGCACTAATTTAGCCATAGGGATAAAAAATTCTATATGTTGTAGTATATTAAATGGAAACACCTGATTTTAACTAAAAATTAGGCTTGAAATCAAATGTAGGACAGAGTAGAAAAGAAATCTCTCTTGCTTAAAAAAGTTAAACACTACATTGTTAGAATTAAAGTATTAAGGCCAAATCAAGTCATAAGTGAAATTTGAAACAAGGAAAACCTAAAAGTAAAAGGGATTATAAGCTTTTAAGAGTGGATAACCCATGAGATCAGAAAAAAAAAAAAAAAGAGCAGAACAGCAGAAATAATATAAATTAATTATTTTAAAAGGTCCTTCATTTAAACCTAATTATCCATAACACACTCAAAAAATAAAATTATTTTTTGCTTTTACAAATAGGATCACAGCACTGGCTTTGTTCCCTGAAAATACTGATTGCCAATGATATTAAAGGAAGCTTCATAGTGTATCAAAAGTGTTTAAGCATATATAGTTTTTCACACTGAACAATTTTAACGGTGCAGTCTAGCTGTTACAATGACAGTAAGGTTTTAGGTGACAGATTTGTGCTCTATAATTCTTCCAGGAAGAGTAAATTTTGGTTTTTCACCTTGAAATATAACAGAGCAAAATTATTTAGTTATTAGGTAGAATCAGCTCTGTGTTAGTAAGCTCATTGGTCTTTGCAGTCATATCCTATTCTGAAGTGTCTCTGGACCATTACCCTACTGCTATGTAGGGAACTTCTCTATAAAGTCAGAGAAATATTACAGTTTGCCTGTGGAAAATAAAATATAGTGAAAATACACACAGGAGCAGTGGAAATACTATGATATCAAGCTGTTACTTCAAGAACTATTTCCAAGAAGGTCATGGACCACTTCAACAAAAAGTTGTCATGGGCTTTTCAATGTAAACATTAAGAAAGTCACTTCCTCTGAACAGTTCCTTTAGGAGTCTAATCTCATTAAGTAGAACTAGGTAAGTGTTTTATAAAATTATATGTCCCTGCTTGTTTCAAAAAAGGTGCAAGAGCCTTTCTTTTTGGTCATGAGGAAATTTAGAGTTTAATATTCCATATTTTTCAAGTAATGGAGTCACAATCAAAATACATCATCACTGTTGCACCTTTGAACATGAGAATGGTTGGCAGTTTCCAGCAAAAGCTTTTGTAAAAGTTAAGAATTCAAGAGAAAGTGGTCACATTTTGCAAAATTGCACTATTTCAGAGTAATAAGTAGAATAGAAGATGACTGTACGAGTTAGAAAATATTTTATTTATTAACAAAAAGTTTTGAAGCATGACTACTGCTTAAGTGTGGCCAGCTCAAAGTATTGTTACATGTTTATGGTTAATCTTATATATTAGCCAGCTAAATCCTTTGCTTAAATCTATACTAGGTATTTAGTACTAGAAGGTTTTCTTTCAACTTCCTAGGAATCTACCCCATCACTTTAATGTCAAGGTTGCTGTTTATAATTCCTACTAGAACAAACTCTTTATGAGCAAAGATAATCCTTTGTTTGTTTACTTACTTAGTTCCTTTTTTATTTAGAGCTTTTACATAGGAGATTTTACAGTAAATAAGTTGTGGGGTTTTTTCTTTTTTTTTTTTTCAAGACAGACATATGTAATAATTGGGTTAATGTATCTTGGTTTACTTTGCTCATCTATAAAATACCAAAACAGATATTATTTGGCAATCATAACTAAGATAAGGCACCTAAATCACCTGCATTATGAGTGATAAGATTTTTTTAATATATTTTTCTGCAACTTCCTTTTACTTTAAAATACCTATACTATGTATCAGTATTGCAAGTCATGAAATTGTATGGCTTGTAAATTAAAGTAAAAAAAGAATATTATATCTTTAAACCATTTTTCCCAGGGCCCTTCCTAAGACAAATCAATTTGTGTATCATCTGTTACATTTGATCACATCTAATTTTGTCACCTAGTGGACTGTGTCCCCAGATTAATTCTTTATGGACATTATGGTCTGGTTTCTATTTTCCTCTCATTTTCATTACAGAATTGACTCAGAAATGTTTGGGTTCTTCAACCACATCCATTGAAGTATTGGGTTACAATTGTAACCATCCATTGTATGTTTGCTCCATACTGCCTTTCTAACTTCAGCTTTCTACTTCAACATAAATTACAATGCAAAACAGTGGGTAGGAATAGTTTTCCTTTATTTTACCAAATTACCACCAAAATTAATGAACTGCAAATTCTTCACTATTTTTATTAGGTGAGGCTTCTTTATGTTTGGTTTTGATTTTTTTACCTTATAAAAAAAGAAATAAAGCACCAAAAAATTTCTTGTTAAAATTTTAACTTATTTGATTAAAATTTATTTTTCTTCCTGTTTTAATAAAAGAAATATTTAAAGATTGTGAAAAAATCTAGGGCAACAATAACATTGCTTAAGGCAGTATTTAGAATAGAAAGATATCAAAACAAACAGAAGAAAACAGAATTTGTTACTTTTAACAAAGCTACTAATATGGTAAGCAGTAATCAATGTAAAGCACATAAATACATTCTCTAATCTTTCTTGTCTTGTTTTCTGATTAAAAGGGGTTGGACATTATCACTGGGCTTCCTCTTGTACTTTAAATGATATTAAAAGAAGATCTACAGAACAAAAACTCATTTACTTTTACCAAGATGGAGGCTTCAGAGTAAAACTCCACAGCAGTTAATTCATTGGCTTTACTGAATGCTAGTTGTTAGAAAATGTACCTTAGGATTTAAAAATAGAGCTTCTCTTCTGCCTACTGACTTCCCTGAAAACTTTTCATGGAAGGAGAGAGTTGTGGGACATAAGTAATCAGAATGAGTTTTGAAAACAAGGAGAGATTGACTTATCTGTTGCTGTTTGAAGGGGCCTTTTCACTATTTCATAAAATCCACATAAATCAAAGGACTTCAAATCTGTTATAACCCTACATCATGTAAACATTTTATAAAGAGGAGTCACTTATTTACATTTTTCTTACCTTTTCTGCATTACGCTAGACTCAGATGCAAGACAGGTTTTTTCCAGACATATATATTTGTAGTTGACATTCTAAAGAATAAAAATAAGGAGATGAAACTAAGTAAAGACATTTATATAATGTATATCACACTAAAAATAACCTTTTTTCAAGAAATGATAGTTGATTATTTTCTGTTTGTTTTCATGAGTGATCCACATTTGTTTTACATAGCAGAAAATAGTGTCTAAGTTGGCATCCCTGACAATAAAGTTCTCGGCTGGTTGGCATGCACAATAGAAAATAAACCACTCTCTCCTATAGTGTCTGAACAGCCTTTCTCATCACAACAGTCAAAACTAGATATTTGATAAAAGGGTGACATTTCCACAGTAGCCTAGATGTTGTGGAACTATGGGAGAGAGTATAAAATAATTAATATAGAAGCATTTTCTCCCATCTGCATCTCATGGGATGCAGTTGGAATTATATCACACATATGAGTTCTGGAAAGTCCTGTTCCAGGATAAATACAGTGTATTCCATTAATTTTCATGTTTTAAGAAGGAATCATGGCAGTCATTGGACATAAGGATATGTATGTAGATGAAAACCACAGCTGAAAATTTTGTTTAGTCAAAAAGAATGAATCATCTTTTAACCACTATAGGAGCAAATCCAGACTACTCAGTACTTGAGACAGTACTGAATAAGTTGCTGTCTGTCTATAGGCTGAGACTACAATGCATAATATATCTAAGTAAATTAGAAGGATGGATGTAATTTTCAAAACCATTGTGTGTTTTCAAATGAGCCATTGACAGAAAAGGGTCTATATGTTACTACTATAGCTGAGAATAATTCAATCAACTTTCACAACAATGTCTGTTCCCTGATTCTTCAGTTTTAGAAAAAGAACTACTCCTCTTAAATTGCCTGTCAATACATACTCATGCAAAATATTGATCCTTCTGATTGAACAGCACCCCACAGGCTTAAAGCAATCTCACTAAGTGCATGGCTAAGGATAGAGAAAGCTGCTGAAAAGTATTTGCAACTTACACTAAAGAGCAGAAATTTAAAGTAGCTGCAGCTCCAAATACATATATTGGGATTTGAAAAAGTGGAGTAAAGACAGTTTGGTTTATAAGTGTGTCCATCTATAAAGTGCTGACATCACTGATAATGTGCAACAGGCTTTACTCTAGCTTTTCACCACCTTGAGACTATATGGACATTTCTTTTATCATTTCCTAGCCAGAATAGAAGTTGCCCAATGAGTAGACATCTATTACCAGATTTATTTTAATTTGCCCTTACGCATGCCTCCCTGCACCCTATTTGTCCAATATACCATAACACTGTTCCACGAGGGAAGAGAAGCCAGCAGCCAAAGGGATCACAGTGCAGAAACTGTACCAGCCAAACAAGGACAGCAGCAATATCACGTTTTCTCAAAGCGAACAAAGCAAGGTAACAAGTCAAGTCTAGTATCCCTTCAGGAATCCCAGCAACAATGTCCAGATGAGTAGAAAACATATGGAGAAAATTAATTTGAATGGAACTTCGCAGTTGTGGGCAGATGGAGTGAAGGTCCCAGATGAAACCAGTTGGGGGCAATTAAAGCCTCTTGATGTATTTTCAATCCACATTTTTATAAAAATAGATATATGAATATATAGACTTTTTTTGCTATTTATATTTTTATATGTTGAGACAGTTATTATCATTGTAAGTGAAAGAACAATAACCACTCATATTCTGATTAAAGGGTAAAGAAATTCCATTAAAAAGACACTGAATTCCTGGCCTCCTATATAAGGTGTGTTCCCTTTTTTTGCATAACAAAATTTTGAGTATAATAAAAACAGGGCTATGTTTTAGCTCAAGCCCCTTCCTTATCGCCATTCTCCTCCCCTTTTTTTCCATTATTTTTTGCAACAGTTGGCATAGTCTCAGGCCCAAGAACATATAAATATGTGCCTATATTTTTCTTCTAAATTCTTTTACATGTTTGCATTGTATGTGTTAAAAATAAGGCTGAAGTAGCAATAAGAATTTACTTCAGCATTGAAATACTGAAACTGATCTGGAATGGATAGAAGAGGACAGGAATACACTTCAAAGTGCTAAACCTTGAGCTAGAAACAATAGTAGCCTCAGCTGGCTGGCAGAATGATATAGAAACTGAAACAATTGGTGTGGGAAAGATTAGAAGAAGTAAAAAGGAGTGATATGAGTTAGAATCCTGTAGAGAAAAAATAAATCTGCTTGAAAAATGCAGACTGAGACATGAATTAGAAGTCTGGAGAGAGGGAACTGGCATAGGATAGGAAACAAAAGATTAAAGGAATCTTCAACTTTAGCGAGATTATTAGAGAGGGACAATTATAGTTCAGAAGAGGAAAAAAACACCCCAAACTGGAGAAAACGGCAAGGGAGAGTGGGAGACAACATGTTTGTTACAAGCAGTAAAACCTGTCAGTCTGTGGTAGGAAAGGAACCCTGAAATTCACTCTTCAACTCTCAAGACAAAGTTCTGAAAAGTTGTCAAGATTTTCACAGTTAGTCTTCCTTCTCCAGCTACACAGTTGATATCTGCAGTGCATCTGATCATCTTGATGATCCATGAATGTAAAGACAACAAGAAGTCCGTAACTTTGTTTCTAGTTTTAAACTTGAAACTTTATAAAAGGGGAATTATGAATGTGTTAAAGTCAAGCACTTAAAGGTCTCTATGACATTAATTCAACCCATATATAAATACTAGCAATACATAGTTTAATGAGAGAATTATTATTTTTTCTATATAGCGGTACATTATTCAGTCTATAGGATTGAGATGCATTAGGTATCAGTGAGGGTTACGCATGAAATTCCTTCTCGTGTAATTTTGCCTGTAAGCTACAAATGTCTGCATCTTCACAATGCACATGCATGTATGTTCATCTTCAAAACTAATACCATTTAATTTGCACAACTTGTTCTTATTTAGAAACCAGTATTGAGACTGTCTGATCATTTAATAGCAAGCTGATCTAGCCATTTTTTAACTCTTTGGAGTTTCTGTGCTCTACATGCCAAAACACAGAATGTACCAATTCTCTTTCAATTTCTGAAATTGAATTATACCAATTTTAAATAAATATATAAAATTTTCTTATAAGCAAATGGATTAGGACTGTTTTTCTAACTTCCATTGAACCATTAAATTAAATTCAGATGTTATTTCATTAGCTGATTCAGTATTGTTTCTGGTGGCTAATTACTTTTAGCAATGGTTTCCCTATACAAATAATAATTGTCAGCTTCTATCAGATTTAATAGAATTAGGTGTGCAAGTACTGTACACCAAGTCTTGTTACAATCTTGTGATTAAAAGTAGGCAGTCTGAGCTCATTTGTGGTGTAAATTAATAAATTTGTACGCTGTGATGTCAAGTTCTCTCAGTTGCTTACAATACAGTGTATAGATCTGAGAAATGGATGCAATGAAGACTTGTTTCTCTTTTCAATTTTGTTAAACTAATCCTTGTTTTTTTAAATATTTATGTTGTTTTATTTAAGTTTATAAGAAATGATGAAAGAATAGTATCTTCTGAGTTGATGTGACAGATTAATTGGCATTTTCCTGATCCCTAATCTGTCTTTCTGAAAACTTTATTATATTTATTATTGTCTAGGGAAACAAGTACAATGTATTTAGTCTGACTTTTAGAGCAAAAATATCCCAAACAATTGATTAGTAAACCTTGATTAAGTGTCAGATTTTTCTAGCATTTGACAGCCTATTTTGGTAGAATTTCAGTGGTTTCATATTCATTAAAAAATTAATTTGGAATGTTATGACCTTTTATCCTATTTTTCTGTTTCCCTTTAGCCTACATGGTAAAGCAATGTTTTATAATATATATTTCCAGAATATTGCACAAAACTCTGGCAAAAATGAGCAGGGAGAATTTTTTATTTCTAATCCCATCTACCTTCTTTTATATGTTTTTATAGAGATGTATAAATTGTCTATATACTTTTGGCACACAGACATGTATTCTTCTAGATGTATGTACATATTCATATAACTAATCATGCATACAAGTAAGAATCAAATTATATAGAAATTAATTGTATGCAGGGCAGCAGCAACATTTATACTTGTGTTCTTTCATATACATCTGTGCTTGGATTCTGAAATATAACCTCTCTACTTATACAGTTACAGGTTTCTGAATAGATATAGGGTTCCTATTAGGGTTCTTATCCTGTAGAGGGTTTTTCAAAGAGAAATCAATCTCAATGCAAATATATGAAGTAAGCAAAATTATGGCGTTTTCCACATATATTGATCTTTCTTTGAAAAGGTTATTGCTTTGTATGAAGACTCCGCAGAGGGTTGTTCAGCCTGGAGGAAAGAAGGATGGGAGGAGATCTTATTCACTTCTACAACTACCTGAAAAAGGTGGTGGCGAGGTGGGGCTCAGCCTCTTCTCCCAGGCAAGTAGTGACAGGACAAGGGGAGGTGTTAAATGTCCATATGTGCAGGTGAAAGTAGATAGTGTACAGCACTAATTATCCTCACAAACTTTCTCTGTGTGTGCAAGTGGTATATGTTACAGGTGTTTTTTCTCCTCTAATAATGATTTCCTTGACTGTGATTTTAAGAAACCCCTTCTATTAAGCTATTCAGTTGACCCAGCTTGATGTAATATGTCATGGAGGAATATATCAGCCTGAAAAACATATAATGCATTTTGAACACTGTTGCTTACAGTGCTGGATTGTATGCCTGTTGTGGCTGTCATTCCCTATAAGTTTGCTAGCTGAAGTTTTCTTTCCTATGCTTTTAAACCCAGATTTTGCACTGTATTGCACATCCCCTACCAGCACTGACTGTAGTCTTCTATTCTACTTGTTAAAATTACTTTTATTATTAAAATATATAAAACTTTTCACAATATGCTCACTGGCAGTCTGACCTGGCAGGAGGTCACTTTCAGTCAAGTTGTTAATGCTTCACATTTCTATTTTTGTTACTTTATTGCCAGTTTTTTATTATTATTATTTTTTACTAATAACTAAGATGTATTGTACATGTCTATAGTGTGCTTTTTGCATCAATGTTTACAAATATAAGTTTGTATCAGAAATTATGTAAGTAATTTTTTAATTTCTAAGGAAAATAAAACATGCTGTTTGTCCACATTTTGGACTGAACATAGAAAAAATATTTCCCTCTCTTAACAATCTATATTGCTGACAGCATGACTCAACAAAAAATTATCACTTTGAATATTTTTTCATGGAAAAACAATTCACTACTGCATCCAATAGTTTTATCTTTAAAAAATCTGGATCAGAAGTCAATTGAAGACAGTATTTAGGTGAATCAGCCTGTGACTAAAAAAAATAAAAAATTACATAATGCATGAAATACTTTGCAAAAATCAGTATTATAATAAAGAGACATATTTTGGTTGTGGAGACTTTTCTGTATAAAATAATTGAACACAAACCCGTGTTAATATCAGAATGGGTTCTCATAAACATAAACAAGAGTATAAGATACTTCATTGCATGTAAGATGCTTCATAGGATGTGCTCAGTATCTTGACTTCTTAGAATGAGAAATCAGCTGGATTCATTCAAGTCAAAAATCTCATTAGATCATTTTCTGTAGTGGGAAGTAAAAATACAAATTAAATTAATAGGACCAATCTGAAGAGAGGATATAGAAAATGTATTTTGACACCTTTTGGCTTTTGAAACCTAGTCAGGAACATAAAATGACCTTTTTATGCAGTCCAGGATGCAGTTGGCTTTCTGGGCTCTAAGTGCACATTGGTGGGTCATACTGAGCTTCTCATCCACCAGCACCTCTAAGTCCTTCTTCTCTGTGCTGCTCTCAATCTGTTCTCCACCCAGCCTGTATTTGTGCTTGGGATTGCTGAGACCCAGGTGCAGGACCTTGTACTTGGCCTCATTGAACTTCATGCAGTTTGCAAAGTACCAAATACTGGCTTAATACTGTCAAGGTCCCTCTGGATGGCATCCAGAGGGGAAGTAATTAAGTGTTAATAGGGATACCTGTGAAGTGTTGATAGCGAAATCTGTCTTCTGCCTCCATTCTTGAAGGGACAGCTCTCAAATAGACTGTTAGTTTTCATTACGAGATTAGCTTATGTGGAATCAAAAACATCAATAAGATATTAGTAGGAAAGACCTTTTTAATTACTTAAAGTATTTTTGACTGATATGACAAAATAATAATGGCCAGTCTTTGCGAGCGAAGATCCGGGGAAGGTCTTTACACCTTCCTGACAAAATAATAAGACTGAGTTAAATAATTGAAAAGGTAAGCATGATTTCTTGTTGAAAACATATTTTGTATTGCTATAGCCAGGTCTAAACAGTATAAGGAGTATAATACAGTATAAAGACACATAAATTTTTATATGCAAAAGATAGTTGCCTAAAATAGCAATACAGTACTTTTTGTGGTTTTGAAAGAAGATTCGAGCAAGTGAAATAGAAATAAGAAAGCTACAGAAAGAGTTTCGAAAGCATTTCTTTCTTACACAGTAAGTTGAACAAGCAGCAAATGAGGTCAAAAGGGCCAAATAATTGAAAATCAAGCAACTGCTGTAAGATAAACAAGGTTAAAGTTGGAAAGCACATAGGATACCATTATTATAATATCATTAAGTTTGAAATGCTGATGGAGTTCTGTAGAGAGGTCAGCAAACACAAAGATATTGCACTGTAAGAAATGCTGACTTGAAGGAAATGTGAAACAAGTTGAATAAAAGTGGCCAAAATTCAATAATTCATGAAAAATCAAGAGTGGAAAAGGGAGAATCTATTCTTGGTAGGTCACATTAGGAAAAAAAAAAAAAAAGGAAGAAAAAAGCCATGTAAGCATAAATAAATGCATAAAGTTAAAAGAGCAGCAAAACCAGTGTGGTCAGACCAAAAGTTTTAAGCCCCTGTGTGACTGAGAACTGCATAAGAAAGAAATCCCAGAACATTTAAAGGAAGCTTTAGAAGATTTAATGATACTGTTAAAAAAAAAAAAAAATTACACAGAGACATTACAACATAAACTTCAGGACATATTTAGAAGAAATCTCAATTATTCTTCTAACAGGTAAGAAGAAATTGTAGTTTTTTTCAAATCACCATAAATATGGAATAATACTGCTGAAGTCAATACTCTTGCTTCAGTTTTACACCAAGTAATAGAAGAAAAAAGCTGGTCCTGTCCATTGTGTACAACTGATTACTATTTTAATTAGGGCCAGAGGGATATGAGAAATCACTTTCTGTGAAGCTCTCACTGATCATCTACCATCTATAATTATCAACACTAATTTTTCTGCCTAATGGAAGAGAGTTAAAAAAAGAAAACAAAATATTTTCTCATGAAATTGTTCATTGATATTTATGTCTTTGTCTCTTTGCTTCCATTGGTAGTATCCAGTTTTAATCTCATGTTCTATTATGTACTAGATGCATAGATTTTTTTGCTATCCTTATACATTTCTAGCACCTATAGGCTGAGATTTAAGGCCTCTATGTTGTAGAGCTTAGGATGCCCTAAAATATATTATCACGAGAGAAAAATAAACCAGACTGAGTTTCAAACATAAATATTTAAAAACTTAAGAGACAAGTATAGGGCTAACTCAGTCCCTCGTCCTTCAGGGTTACTAATGTACCATCAATAAGGACCTGATAAGAGAATTGTGGGGATTTGAGATAAGCCTGCAAAACATGGGAGAAAAAAAAAATCATTTATTTTTCAATACTGTCACTGGAGCTCATGGCAACTGAAAAAAAGAACAGTTATTGCACCAAGAACCAAGAAAATCTACTGTTGGTTATAGACAGTTTAATTTTGTTTTCTACATTTGTATTTCAAATAGCAGGAGAAAAAAGGTTATGGGTCATGTCCTTTATCAGTATGATTGATCCCTGCTGTGTTGTCAAGTATGTAGGTAGCATTAATGTTTATTTAGATGAACCCTCTCTTATTTGTAATTCCAGATGGTATCAGCTTGCCTGATGAATTTGGCTGTAATAAAAATGTTAGAGTTACTCAAGAGACTATAGATATGTCACATCGCAGATGGAGTGACACTTGTAAGAGAAAAGTACCAGTATTTATAAGGATATAAAACAGTGATTTAACAAAGTTTGGAAAATAGGAAATGCATCAGTGTTTTAACAAGATTTGATGGCAAGGTACACTTGATGATCTAAGACATAAAGGACAGGGTCAGACAAAATTGTCAGGGAGGTCCTCCTGCTGAACCAGACAGGACACCCTTGCATTCTGGACTCCTTCTGAGATGAGTTTAAGTGCAGCTGGATCCAGACTTAGTCCCAGACTTTGTCAATGGTTTATGTCTAAAGGATTACATGTGCAGAAGGAACCCTTTATAGCATTTAGCTAAGATTTCCAAGTTTAGTGTGCTAATCACTTACTAAGACTCTGCTGCAGCAAGGAATCTCTCAACCTCAAGGAGTAACCTTGAGACATGATGCTACTCAAGGGGAGATCTTGGTGTGCAGACTGATGCTGTGCAAGAGAGCTCAGTGGGCCTCAGGCTGTCCACTTATTATTTGTGAAGAAAATCAATTGATTTATAGTGATATTTGCATACTGACTACAGAAATTAGTTTCCTCCAGACTTAACCAGCACTATGTTTAGGTGGGAACATTGCTCAAATTCCGCTTTACTATTGCCTTGTGATCTGTCTCCCCCAAATCCACTTTTGAGTCTGATACAGCCTTCACGACCAGACACATCCATTACAGCTGCCAGCAGTGATTTTCCCTTGAACAGGGTTATAGGAAACAAAGGTCAGATTGGTGGTGGGGAATTCAGGGGGAAGGAAAAGGACAAAAGTCCCTATCACAAGTCAATGGGTCTTTATAAGCAATAAACCCTTAGAAAAAGGAGGGAACACATTCATGGTTATGGCATGTGTCTTTCTAAGTAACAGTTATATGTGCTGAGGCCCAGCTTCCCAGGATACCTGCCTGCTGATAGGAAGCAATGTTTGAATTTCTCTTTTTGCTGAACATGGCTATATATAAGGTGAAATAACTCCTTTGGTCAGATCGGGTCAACTGTCCCCTCACAGCTCCTTGCCTACCTGCAGCCTCCTCCCAGATGGGGTAGAAGAATGAGAAGTAGAAAAGATTTTGGTGCCGTTCAAGTAATAGTCAACAATTAATAAACATTGGTGTATTATCAATGCTATTTTGGTCATAAATCTAAAGCACAGCATCAGATGGACTGCTATAATAAAATGTTAATCCCACTCCAGACAGATCCAGAACAAGTGTTTGTTCCTTTCTATGTAGAGAGACTAAGCAGACCATTCCCAGTGTAATGGTTTCCCCTGTATCACAAGCAGCATTTATTATGTTGAGCCTTTTTCTGAGATTTAATACATAAGGCAGCTTCCCTTCCTAACAAAGAATACTTTCAATTCAATGCTGAAGCTTTCATGTGCTGATCTCTGAGGTTCCTCATTATTCTGAGGGGAAAATACCCAAGACAAACAATCTGCACTAAAGCTGTCATTTGGCATTGGAAGGTGTGAGAATTTTTTTATTTTATTTATTTTTCTTCAGCCTGCTTCATATCTTTATGAAACTCCACATAAAATGACTCCATTTTGCTTTTCATTTTAATAGTTACCATTTATTCAAAATATTTAAAGAGATAAGGTTAATATGAAAAATAAGAAATTATTATAGTATATAAAGGATGAACTTTTAAGTTGCTTAGCAATATCACTAGCATTACAAACTAGCAATATTACTAGCATTATTGCAAAAACATTAATAATAGAAAATACCAAAAAAATATCAATTTTTACAATTTTTTTTCTTCTAATTGTTCTCAATCATATAGAAATTTAAAATAGTCTCATTCAGAAACAGAAAAATCTATCAAGTAAATTTTTCTAAATCAGAACCTAATAAACTGGGCTTATGGAGAACTGAACTAAGCTGCTGAAGTCACAATATATTTTTCTCTCTCTGGGCTGTACTAATGCATGTTCAATTTGTTTTTTAAGTATCAGTCTGACACTCTGCTCTTCATGTTTGAAGAAGACATAGTCTTGTGCTGTTACGAACAGATTTACAAGCATATACATTTGGAACTGTGACTTAATGTAGTCAGTATGACATAATTTCTATTTTGCCCATGAAACAAAGACAGTGACAAGTAATGGAATGGCCAGGTTATAAAGAAACATGATGCTTTGGACTGTCATTTCATTATACTCTGGATAATCCCCGATCCTCTCACACTCTGTATCTGTCAGATGACAAGTGACAATAACCTGGACAACAACTTGCTCACTCATTTCCTGATATATTTCAAACTCCAGAATTCAGTTTACAAACTCCAGTGTCCAGAGTTCACTATACTCAGAGGTTACAGCTATAATCTGAAGGTATTTTGTATATTGATTGTCAGTCACGGAAATATAACGAATAGTTGCATCAGGGGTCTACCTGTCTTCCCAATCTGTAGTGCTGCTAATGTAGTGCCATAATACAGAACAGTGACCTCTGACACTAGCATTTCAAACTTTCAAAGGCTAAATTGCCAACAAATACACTTGTTGAAGAAATGTGTATCACAGCATTGTGCAATCTCTCTTTTCTTTAAATTTGACATTCATAAATCTCTAGAAAGTACTCTGAGACCAGAAGCACCAGAGATAATGGCAAAAGATCATTTGAGTAATAAACCTGAGTAAAATAATATTTTCAGAGCTATGTTTACTCTTAGTGAAATTTAAGAACTCCAAGTTGGTTAAAAATAGAAGCATTTTAGGATAATCACCTATTTGCTATCTGATTGTCTTATTTAAATTTTGCTTATTTCACAACCTTTTTATTTTAACTCATAATTGCTTCCATGAGGGTGCTAACTGTTTTGTTCTTAGCTAGTAGGTTCTCTAGAAAATACAAAGCCAGTGAAATTCTAAGATGCAACATCTGGAAATCACAGGAATTGCTACTTCAGATTTTTAAAGGGAACACCAGGAGCTGGTAGACATATTATTTTTTGGCCTAGTCTTCTTTAATATGTTTATTTTCTTTTTGTTTTTCCTTTAAAAAGTACTCTGTCACCCAGGAAATTCAAACATTATAATATCTTGGCCAGTTATAATACAGTTTTCAACATATTTTGTACCTTTTGCTCCCAACTTATGTAAAGAACGTCAGTTAACAGAGAAGTCTGTGCTGCTTGTCTCATTCTTTTAAGGGCAGCCATGCTATGACCCTTAGCAAGAGGATTATGATTATAAGCATATGGTGAAACAATTTAATGTCATATTTATTTCCAAGTCTTTCTTATTATAGCTATTAGTAGGTCCTACTGGATGATCAAGCAATAAATCATTTGACCATGGTCCTGTAATGGATCTTTTTCATGTGTTTTTGGATAAAACCATGTAATACTTTGTAACTAAAGATTGAGTAGATAAATTACTAATGTGTTTGAGGGAGCATAGCTGGAGAAAACTGCATTCAGGTAATATAACTTACAATCTTTTCATATCTTACCAAGTTTTCTTTGTATTACCTGTAAGGGTAAAAGAAAAATAAACATATTTTGGAGTAAAAATTTTAAGGACTTAGGTTAGACTATTTTCTACTTCCATCCACCTGACATCAGGAAAAAAAAAAACCCTATTATTTTATATTCATCTTTTATAAAGGTGACAATACAGTGCATGAAACAGGTATACTTCAGAGGACAATAAGATCTAAATGTGGTTTTTTGCTTATTATTTGTAACCTGAGACCTAAAAGAATAATTTTTCGAGATATTATCAGTAGCGATGATGGTGTACTCTGTGAAGTACTTAATTTCTTTACCCATACAAGTTGTGAATGAACTGTGGAAACACTAAAAATTTGGAAGGGGTTGAAAGGAGTTCCCACTCAAGTATATGTACATAAATCCACATAACCTGAGAAACAGACAGAATAAACAGTCATCCAACTGCTTGACTACTTCTGGGCTATTCCGGGAATATGGGTAAGAAAGACTAGTAGGGAAGTTCAAATCATGTGAAAGAGCAGTTCGAACAGAGTGAGTTGCCATGTAGGGTCTATGAGAAGCTGAGTGAGAGCTTGTGAACCAGTATCAGAAAAGGTGCCAGGGAAGGAACTCAGGAAAACTGTCATAAAAGCCATGACTGTGAGGTGCGACTCCTGTTTACTGCTAAACATCAAACCTGATATATATGAATCTGAACATAACAATAGGATGATATATTTTTGCCCTCTATCTTCCAAAAAAACCCAACCTGTCTATCCAAGCTAACACTAAAATAGATGGGTTTCTGCTTTCTTACTACTCCCCATAGTAGTTCCCAGATCAGGTCCCAGATCAGTCCCTCAGTTTCCTGAGGACTGGCTGCAGTGCTTTACAGACCTGACTTCAAGAGCCTTGTGCTACAGAACAAGTGAGAACCTACCCACTTCCTTACTCTTTTTTCTTCTTTAATTCCAGTGTAAGAAGATTGTTCTCAGCTGAAGTCCTCACTGAAGCTAAGCAGAACACCCTTCTGTGGTATTCTGTATACATCTATTTTCCATTTCCTTCTTCTAAAGCCACCCATTACATTCATTACATGTCTCCCCTTCTGCAAAAAGTTCAGGTTTAATGTTCTCCAATTCTGATCCTGAAAAAAATGCTTCAACTGAGAAAAAAACAGCAACAGACCCAGAACTCAATCTTGTTTGTCCCAGTGGTTTCCAGTTTACCAAAAGTTTCTCTTTCTTCCCCAAAAGATGAAAAATTTCAGAGAAGTTCAAGTAAAACTGACATAATATGAGGAATAAGAGATCATAGAGATGAGATAGGATGTAGTGAGAGATAGGAAGTACACACACTGCTACTCACTAAGATTTTTTTGCTGTATCTATCAGTTCCTATTAGAATTCTCTGACAGAAAAGCCATCTAACATTAAGATGTAACTTTTTAAAGCATTTTTTGAAACAGATCTTACAGCCAGTGTGAATAAAGGTACTCATTTAAGCTGAAGTTCCAGATATACATTTGTGAAATTTACTGTTGTACCTAAGTCACCAAGGATATTTGAAAATATAGATAGACTGTGATTTTAATTAAGTAGAAAGTATACGTAAGAAGTATATTTCAGTAGCATGCTTGAGCTTTCCAGAACACAGAAAAACAGAAAAGAAAACGGTAAGACAATTTAAATGTTTACAAATGCTTGACTTAGGCTATTAGTTATCAAATGATCTCATGGTGTATCTGCTTTTTATTTTTCAATTTCCACAAACTTATCCTTGCTAATATAGTATTGTACACCAGTTCATGTGAGATTCTTTTAGTCTTGAAACAGATAAATCATGGACTCGTTGATCTTAAAGATCTTTTCCAACCTAAAGGATTCAGAACCCCAAATCTATAGATACATATTAAAATCACAGTGGTATGCTAAATTAAAAATACTATCAGTTATGTACTACAGAATATAGATTTTAAAATACAGTCTACACTCAGCATTTTATTTGATTTGAAATTAAATTTTAACTCTCTTGGCTCAAGAAAACCAAGGGTTGTTTTTTTTTTTATACCTTTATATTTAATCTTCAGATATTGTTGTCATTTACCTCTCCAAGGCTGTAAATTCATCTAATGTATTGCTCATTCATTAAATACCTGTCATAATTTCAATCAGGAATCAAGTAACCACATAAAAGATTTTCCCTCTGATCAAAATGTGCTGAATCATTACATTTATTGATAAGTACCTCAAATGATGCTTAAATATTTACAGAGTTTTATTGAAATGCATTTTAGTGCATGGTTCATGGGAGTTTTTTTGTTTGATTTGTTTTATTTTTTCACAAAAAATGCTGTAATACATTTGTGAGGAAACTTGTAAATTTAAACTTAGGTAGATATTTGCATAAAAAGTTGCATCAGATTCAGACAAATCTTATGTACTGAATATCTGGTTTAACACACTACATTCTTCCGTTTTATTCATAGATAACTTGTACTTACTAATTCATTTAGGTAAATAGAGTTTAAAAAAATATTACAGATCCAAAAAAATAATTCCACTACAGTTGATATCGTTATGTACTCCTATGTAATTTTATAATTCAGAGTGCTTATCATAAGCTAGGTTTGAACACAGGTGTCTAAAAAAATATTTCTAGCATAGAAGTAAAATTTGTACTGCCTGTTGAGCAGTATTCTGTAAATTTTAAAAAACTTTGGTAAGGTTTTTAAATTTAAGGACTACATGGAAGGTATTTAAAAACACCTGAAAGACAGTGCAGTCATTGATCACAGCCAGCACAGCTTCATGAGAGAAAAGTCCTGCTCATCAAACCTGAATTCCTTTTATGACAAGGTAACTTGTCATAAGGTAATTCCTTTCATGATCAAGGGAAGCCAGTTGATGTAATCTTTTTGGATTTCAGTAAAGTTTTGTATACTGTCTCTCACAGGATCCTTCTGGACAAAATGTCCAGCACGGAAGCTGGATAAATACATCATGTGGTGGGTGAGCAATTGGCCGAGCAATTGGGTCAAGCACAGAGGGTAATAGTGAATGGGGTGACATCAGACTGGTGACCTGTCACTAGTGGATTCCACAGGGCTCCATCTTAGGTCCAGTGCTCTTCAACATCTTCATAAATTACTTGGATACAGGACTGGAACAGATACTAAGCAGGTTTGCAGATGACACAAAGCTGGGAGGACCTGTTGACTCCCTCAAAGGCAGGAAGGCCCTTCAGAGAGACCTCAATAAATTAGAGGATTGGGTAGTCACCAACCACATAAAATTCAACAAGGGAAAGTGCTGGAGTCTGCACCTTGGAAGGGGTAACCGTGGATGTTTGTACAGTCTGGGTAATGAGGTTCTGGAAAGCAGTGCCACAGAAAAGGACCTGGGTCAATGAGTCAGCAGTGCCCTGACAGCCAGGAGAGTCAACCATGTCCTGGGAAGCATCAGGCAAAGTATCATCAGCCAGTCGAGGGAGAGGATTGTCCCACTCTGCTCTGCACTAGTGCAGCCTCACCTTGAATATTGTATGGAGTTTGGGAAACCACAATGTAAGAAATGTATTAAGCTATTGGAGAATATCCAGAGGAGGGCAACAAGATGGTGAAGGGCCTTGACAGAAAGTCAGACCAAGAGCACCTGAGGTCACTTGGTCTGGTCAACCTGGAGAAAAAGAGACTGAGGGGATACCTCATTGCAGTTACAACTACCTGGGGAGGTGAAATGGAGGGGCAGGAACTGATCTCTTCTCTGTGGTGGACAGTGAACAGGCTCTCCACAGAAGTGGTCACAGCACCGTTCTGTTTTGAGTTAGAGAAGCATTTGGACAACACTTTCAGACGTATGGTGTGACTTTTGGAGATGGTCCTGTGCAGGGCCAGGATTTGGACTTGGTGATCCTTGGGGGTCCTTTCCAGCTCAGCATATTCTCTGATTCTGTAATCTATGTATTTCCCAGATGAAAAAAAAAAAAAAAAAAAAAAAAAAGCTGTTTCTCATTTCTTTACCAGAATATTTTGAAGAATCTGGAAAATCTGAGCCTAAGATAATGAGAGAAGTTTCCAGAAAGAAGTATGAAACAGTATTTACTAAAAGAGTAAAAAAAAAGGATATAACATTTTCATTACAGCAGAAACTTTATTGTTGCAACTATGAGTAGTAAATGTCATTTACTACTGGATTTACTGGATTGACTCCACACTGAGGGAAATATTTCCTTTTGGCTTTTCTCAAAGATTAGTTGTAATTTAAGTTTATTTATTGTTCATGAAATCTTATTTTTGATTACTGAAATGTTCATTGTTCTTGCACTAATTTTGCGATCAGTAGGTTTCAAACTATTCAGATTTATCTTATTTTTTACTAAGGACTTTGATTAATGACCTGAGCTATGTTTCACGTCTTAAGTGGATTTTTCAAGTTGGATCCTAATGCTTTCTGAATGTTATTATCCCGTTTATTACATGGGTGTCAATCATAGCAAACAACCTTAAAACAACCCATAAGGACTAACTTCTACTGAATATGACTTGTGCTTTCATTCTTACATGAACAGATGTCACTGTCATGTAGCAATAACTGAGAAAAATCAATCCTGCATGTCCTGTCCCACAGCAGCCTACAAAAGAGTTATTTCTTAGCTACAGCCATTTAAAATTTTTGAAGAGTCAGAAATCACCCATGAAATCACCTCAGCTTCAGAAAACAGAAACCCAGTTTTAGCTGGGGTCAATAACTCTTGGCAATGAATTTCTTAAAGCATTTTGTTCATATTATATTTGTATGCTCCGATCTAAACATAAACTTTTCATGCTATGTCTAAATAGCAGTCTGTCAAAGAAAATACATATATTTCACTTCAAATGTGAGAAGTACTGTGTCCACTGACTTGTAAAGCCATATATAAATGAAATAACTAGTTGTAGATTCAGCTCTTGTCTTGGTATCATCCACGTGTTTGAATTATTCTAATGTGTAAGGCATCTGAAGACCTCTTGAAAAATTCATAGAGTGATCATATGCTACTTGCTTGTTAGGAAGAACAATGACTTATGACACATTCACCATTATTTGCAGTCATTTGCCTTTTCATTCTAACATTAAGTCAAAGTGTTACCCTTAATATAGAAACTCATTAGAAGTTCTGGAAGTCTCCTGTAATTTCAAAACAGCTGTAATAAGCTAAAAGTCACAAAAATCATCATAATCCTTCAACTATTTCCTGTATTTCTGCTTCTTATTCCAAGTCATGATTCATTTGCAGTTAAATCATTTGTTCATGTTTGGAATTTTTACAAAGACATATAACTTAAATGCTTTCAGGGTTCATTGTGTTCTGTCATTAAAAAACCCATGGAATTCATAGATTAGATCGTTTAGTCACCTCATATTAACAGAATATACTTTAAAATAGCTAAGAAAAAAATAGATACTATATATAGCCATAACAAAAGAAAATGTGTACTGAAGTCATGATTTATATGAAGGTCTCAAAAGGGACACAAAAGTATGGAAATAAAAGAAACAAACTCAAAAGCTATAATGTTTATTTAATTTTTCAGCTTTCAAAAGTCTAGGATCTAGATCACAAGGTTTGCTTTGTTTGTTTGCTTTTTTTTTTTTTTTGTAAATTGCTAAGATTTATTTGCAGACCATATATGTGTTTAATTTTTTTTTAATGGTATATTTCTCTTTCAAAATCACATAAGAATAATATTGTTCACCATCCTCTTGTTAGAGGGTAGATTTTATTATCTTTCAGTCTTCAGATTTACAGCAACAATTCATCTTTGACTTTTACCTTGCAAAGACACAAATAGCAAGACAATCAGGGTATTAATTTGCTGCATACTCTTTTCAGAATTGCCAATGCATATGCAAAGTTCACTGCAATGAAAAGAAAACAGAAGTAGATTATGTATCGCCCTTGTGAAGTAGTATTATATTAGGTAAAATAAAAACTATTCAGTCCTTAGAGCCTTGTCCTGGAAAGTGGCCAGGGGAAATCTTTCCATCAAAGATTATCTGGTCAATTCCTTTGTAACTACATTGGGGATGCCCCTGCTGCACTTCTCCCTTACTGGAATACATTATGTATTACAAGTTGTTATTGCAAGGACCAACACTTTCTTTCATTTTAACCACCTCTTTATTTTTTTCCCATTGTTAATTTCATCTCTTTCAGGTAAGCGGAATCTACCATAGAGTTTCTTATACATCTCTATGAATTCTTGATCTCACTCTGTCTTCCTGATTCACCCAAGACATGACAGTAAGAAAATAAAATATTAGGTTAGAAGTGATCAATAAATTCCTGAGGAAATGGAGGTCATTTTAGTTGTGACACAAGAGTGTGAAATCAAAAATATGTGATGTTACATTCATTAAATAAGCATAACAGTACAAATAAATGAGAGCACTAAGAGTTGCAAAACAGCACAAACTTTATTTTTACTCAAAGGTCTTATGAGGAACTGGACAAATAGTTAATGTATTTCTACATCTATGTGAAAACTTTAGGATGAGAGACAAAAGTAACAAGTTTAGTAAGAGCTATTTCATTGTGCACAGTGAAAAGGAGAATTGTAGAAATGTACTCCACATAATTAAGGATGCTCCCACTTTGAAGATTTTTTTGTAGTACACCTATTAAACTGAACACTCACTGTGATAACATGAAGGTATAGGCATGCAGAAAAAAAAAATGACTTATTTTGACATTACTGTGAGGTTTAGCCATGTGCCTGAGTCTTCAAGTTCCTGTGGTCTATCACTGCACCAGATCTCACAAGAATCCTTTGCAGTCTCAAATTCTGAGCTGTTGTTCATTAAAAGAGCAGCTTAACCAAGGAAAACACACTTCACAGGTTAATTATTTGGTCATATACATAACAAGAAATTTATGTAAAGACATTTTATAAAAAAATGCAGAGACAGACTTTCTATGGGGTTTCTGGAAGTAACTGTTTTTAAAATCTTTTTTATTGCAATGACAAAAAAGGGCAAAATTGGTTAGTCAGAATAACTAAGGAGTCAAATGAACTATACATCTTTAATGAAAACTGTCTGGAATAATGTCATGTAGCAAAGCACTTATAAAAAACCCAGTAAATAATTTTTGAATATCACAGACATCCGTGGAACTATACCTGATAAACACATGATAGTTACAGTGTCAACTCAGACAGAACAATAATAAGTTGCTAAAGAAATCATATGGAGTACCTACTTTTATCCCAAAACATCATGTTTAATTGACTTAAGGACTGAAGTTCTTCCAGCAATAAAACTACATAATTAGAAAAGCCCAGCAAACCCTTCAGAGAACCAGAGAATTGCTGAGAATGGAAAATATCTCTGAAGATTGTATAGTCCAACCACCTTCTCAAAGCAGGACTGTCTAGAGAAGGTTTATCAGGGCTGTGGCTGGGTGTGTTTTGAGTAGGATGGAAATGCCACAGACTCTCTGGACAGCCTGTTTCAGAGTCTGAGCACTCTCTCAGTAAAAAAGATTTTTCTCATGTGCAGGTGGAATTTTCTATATTTCTGTTCATGCTCATTGCATCTGGTCATTGTCTCCTCCTAAGAAGGGTCTGACTTCATTCCACCATGTATGTTATATACACTGGTAATATCTTCACTGAGCCTACTCTTTTCCAGGCTGAACAATGCCAGCTCTCAGCCTACTCTCACACACAGATACTCCACTCCTTTAAACATCTTTGTGGTTCTTCTTTATGCTCACTCAAGTATGTCCCTGTCTCTCTGGGAAGCCCATCCCTGACCCAAGAACTCCAGACATGTCTCACCAATTTCGTTCAGAGAAAATGGGTCACCTCTCTCCACCTGCTGGCAGTGCTCCTCTAAATGTCCTTGAGTATGCTGTTGACTTTTGGTACAAGGGCACATTGCTGTGGTAACCTCAGCTTGTTGCTTCCCCACCACCTCTTCCTGCAAAGTTGCTTTCCAGACAGAAGAAGAATATTTTCTTCACGCATAAACCAAGGTGGTGCATTCCACATGTATCATTAACATTCTGACAAATTCTATCATTTGTCATATTCAAATATTTATTCATTCCTTTTTAAATTAATAAAATTCCATTTCAACATGTTGCATGTATAATTAGCTCTTTTTTTTTTTTGAGCTTTCCTCATGTAATCAGCAATTTCAAAACCATTTTCATCACTATTCAAGATTTTTTCTGTGTGAAAAAAGCATATAATAAACTAACCTCAGCTAGGAAATTAGCCATGAATATCTAGAAAATAAATATAATTTTTCCTAACTTTTGAAAAAATAGATTATCCAGTCTATTTATGGATCGACTGTCCAACATTTGAAGGTATGCGGAAAATGTCAAAAGATAAACCTATCATCTTAAAAATGGCTTAGATAACCTGATTAAGTACTGAGAGCTTGTATATTTGCTTTCAGTGCCTTATCTTTACTTTTTAAAGATTTTCTTGATAAGGGCTTTTTTTCTATATAATGTCCAACATTTAACATCCTATGTGGTCAGATATAAACATCCTATGCGGTCAGATCTTCAGAGTAGGTGTTGGCTAAGTTCAGTTGCTGCATGACAATATTGCAATAGCACATTCAGCTTTAACCGTTGGACATCAAGCAATATTTCACTCTTATCAATATTCCTTTTTTTTGAGCAATATTTTATATATTTAAAACTAACACTGATTGTGATATGTATTTGCATATGAGTACAAGTTATACAAAATGGTAATTCTCCATTAATTTTTCTTGCTTTGCTGAGGGTGTAAATGGATATTAATGGGACCTATTACCTCTCAAAGGCAATTCTAATAGAGCAGACCAATAGAAATGGTTGATTCACAATGGACATCAGTGAAAATTGCTGTCCCTCAGGGATCTATATGGGGACCAGTGCTATTTAATATCTTCGTCAATTGTGTCCTGGGCTGGATTAAAAGAAGTGTGGTCAGCAGGATGAGGGAGGTGGTTCTCCCCCTCTACTCTGTTCTGGTGAGACCCCACCTGAAGTACTGCATCCAGTTATCAGCCCCCAACACAGGGAGGACCTGGGCCTGGTGGAGAGAGTGCAGAGGAGGTCCACCAAGTTGATTAGAGAGATAGAACACTTCTCTTATGAGGAAAGGCTAAGAGAATTACAATAGCTTAACCTTGGAAAGAGAAGGCTTAGGAGTGGCTTAATTGCAGCCTTGCAATACCTGAAGGGAGCCTACAGGAAAAGTGGGGAGAGGTTAACAAGAGCTTGTAGGGATGGGACAAAGGGGAATGGATTCAAACCAAAAGAAAGTTGAAATTAAATAATATGGGAAAATTATTTACTGTGAGGGTATTGAGTCCCTAGAGTAGAGAAGCTGTGGATGCCCCATCCCTGAAAATGTTCAAGGCCAGGTTGGATGGAGCTCTGAGTAACCTGGTCTAGTGAAAGGCTTCCTTGTCCATAGTGGGGGAGTCAGAACTAGATGATCTTTAAGGTGCCTTCCAACCCAAACCATTTTAAGGTTTTTGTGATCCTATGAATTATTGAGAAGTCATGAATATCTATTAACACTTCTGGTTACATCTTCAGTGACATTCAGTACCCATGCATTGTATGTGCAAGAATATAGTCAGCAACTCTTGTTATTTTTGATAATTTTCACACTACTTCTTGATGATTCCAAGCTGAAAGAAACTGGAACTCTATTGATTGCAAAGCTGTATATGTCATGGAGACTAAAGATACACTCACGCAAGAAAGAAAATTGGATTTAGGCTCACATATTTCACTCAGAAGAATGAAAATCATTACTTGGCATAAGACAGTCAGTGTAAATCTTAAAGTAAGAGAGGATTAAAGGAAAATATTTAATTTGGTCTTTCAAATAAGTCAATACCAGTGAACAAAAAAGTTAAGGTATCCATAAGCTACTACTAAATTACTCTTTTTTTTAGTCTTTGAAATCTTGATTTTTACTGCTATATATTCCCTGTCCTTCTGTTGGTGATGAAGGTAGACAATTATTCTGAAAATAGTTTCTCCCAAGTGTCTGGAATTTTTTACTAGGGAACAACTATCAAATAACACAGTTGTATGTGGCATAGATGCATGAATGTGGTGTAAAGGAAATATCTGTTTATAGGGTTTTTTTCCATTCAGATGAATATGAGACACACAGCATGGAATCCTTGAATTTAAACAATTTTGTTTGGAAAACTGGGTTTTTACATTTTAACAATAACATATTTAAAGCAGTGATAATCATTTTCAGTCATTCACTCTTCTGGGTTGTCTTCTTCAGCCATTGGACTTAGCTTTTCAGAGTGAGATAGCTAATATGGCGATTATTCCTTAATATCCTCCAAGTAAAAACATGACATTTTCCCAGCCAGAATATTTCCAAAATAAAGTAACTCTTCCCCACAGTAAGAATTCCAGTAGCAACTGCCAAAACTGTGTTGCAGGAATAAGACAGAACTAACAAGAAAACTCTCTCCTACCTCCAATTCAGGGTACATCTCTACAGCTAATTAAACCAAAATATCCAAGTTGTTGCTAGCAGTGATGAACAGAGAATATGCTTCATAACTCTGGCATAAAAGGTGTAAGCAGATTACAAGCTTCAGTCTGCACCGCCTGTAAAGAAGGCAAGCTTTGGATCAGTAGCATAGGACAGAAAATAGTGTTTGACCAATAACCTCTGTAGGCACCCACCTGCATTCAGAGTTTGCCTGTTATTTACTCTGAGTTCTGCAACATCAAGGTTGAGCAGAAAGTGCACCCTTTCTGCACCCTTGAGCAGAAAGTCAGCCTGTAGGTTGTGGGGTGTAGTGGGTTGACCCTGGCTGGATGCCAGACACCCATCGAGGCAGCTCTATCACTCCTCAGCTGGGTGGAAGGGAGAAAATATAACCAAGGTTTGTGAGTTGAGATAATGTCCGTGAGAGATCACTCATCAAATACCACTATGGGCAAAACAGACTTGAATTTATTACTACAAAAATCAGAGCAGGATAATAAGAGGTAAAATAAGTCTTAAAAACACCTTCCTCCATTCCTCCCTCTTTCCCAAGCTCTACCTTCTCCATCCCATTGGCACAGGGAGATAGAGAGTGACGGTTTTGGTCAGTTCATCAGAGGTTGTTTTATGCTGCTGCTCAGAGATAGGAGCCCTTTCCCTACTCCACCTCCCACTGGAGACAGTTCCCCAAGAACTTCTCCAACATGAGTCTTTCCCACAGGTAATAGTCCTCAAGGAACTGGGAGCAACTATTGCAATATGGGTTACTCTTCCACAGGGTACAGTCCTTCAGGCACAACCTACTTCAACATGGGTTCCCCACAGAATCATGAGTCCTACCAGGAAACCTACTCCAGCATGAGCATCTCTCTCCATGGGTCAGCAGGTCCCTGCCAGGACCCTGCTCTAGCATGGACCTCCCACAGGGTCGCAGCCTCCTTTGGGCATCCACCTGCTCTGACATGGGGTCCTCCACAGGCTGCAGGTGGATTTCTGCATCCTGATGGTCCTCCATGGACTGCAGGGGCACAGCTGCTCCACCATGGTCTGCACCACAGACAGCAGGGGAATCTCATCTTGTGTCTTTGTGTCTGCATAGCTGTTCACACGTTCTCACTCTGTTCTTCTCTGGCTGCAGTTTTCATCGGCCCAACAACTTTTTTTCCTTCTTCAGTAATTTGTCACAGAGGTGTTGCTATCGTTCCTGATTGGCTCGCCAGTAGAGGGTCTGTCCTGGAGATGTCTGGTACTGGGTCTGTTGGATATGGGGGAAGCTTCTGGCAGCTTCTCACAGAAGCCTCCCTGCTACCAAAACCTGGACATGTAAATCCAACACAAAAATGTTGTCATTTTATGTTAGATGAAATTTCTCAAACACTGTCTCTTGCCTTTTGAATGTGTGTTTGAAGCTCAAGAATAGAATGAGGTTAAGCAATTCTCACATGCTTTGAAAGAAAAGAAGAGTGAAGCTTTAAAATTTTGAGCTATTTGAATTGTGGATATGATGAGCAGAAGCTTTTTTATTTTTTTCTTTTCCTCTAAATCAGATATCTGTGTTATTATCTGTCAAATAGAAAGATGAATTGAAACATTACATTTTTCTAAAATCAGATAATATTTATAACCAGTTTGTTTTCATTAGTAATCACATATAAGAGTAAAATATCATCATGGCTAGGCTTCACGAATGAAGATTTGAGAAGGGTTCTACCCATGCTTGCTACAAGCACGCTGAAAGAGTAAAATATAATAATAATACAATAACAGAATTACCTTTCCTAAAAAATATCTACCTATGCTATAAATTATATATGCAACAGAAAATTGCAATACATGGAAATGAAATATTTCCATTAATTGTAAAACTGTACATTTTAATAGGCAATAAGAATCCTTCCAATGTTGTTAACTAAATGAGTCATAAAACAGGTTAGAAAATAATATGGACAAAAGAAATAGTTTCTGTGAGACTGATTTTTGTGATTATTTTCCTGAACAGTTTATTTATCATCTTATTTATTTATTTATTATATCTTAAAATCCTTTTTCCTCCAGTTATAGTAATGGAACCATGAGGTAAACAATAAGTACTTCATATGAAAGTCAATCACTTTAACTCTAAAGTTAAAAGAACATTAACTTTGCTTCTTAATTGCTCCTGCAGTAATCATATTATTGTCTTAATAGTTTTTATATGATTATTCTGAACCAGTTCCAGTAAAAGACACATGTCAGTTGGCTCAAGCCTACTCTAATGATCAACATTTATTATCATAAGTCAGATTTTTACTGATCATAATTTTAAAATATTTAAACATTTGAGAAAAATTAAACAATAAAAATGGTTTGTTATTTTCTAAAATAGAGGGGGAAAAAATTACAGAATCTTGAATATGGGGAAAAAAATTGTGGATCTTGTTTCTATGTAAAGCTCTGCTTTTGTGCTGCTTCTGATGTAACTTCCATGCAGTGTCCTCTCAATGCTATCACCTTTGCTGTCCTTCTGAAAATGTACACAAATTAGTAAAAGAAGTGATCCTTAGGAAAGTTACAATGAATATATCCACTCAGGAGAGATTGCTTAGATGTCAGAAATTACTATCTCTGAGTCACACCTCAGTGAATTTTTCAAGCCCTGTGTTTCAGATCAAAGAGCGCAAATATCTTACACAAAGAATCACTGACCTGGGTTCTTCTGCAAAGCAATAATAATTAGTTGCATAAACAAACGTCTAGTGAGTATATGCACACTGGAAATTGATTCTCCTGATTTTTAAGACAGTTATGCAGAACCTTAAAATATTCTCTGTAGTATAAATTTTTAATGTGTATGTCTAGAGCAACTCAATAGAAAACCTGTCCCTGGTTGATAGCTAGTCTTCTCACTCACTTAATTTGGTCTCAAAATATCGTCAGGCTATTTTTTTAAACTTACCTAACAAACTTTAGGACTTTCACATTCATTTTTTTACTTTCAGATGACTCAAACTGCTGATGATTACAACTCATGTTCTGTTCAACCATGAAGGAGTATGATGCTGAGCTTTGGTAAATTCACTACAACTTTCACCTCTGGTTGCATACGTTTTTAAATTTAGCTGAGTTCTTAGTTTAACATTTTCTTTTAAAATGAAGAAACAAAAACACTGAAATTTGAGTTTTCCATGTCTCATTCATTTAAATTCTGCAAGAAAGTCATTCCCTGTCAGACTAAAATTTATTCTGAAAAATATTCATGTGTAAAATCCAAAGCAGTTCAACACAACATCTGGTGAACTTTGTAACAGCTTCACAAAGTTCGAAGAGGTAGAAAATAAATAGAAATGTAGGCAAGCAGTACTCTGACATTTGTTTCTAGCTGTTTCAGGAGTCCCATCTGCTTAAAAGCATATACAGCAACCTAAGCACTCCACTGTACTGTGGATTGTGATCTGGTTTTAACTGTAAAAGAGAGAGGGAAAGGGGAGAGGAGAGAGAGAAAAGAAAAAAAGGGAGTGAGTGAGGGAAGAAAGAAAGGAAGGAGGGAGAGAGGGGAAAGGGAAAAGAAAAAGGAAAGAGGAAAAAGAAGGAAGAAGAAAGAAAAAGAAATGTTATGGTCTCAATACCAAAGACTTTATGACCCTTTAATGACTTACACTAACTCTTCATCTGATCAACAATTAAAAAAAGAAATTAACACCTTTGTGACCTTTCATCTTTACCTACTGACCAAAATACTTTCATTATGACTCAAGGACTGCTTGTTGCACAGTATTAAGCCTCAGACAAAGTGCACATGGAACATTTCAAGCATGTACTCATCAAGTGTTGCAAAATAAGTGCTAAGACTGCTGTTGGGAAAAATCTTATATCAAATTCTGTTATTGATAACTATTTTTAAAATTATCAGGACATGAAAACAGAAGAAAACCTGTTACTAAACAGAAGAAAACTTGACAAACTCACTCCTGCTCCTAAATATCACAAAAATGGAGGTGTTTGGTGTACAGTGGTTTGTTTGGTTTTGTTTTTTTTTTTTTTTTTTTTTTGAGGGGGGGGGAAGAAGCATGAGGGGTTAATAGTTAAAATTAAAAGCTTGAACTAATTTAGTTATCTTTGCTTCAAATTTGTAATGCAGATTTTCTCAGTAGGCCACAATCTTACATGCAAGCAGATTTGCAAGGTATAGGTATTGAGATTTATTTAATTTTTTTGCTGAGCTTAAGCTCGTGTTTACACAAGTTTATGAATCAATGGTAAAGCCTTTATTTGTAGCACTAAGGCTTTGGGTTTAAAGTGTCCTAGGATATGGATTCTTTTTGTTTGTTTATTTTGCTTAAAACAGAGCAAATTGTAGGTGATAAATAACCAGTAATAGACACTGAAAAATATTTTTTGGAGAACTTTAGAGAAATGTATGTCAGAAAAATAAAAATAAATCGGTGTCTTTTCATTAATCTCCTTTTCTAGTGTGTAGAGCACCCAGCACAGAAGATAGAGATAAATTACTTAAGGGCTTTTGATTAAGGAGTTTTGATAAGGACATTAGAAAGCTGTAAATCCCCTAAGCTCATTTTATTTGCTTGCATAGCTGAGGAACTCTGATGAATGTGGTTTTGTAAATATGTGTCTCTGAATTACACCAGGGATCTCTCTCTTAGTTCCAGATATTTAATCTGTCTGAATTTTCATTTGAGCCCTGGAGCTCTTCCTAATCTAATGCTAAAATCTGTATTATCTTATTGTTTTCATTTTCTGCCTTTTTTTTTTTCCCTTCGAATATAAAATAACATAATTTTGGGTTAATTTTGCCAAGTTAGAAAAAGATATACATATCTATCTATTTGCAGCTTTTTTATGGAACTTTAAAGGAGTCAAAATATTTCCCTGTATCTTCAGGGTAAATTCTAAATACTTTTAAAATAAAAAATGTTCTTTCTTTCAAGAATAACTTTGTCTGATTAGACCATTTGTCTCCCAAAGGTCTCTAGCTTTTATATTACTTTTGTATGCAATTGCCACTGAGTGCTATAATGCTGTATATGGAAGGTTAGGTGCAAAATACTGTGTGTGTGGGACAGAGTGAGTATTTCCTAAAAAAATATATATTTTTCTTTTTAAGATAACCTAAAAGTACTTTAGGAAGCAAAAACACAAAGATTAGAAGAAAACACTCAGCAGCAGGGACGAGTAAGATTTTTATCTATAGTATTTCATTGTTCACCATAGCATATCAATTGGGTTTAGTCAAAGGTTAAAACAGTTTGTGACTTCAGGCTGCCTATAACCTCATGCAGGCATCATTAACCAGATACAAAAGCTTGACCAAACCCTCAGATTTTTATAGTAAGAAGAGATAAAAACTATCCTAAGATTTCATTTGACAGTCTATCAATATTTTATTTGGCATGTGTACATACATCAAGTGCTATGAATTTACCTCATAGGATAAAAACTTAATGGTTTTTTAAAAGTAGGCAGCTTTTAGAGGTACTAAATGCCTTTAATGTTAAACATATATGTTAACATTTTTTCTTCTCTCTTGGTAGTCTAATTACTGCTAAGATTAATCCATATGACAAAATTGTTTTATTAAATCAAAGAGAAGGGATTTGCATTTACAAAGGTGTTGATTAAAAACTAGTGAGCAAAAGTCAAATATACTGTCTGTAGTAATTGACTAGATTCAAATTTAAAAAGCTATAAAGACTAAAGTGTCAACTAAATGAATGAAAGGAATGGAGAATATGACTGCTAGATCTACTTTCAGTGGTTTGGTCAATGAGATTGCTATCTTAAAATTTTTAAATTTTCAACATACATTTTTTGAGCTCAGATAAATATACTCCAATGTTTTAAGCAGTCTTTTGGTGAATAAATTTCAGATGTCATTCCTGAAAACTACTCTTTGTGGAGAACCTGATGGTAAACTTCCTCATCATTCACTCTTTTTTTTTTTTCGTTGTAGTTTTGTTTTACCTTTTTCAAAGATCTGAGTTCAACCACAAGTTCATAAACTAGCAGATTTTAATCTAGAGGGAATTCTCGGTCTTCTAGTCTGATCTCTATATCACAGGTCTTGGCATTTCAAGTCATTTGGCCTTGGTGTAGAAGTTATTGACTAAGAAATTAAACAGTCTGTGTTATACAGATCATCACAGTATCTTTATTTGTTATTGTTTTGAACGACTTTTAAAAGTCAATATTGCTGTTGTTAGAACATGAGTAAGATTTCAGTATTGTTATTATAATTATTATTATGTTTATTACCTATCTTGTGGGACAAATGAGTCAATTATGGTCTACAATAGTAGGATCAATAGAAGAATGTGACAAAAACACCAAAAATAGACAGAATTGTTCTTGTCTGTCTTTTTCACTTATGGGTGATGTTATAGTTCTTGAAAATAAAAACTTGAGTAAAATTCATAATGTTCCTACAACCATAGGTAAGGATCCTTTTCAGGATATCCCCACGAAGGAAATCACTTCTCTTTGTTAGCATAGACCATACACTAGGACCAGAAAACTAGCAGCTGTTCAGTGGTGCTGCTCTGGGACTAAGGAAAGGTTAATGAACTATTTGTTATTTTAACATTCATGAAGGCCATGTTGTAAGTCACATCAGCTCCAGCTGAACTTGCACTTAGTGATTTGTTATATCTGGACCTTAGTTTTATTAGTACCATGGTTTTTATCAGTGCAAATTTTCTCTCATTTCTTTAGTTGGTTCCACACTTTTTCTTTTCTTATGTGACTGCAATATGTATTAAAATTACTTCTTAAAACTTGTTTCAAGGAATATCAGCTAGAAGAGGTCAAGCCCACAAGAATCAGTTTGATAAATCCTTTTTGTCTTTAGAATATTATCACATTTTATTGTGTGTCTACAACTGTTTGGTCAAAGGTAAAACAAACAGAGATGTTAAAATATTCAGAAAAAGAACAAGTACATCTTATGTCATTAAGTAAATGTTATTGACACAACATTCTTCTATAGGAAAATTAGCTAGAAAAAGTTGTGGGTTTTTTACATACTTCTACCACATTGTTATATTTTGTTCTTTTTTGAGGTAGAGTTGTTTGCATGTTTGTTCACATATACTTTTTCAGAATCCATGGTTGTTTCAATAAAACTGAGTATTTTCATGCAAACTCTATGAGCATCAACTTATAAATATAATTTTTACTTAAAATCAAACTGGATTTTTTTTGAATATAAATCCTATAAATTGCAAAAAAAGAGATAATAAATACAGAAGAGTCTGAAATATTCAAATATTTTAAAACCAGGACTATAGAATACTTAAGGTTATAATTGAAGATACAGTTAAACATATGAATATGATATCTAATATATATATAATAATTTTTAAAACTAAACTCAGAAATATATGGATGACAATTTTCTATTAAAATCAAAATAGTGACTTTATTCAACAGAGCTGATCACGCATCAAAGGTGAGTTTGAAACATAAACCAAATTGCTTTTCACATTGATGCTATTATTAAAGATCCCTCTAGAAGTGTTTCTTAATTTTAAAATCTTTACATTTCTGTGGACTTAAATATTTTTAACAGAATTAGATTTCTTTTTTAAAACAATATAAAGTAAATTTCAAAAAAAAAACCAGCACAAACATTTCTGGGAGATCTGTTCGGGATCAAAGGTTGTCCCTAATACTTAGAGTTAAATAACTGAAAGAAATTATAAGTGAAGGAATACTTGGGATGACATCACCAGATTTTGTTTTAGTTTTTTAAAATTACTGCCTGGAATAATTTTAAATCTGTGCAAACATGTTTAACATATCTGCTTTTACTCATTAATTATACATTTAAAAGAATAATTGTTGTCCTTTTTCTAAAGTTATCTTTTATAAAGGAGCCTGTAAGTAAAACTAAAGATTAATTTGTTCTTGCTGATGTTCAGTCTGTATATTTTGTATTGTACATTTTCCTAGGTATTCTTCCTAATAGAGGCATGAATTACTGGGTTTATTATAGCTGGACTACAGATTTATTTATTCTACTACGATTGTGTTTATAAAGGTAACAAGTCTACATTCACTGATTCTAAAAAAAAATTAAAAATTTCCCAAATGTCTTATCAAAGATATTCTGTTAAGAAGTAAGTTATGCTACAATGGTATGACATAAGGATTTTGGATTAATTACTCTTCTTCTGAAAAGACTTAATTTAATTTAGTGATATTGAATAGTTTAGGGGATTAATATTAGCTATACATTCCACATTTCAGAATTTAAATGTGTGCCGTATCACAAATGGAAGCTAGTGTTTAAATGTAATTTGAGGACCTATCTGAAATACAAATTGTAATCTAGTAAAGATATTGCCCTGTGGCAATTAAATGTTTCAAAATTTTTAAATTATTTTTTTCTTACCACACACATTACCTAAGAACTCATACATATTATTGGTGAAGAACTGAGGTATACAGTATCTAAAAAGAGCATTTGAAACCTAGGCATGAAACTTGCATGCAGAGGTCAAGAGGCAAATTTGTTTAGACTATTAATAGCAAGAGACTTAAGAAGTGTCTACAGTGTCTTATCTCAGTGTTTCTGTCATTGTTTGTTTGTTGGTTCCATAGAAATGCTGTCTTCTTCTAACAATGATCCGTCAACAGCAACACTATCCATTTTGCTGATAAGGGCAAATTAGGGAGAAAAATAATATTTTCTGTCTTGTTTATATTATCTATGCTAAATGATTAGTCCAAGATCCCACTGAAGGTTTGCAGGAGAAAATTATTTAAATATGAGGGGATTAATTTTTAGGCATAATATCCTCATAAAATAGCATACTGTGTTCCATTGTTCAGAAATATTGTGATGTCACCATTTAGTGAAACAGGACTAATTAACACCTTTCAGAAACAGGTAGGACCACGACCAAAATGTTATCCACAAAATCTATGCCTTGTGAGACAGTTAAGATATAGAACTTTTAATGGTAGCCTTAGCTGCATAGTACTTTCAAAATATCAACTTAATTATATGTATGAATATCAGCTTTGACACAGAATTTTGAAATTTTAAAAAAAGGTAAAACCCAAAAACAAATCCACAAAAACAATGCGAAAAAGCCTGGATAATATATAATCTTAAAAAGAAATAAGTCTTCCTATTGGAAAGACTTATCTCAAGTTCAGAAGCTTTTTGAAGATGTACAACCAGACCTTTCTCCATTTAAAGGCTATTAATGTGTCATTTGTGAAATCTATTCACTACTGAAAATGTCAGTGCATCATTTCACTACTCAGAAGTAAAAGCTTTTTGTAAGGTTTTCTTATTACACTGAGTATTATTCATTCCAAATAACAGAGGAAGTAGGCATTAAATTGTATTATCCAGTTCAAAGTAATCGTTACCAAGGAAATAAAAAGCCATAGGAACATTGGAATTGCAATAATGGATTGGACCAGTAGTTTATCTAGCCAAATATCTTAACTTTGACAGAGACTAAGATAGAAAAAGATACTCTTTAGCAGATGATTATTGAACAATGCTGCCCACAGGAGAAATTTAATACCTTTTCATTAAAGTCTGGCATATACTTAAAGTTATTTATTACCAAGAAAAAAAAAAATAAAGGAAACATCAAAGCCTCCTTCCCTGTTCTTATCAAAAGAAATTTAAATGGATATTTAATAGCTTTCATATATATAGTTTTTACTATTATTTCATATATATATTATTCTAGCTTGCAGAGATCACTGGATTATGATCACATTTCAAGATACACTTCTCAATATTTTATGGTCTAATTTCTAATTACCATCTTCTTTTGCAATACTTTACAATTACTGCTAAGCAGATTTCAGGAGCATTTTCAGGTGCTTCATGGTATTACTTAATTCAAAAAATACTATTCTTTCCTGCTATTTTTTTAGGTACAAATAACAAAAAAGAATATGATTTGAGTCATTGCTTCCTGGAAAAATAGTAAGTCCTTCTTCTCACTGAATACAGGAAACAATAGAATAGGAGTTTTCTGCAGTACTTAGTATACAGATGAGAAAAATCCAGGGTCATTTATGGACTTAGGAGCTGGAAAACAGTTCTTCTTACAGGAGGAAGTTCAATGTCTCATATGTAGCTCTCTGACACGTGTTACAAGATTGTTACATGGAGCAGTTGGCATATTTGAAGCACAGCTGGATACCCAGAAACTGGAGGCATCTTGTAGATAGGTGCAAAAGCACAGAGGTATAATGGTAACTTATTACCTGAAAAGGTGAAAAATAGTCTGGGAAATGTTGAAAATATCGTCAGAAAGTAAGAACTGCTATCTGCTACTACTTGGTGTGAAAGAACAGAAAAAAACCTCATCATTTATTGTTAAATAGAAATTAACAGTATCTATTGGCTGTTCAAAGTGATGGTATCCTATGACCTCTTATTTCTCTATGACATAAGATTTATTTTTTTTTAATCCAAAATGAAGCCTTTACCTGAGAACTCCCCAGTCTCCATATACTTTTAATTCCAGTTTTATTCTTGGTACAGTGATAAAATCCAGTGCAGCATACAGCAGTATGAGAAGGTTTAACATTGTTTTAAACACTATAACAATGAACAAGTAAAATTACGTTGCTTAGAATGGGATGCAGAAAAGTCTTGTCCCCAGCTCAAAAAGAGTTAACACTTGTTTCTGAGCTCTTGCAAGAGTTTGCCTTCAGTTACAATTCACAATCCAGAGTTTATTTTTTTTTTATCCCAACTTTGAGCAAAATGACAAAGAAATGAGGACTAAATTTTTTAAAATAGAAAATCAAGATACTTCTCACTCCTTCTCCTCTAGCTCATTCAGAAGTATTTTTAACTGGAAAGTGTCAAGCATCCTGCAAAATGACAAAGAGATCAGAGAAAATAACAATGATAAAAGCACAAAAGTGTCTTTACTTAATTTACTGAATTAGGTTATCTCCAACACAGGGTGAAAATCTGTGAAGGCATGATTTCTATTCTATGATCATGCACAAAAACACCTGGAAAAATTAAGGTAGTTTGTACTGTGTTCGAATTTTTTTCAGAAAATTGCAACAAGAAGACTAAGTGTGACAATAATTACCCCTGAATGATCACTAACTCTCCAGAAAATTAGGTTGTGTATGCAAGAGTAAGTCTACATCAGTTTCAATAAAAAATGTGTAGCCAAAATGTACTGTACCAAAAAGCTTTAAATATGCAAAAGGTAATTTTAGCAAAAGTTACATGGAAGGAGATTCCAGAAGACTAAACAATAACAAAAAAACTGGGGCATTCTGATTCTAACCATGTTTCATTTCCTTTTTTTAAATACAAGAGGATGAAAAAGGAGAAGAAAAGAAAAACTAATTTAAATCAAGTTCAAAGGTAAGTCAGAAAATGTAACAACTGTAAAAGAATATACACATGGCCTGTAAATGAGGGAAAGTGAAGAGGAAATAAGAGAGCAGTTTATTTTGAACCTGGTTATTAATTTTTCTGTCAAAAGTTTTCAGATGGAAGTAGTATCTTAGAGGACTCCTCAAACTAAAACATTTTTTTTTGTTTTCCATCTCAACTATTATTTCACACGTTCTGTCACTGAAGTTGTCCAATGTAAAAATAAATATCTGGAATTCAGGGATGAATAATGCTCCATGAACTCAATAGAAGTTTTACATTTTATATCAGCAGGAATAAAATCTTGCGCCATAGGTATGATAACTATCATTATAAAACATCTGTAAGAAAATATTGATAAATCTAAATATTAATAGGATTTTTTGGTAGTATTATTAAGTTTTTTATCATACCTGATGAAGATGTTTCCCATGCAACACTTTTACAAACCTCTGACCGTATTTAATCAATCTGCATTTTTCAAGTATTGTTTTTTGACTACATGTTTTCAGTATTGGGTCATTTGTGAATAGTGAGTCACTCAGTACAATGTTGCCTAAATGGCTGTGGGGTAAAAAAAGACTCCAAGCCAAATTAGGTAGGAGATAAGATAAGGATGCAAAGGCTTTAATGAGCCCCCAGGCTTTCTGGAATACCCCCAAAGCGCACCCTCGAATACAGGTGTTCACAGTTTTTATAATGATTTTCACCCAATCCTCGTCCGACCACCACCCAGGTTCTACCCCCACCACGCCTCTTGGGAATTGGGTCTGGGGGTGTTTTGGGACCCCCTCATCTTCATCTTCATCTTCATCTTCATCTTCATCTTCATCTTCATCTTCATCTTCATCTTCATCTTCATCTTCATCTATCTTCATCTTCATCTTCATCTTCATCATCTTCATCTTCATCTTCATCTTCCTCAGAGTGCGTAATGTTCTTGGAGGTCTTCCAGAGTCCTAGGCTTGAAGGTTGTTGAGTCTATAGCTATATCTTCTTGCTCAGGTTTAGCGTGTTTTCTACAATTCTACCTTGAAAAAGAGACTAAATAAATTAATGGAATTTAGGGGAATTGATATGGGAATGGGTAACAGGATTTGCTATGTGCAGTTGGTATGTTAAAGGGTAAAGGGATAATATGCTGCTACTCTAAAATCTACATTTACTACATAACTACTTCTAAGATCTACAAAAATTAAAAAATCAAAACTCCAAGGTATCACAATAAATGTTGTCGCTGAAAACAGCAGACATTTAAAACATGACAACAAAACTTTGCCTCAGCATCTATCATTCTGTTAATATTCATTGTAGCTTTTATGGCACTATCTAGTGCATCTCATTTTGCTTTGTTATAGATCATTTGGATATTTAAAAATCAGTGTCTAATTTTTCATATATTCCACAATAGTTCAGGAAGGCCTTGTTATTGTTCAGTGGGTTTAGCTTTCTTCTTCTAGAAATGATTGATTAAGGATTTAACAGAGGAATAGTACAAAAAGCATTCAGGATAAAATTTTGTAATTACACATGGTCTTCTAGTGATACTCTTGTAATTAAGAGAAGATTTTGGTGCCAAAACTGTTTCTTATGGGCTGTACATTTAATATAAGGAAAAAGAAAAGAGGAAATAATTGGAAATTTTAAATATAAAAATAAGTAGTGCACAATTGGAGATGGAAAACAAAAACATTGGGATATAAGGGTATATTCACATAAGGAACATGGAAGAGGAGTATTTTGCTTAGTAAAGAAATGCAAAAAAGGTGTGTTATATCCTTATGTAAAATAATGAATACTGTAGGAAAAGTAACTGGGAATTCTACTATATGACTAATGCCACATAAAGAATTGAACAATTAATTAAATAAATTAAATTACTTCCAGAGAGGTGCAAGGAACCACTTTTACTCTATCAGGAATAGTTATAGTTCAGAACTTATTTTTTACAGCATAATTCTGATGCCGCACATTCGGTCAGTTGAAAAAAAGATGTCTCCTTATACACAGATGCCTGTGGTAAATAGAATGACAACAGTTAATGCTAAAATCAATTTTTGGAAAATGGTTTAGACCTATTTCTTTCAGTCTTATACTAATCCCTAAATATAAAGTTCAAGAGGTGTCCACATGCTGAAACAGACCATTGCATATCCACCTAGTGTCACTTTTGCACCTTGACCTGGAAATGTGGGTACAAGCTTTTGTCAATCACCAGTCTAGATATTTCCCCTTCTTTGGGGATTACTATTAAGTGGTATATACTGTTTCATTTGAAGATTTTCATGAACTCTGTGTTCTGTTTTGTTAAAAAACCTCAACTGAACATCAGAATTCAATATGTGTGATGCTGTTTGCCTTGTCCTAGCCCCTGCACTCTGCACAGAACAAAGGGAGGAAGTGTTTCTGACTTAAAGCCAATGAATAAGTTTATCTAGAAACAAAATTATAGTGAATTTTAGGTGGGAAAATAAAATCAGAATATAATGATATATAATATAATAATGGCCAGTCTTCGTGAGCAAGGATCCGGGGAAGGTTTTTACACCTTCCAGCCTGTGCATTGGATATTTTAGGTGAGACGCAGTGTGCGCGGAACTGAGCCCACCCTTTAATCCTAAGGTTCATCTGCCGGGGCCAAGCGAGCTTGGACGGTGGCAGCGAGGTCCTTAGGACGTAGGTGGGTTGCCTTTAAGGGCTAACGAGCCCCACCTGCCCGGGAGTGGCCCTGACCGAGAATCGAACCCGGGTCTCCGTGGTGACAGCACCGCGCCCTTACCACTAGACCACCAGGGGCTCCATATAATGATATACTAAGGATATTAAAGAACAGGAAAGTTTGTGACTTGTAAGAAAGTATATCTTCAGAAATCATGGAAAAATACTTTCTTAGAAACGTGTAAAGGCTTCAGAAGAGTTTTTTGAAACCAAGCAAGTCATTTTAAGTTGTTGAATTCAACAATCCTTGAGGAAAAGACTAATCCAATAAAAGTTTTTTGCTGCTTCTGTCTAGCCTGCTCACTCTAAAACGTTACACAAAAAAGTTACACTCAGAATTGAGTTTCTGATGGTTTGGGGGTCAGGTCAAATCTTTGTTTGTACTTTTTTGGTTTGTTTTGTTTTTTACTTGTAAGTTCTACACTTTCAGTACTAGTCATTAAAAAAAAAAGGAAATGGAAATAAACCACTAAAATTGAAATATCATAGTGACAGAGATTGGGTTTGGGTTTTATTTTCTTTTTGATTTAAAAAGTCACCAGAATTGGAATTTTACATTTTAGTCTCTTGCTTCTACTATCATCAGAATAATCAAGATTATGTTTTTCATAGTCTGACTACTGAGATAAGCAAATTAACTACTCCTGAGGGCCATGTAAATGTGCAATGAATCATCTAAAAGAATTGCTGTGAAGTAAAGGCTCTCATACTCTTTATATAATTAAATTGGAAAGTTCAAGCTTTTCCACCTTCCTAGCTGCAGTGCTACGCAGAAGAAAGGTCCTCACTCTGTACCCTTTACGGTGAATGAATTCAAGCATGAGAGACTTTTGTCCAGGAAGAACTCTCTTGTAACTTTCTTACTCCATACCTATATACAGGCTCTCTACCGACCCTGGGTCTGAGCTCTTCAGCCAGGCAGATGTTTCTTTATCTCCCCACATACCACACACCCCCATGTGACTGCTTCCAGTCACGGAGAACAACTCTGCTTCAAGCAGCTTTCCATCTTGACCTTGTGATTCTTTTCACACACACTGATCTTAGCTCTAGCTAGCTCAGGATCAAAATATTTTTGCTTTAATATTTTCTTCTTTCTTTATCATCCAGAGGGCTGCTGTGGACCATCCCGCTGCTCCTACAGTGCTTCTAAGCTTCATTGGTTTCATCATCATCCCATAGTCATGAGACTAACCCTTAAGTAGTATTTACTAATTCCCAAACACTCAGCATCAAAGAAAAGTTACAGATGTAATTCTAAATACCCTTACACACTTGTTTGCTGTCTGAATAGCTTAAATAAACAGGCAGGCTGCCAAATATTTCTCCAGAGTAGTTATTTCCCTTTCAGCTACATAATTTTAATTTACATGGAAATCATTGATACTTTCAAGTGGTGCTTGTCCATCAAGCTTGTTTGTTTCCTGTCTCTCTAATGTGCTGTAATAGAAATCCAAGTCACTTATTGGTTGAACAAATGTTATTGACTCAAAAAAATGTTGATCAGATTGAGTGTCTCAAGTCCTTCTGAACTGACCAAAGTCCACCCATTGAACACAGATTCATGCCAGGCATAATTATGTTCCATTGAACAATACTCCACTGATTTCACATTAGTGAATGACATAGACTGAGTCAAGTACAGTTGTAAGATACCAGTGTTTAAAAACAGGCAGAACATATTCAAATTACATTACTGAGACTAATGTGTCAAATAGCTAACAGATTTAGACTGCCAGAATCTTACTGTACTTTATTGCCCTTGGCTTTTTTGCTTGTCTTACTTTTCTACTCTTAATTTAGATGCTAGATTCAGGCTTAAACTGATGAAATTTCCATGAACAAATCATCATTGTCAACAGGGAGAAATTAGCACCTTAGGGCATAATTTATGTCACCCTAAAGTGGAGATCTGTGATAGATCAGATTAATTGCTCTTTAAAAGTCTCTTTCTCCATCTACAGTAGAGAAGCACAGACATCTGCATTGTAGGCATCTAAAGGCAGGTCATTCAGTTTCTGTCTTGAATGCCTTCAGGAAGATGCTGAGCATTTTTAGCTCCAACTGAATCTGTTTGAGCTCAAAAATAAAATAAAAAAAAAAAACAAAAAAACACAAACAACCAAACAAAAAAAAACAGCCAAAAAAATCCCCACCAAAACAGCTTAAAAAACAGATTAAGACTTATTTTTCATTTTCTTTTTAGCTTTATCTCAATATCAGAAAAATAGAATGTGGATTCTGCAAAGGACAAAATGATTCTGTAATATTTTTCTGGTAGCGCTAGTGGTGCTGAGCAGTCAGCATGGTGACAACTGGGAAAAAAAAAGCAGAGAAAAGGGTACACTGTTCTCATGAACAAGGTGTTTACCTATAGCTCTGCTGATTTTCTCTGTTCTGAAAAAGTTACAGGTATGATCACACTTACAACTCAATTAAAATGCATGGTGTAGTTCCAGATATGTAAAACTAGAAGTTATCATATCTCAAATGCTTTTTTCCCCCTAGTTTTTATTTGAGGTTACAGAAGGACAAACTTTGTGAATTCCAGACTACCAGGAACCACCACTTAACAGCTGGCGCCATTTCTTGTTTCCTTGTCTCAATATTTCAGAAGATGTTTTTACAATATTCTCAAACTTTAAAGTTATTTTATTATTTATATTAATAAAGAGCAAGTAGTATGATAAATTAATGTTTCAGTAGGAAAAGCATCTTTGAAAAGCTACAAGATTTTTGTGACAGTAGATCTTAGGGAATAGGATCTAATAATAATAATAATGTATATTACATCTGCCATGTTTCTTTCAGATGTTGCCAGTCTACTGATTACACCAATAATAATACTTTAGGATGTGCTGCTATAAGGGGAAGAGAATCTGAACATACTTTAGTTATTTACTTTGTATTTTTAAAAACAAAGTTGTGTCTTTTAGAAAATGTCTTCTAGCACTGCACTATGTCATAAATTTTTAGTTCACCTATACAATCCATAGTTTTAGTTGATTCTTTTGTGGAAGCAGCAAAGAGTGTTCAGCTCAGAGTGCTGTGGTTGATTAATTATAGTAAAACATTGGAGAGAAACTGTTCTGAGAGGAAACCCATACAAAAAGTTTCACAAGTGCCAGAGTCTATCTTCTTTAATATTTAAATGGAAATGTTACATAAAATATGAATAAGATTCACAGACATGAACATCTGCTTGGATGTTTGTTTTCTCCCAGCTGCAATAATCTAATCTCATCCTACTGTGCAGGCAGGGTTCATTTTACTGAAAGGCTTGCTTATGTGTGCCACTGGCAGCAAGTGGAGCTGTGAATATTGGATTATCAGATCTTTCATTTCAGAACGTAGATGTCTCTATTGGCATCTGAAAATTTTAACTGGTTAATTTAAAAACAAAATATTTAAAATTCTCAAAGAATATACTATTTAACACTCCAGGAATTAATTCAGTCTATCTTAAATGTGTATTACAGTAAACAGCCTCATTCAAAACTTTCATAGGCTTTCTGATATGACTATGGAGAGTTTTAGTACTCCCAGGAGTGGACTAATTATCCAGTAACCCAAAATTAAAGACATTTACTTCCACTCCCTGTTCATATAAATGTTTCTATATGAGTTTAGGAAGGCCATATTAAGGAACACAGACATAACCTCCGTGAATTTAGAGCTTAGTTGAGGGTTTGGGGTTTTTTCCCTAGCCTCTGTAGTCACTATATATGTACATTTATGCAAAAGACTTTGAGCTTAGATGTTACAGGATAGACAGGTCATCTAAGGATTTTAGATACAGTCAAAGTCCTTAGCTATTTTAAATCATGTACTTCCCTTTTTGTGGACAATACTTTAAAAATCACAGAAAGGTACTACGTATTTGTCTCTGTGTTATCAATTGTCAGATGTTAACAAAATGCTTTGCAATTCATTTATATCAGTGACAGTAGAAATTGCAAGAATATAAGCAAATTAATTATTCTCTGAGTAAGATATGGTAAACAATAGAGTTAGTCAGAGAATGAGAAAATATGTGTACTCCCTTAAGCAAAAATACTAGATTTTAGGGCCAAAATTATTATAAAACAGCAAATAATACAATCAGATCAAACTGTAATAGTTTGAAGACATTTACTTTATTATTGCATTTTTCAACTAGATTGCTTAATCAAAGCTATAATTTCTTTATATCATTCACACTTGGTTTATCTTGATTCTTTATGATCAAGACCTGAGCAAAGTATACAGAAAAATCAGGTTAAAAACTGACTTCAGCATGTTTCAGATCTTAAAAATAGTATGAGCAGCAGAATAGTTCCTAAGGATACTACTAATAATTCTAAAACTTATTTTCCATACAGGTGCATTTCCAGTCACCTTACCAATTTTGATTCTATAGTGTAGAAAAGCAGGGGACTTCTCTCATCTGTTTGAAAGACTCAAATTGAAATTATGGGAACTGATAAAGAAAATTAATATTGGAAAAAAGAAATTAGTTAATTTTGTGATTACTGTTAGTTTAGAAAACAGTTTGGGGACATGTATCTGGCTTTGTCAGCAGTTATGCAGTTGACAGAGCCTGCTCCCTGTTTTCCCAAACTGTTTTGTGGTCACTGTGTTTTATTCTATTTTTTTTCTGTCTTTGGAGTTAGAGACCTTCAGCTGTAGCATGTCTGTCTCCCCAGTGTTCAGAGTATCTGTGCCAAGATTTATTTGCTATAGATCAACTTCAGTGACTTTAAATACAAAGCTTCAAAGACGGATTTCTAGTTCCTCCTCCAATCACAGTAATATAAAAGCTTATGCTTCTTGGTTTTATTTTTTTTTTTTGTGATGGGTTCTAAATGGGGTAGGTAAAGAAATTCTACATGCTCCTATAACTCGATGATATAACCAGATTTGAAAAATTAATGTTGTGGAAATGGAGCTCCATTATTTTTTCTTTTAACCAAACTAAAGTTTGTTAATAGTTTTCTGATAACCTAGAGAAGTAGGGAACTTATCTCATTTACTTTCAAGATTCAATTTGAAAGTAATTCCATGGAACACCCCAAGGGTGTTTAGATTTTTGCAGAAAAGGAGTTCCATCCATTCTCACTGCACCAGTTCTTCAAACTGCATTGCATAATTAATAATCCGTGAAATACATCTTGCAAAAAAAAAACCAGATACCTGACTCTGAAGTGTATAAAGAACACAAACAAATCTGAAATGAGACTGTTTCACTGCTCTCAATAATTTAAAGACATTAAGTTACTATTTTATATATGCCCTTTTATTATGGTATAGGTGTCACTATACAGTCATTTAGTGAGATAAAATGAAAAAAACCAACCAAACAAACAAAATTTAAAAAATTTTAAAAAAAGCAACCAAATCCCAACTTTTTATCAGTTTTACCTTTCACATCCCTGCTTGTAAAACTGAATTATGCAGAAGTGTGGAACAACCAGGTGAAACGATCTTATAGTTCCTACCTATACAACATTTCTCTCAGTCAAATCTCTGTTTAAACAAACAAAACAAACAAACAAAACAAACCAAACTGAAACAAAACAAAAAAATCACTTTATCTTCTTCTAAAAGCCATACTTACATTTACAGCATTTTCCTTACATATTTCTGTAGATGCCACTAAAAATGCCATAATTGGTTACTATAATATTATTCATATATCTTAAGTAAAAAAATTGAAATAAATGCTGCATGCAAAAATATTGAAGTTATTTAAGTTTATTTTTATAAAACATTCTTTGCCTTTTTATATCTTAAAGAGAAGTAGAACTGTAATAAGACAGTGTCTTCACAGGGAGTGCACATAATTTCAGTCAAAATTGACTTATGAATATCTTCAAGGAATAAATTCTGCATGTCTAATAACATGTCGCTAGAGCACTCCTCAAGGCTCAAATTTTTATTCTGAATTTCTTATTTTGCAGCAGAGATTCATTGATATCTCTCATAGTCACTGGAATACATTTTTGTCTTCCCTTGACCCTCCAAGTGCAACTTTCACTTGTGCCATAGAACTAAGCAGTGGACCCAGTCAACTAATGTCTTGATGAAAATGAAGATGTGTTGAGAGTTTCAGCTCTTTTGTAGTGTCACAATTATCTAGAACATATAAATGTTCAGTACACTACTCTACAGATAAAAAAATCATGCCTTATATATGTCCATTTAAGTGTAAAAGTAACTTATGACACCTAAAATAAGCATATATTTAGCAATAAAAGAAAAAATAAGCCTCACTTCTTTCCACTGAGGATACATCTGAAAGCTCTCTTTCCCTCACACAGCTGACTATCTTTTTTTTTTTTTTTTCCCAGAAGAGAGAAGTCAGCATTTAAGACCTTTTGGTGATCTTCTTTTTTGAGAGAAAATGATAGCTATTGTGGCCAAACTGCCCTTTGTAAGATATCTAGACTGTCTAGACCACTTTAATCTTTAATATTTAAAAATAAAAAAAATAAATTATTTTTTAGTAGAAGATATTCATGTCATCTTCTTAATTAGAATTAAGGTTTTTTTCCTTCTGTAGATGGCAACATAGCTACTCAGGAAGCATTTTCTGTGTTTACCTATCTCTTTGCTTCAGTAAGTTGAAAAATTCTCCTCTGTCCCTTAGGGACTGTTTCATCTGTTGCTGTAAGGAATGTCTTGAACTACACTATATATGCTATATAAATATTTTTCTTTCATACTTCTTTAAAATATACAAAAAACCTAATTCATGGAACTACAGAATGGTTTGGGTTGGAAGGGACCTTATAGATAATTTAATTCCAACCTCACTGTTGAAGGCAGGTGCACCTTCCATGAGACCAGGTTGCTCAAAGACCCATCCAACCTGGCCTTGAACACTTCCATGGATGGGACATCCCCAGGTCCTCTGGGCAACTCTTTAGGTACTGGAAAGTAGCTATAAGGGCTCTCTGGAAATATTGCCTTCATATGAGAGGTGGTCCAGCACTTTAATCCTATTTGTGGCCCTCCTCTGGACTTGCTACAACTGGTCCATATCCTTTTTGTATTGGGGGCCACAGAACTGGACACAGTGCTCCAGGTGGGTTCTCATGAGAGTGGAATGGAGGGGAATAATCACCTCCCTTGACCTGTTGTTCATGTTGCTTTTGGTGCAGCCCAGGATTTGGTTGGCTTTCTGGGCTGCAAGTGTGCATCAATGCTTCACGTTGTGCTTCTCATCTAGCTTTCTCCTTAGGGCTTTTCTCCATCCATTCTCCACAGAGCCCACATGAGCCATGTGCAGGATGTGCCCTTGCCCTTGTTGAACTTCATGAGGTTCACACAAACCCACCTCTCAAGCCTGTCATGCTCTGGATTTCATCCCTTCCCTGCAGCATGTCGACAGCACCACTCAGCTTCAGTGTTGCCAGCTGTTGTTTATATTGTAATGGCTTATTTTGTAATTCCTAATTTTTTATATCTTGTTATTGACTCTTTTTTGAAACTAGATGTGGATTAATCAACCAACTGGAGTGGTAAGGGATGATTATTTAGCCACAGTCTCCTCCTCTTCTGTAAAGCTGAATTGTCACATTTATAGAAAGGAATAGTAAGTCTGATTTTCATAGAAGGCACATTGCCTTGAAAGGCTTAGGTTTACAAATATTTATTCAATGCAATAATGACTGAACTAACCAATATCTACAAAGTGCTTTTTATGGATAACTGGAATTTCATTTACCTTACAAATAAAAGCAGGTAGGAATATCTCTACATTTTCTGCCATTCAGAATATTTCACCACAGATCATTTCAAATCAATATATAAGTTTCAATACTTGAATTATGTAGAAGTGTGAAATTACTCAGAATTGTTTCCTTAAGTAAGGCACTACAGAGTTCCAAGGTCTGTAAGGTTGTCTGAATGCTGAAACAAAATGCAAGTGGACAAACTTAACTTTTGGTATGAGCAGTTCAAGCAAGAATTAAAAAAAATAATCTTTCTTCAGAACAATCCCTACTTAGCACTAGTCTATTAATCAGCAACATCCTAAAATCAATTCTTTAGTTATATAGTATAAGGTATCTGAAAGGAAATTCCTTCAAAGCCATCACTGTTTCTATTAGGCATTTATCCAAGATTTTTTTTTGTCATTCAGCAATAAACCCAGTAATGTATTCCTCCCCATTCTACAGTGTTTAGTCATGGATTTTACTCTGTATAACAAATCAGATTTCTTTTTCTGCCTAACTCTGTAAGATAATACTTGGCATTAAAAAGTGATTTTCTTCTTTCTATTGATTTAGAATGATAATTAAAACACCACACACACAACACACCAACCTACTCTGCAAACAGATACATACCCGCGTTGTTAACAACACAGAAATGATTAGTGTAAATCTTGAATTGGTCTTGCATTTAAACAAAATTTCCCTGGGAAATAGAAGTCTTTGTAATACTATTCCTTTGAATGTGACTGTGCCTTATCAATACATTATTATAGGTAGGTAACCTTGTAAGCCACTATTTTTTTTATTAAAATTTGTTCATGGATCTCCACCGAATAAGAGCAAGTTGCAGGCAAGTAGAAGTTAAGCAAGGAATTGCAAATTTCACTTTTTAAAGAAGATACTCTTAGATTATTTGAGTCTAAGCTTCAAGACCATGTATTTTCTCACGAACTATTATAATTATTACCTAGAATATTAAGACAAATCCAGATATTTTTAAAGAAAACAGAATTATCATGTGAATTTCCAGCTTCATCCATCCACTAACTCCTTCTTGTACCTATGGGGATCAAAGTGAAAATAATTCATATACTATTCTGAATAAGAACAGAAAATATATTTTATGTTATACCCTTTTCATTTTCTATATAACCATTTATAACCATTTCAGAATACAAGCATGAATCTGATGAATGCAGAGATGAACTAGAAAAAGAAAGCTGCAGATATCTGTGGTCACAGAACATCAACTAATTAAACTATCCTGTATATTTTAGATCAGTAGTGCATTTTAGACTAGTAATTGCATTTAATATCTGTAGTTCTGTGACATTATTATGAAAAGCACTGCTGATTAAATGTCATTGCACAGCTGAAGAACCAAATTATGCCATTAGACACTCCATCCTGTTTTAAAAAATGATACTGTCTGTATAGCATGACAACTACCTTTAACAAGATATCCGAAAAGGGCTTCCTAAAACTCACAGTGCATACAGGAGCGGTGTTACTTATTCTAGGCATTCCATGTCTTTATTTCACCATCTGGTATACCATGCCTGAGTTTAATAAGAAATTTTGCAGCTTGTTAAGTCCTATAATTCTAAGAAGATGGTTATATAAAGATTAACCTTTAAAGTAAGCAATATGGAAAGTAAAGTGGCAGGAATTTGATGAAGGAAGGGAGAAGAAAGTGACTACATTTTTTGCTTATCGATGTCTTAGTACAAAGTTTCCATGAACAGAGAGGAAGATCTTAACTGGAAAGAATTCAACAAACATTAGTTGATTTTTGCTGTAAGTTGAGATAGCTGATGGACATTGTGCTTTATCTCATCTTCTCTCTAGCCTTCTGGGTGAGAGAACTCTAAGACAGTCAGTATATGCATTATAATTTTTTTTTTATTAATATATCATTAGTACCTAAAATCTCCTAGCCCAAGAAGTGTATGAAGTCTAAAATACAGAAGGGTCAGAAAGAGCACTCGACTGGCAGTTTACCTTGGTGCTTACTTCCAGGCTTACTCTGTTTTTCTCTGGGATTTCTCTGTTTAACTCTCTCCTAAACAAACTGCTAAAGAGCTAACTAGCCCTATGCAACACAGCTGTGATGTAGTCAGGGCCATTTTACCTCAGTGCCAGAGAACAGTTTCTGGTCCCTTTTCTTTTTTTTAAATTAAGTGTATAAAAACAAAGGAAAACCTAGAAGTATAACCTAGCACTGAACTTACTTATCCTTTATTATCTATTAAATCAAACATTATTTAACTCTAGTTTAATGAATAAAATAATCTGTTTTACTTACATCTCTTCTTATAATTAAGAGTCTGTGTGATGTAAGTGATACTGATTCTTTATGTTCTGGGAGCCCATGAAGCTTCACTACTGAAGTGCCAGCTGAGTAGGTTTAGGTGTACTTCTGAGCTGGAGGAGGATTCTTCAGCTGAGCAGATAGGAGTGTGGAGGAGAGTGGATGTCACCATGTTAAAACAACTGCAAATTTATTCTGTTCAATTTATCAAACCAGGAGAAGATACTTCATTTTCTCCTGTTTCTCTGTCCTTCCTCCCCCAGAGATTTGAAATTTTAATTGCAAACCTAACAGGCCACAAAATTCCATTTTTTTTTTAATCCTCTTTGTGAGTTCTGTTACAATAAAATCTATGGTGAATACTCTAGGAAATTTCCTCGTCAAACCAGAGAGAGCCCCATATTTGTATGTCATTATTCATTTACATTGAACTTTACACTAACAACAAGAAAGAAGGTAAAATCATTACTGTTGTGAATCTGCAGAAATCATGTCTGTGGAGAGATACAATACAAAAAACAGTATGTTGACCCCATACTCACCAGGGGATCCACAGCTAAAAGCAAAATCAGCAGTGAGTCCAAATAAGAGACTGCTTATTAAAAAGGGCAGGAGAAAATGCTGGCATCCATACATCATTACTGGAAAAATTCATTCAAGTGCTTAAATGGGTCCTGCAGCTTCCAAAGCTTTTCCTGCGAGAAGTCACAGCAGCATGCCAGCACACTGAGCAGAAAGGAGTGAGTGCATTACATATGATCAGAAACAAGACAATTTAAACTGAAAATTCAAGAGAGCAGAGAGGGATGCATGCGCCAGATTGCTCAGGGACTAAACAGTTATTTTAAGCAATGCTGAATGGTTCCAACATTTGGCAGGTATATTTGTGGTGGCACATCTGCTTTTTCTTAAAAAAACTGTGTTTGTAAAAGAATCCAGAAGAACTTTGTGACCATATTAATAAAAACTTGTCATTTTATAAATCTTGAAATAGCTTCAGGAGATGATACTTATAAAGGCAATGAACAGACTGGTCGGCTTATATGGGAGCTTCAAGTGAAGGTAGAACTTCAGTATGAGTTGTGCCATTTGCAAGACACAGCACAAAAATCTCAGGAAATAAGTGTTTAATAATGTAATGTAATTTAAGTATGCTTTGTTTCTGTGCCCAGAGGAATTGAATTCTCTCTCTGTCCTTTCACTAGAAAATCTTGGCTTATCTTCAAACACAAAATCATTAATGCCACTTCAGAGCGTTTTTGTTTCAATAGTCATCTCCTAAAGACTCCTTCAGTGTCACAAAAATGTTGAAAAAATTGTCTAAAGTTTGAAGTCTCCTCCCTCCTTCTTCCATAACTGTGAGTGAGGACATAAACCATAAAGAATAAATTTTGAACTTGGTCATAAGAACCAATGGTTCTTAGACTAATTTGTCCTTGAGAAAAAGATTGAAATTTAGGATATTTTTGCTCAAGTAAAAGCTCCAACTACAAACATTATGTTCCACATAGTTCCACTTTCTTCCAGATGCAATATAGATGGGATTAGACAAAGTAAAAAAGTTTCAGCAGGAATCATTTATTATGTCCCTACAAAATAATTAAGATCCCACTGAGGTTTCATATAGGGTGGAAGAAGGAATTTTGAGTACCCTAAGGAAGTAAAGAAAAATAGGTTTGAATTATTAAGTCATGGTAAACACTATAACATACTGACTATCATATGACTATCATATCTAGCTGAGCTTTGATTAAAAAATAAAAGCACTTGTATCTTCATGATATCTGAAGAAAAAACGGAATTGAGAAGCAAAAACAGGATGTCTAAGCTCCCAGTTAACTCCTAGTTAATGTTGCTTCTTTGAAATTGTGATGTAGTATTACCATTACTCTTTAAAAAAAATATGGTATCACAATTTTCTATGTCTTTTCTGATCTCTAGATCTTGCTACGCTTGTTCTTCCTAAGTGCTAATAAAACTATATCATCAGGTATATTAAAAAAATTACTTATAATATGTCAGATTAAATTTTATCAGACCTGTTGTTTCTGAATTTTCTGTACTTCACATTTGGGAAAGCAATGACTGTGGTTCTTCAGGAAGTTCCAGTACACACTTTAATAACTATGAAAAATGGGTTAGCTAGGTTTAGAAAGAGAAAATTATGCATTTTGGAGACAGAAACATTCAGAAACAGCCTGTGTTACTAACTGAGGCAAAATTTGGCATCTCTGTTTTGCAGCAATTTTCTAATCAGAATAATTTTTTAGTTGTAGGTAAAGTACAAAGAGTTTCCATATTTAGTGAGGATCAATCAAGAAAAGTGTTAGGAAAACAGGTTTTCAGTCAAACCTCTAATGACAGAAAAAATAATATTCAAACTAGGTTAACATATTACTTTTAAAATAATAAATTTTGAGGAGTAACAGTTATTTAGTTTAAACTTTATTCAACTGATACATAGTGAATTACTAGTTATAGGATTCATGTCATAAGCTGCATTGCAATATATAGCATGTGTTTTGCTCAGGAAAATGGGCAGATAGCTTAAAGTGTCAGAAAGAGTAGATGCATAGTAATCATATGACATATTTTCCTGACTATAATGAAATTTTAAAATTAGTTTAAAAAAAATATTGATTTACTAATTGTCCAGTCAGGCTCAGACTTAGATGAAAGCACAGGAGAGTAAAGAAATTTATAAAGGAGGAAAACAAAAATTTTCATTAGGCAACAAACTGCCCCCTTTCTTGAGGCAATACCTGCTATCTGACTTGGAGGCTTTTTATGCACAGACATTTCCACACTTCAGGATGACACAATCCCAGTGTTCCTTATTTTTCAGGAATACCACAAAATTTGATCTTTTGGATAAATTCATTAAAAGCGATATCCTTTATAAGGAAGATCTTATAACAGTAATTACATTTTTGATATTCTGGGATATGTTGTGCTAAATTTTCTATTCAAATTTCTGCTAAAGCCTGAGTTGTAGTACCACTGCTTTATCAGATATCCTTTATCTGATCTGTAAATTTCATAATAAAACAATCCATCATGATACGGTGCACTACTCATCCACAAGCTACAGCAGTAGAGCAGTAATATAACAGCATTATTATTATGTGTCACAGAGGACTGGCTAACAAATACTTGAACAGATGACTATTGAATACTATGACAAATGGAAGTCACTTTGGAAAATATAGAGAGAGACATAGTACAATAGTTTAAGAATATCCATTAAAAATTGTTTCCAGTTAGAAATACCTACCTGAAAAGAAAAACAACATGAAAATTTAAACAATTGTGCTTTACATTGGCCTGTACCTCTCCTTACATAGCATCTATGGAGATTTGTTTTCCAACAGAGACACCAAAAAGAGTCTAAAATTAAGCAGTAAGTATAATTATCTGACAATTAATTTAGAATTTATCAAAGGGGATATTTGCATTGAATTAATTTGACTTCACCTAAGTCCAATCAGACTACGAACTATTATCATTATATATATAAACTTATAACATATTTATCTTTAAAACATAAAAGCTACAGAAATGTTGACTTAAACATTTCTTAAGCCAAAATGCCAAGTTATTGGTTTCTATCTTGAATGTCATCTTTTTGTATAAAAAACCACTGAACTCCTACAACTGCAGTGCTATACTGAATGAACCATATGCTTATCTTATGTAATCACTCTAACATTCAGATGCTATTCCTGTGAAAGGACTTGGTTATTACAAGGACACATATATATGTAACACCAGCAGTGACTCCTGCCTCTCCCCACCTTGGAAATCTTCGTTATGATAGCTAATAAGACTTTTTGTGCACTTTTGAGTACGAGGCAATCAGACCAAAGTACTGCAAGAATCGTCGTCAGCACCTCGCTTTTTTTAACCTTTTCTTAACTTTCACAATAACTTAAATTTAAAAGCTAAAATTTCCAATCTTACATATGAAATCTGTGACCTTTCCAATAGTGGAACTTCTTGTGCTTTGTTGGGGAGTGGTTTAGCATATACCTATCATTCAATATGCAACTGTGATTATAAAGGAATGTACACTATGCATGAATAACATGTTTACTCATAATGGTTTTCACAGTAATTACATTTCACTGAGTTTTGAACAGTATTGAAAACGGATTAAATTTTATTGATAAATGGCTTTTCATCTGGAAGTTTTATTCACTTAGGTGTGAAGTTGTAGGATGTTGTACTTTGCTGAACTGTTAGTCTTCACTGGCCAATCTGTAGCATAGAGGAAGCAGAGAAATTTTTTCTCTGTCCCATAACCATAAACAAAGTAATCTTCTTTTTTATAATTTATAAAAGTTGACTGATTCCAGGTTCTGTTTTGACAATCTCAGTAAATTTTTCTTGTGATGTCACTTAGTGTTGTAAATTGTAAGACACTGGAGCTGTAACTATTGCTCTGAGGAGCAATTTGATGTGTGACACTTATCATAGATTTTTCATACTTATATCTCCATTTCCCATTTTGACCTCATAGACTGGATGTGTAAAATTTGATGAAGGATTCATAATTTTTTTCTCACATTAAAATAAAATCTTAAGTATGCTTTCCTTAAAAGTAAATTTAAATTATTATACTTATATTAAATAATTTGAAATTTTTATTATATTTACATATACACCAAAACCAAGTAACTTTTCTTCTCTTTGTTGATAAAAATTGACCATATTTATCTGAGGTAAAGACAAAGATAGTTCTTAAGTGTTACTTTTGTTTTGTTCTATTTTGTTTTGTTCTCCCTCCCTTCACTCCAGGAATGAGTATGTTTTAACTTTTATAGAAGAAAAGCAACATTTCATGGCACTTTATTCAAACACTTTGTGATATAAAATTGATTTATTGAGTAAATGTCTTTGTGTACTTCTGTCTTGATTAAAGACATTGAATTGTTTTCTAAGTAAGCTGCTGAAATTCCCATAAGTGTTAAATAACTCAAACCATTAAAAGAATGTAATTTATCAAATATGACTGGAAAATGCTGCAAGTTATTTACAAATACAATTTTGGGGTTTGACTTTTGTATTCCAGGAAACAAGCTAAAAATTCTAAAAATACAGTCTGCTTTGCTTAACACATAACTGGTTTTCTTGGAGATTTCTGATTAAAGGTAAATTCTACAGATTTGAAGACTGCCCAAATTCAAAGGGCAAGAACCTGAGATGGTGATAAAGCAAGTGGAGGAAATTCAAGTATAGAATATTAGCCTTAGAATGAATATAACTGAATCGAAGGAGGTCACCATTTCCTCTGAATGAGACTGAAAAAGCATGAGGATAAAGTCCTAGGGGAGTTAGAAAAATCTTTCAGAGAAGGGAGACCACAGAGCAGAATGAAGAAAAGATGTAAGTAATAAAAGCTGAGAAGATGTGGTAGGAAATGGTTATGTATTTTCTTAAAAAGTTAAGAAATGGAAACAAGAATAGATTTAGGAACTGGAGTCAAGTTGATAGGAAGGAGTAGACAAAGTCTCAATGCATTTTTATGAGAGCATTGTAACCTCCAGATATTTTCAAGATTATACCCAAGAGAATAGCAAATCCCAATTTTTCAAAACTAAATAGCACATTGTATCTGGGCAGATTCCGGTTGACATTTTGAAACAACAGCAGCAACTTTTATGAGCGGGAAAGTTTTTATACACTTAAGTCTCTGGATTACGCATATCTCATCTGCACACAGTGCACAGTAAACACCACTTGTTCAAGAAGTTCCCTCACAAGTGGATAAGGGGAAATAGAGGAAAAAAAATCTATCAGAGGAACATTTAGACAACTGTATTCATTTTTCATTTTTTTAATGTATGACATAGAAGTTGAGATTCTATGTTCCTCTTGAACTCTTCTTAACTGCGTTTCTGTTAGGTTTCTAGGTGAGATTTTTTTACCTTTTTTTTTTTTTTTTTTTTTTTTTTTTTTACCGTTTACTTTTTCTACTTAGATGATTAAACCTAAACCTTTTCCCCTTGATTTTGGATCACCTTGTTAGGAACATTTGCACACGAATTTATAGCTTTCCCCTGCCATTTCAGTGTTGGAATCCAAAGACTCAAAAATGCATAAAGTTGTGTTTTGGAAGAACTGTTTCTGAAGCTGTTGTCTAAAAACTGATTCCGTCTACATCTGAGTTCTGGGAATCACTTTTACTTTCCTCTATGTTATTTTACAAATATTTTTTTCTTTACAAATATGGAAAAACAAATTCCAGATGTGTTAGTGAGGAAAGCAAAAGTTCAACAAGATTTTAGTGTTCAACAACACCACTTGTAACATATGTTTAAGTATCATATGTTTAAACTTTCAGAAATAGAGGTTCATGAGGCTGTGAGTTTATACAACTTTTAATGACATGTATGTGTAGACATATATGTATGTGCATGTGGATGCACACAGTGGGATTTATCTATTTATTTATTTATATGTATGGTACTTTTACTTCTTCGTAGCATTTAAGTTCCTAAAAAGTTGAAACTGGGTGTGATTGTGAGCAACATATCCATTTTTCTATAGGAAAATTATAATTTTTATATTTGTATATATATAATATATGTGTATGTATGTATATGTGTTTGTATATAAATATTTGTATAATCAGCAAATAAGACACTGCAAATGATGAACATTTTTATTGATCCCTTCTCACAGCACATTCATTTAGCATACCCAGTGCCATCAATCTGTTGGTTTGGTCTTCGTTTTGGTTCTTGCACAACAGCTTCCTTAATATTTTAACATACTGATTATCACAAACATCAGTCTACTTTGCAAGTGATTCTCACTGAATTCAGTTATTTAATGCAGTTTCTGTTTAAATAATGCTGTTTTATTTTGAGCAAGACATTATGCTCACAAAACATTACTAAAAAAACCACACCTCTTATCTGTTTTTCTTGAAAATTAGTAATCTTACACAGACTTCTTAAGTTAATTTTTTATTATATATATTTAGCATATCATTTATTGCTTCAAAAATTTATTGTAATAATTTCAATAGTAATTCTCATTTTTCTAATAAGAATTCTAATAATTATAGGACAAACAAAATTGGAAACAAAAGATGAAATCTGCACAAGCAGATAATAATGAAGGTTTTATCCTTCATATTGTTGTTACCTGCATATATACTGTGCAGGCAGAGATATCTTACTGTATCTTTGTGCAGGTCCATTTAGTACTGAAATTAGTTTTTTTAATTATTTAAATACCTGGCATTATACTGGTCATTTGAGAGGCACGCAGATGCTTCTTAGTAGTTGCTTTACTTTGATTTATGCTGTGTCCTTTTCACTTTCATAGTTCCTCAGTATAAATTCACCCTGCTTGAGTACACTCTGTATGTGCAAGAGTTAAAAAATGAGTAGAAGGGTAATGGAGGACAACTGATTTTATTTTATTTTTTTTTTTGTAATTGACTGGCTTTCAATGAAAGCCTTCAGTTGTTATGGTAACCTTCAATTAATGAAAGTTTCATCAAAGCCATATTTTTCCAGTACTTTATATGCTTATATCCATTATTATGACTAAATGTCCTTTTCCTAACCAGTGCTACAGTTGCACTTACAAACTTTATTAATAGTATTAAATTAAAAATATTGTTGCAATCTCTGATAAGAAAATCCCTTTATAAAACTTCATTAAATAATAATCTCTTTTTAAAGCTGTCCAGAAAGCAGATGGACAATAATTTACTAATAACTGGCATTGATTAATAAATTGGACTACAACAATGAAGGTGTTTTTTACCTGTGAAATTGGAACTAATATTCTCACTATCTTATATGGAAAATATTTAGTTTGTTAAATCAATTATGACAGATCATATTTAAATAATTAACTGTATATAAAGTATAGATTATTACAGGACATCTAATCTTTTTTCTTCATTGGAACTTTCTTCTCACACATAAAACATAGAAATCCATTTTCTCACATTAATTATTTAATTAGGAGAAAATTTTTAAAAATGTATGATTACAATATCTCTTGTTCTGAAAATGAAAGGAAAAATTATGAATCTATATTGTTTCTCTGGGTCTGAGGTTCAAACCTTACACAAATTATAATACTTTTTAGAAGTCTACAAAAAACTCATTAATGACCAGTGACTCCAGTGTGTACTACTTCACGGGCCAGAAAGAAAGAGTACACATAAATTTATTAACCTATGTGAAGATTCCTTACAGCTTTAGTAGATCCTTCATTGGAATCATGTACAAGGTACTACAGTCAGAAAAAAAAAAGAAGGAGACGTTCATTCTCTAGAGTCACTCGATTCATCTTTTTAATGTGAACTTTGGTAAAGAGATTAAAAATTATATTATCTTCATAGAATGTTGAGCTTTCGCCTAACTGGTGTGCCAATGGTATAAGTTTCAAAGGAAGCTTTTGAAGGAACTGAATCGTGTAATCCAAAAAAAATAGATTCTAAGAATTTTTGTTGCATTTATTTTCATCAGGATTTAACAAAGATAAACAGAAATCAGTCAGGGTAAATTAAATATGTGCCACAATACAGATTTCTTTCACTCACTAGCATTTTAAAACTGCTGCAGGGTGAATACATATTTTTGAAGACTTCAAGAAGTCATATCTCCTGGATTATATTAATACTGAATATTTTCAAGACACACTTTTATCATGAATTTTGCATTTCCTTTGGCTGGTACTAAACATTACGGACATTCATCCACTGAAACTGACAGTTAAACAACATAAGAGCTGAAATTAAACCAGAAAACAAGAAAATTAGGATTTGTCAGTTCCAAACCTTTGAGTTTCTCCATTACACTGAATAGGTGGATGATCCTTTGTAATATGATCAAACTTTTAAAAATGTGGTTTGTGCTTATGGTGGGGATCCAAAGTATCTATATCATAAAAATAGTACTCTAACCATGTGTTATTTCTCTAGAAAGAATGATGATGATAATAATAATAATTGGGGAAATTAGAAAAATTAAAATCAAATAAATAAAAGCACATATTCCAAACAAGCAAACAAAAACACATCCAGACTTGAAAGGTTTGCAAGGTGATATTCCCTAAAGATTCCAAATCACATCAGGCTATCAAAGATTTTACTTCAGCCATCTTTTTTGATCTTTTAAGTTCTTTTAGTTGTTTGGAACACATTGTCCAAAGAGATTGTATAGTTTCCATCCCTGTCAGCTCTTAAGACCGGACTGTGGAAACATGGACTCATCTCAGAGTTGACCCTGCTTTGAGTAGGAGTTTGGATTAGAGATTTACTGAGGTCTCTTCCAAACTGAGTTATTCTGTGGTTCTATGATCCTTTCCTATGAAGTTCTAAACATAAATTAATTTCAAACAGGAAATTGAATCTTTCATATCAGATGTTATAAACTGAGATTTTCCATCAGTTCAATGATTCTTTCATTAAAATCCTAAACTAGATTTCTCTCAAAAAACACAAACAAAAAACCACTTCACAAATCAAAATTAAAAAAAAAAATAAATAAAAAACCCAAGCAACTATAAATATTTATGTACAGGAAAATAAGTAAATACAGGCTACCTTAGGGGACATTGATCCCTGACCATCCTCTATTTTGACTACTTGCATTTTGCCATGAGGGTTTTTAAAAATTGTGGCTGCTGGTTTAGAATTAAAATTCAAGTAGTTTCTGTTCTGTATAGTTCCAGTTTGGGGTCAAACAGAACCCCAAAACTTCACAATGGTTGCCAGCCTCAGGGATCAACAACTAAAAAGCACACTGTGTTAATTCTTTTTTGCTTTTACTGCTAGCTGAAAGAGCTCTTTCTGGCTTTATGACTGGAACAGATTATCTCTTGATTATTAAATTCACCTGTCTTCAGTAATTTTTCCTCTGGACTCCTTGTTCACTTTCTGATAAAGAAATGAGCTCTAGGCATTCTCCCTGATACATACTCTTGAAGTAACAGCAAAACAAAAGTTCAGCTTTAAGAATGAATAAAATACAGAGAAAATACAGTAACATTTTTTTTTTAAATATTAATTATCAAAATTACCCCAATCTTTTCACTTTTATTTTTGTAGCATCCTGAAAATCACTGTAAACTGTCCAGCTTTGCTGTGTTTCTAAGAATTCCAGAGTGAATTAGTGACTTCCAGTGCAGTCTAAAAAAATAAATTAAAGAATCAGAAGCGTCTGAGACCTATAGAGTTGCAATACTAAACAATGCAAAATTCATGAGTGTTTGATGTTAGATATGGGTAGTTTCACCCTGCAACAGTATTTTGCCTCCCACCTTTGGAAAAGCTTTCTCAAACCCCAGTTTCTGGACATTACTGGAAAGTTTTCCCCACTTTATTTTTAAGACTTTACACTCTTGATTGCAAGCATAATCAAAGGGATATAGATAACAAAAGAGAAAATTAAAAACACACAATTTCCATAGTGGAGGGTTTTTTTAAATGAAGTTGACCCAAAACAATTGCATAATGCTCAATTTTAGATTAAAGATCATCGTATGATGATTCTACACAGAATACCTGTATTGACAGGTCAGCAGTTCCTTCCTACTTAGAAGGAGATCTTTTCATAAACACAATCTTTTCTATACATTGGGCATTGGAATGTGGACTAAAACCTAATTATTCAGACCATAGTGATAATGTATTAAAATTTTACATGATAATAAAAAGATACACATATAACATGCATATCTAGATGAGATTTTCACGTTTTCATGTGAAATTTTTCACATACCTTAAATTTAATTAATTTTGGTGAGTCATCACACAGTAATCTTATATACTACTGTTGTAAAATAAAAACAAATATCTGACAAATTAATAGAATTCTTCATAGGCTGGTATTTGTAAAAACAATTCCAACAAAAAATATTATAGTTAAAAAATATCAGGAAATATGTTATCTGTGAACTCTGTTGATCAGGAGGAAAGTAAAGCTTGACTGACAATTGTCATGCATGGGAGTCCTGTGGGGAAATAAAAAGACAAACTAAAAAACCAAACAGTTCCCAAATATTTTTTCCTATTTAATATTTAATATTTTTAAATATTATTTATTGCTAGAATAAATTATATGTAGACTGGACCTTATTTAAAATAATGTTGTACTCAAGAGATTCTCAATCTCTTGATTCTCAACTGACCATCTGGCTGATCATCATATTTGCAGAGTATGTGTAGTCTTATATATTTCCTTTGTTCTGCTATGACCACCCTGCATAGCGTAGCTACAATATAATCCTTTCTTATTCCTTATTACACATACATCAACACCTACCTCCTTCTAAAACATCTGTGAGGAAAAAAAATGCCTGAGATCAGTTCCCACAAGATATTCCAACAACTATAGTAATATTGAGTATAGTCTTATTACTTGGTTAAATTATTAAGTCATGGGTATGGTGAGGAACACCATGGTCCAATAAGCATCATTTGCATGGAGGAGTTTCTGTAGTTAAGACTTTGATTAAATGACCCAGGATTTAAACAGGAGTTTATTTTCATCTGCAAGCCAAACCCCATGTTCCATTCCCAAGGAAAAAGCAAGAATTAATATTTACAATGATATTCTTGTATATAAGATCTTATTTTAGTAATTTTAGAAACTTTTTTTTTTTTTTTTTAATTACAGGTTGAAGACAAGTGAAAGTGTTTGGTGTACTTGAGATGTTAGACATATGGAGTTTAAATGTGTGCAGTGAAACCATCAGAAAATAGAATCTTCCCTCCCAGTAACTCTCTATTATTCTACTGCACATTTCAGATCATGGTTGAGGTTCTGGAAGTATTTTCAGCTTGTAAGTAATATGAGGCTGATAATATCAGGCTCTAATAAATAAACCATTGACATTTTTAGTGCAAGTGCCAGTGATACAAAGAGCTACCATTACATAATAAATACCTCTGGTTTTATTATAAAACTGGGAGCTATTTCATCATTGTAACATATACTAAATAGAAGTTTTATTTCTATTGTGCCAAATAAATGAAGTGAAGCAGCAAGGAAGTGTTTTAAATGAAGTGTATTATAGGGATAAAGAATACAGAAGATTAAACGAGAAGACAAATCGGAATAATATTTTCATGCGAAGTCAATTCATTTGGAAACAAAGTAGAAACTTGAGAGGAGCTGGCGGTAAGAAACTCAAAGGTATTTTCTGTTCTCTATGATACAATCCCCCCCCTCCTTCCCCAGGAACACAAACAAAACCCTCTGTTATGACACTGTACTAATACGACATTTGAATTGACTAGAATACCCTAAATAATCTAACACAATGTTCAACAAAGCAGCTGATGCAGCTGTGTCTGTCATAAGTGCCATTAACTTTGACAGGATTCCTACACACAGATTGCTCACTGTGTTGAGGCTCTAATGTTGGTAAACTGCAACTTACTTGTTTTAATTATATTTTTTCTCATTATATTTCTTCCATGTTTCTCAATCATGTTTCTCCATTTTCTGTTGCAATACTAGTTTCTATGGAAACTGCAATGACAAGTACATGAATGGAGTTTAGTGATGTCAACTAGTGCTGCCTGAAATCATTGTATGTAATAGATTAAAATGTTTGTTATGACGTGCAGTATTTTTCTTGGTTAGATAATATCAGTGCCTGGATCTTTGGCTTAACATAAATGATGCTCTGTATATCTAGCTTACAACATTTCACATGTTACATGTCATAAACTGCAGCTACCTGTTACTGGAGAACAAAAGTCCATGGGCTGGGAAATGCCTTAATACAACATTATGCTGCAGCTGCTGCAGAATCAGCTTTGCAGCACACTGTCACTTCCGAGAGAATTTTCTGTGCAGTAACATTTTTCCTTTTTAAGTCAGTTATTATGGAGGTGCAACTACCATCACTGATGGGTTTGGCTTTGACCAGCTGTGTGTTCATCTTGGAGTAAGGTGGCATTGGCTCCGTTGGACATGGGGGAAGCTTCTGGCAGCTTCTCACAGAAGCCACCCACCTCTTCCCTCTACCAGAACCTGGTCATGCATCCCCAACACACTGAGATAAATGAAAATCACAGCTCATTCCAGACAGTGAATTTTTCAGTCTAGGTATGTGTGAAGCACTGAGTAAAGTATGTTCAGAGGTATTAAAGCCTATGGAGAGATAAATAAAATTAAATTAAAATCTAAATGAAATTAAAAGTTAATAAGGGCAGTGATATGAAAATGAAATTCTGGGACCTTATTCATTTATTTTTTTATCATACTTTACAGATATAGTGAACATACTACAAAGGAACTGCTAAACTACTATTTAGAATTCTGTATTATTGAAATGTGTGTGGGTTTGCTTTTGCAGGAGATCTAGCCTCCTGGGTATATTTAGATATGTTTTGCATCTGTTTTTAAATGGCAATAATCCAGTTTCACATTTGTTATCGAAAACATTTTCTCATAATACCCCAAATCCTTAGTTATTTTTTAACTTTGGAAAGAAACACAGGAAAAAAAAAAAGGCAAAAAAACCCAGGAGCAAGATAAAAACCCATGGAGAATAAAAGAGATCTCATGGGTTGCTATATTTTGGGAAACTCATGTTAGAACATTTCAATGATCTAATAGCAGAAATTTTGTCTTAATTTCTGCCAAAAATACTTCTATCTAATTTGTGTGAATATTTTTCTTGTCATGACTTAAACCATTCAATTTAAATATTTGCTTCCTTTGCTTTTTTCTCCTCATATATTTAAGGGGGAAAACCATATTCCTTCCTTCCTACTCTTTGTTTTGAAAAATTATTTGAGTCAAGGACTATTATTATTATTATTATTATTTCTTCCTTGTTATTCTTTCCACTTAGGAAAGGAGAATTGAATGTTGTGCTTTTTCCATGTAGTATTTGGTCTTCCATTATGCCATCTATACTTTCAGACATCATAAAGCCTTATTTTCTAGGACATCAGTACTGATGGTGAGATTCCTTCCTCTTCTGCCTTGGGAGACAAATTTAAAAATATATACATTTTTATAATGAAAACTAAATACATATGCATGTATAACTAGTGTTTTTCATACTTCAGGATTCTCAGAGTGATGTAACTGAGCATAAGCCCTTTTCCATAGCTGTATTTTAAACTATGTATTGTTTGTTTGTGTAATTCTATATGCTAAGATATACACAGAGAGAGAAACAATTCTGTAAATGAAAATTTTTATGTTTACCTTTCAAAACTCTATGTTAGGCTCCCATTTGCTTTTAAAATAAAGACTCGATGAAAATACTTTATGGCAGAAGTACACAGCCTCCTTTCCTCTTTAAAAATTCTTTCTAATTCCTTTTCATTTGGGAAGTGATCCCAGTTGGTTCAATCACTGCAAAATGACAAATCTTTTAAGACAAATGTTTTAGAGAAATAATATGAAATAAAATGTTCTTCACATAAATTTTATAGTTCTAAGAACTTAATTATAAAATTATTTTTTATCTGATTAGTTATGAAGTAATTTCAAGAATAACAAGAAAAACTTTTTACATGTATCTTTTTCCTTCTTATATCTATTTTTTTAGACTTATATATGTAGAATTAGATAAACATATTCAAAACAGAATGATTGTACGAGACTAGTACACATTGAAGTTAAATTTGTCTAATAATGCTGTCTATCTAGTAAAGAAAGTTCTTGAGACTGAAGTTTGAGATCAAGTGTTACACAAAGTGCAACAAAAAATAGCAAGGCATTATGTTGAAAGTGACCACTGTTTATTAGGTAGCAAATGTTCTATCAGAAACATGGTAAATACAGGAATACAATTTTGTAAATTTTTTCTTTTTACAGAATCAAAATCTGAATAGGTTGTCAAACAATAATTATCTCCCCTGATCTTTTGAACAAGTGAAATAACACCTAAATCTACAAAAGGATCTGATTAACAGAGATGGTGCCTGAAAACAGTCCTGCCTGCTAAAAAGAGCATAAAAAGAAACTCTGAATGTGCTAACATCTGGTGTTGATAGGAGAATCATCACAAATATCTCTCCACTTTGTGTGATTTCTTAGATAAGTTTTCAAAATATACTTGAAAAAGACTTTTGTTCGTGAACTACTCTTCTGGTCTTCTTATTAGATGAAAAAGCAGATCAACAAGTATGTAACAGCAGCAGAGCAAAATGATACAATATACAACTGAAAGAACTTTTGAAATGCTGAAATTGTCTTACTCAAAAGTAGTGCTACTGAGATATTCAGTGCCACTGAGAAAGAACTAAGGGATAGATTGCTAAGTCTTTAAAAATGTACAATATGTTATTTCATATCCTTCATGATCAGCAAGAAAAAAACTTTATATACCATTAGACAAAATCATCATAACAGGGCAAGTGAAAGTTCAGTTGCAGATGCATCTCAAAAAGAAAAAAACCAACCAAACAAAAAAACAGCCCCCCCAAAATATGGAATAATATATTATAAATGCAGAAGGATTTCTTGTTTTTCTTTTGTGTATAACATGACTAATTAATTCAGGGAAAAAGCCTGCAGATTTTTGGATTAACTTAAGTGAGTGAAATTGTATCTTTTAATACTGTATACTGTATTCCAACATAAGATGAAAATCAGAATACACAGCTCATTACTACAAGAAATTGCTCTTATATTCAGAAGATGCTTCCTTCATATAGTAACAAATAACTACAAGAGACATTCTCTGTCAGGAAGTCCATATCTTGCAAGATGAGACATCCATGAAGTGGATGTTTCATTCTAAATACCTTATAGTCCATATTCCATTTCTCACAGGCCCCAATACATTTCACAGTAGGCCACAGGAGGAGGTGAAGAAATTGAAAACAACATGGGTCAAAATGACTTTGTATTTAACTGGTATTTTCAAAGGCTCCAGGTGCAGGTTTTGTACAGAGATGGGGGGGGTTATGACTTCCTATTTACACCACATAGTGTGTGCTTCCTATCACAGTGTTGCAGGAGGGAGCTGTGTCACTGGTTAAAATTATTCCTGCCTCAGAAACAGAGATTTTTTTGAACCTCTCAAATGATCAAAATCTGAACGTATCTCCATATCCACGAGAAAAAGTCAAAGGTAGATGTAAACGAACAAAAGAACAAAACCCAACTGTAACAATCATCTTGCTCCTATTTTGCTAAATAGGAGCATATAGTGGTTCTTCACCCTACAAGAGTGATTCCTTGGCTTCTAAATCTAAATTAGTAAATGAAACAGACATATTGCACATGAGGGTTCCCCAAATCATTTCACTCTGCAATGACATAGCTAGGAGGAGAAGAGTTTCAGGGGAAATATTGAATATTGTTATTAATATAATCTTAATATATCAGCTGTCTCTGACCATAACTCACCATATACCTCTGATGTGTATTTTTATTTGGCAGATGGATTCAGGTGTCAATTTCTATAGATAGGAAAGGAAGTGTTAATTTCTGCTTTCTTTGGGTTTCTGGGCTTGCAGATGGAGAAAAGAATAATGGCAATTGGGATTTGACTGTAAGACACAGATTTCAGCAATAATGTATTAAGACAGAGCAGACAAATTTTTAAAACCTATTTCACTGTTCTACATTTGAAAAACAGATTTTGGCAAGTCAGATTAGCTGAGGAATCATCTGAATTGTACACTTCAGTACACGGTGGGGCAGATTTATGTTTTCCCATTTGTCTTTTGAAATAAATGAAACCTTGAAGCTCATGATACATTAAAAAAAAAAAAAATCAATGAAACATTTGGAGATATTGAGAGTGTCCACATAATAACTAATTACATGCTTATACCAAAGGCAATTTAGGCTGATTGCCATGAGATACTAAGAAAGCTTAAGTCAAGATCCTAAGGATAAAATATCACTTTCAATTCTATTGATCCAAATTGTAGTAAAAAATTATGTATAGAAAGGAGGCACCCACATGAAAGAGAGAAAATCTGCTTGTAGAAATGTTTGAACCATCAACTAATGGATAATACCACAGGCATCACTCACAAATGTTGGAATCACAGATTAATTATGAAGTATATCAGGTATAAGAAAATTTCTACATGAGAATCTAACTACACAGTGATTAGATGGACACAACAAAGCAGAAAGTGGTCAGTGACTCTCCATTACTCTGCTTTCTAAGAAATTTAATAGATTAAAAATGACACAATAATTAAAAAAGCTAGTTAGCCTTAAAAAAATTCTAAGTATCCATATCTTTGCAACACACTGAAAGGAATTAAATTATGCTGTGGTAAATGCAGTACTTTGGAAAATTAACATATAGAGATAAATCTTTAATTAACTGCCTAATATCTACTCTCAAAGTTATTAACTAAACATGTTTTCAATTAATTTTAAGTATATAGCATTATATTCTTTTCTGATTTTCACACCCCATAATGGCAGTGAAAAAATGGCAGTGAAACTGATCTGAAAACTTTGGCTGTGTCACAATAATAATTTTGACCAAGGGCATTTCTGAAGACTGCAGACATACAGCATTGTGGTGGGATGTCAGATGACCACCAAGGCATTTTCTCACTCCCCATTCTTATCAGGACAGGGGGACAAAATAAGATGGAAGACTTATAGAAAAAGCTAGGGAGAGCACTCATCGGATACCATCACAGGCAAAAGATACTTGGCTGGGGGGAAATTTAATTTAGTCCCAAGTAGAAATAGTGTACAACAGTGAGGAAAAAAGACAGAAATAAAACCACCTTTCCCCTACCCCTCCTTTTCTCCCAGGGTCGACTTCACTTCCTAACTCTTTTATCTTCTCCCTACCTGGAGCAGTGCACACACAGGAATGAAGAATGGAGATTGCAGTTAGCTCATAATGTTTTGCCTCTGCTACCCCTTCCTATTCCTCACTTTTCCCCTGCTTCATCTTTGGGTCTTTGCCACGTGATGCAGTCTTTTACAAATTGTTCCTATGTGGATCCTTCCTGAGTGCTGGAGTTCTTCAAGAACTGCTCCAGCATTGCTCCTTTCCACAGGGTACAGTTCACAGACAGCTCCAAAGTAGGTTCCCACAAGTTGTTGTTCCTGCCAGGAAACCTGTTCCTTCATGAGCTCCTCTCCACAGTCCAAAGCTCCTGCCAGTAGCCTGCTGTGACGTGGGCTCTTCTTTTTCCAGGGCATATCCACTCGCTCCAGTGGTGGTTCTTCAATGGGCTGCAGAGAAAAGTATAATTTGTACCTAGAGCATTGCCTCTCCCTCCTTATTCACTGACCCTCATGTCTGCAGGGCTGTTTTTTTCAGATTTTCTTGCTTCTCTCACACAGCTGCTGTACAGAGCTTTTTACCCTCTTGTAAATATGTTATCACAGAGGCACCATGATCACCAACAGGTCCTGGTACCTTCTCAGAGAATCCCCCCCACATCCCTCCCTACTATCAAAATCATCTCACATAAACCCAATATAAGTGTTTTAATAATTATCTGAATCACTATAAATCCATTTAAAATATCTTACAGTAATATACAGGCTTCTTCTGTTGTATAACACTATTGAGACACTGCAGAGACTGTTAGAACCAAGACCAACTTCTAAGGCATACCTCATGTAAAAAACTTGCATTAACAAACAAAAATAAAACAAAATAAAAGCAACTCACCATATTCCTGTGTATTGCATGTCTCAGCCTTCTCCTGCATAATACCAAAGACTGTACCTTCTCAAAAGATGGAAAATCACGAAATAACTAAAGTGTTGTAAGATCTCTGAAATATAATACTCTTTTTTTCTTACATGGGCATTACTGGAAGCTTCTCTGTTTTAAGTACCAGACACTAAATTTAACTGGAGAATTCATAGGTATAAGATTGATTGTTCTTTGTTTTAGGAAATTGAAGGACCAGAAAGCATATTTTCCATATACTCTGATTTCCTTTTAAACTAAATATATTCCTACATACAGTGGAATACTTTGAAAGGGAAAATAATTAAAATAAAATAATGGTCAAGGCTACCAGGCATCCTCTCCATTGGCATAACAGATCTCTCAGAGGTCCAGAGATACTTGTGAAGTGTCAATACAATTGACACTGAAGCTTCACGAAAAAGCCATTGATCAAACAGTTTCCTTAGCTTGTCGATTTGGGCACTCTGAATCTAATGCAGAAGTAAAAAGAGAGACTATGGCATAATCTACAGAACATTATCAACAACACCATTCCAAGAAAGTGTGATTGGTTTTTGATCAATATGTGCTTTTTTCAAAAGGTGTGTTAAATCATAGAATCATAGAATGGCCTGGGTTGGAAGGGATCTTAAAGATCATCTAGTTCCAACCCTCATATTTACCTTATACATATACATATATATGCATATATAAAAATATATATACACACCCTTAAATTAACCATGTAAAGGCAGAGCAATTTAAAAACATTGGAAAGAATGAGAATACATCTGTATGTGCCTGACACGGCATGATTCCAGGCAAGTCAGCCATTGTGTTTAATATTTCTAGGCCCTGCTCATAGGCAACAGTGGGTAGCATCAGGAATATAGTAATAACTGGAATACAATATCTGTTGTCTGTAGCTCAGTGTGCATACTATCACACTTCTGAATATTTCAAATCATCTTTGTGTTTATCACATTAGAAAAAAATGTTATATAGAGAATTTGAGATGCAAATTCACTGTATCATATAGGACATCTGTGCCATGCCCGCAGCAGTACTTTAAGCTGAGCAGAGTATTCCAAATACGGACTAATTTATTAATTTAGTGAACACATTGTAGAACCACATCTCTATGGCTGAACTAACCCATTGCTGCAAGAAAATGCAATGAAGAAAAGACTTTACTTTCCTCAAAATACATATTTTTAGATACTTTTTTCTTTGCAAAACAATTATTAATCTAGGTACAATTGCAAAGAAATTCTTGCAGAGCTGTTGAGCTGCTTAATTTATATGCAGAATCATTGACTTTAAGATCTGTTATATGCCCTGAAAAGCAATAAACCTAATGATAAACTATGGATATTGAAGAATTTGACTGCACTCATAATTTATACTACGAGTACACCTACAGTATGGGAATGTTTTCACTTAGTGATGAAGTATCTGACATAGGAATGGTCTCAGCTTTCTGAACCAATTCTGAGCCTATTGGTATATGAAAAATAATTGAGAAAATGGAAATCATTAAAAAAAAAAAGCATTGGAAAAATCTAAAAATAACTTTAAAAGGGAATTAGAATAACTTTATGAGTATGCAAGAAAAAAGCAAGGAAATTAAACTCCGTATAGTCATATATGCTTTTCCTGGATGACAAGCAGGAATTTTCTCTGAAAGAAACTGGAAGATAGTCAGAGTTTTGTTACTTTTATCTGAATATTAAGATTTCTCCATACTTTCTTCTTTGCTGATTTTCAGATTGATTCTTCGCTTAGTTCCCATTTACCTTTTTTCACATAAGTTTCTAAAAGTGCATCAGAATAAAATCATCACTCTTTTTGGGGGTAAACCAGCTGAATGCTTGAGTTAGCAAAGGTGGGGGAAAAAATCATCTTTTTTTTCACACTCCATGATTAAATACACTTTATATAATCACAAATATGATGTTTCAACAGAAAATAATAAATTCATTGTGAAACAGACAATTGCTGTGGGTTTTATTATCTCAGTAATCTTTTTTTCTAAAGCATAAATCACATGATGATAAGTTAGAATCAAAGCCAATCTATCAAGCTGTTAAAAGAAATAAGGAAAGGAAACCTTAGACATAATTCACTATTCTGTTATTCTAGTTTTGTACTAATAGAACTCCACAGGCTTTTTTGCTTGGAGACATTATGAAACCAGCCTAATTTATTAGATATTCCAGTAGACAAAGCATCATACACTACAATCACCAGCAGTTTCCCAGAATATCCACTCCCTGGAATACACGAGAACATATGTGGTAAAAGGCTTTAACAGCAACTCGCTCAGCTTTTGTGTTAAGAAGGCAATGTATAGCCACAAATTCCAGCACAATGAAAGTTAATCTGTTAAAAATTGGTTCCCCGTGTGTTACTTTTATCAACATTAAACCAAATATGAGATCAAAGTTTTACTTGCTTATCTTTTATTTTCTTGATTTTTATTATTCAGAAAAACTCGCAGTTGTTCATAACAAAGTTTGGGTTGTCTCAGAATTACTGTTAGGCGCATTGCTCGTATATGAAAGGATCAAACCATTGGGCCTACCAGGACACTTTGCATCCAATGCTAGATTTCTTTCCTCACATACATAAAGTATTGTACCACCAGCTAACTTCAGCAAAGTTCCTTCTGATTTACTTCAGTTTAGCCAAAAGAGAATGATACTGTGTTGCTGCAAAAAGTAAACTCCATCTCTTGGACATACAATGAAACAGTATATTTTACAAAGGCCCTGAAAGGCCTGTATACATGAATAGTTTTATTCGTGATGTGGTCATTCTCTGCTGTCATCAGTGTCAGCTGTCAGCCAGGTAGACTGCAAGTATCTTTAAATGATACTAATAAAACTCTCCTTAATCTACTAGAAGACACCTGCACTCCTATTTACCATTCTTTTTTTAAATTAACACAAAATTTGTGCGTAATATTTTCCACTAGTTTTCATTAAGGAGTGAATTCAGGGCATTGCTATAAAAAGTTACTCAGAAGGTAAATTCATTGTAAATTAACCAAAATAATGTTTTAATTATGTCAAAAGTACTAATTAGGCATAACATAGTTTGGTTTAAAGATATGAAAATATGAAACATCTCAGTCATATTGGAGCTGAAAAATTGATTCCATATGGTAACACAAATTTAAGTCACACATTTAAGTTTATTCTACTACTTATTATATGTATTTTATGGAAGAACCTCACTGTTCAGAAGTTGCAATGAGCATAACAATAATAAAGATGGTTTCTTTGCCTTTAAGTCTTTCTGGTTTTTTTGTGCTTTTTTTTCCCACATCTTACTTTGGAAATTACATAATATGGATAAATTCCAAACCCAAGAACACACGATGATGTGTATCAATCTCACTCACCCAACCCCCTACTGCTGTTTTCTCAGGCTGTATGATCTCAGAGCTCCTGTTAGGCCCTGACCTTTGTGTGATGAGTTGGGTGTGGTAAGGTGGGAATGGCACTGACTGTACCAGGGCAGCACTGGACACATTTCTAGGGTGAAGAACAAGAGCAGGGGTAATCAGCCATTTTGTGACAACCTTGGAATATTCTCTACCTGAACCATAACCTAAGGGGAGTGGTATCATTGTTGCTGGAGTTTTTGAAAAAAATTTCACATGATGTTGGAAACAATTTCCAATTGCTCCAGTAATTACTGACCTGAGGATGGAAAATCTATGGATGATTAAAGGAATCATCTTGAAACCCTATAAACAGTGGTCCTGAGACCCTTTGATCTCTCCTGGACCGCAGTGGGCTGTGCCAGCACCTCCCTCTGAGTGAGATGCTCCTCGGAGTTCGTAAACTGGAGAGTTTGCAACACTCAGAGCACTATTGTCTTAGTTTTTGTCCAAGGACAAGAGGGGTGCAGAGCCTGGAGCTGTGTGGGCATGGCTTGGTTGTTCAATATCACCCATGTCATCCCTGGGGGGCAAAAGTAAGAGATTCTCACTTCTGTGAGGAAAGAGAGTGTGACTTCTCAAGGCTCAACCCTTCACCCACTGAGAAGTGATAAAGCATTAGACATGAGTGTTTCACTGACTCTTGATTAAATTGAGCAAAATTTTTCACAGAAATACCTTCATGTCCTGTCACCTTCATACATACTCCTTTGTATCTGTGTGCATGTGTAGTTGAATTGACAATATATCTTATAGTAAGTATAGCATGAATGTCAGTATCTTGAATTTGTAGTTGTCACAATAAAATTGTAGTAAATCATACTACAGCACTTCGTAGATTAGTCAACGATTAAGTGTTGTTATAAACCTCTATACATAAACCATTGATCAGGTCTGGAACTAAGATTGGACTCAGCTGCAACTACATTCCATCAGGAGTTTAGAAAGTAAGGAGATTTACTCTGAATTTCGTGACTCAGAGGGAGGGTATCCCTCTTACACCTTCTTGCCTTCCTTCCTCCCCCATCTCCACACGAATTATTCTAAATTGATTTTAATTCAGTGTTCCTGTATATGTTTCATCCATGTAGCAAGTAGGAGAGTGAACCTTGCCATCAAACTTTGTCACATGCTTGTAAATTGATATTAAACCTCCTTTTCCTGATACCTTTGATGGTGATTCTTTAAGCAACCCAAACCACTCATTTTGTGGCAGAACATTTTAGCACAGTCTTGCCTGTGTTATTTGGAAAGATTATGCCTGCAATGCTTCAGATTTCAAATGTACTTCTGCATATGTTTGACATTTAAATTCAAATCTATGGTTGGCATAATTGTTAGTTCCTATTTGAAAGACAAATCATTCTCTCTTTTTCTAGACCCTCAGTTGTGTCTTTCACAAGATAAATTTTTTAAGCAACTACTTGGATTGCATGATTGTCAGCCAGCTACTGCATTTTTGACCTATCTGACTTGAATAGTTTTTTTGGAATTTCCCTGGTGGAAACAAATCTTTGCCACATACTCCCTGACGTAAGATGTGCTGTGTTGACCTTGGATACTATATGCCCACCCAGCTGCCCTATCACTGCCTTACCTTACCATAAGGGGAGAAAATATGATTAAAAAGTTCATGGATCAAGATGAGAACAAGGAAATCTCATACTAATAACAATCACAAGTAAAAGAAGACTCAACTTTGGGAAATTATTATTATTTAAAAAAATTAAATTAAAAGATGTAGCACAGTGAGAAATAATAACAAACCTAGCCTTTTTTACAACCCTTCCTTCTACCCAGGTCAACTTCACTCCTTACATTCTCATAAGTCCTCCCCTCCAAGCAGCACAGGGGCCTGGGGAATGGAGGTTGTGGTCAACTCACGACACATTGTCTCTGCTGCTCCTTCCTCCTCATATTCTTCTCCTGCTCCAGGAGGGGGTCCCTCCTATAGGATACAATCTTTCTTGACCTCCTCTGGCCTGGGCCCCTCACGGGGTCATAGGTCCTGTCAGAAAACTTGTTCCTGTGTGGGTCACAGCCTCTTTTGGGCATCTACCTGTTATAGCATTGGATCGTCCATGGGCTACAGAATGGATATCTTCTCCACTGTGGACCTACACAGGCTGCAGTGGGACAACCTGCATCACTATGATTACCATGGGCTGGTGCCTGGAGCATCTCCTTCCCCTCCTTCTTCACTGACCTTGATATCTACAGAGTTGTTGCTTACACATATTTTCACTCCTCTCTCTTAGGTGCTTTTGTGAAACGTTTCTTAACCCTTCTTAAATAAACTAGGCCAGAGGCACTACCAACAGCGCTGATGGGCTCAGCTTTGACCAATGGTGCATCCTTCTCAGAGTCTGCTGAAACTGGCTCTGTCTGACATGTGGACAATTTCTTGGGTCTTCTCCTCACCCCTGCAGCTCCCACAATAGCCAAACCTTGCCGGAATATTAAACTGTGGGTAATCTTATGCTGAAATACAACTTTGTAGGATTGCTCTGGATTTAAGCATTTCTTAAGGACACACATCATGGCACTAAAAGACATTCAACACCTGTGTCTTTTCCCTTAAATTCTTTTCATTTTTGTAACATATTTATGTGATATTAAAACTGACACACACCTCCCACTAACCACCCTGACTGTTCACAGTACAACAAATTTTACATCAAGAAGGGGAAAAATCACTACAGATATACAAGAAGCTATTTTAGTCATTGAAACAAATCTTTCTGGGAGAAACACTTCATATAAGTTCAAGTTCAAATTTTAGTATTCTTTTTGAAAAAAAAAATCTGAAAGTCAAACTAATAAAAACAAATCTTTCCTTGGCTTGCAGATTATCAGCTGTAACAACACTCTTTCATGAAGTTTTGCTTCAGAGAAAGACTTTTTTAGTTCCATCTTACCCCAAATTCCTCTGAAGTAATTTGACAAGTGATTTCCAAACTGTCAAAACTTTTAACAGGAGTACTGTGAGAGCAGATGCAGTCATAATACTTTGCAGAAAATTTAAGTATTTTAAGCAAGTGAGTATCTGTAGGCAGGTGTTTTACAAGGATTCCATGTAGTTTAAGTGAGCACTGTAAATGCCAAAATTCTACCAATTAGACATTGAATAAGAAGAACATTTCAATTCCAGAAATATATACACTATTTTGAGTCAATGGATTTTCTTTTAACTTCATATAAGATTTTACTTTTATCTCCTTTATTTTGATTCAGGCTTATGCAATCTTACCATTTATCTCTAATAACTTTCTACTTTACCTCTCCTATTAGAAAAAAACTAATAGAAAAAACCCTTCTCTTTATTTGAAGTATAAAACGTGTGAAAACCACAATGGAGCTTCAATTTTGGATGTAGATTGAACTGTGGAGGACAATTCGAACTTGAAGTGACATGAGGAAATGTACCTGTGTTCATAGAGAAAGGGAATGGTTGAATTGTTGGAGGAAAGAGAGAAATTTTAAAGAATGAATAAAGGAGGAATTAAATCAAATAGGTTTTGCTCTGTAGAGTCTTTTCTCTCCTCTCACCCCTTTCCCTCCTCCCCCACCTCCCACTCATAACTACTTTTCTGTATGCTATAGTTGATTTTTGTGGCTGAAGAAAAACAAAAGGAAAGAATACCGTTACAATACAAGGGTAGCTTTTAATTTGGTGATGGTAAAGACAATTCCATCTAGAACTCTATAGCTGTACAATGTTTACATAGCTCATTTCCTACTATGCTAATTATGGACATGCATTTGCTAGTCCTAGGCATACCAGGCAGTGTGCTGTGCTTGTCCAATGGGGAGTCCTCCCTGGTGATCCCCACAAACTCATAGCTGTTAGAGACCCCAGACCTATTTCATGAATGATGTTCATCTGGAGAGTATAAGACTTGAATTGAGGCAATTCTTTAACTGTAAAACTATTTTTTTTTAATTTGAAACTTGCTGATCTTATCTCCTCCAAATATTACCCGAATTATTAAAATTTGGGATGAATGGATTATTACTGTTATTGTTGTTAGTAATTAAGTAGTTGTGGTGTTTTGCACTTTATAATCTACTTAGTACAATCTTTTTTCACTTATAAAATAAATGCATATGTACAACATATGTACTGGTTTTTTTTAGAGAAGACAGTTAAAAACATTGGTCAAAGAAAACATAAAAGGCATAATTTCTAGGGCATTTGCAATATCTATATCCCTGAGAGCTTGGGGGCTGTATCACAGACAATGTACATCGTGCTGGGAATTGCTCCATCATATATACATATCAGGAGATATGTGTGAGTGTTGCAAAGGGAGTCCACTTCTGCAGTGGCAAGGAATGCATACATTTGACTGGCATTCAGTTGAATCACTCACTTTTACCTCCTTGTACTCATGAAATTTCTCTACATGTAGTACTTTTTTTCTTATTTTTCTTCTTCTCTGAATAAATATTAACTTTTTCTAATGTATGCTGACCTCTGTTTAATTACTAGCAGATAAGCTGACTGTAATGGTTTAGAGGTATCTGAGTTTTTGAATCCATACTAGTTTTTTCTTTCAATTATGGGAAGTAAACCAGAAACTTAGAAGTGATATAATCTTTAACAAATAAAGTCAAGTAATATAATCATAACACAAAAAGAAATGTGTCCTCCAATTTTGCAGATTGTTTACAAAATCTAACAACCTTATTCTTTATGAAATGTCTAAATGTTTATTGTAGGTTAAAAGATACGTCTTTGATGTAATATCAGATAAAAACTTCTGGAGATAAAGTACACCCAAAGATCTGCAAAACTGGGAACAGATAGGACTAAGAACCATTTTACTTTTAATGTTACTGATCCTAACATTTTGCTGTTATGGAAATAATAATAATTAGGTAAAAAATTACAATCCAAGATTTAAAAAAAATGCTAATTTTACAATGAAATATTTAATGTACCTAAAATATGTATTATAACATTTCTCTTTGAATATAACAAATTTCTTATCTTCTTCAAGTTAGACACATGGAATCCACTGGGCTACCGTGTACAGTTTTGGGCTCCCCAGAACAAGGAAGACGTAGCCTTACTGGAGCAATTACAGCACAGGGTCACAAAAATTACTAAGGACTTGGGTCATCTTTCATACCATTGTTCCAAATGCAGGCTCATTACCCAGGTCACAATTGCCTTTCCCTCAGTTACTGCTCGGTTTTGCTGTCCTCATTCCTGATGGCACTTGGTCAGGTAGCCCTTTCATCTTGGGATTGTCTTCTCTTTTCCTTAAAACAAGAGATTAGCCAAGCATAAAATGTCCACAATGTAATTGATTAATCATAACTGTCCAGCTACAGCTACTGATTAACAACTACAAAAATTTGCAAAGTTTGACTCAAATCTTGAGGGGTTCAAATCTTGAGGGGCTTGACACCAATATGAAGAAGAGCTGAGAGATCCAGGGACTCTTCAATCTGGAGAAGAGAAGGCTTGGGGAGAAGCTTGCTGGAAATGACAGCGAAGGACCCAGGTTCATCCTGGTACTGACAATACCAGAGGCAATGGACACAAATTAGAGTGTGTCAAGTTCCACCTGAACTTGAAGAAAACAGACTTTACTATGATGGGCATCAAACACTGTCATAGATACCCCTAAAGAGGTTGTGAAATCTCCATCCTCAAAGATAATAAAAATTTGACTTAACATGGGCTTGGGCAACCTGTTCCTGATGACTCTGTTTGAGCCAGGGAATTGGATTTTATTTCACTCTTCCTTCTAAATGAAATGATTCTCTCATTCTGTGAATATATAAAAATATTTTTATTTATTTATTTATGTTAATAATATATATATTTAATATACATTAATACATATTTAATATATTAACATATAACAATTTCAGCATTCATAACATAATAAACCCTCTAAAACTGATCATTGAACTTAATTATTTCATGCAAATCTTCAAGCCAAACAAGTTTATTTTGCTTAGAAAATATATAGAAATACATATATAAATATAGATAAATATATATACATATATATAAAATATGTATCCCCTATATGGTAAAAAAAGCATCAAAATTCAGCTGAAAATAGAATCATTTCTTTTTAATTAGTTTGCTCAATTCTTCATAGAAACATTGTTGAAATTGAATCCTCAACTTCTGAAAACTCCTCTTTCCAAATTATAAAAAAAAAGCAAACCCAAAAGACTTATCAAAAGGTATTGTTCTCAAAATTTTTCTGTCTGTGTTTAGCTGTATTTACACTAACTTCCTCCCTTTAAAATAAAATGAAGCTTTAGCATTTTTGCAGTATTCAGAGTATTTCTTTTTTTGGATGGAAGTTTCGAAATGGAAGTCATATTGGTTAAGACACGAAACAATCTTTTGAACTTTGCTTGCTAATTGATCTCTTTGTGTACATACATACCCAACAGCAACTTAGTGTCAGAAAAGGAAAGAGGGAAGCATCATGGAAAGATATAATTTTCAACTCCATTTGCAACTTTTTTTAAAAATCACTTAGCAGCTGTTAGCTGTTAGAACAACTCTTAGCCAAAGTAATGCAAGAGTTCAGTAATAGGCAATTAACAAGGATATTTTAATATTGTTCTGCATGAAGCAGAAGAAACTTGATATAAGATTTTTTTTTTTTTTGGGTGGCTATCATAAAATCACAGAACCACAAAATGGTTTTGGGTTGGAAGGTACCTTAAAGATTGTCTAGTTCCAACTCCCCTTCCATGTGCAGAGACATCTTTCAATAGACCAGGTTGCTCAAAACCCCATACAACCTGGCTTTGAACACTCCCAGGGATGGGGCATCCACAACTTCTCTAGGCAACCTGTTCCAGCGCCTCACCACCCTAACAGTAAAGAATTTCTTCCTAGTATCTAATCTAAATCTGCCCTTTTTCAATTTGAAGCCGTTCTCTCTTCACCTATCACCACATGCCCTTGTAAAATATCCCAGTCCAACTTTCTTGTAGGCCCCCTTTAGGTATTATAGACCCCTCTTTTGTACAAGCATTCCTTTAGGACAGGGAGACTGCACCGAATATTACACTACCTGCTTCAAAACCTCTTCCTCAGAAGTAGATTGTGCTATCCAGAGACAGTATCTTCTAATTGTTTTTTAAAATCAGAAATAAACACTGTTGGAAGAAAAGTAAAAAATTACAGTAATAATCTTTTCATCATTACAAAACAAAAAAGAAGTAGGTAAATTGGGATGTATTCAACAACTGCACATTCTGAAGGGAAGGGAATAGCACTAAAATGCAAATCTACCACTTGTTTCAGGCATACCTATCTTTTCACAAATTAACAATTCTACTTTAAAACAAGAAACTTAAATGACAAAACAAAATAATACTGTTCCTTTTCAAGGACATCAAGAATGTAAAGAAGCTCATGCCTGCCTCTTAAGATAAGGAGAAATCCCTGAGGGTGTGAGGATTTGCAAACTATCTGATAACGCTTTTCTAAACCTCTGAGATTTTATGAATATTAAGGTAACTTCTGGACAAATATATATGTCTGAAGTGGATACTTCAACACAGTTGAAACACCACACATATAAAAGATATAGTGGTGATAATCCCAGTTCCAATGAATATGTTATGGAAAAGGTGTCACACAATATGTTGTACACAAGATAGGGCTCAGACCATTGTTTGAGGAAACAGTGTTCCAGGAACATGTCTGAAGAGTGAGCAGTTTCAGGGTTAGAATGTCAACATGTTTTCAGTTCAATCTTTCTATGATTCTGTACTTCATGAGGATTAACCTGTTGAGGCAAATCCAGAACAAATAAATTGCTAATGAATTTCTGAGCATTTCTTAGTGTTATATGTATTAAGCTGGTGATGACTGACAACTACAGAAATAAAGATTTGCTGTAATGATGGTTCCAAGCAGAGAGAAATAAAAAAACAAAACCCCAAATCAAAAACCTGAAAACCTCACACACTTCTTAGTTACAGTACTCATTAAAATGATGAAAGAAATCAGAATTTTCTTCAACAGTGTACATTGTTTAGAAAAGTCTGTTGAAGATAATGTGTTGGCATTGCCTTTATTTCAAAGGGCAATAGTCAGTAAATAATAGAATCCATGAGTACTGTTGATAATGAGGAGAGAATATTGAAAACTGAGGAGAAAATTTTTGAAAAGCTCCTTAATATTGTTGTATTGGGTAAAGTGGTTTTGGGTTCTTTTGCTGTGAAAAACAGGGCACTGGCAAGAATTTAAATAATTGCTGGAAGGGACCTCTTCCTACAACCACTATATCACAGAAATGGAGAGACATCTTTGTGGCATCAAACTTTTGCATCAGGTTAATGTTAAAACCAAATAAAATGATATTTAAATTAAGAGGAAGGTCTCAGAATAGTATTAATTTCCAAGAACTTGAAATACAGGGCTCTATGGCAAAAGAGTGGAGAAGGACTTGGGGATCTGAATATAAATGTCAAATACCTTAACAATACAATAGTCAATTTTCAATGTTTTCACTTAACTGTGAAAAGCACAGCCAAGTAGGTAGATGTCTTCTTCTGCAAAGTAGACTTACAGCAACAAAATGCTTGAAGAATGATTGAAGAAAAAATATGTGATCTTCCATCTGATAGACATATAAAAAGCAAAGAGACACACAAGTAAGTCTTGATAACATCAATTATGTCTCATTAGAAGGCAGTGTCTTGGCAGAACCTCTAAACAAACTATGTAAGCTAAATTTTAGTTTGTTTAAATTTTTTTAGTTTGTTAAATTTTAGTGCTCATGCCCACCACTCTGATAGAAGTCCAAAGGGGAACAGATATGTTTGAATAACAAGAAATGTTTAACTCTGAGATGGGGTAATAACTCAAGATGGGATAAACGATAAGGAAAGTAATAATGCCAGTATAATCATAATGTGAACAAAGTCACTGAGGTTAAACACTAAGATACCTGACAACAGATGTTATATTAGAAATACCTTGCAGATGTCCTGGAGCTGAAGCATATGTCAGGAAAGAAAGTGTTTTGTTAAACAAAAACTCAGATATTGCTGACCTAGTTAGTATTTGCTCTCCAGATTTTACCAGTACTATTGAAGATAAAGGAACAGCCTATACATACACATCTAACGCTCATTTCAATAGTTTTATTATTCTAATTTTCCTGTGAGAATTATCCAAACAAAAAATTACTAGTCTTATACTTTGGGGGGTGGTGGTTGAGGCTTTGTAGGCTTTCCATAAGTCTGTAGTAAAATTTATGATTGCCAATCCATCTTTGCCTTTTGACTTCCTTTTGCTGCAGTGGGTTTATTATAAGAGTCAATATCTATTTCTGGCAAGCTGTGTTATTTCACAGCAGGTGGCTTTGGTACTCCTGGATCTATTTTCCGACTTTTGTGAAGCTGAGCTGTAATTTTTCTTACTTGTGGGACAGGAAGGAAGCAACATTTTTTATATATGATTCTTGATTATAATTGAAATTTGTATCTAGTAAAGGAGAAAATCAAAACTTTGTTCTGAAGTTTTTTTAGCAGGAGATGGACAACAATTTACCAGAAATGGCCTAAACAGGATCAATTGAGTGCTATCTGAAGGTCTCTTCCAACCTTTTTCCTATGATTCTGGAAAGATCTCCAGAATAAATAGATCAACTTCTGCATTATAAAATGCGTGGGGAATAAGCTTAGGACCTGCTACAATCTGAAGAATGGATCCATCAGCATGAAAAGCTGTGTTTCAGAGTTTGTTTCAGAGGTCAGAGAATGCATTTATAATGCAACAAATGGCAGAATTCAAGCTGAGTTAGAAAATCCATCATAACACAGTGTATCTCTAAACAGAAAACAACAAATCATAGAATCATGGAATATTCTGAGTTGGAAGAGATCCACAAGAACCATTAAAGTCCAACTCCTGGCCCTGCACAGGACAAACCCCAAGAGTCATACCATGTGCCTTAGTGCATTTTCTAAATGCTTCTTGAATGCTAGCTGGCTTGGTGCCACTTTGCTGTTCCAGTGTCCAACCACCCTCTGGGTGAAAAACCTTTTTCTAATATCCAACCTAAACCTCCTCTGACACAACTTCAGAACATTCCTTTGGGTCCTGTCACTGTTCACCACAGAGAAGAGATCAGTGCCTGCCCCTCCCTTCCCCTCACAAGGAAGCTGTAACTGCAATGAGGTCTCCCCTCAGTCTTCTCTTCTCCAGGCTAAACAGATCAAGTGCCCTCAGCCACTCCTCCTAACGCTTCCTCTCCGAGGCCTTTCACCATCTTAGTAACCCTCCTTTGGATGCTCTCTAATAGTTTTATATCCTTCTGCGCCTAAAACTGCAGAGAGGACTTGAGGTGAGGACACACCAGTGCAGAGCAGAGCAGGACAATCCCCTCCCTCCACCGGCTGGCTCCCTCCTGGCTGCCAGGGCACTGTTGACTCATATCCAACTTGCTGTCAACCAGGACACCCAGTTCCCTTTCCATGGCTCTCTCCCTCGTCTCATTCCCTTGTCTATACATGCAAGTTGTATAAAAAGGATGAGATGGAACTATTCAGAAAAGAAATGGCTTTTTTTATTAAAAAAAAAATGAAAAAGAGGAGGGGGTGTGTGCAGCATATGAGGCAAGACATGGATATGAGGTGGGATATGGAAAAAGGGAAAAACCAATAACAAAACTAATTTAAAAGTGGAAAGGGGTTTTTGCCATATAAAGTGGCCAGATGTCAATAGACATCAAAAGACAGACTTCAGAATAATTATCACGATAAATTTTGATCACTTTACCTACAAATAAGAAATTATTATTATAAAAACCCCTAATAGCTTTTGTCATTTCAGTTACAATTAATTACAATTAATTCTGTATTGCACTCCCTAGAAGGTGTGTAGTAGCCATCTCACTGTAAAAGTGATCCTTGACTCAGGTTTTCCACTCCAGGTAAGATAAATCTAAAAACATAATTGCAAAAATCAGTGTACAATTGTGTCCCAATATCTCATAGTTTGGTGAATGAATTTTATGGGCATCATAGTGAAATTTGTGAAATACATCCAAGATTGCTGTAAGAATTTGGGAAATAGAGGAAGACTTTCTGATCAAAATGAGGGCTCTACTCAATCTTACAAAACTCAAGGAAACATTTAACTCAGAGATTTCAAATGGATATGCAAGAACCCATCTTAAGTTATGTAAATAATGTTGAAAGCCTTCAATTCCTGAGTAAATATCACTCTCATCTCTCTCTGTTTACCTAATCCTCCTTTTCAGGAGTATGAAATCTAAATATGTAGAAAAATCTCTTAATAAATCATAAAAGTATCTCAATATCAATGAATCCGTTGTATGAAAATAAGCAATAAATCCCCTTTTATATTCTTAGTGCTTGAGAAAATTACCATAAGAGTCTGAAAGAGATATTTGATTCTTTTGAAGTTATTTTGTGGGTTCTTTTTCAGTTCCCCAGTTGCTTGCTGAAGAGAAAGAACTTAGAAGGGAGACTCATGAAAGTGATGCATGGAAAGTTCTGTTGAGTGTTGCCTTCCCAAACCAAGATGCTATCAGAATAGTTGCTTGTTTAATTCAATGTCATTTTATATTATTCTCTTGTAATAGCTAGCGAAGAGAGACGCCTCTTTCAGGTTTCAGTAATTTTCAGTATCAGCTGCATCAATCTTTTCATTTTCTCAGTATAGTTTTCTGTTTCATCCTTAGTTTAAGAAGTAAGCTTACTGTCCTCACCCTACAGATATGAAATCTACTTATATAGAAACAATAAAATTGTTCAGTTTTCTTTTGCTCTTCTTTGGTACACATACTGCCTTTGCTTTTGTGACACAAAAGTCACAGTATTTTTGAAAATAGGCTTTCAGGTTTTTTACTGTTCATTTGACATTTTGAGATATCATGTTAGTTTCTATTATGTTTGATAGGCATTGAATTTCTATTTTAAGTTATTTTAAACACCATGAAAATCTCTAGTATATTTCGGACTTGAAAAAATGTTAAATAGTTACTTTAAAAGGTAAGATCTCAGTGGTCTTTAAAAAAAATCTGTCTTTCTGACTGTGTCTAAGTTGCTTAAATCCTGCAAGGTATATAACCATTGCTACCCACACTGTCAGTGACAGAAGCCTTTAATTAAACTATTTGCTTACATTAATTGCAAAACTTCACATACATGAGTTGATAATTCTCTGCTGAAAGGAGTAGTTTTCCACAGACAAGATAATTAAGTTCTACATATAAGGCAATTTTGTAACTACTTTTTCTTCACATGCACCTTCGGCCCTTACTTCAGCTAAGTACTTTACAGGAGGTTTCAAATGTGCTCAAACCACCATAATTAACTAAAATTTTTGGTTTGTGTTCCCAGCTGTCAACAGATAATTTTGGCTGGGTTGGCTTTTGTGTGTGTGTGTTAGCTGCAGAAGTGCCTTTTTTCAAAAGTGACAATTTTACTATAGAATTCCTTCAGATGAAGGACCCAACCACTTTTCTTACACCTCAATTGCATTTTTATCATCACTGCCTTCATGGCTAGTATATTTGCTCTTTTAATGTACTCAGTGTCTGGAATATCTTATCTTATGCAACTCAATGCATTTCGTGGTCTTTTTGAAGCAATTTAATGATAGAGATTAAATTTTTTTAATGTGGTGTTACACACAGCTATCAGACACCTACAGTAGAGACATTGAATTGTCAATGCAGACATTCATTCTTCTTGCCAATCTTAATATAATTTTTCCCCCAGAATCTCACTTAAATATATTTTAAAAAACTTCTTCCTTTGAATGATAAAAGTTCATTTTAGCTACTTGAATTGCATAGAATCACTTCTAAATAAGCAATTTATACACTGAAGACAGCAAATAATCATTACTGGTGGTGTCAGCTGTAATATGAGATCTGGGTATCATATTATTTCTGTTTTCTGGAGGTAAATAAATACTAAGACCTAAGTTTTCACTACTTCCTGAAAATTGCTCAAGAAGACTAGGAGAACTATCTTCTTGTGGAAAAGGATTTCCTGTAAATAACTAGAAGTGAAATGATAGTGAGGCTGTTCTTCAGAAGCCTAGAGCTAGAATCTGAGTGAGGAAAACTAGAATTTACCATCCATCCAAAAATATATGTAGGTACATCCCTCTATCAAAGTAAGAAAAGGAAGATAATGTATATCAAAATTAAGACTTTAAATAAAGTTGTTTGTGAGAACATGATCCTTTTAAGCTCCATTATAAAATTAATTGATTATTTTAAATTTAATAAATTTTAAATTAAATAAATTAACTATTTTTCTGTTTGATTATCCTAGCTGATATTAAAATTTTGAGGATGTGCACTTTTAATGAATCTTTAAAAATTATACGATATTTGTCAGATTTTCCCCTGATGTTAATTCAGTGGTTGTCAAGGTCAGTTATGTTTGTTTACTTGTTTTTTCTCTCTGAAAAGAGAACTGGTTGCATCTGTTTAATCATTTACTTTACGAAAATTTGTAACAAAATTTCTGTGTCAGTCCTTTATCTTTTTCACATTGAATAAATAGTATTTTTATACTTTCTAAGAATCAAGGCACCTTTAAGAGTTGAACATTTTGTATAATGTGGATTTTGTACAAAATTTAATCTATATAAAGTACTAACTCTAAAGAGAACTCTGGAAAACTTTAAGTTTTCTCTTTTTGGTTTTTTTTTTTGTAATAAGATGACAAACTGATGATCTTTTCTGTGTCTTTGTTTTACAGATTATAAGTAAAGAGAAGTTAAGGAACTAGAACAGATGTCATGGGTTTAGGAGCAGGGGGAGGGCTATAAGGGCAATTTCAGTTAGAAGCTGCTAGAAGTTTCACTGTCCTATGAAAAAAAAGTTAAGTTGCATTCCCTACACTGAATCTGTTTTGCCCTTATCTATCCTCATGAATTCCTTGCTGGGTTTTTTTTTCTCTCCTCTGCTACTTTGCAGAGGGAAGGTGAGAGAGTGGCTTGGTGGGTATCATCTGGCATCTGGCCAGAGTCAAACCATCACAACAGCATGATGCAGGAATGAGAATACACCTGCTATTCTATTTGAACGTTAAGAGTGAAAGGCCTATATAGTCAACAAAGAAATTATGACAATACTCAAAGAAGCAAAATACTTTAAGCTTTGTCTCTTGATAAAATCCCAGTTTAATTTTTGCATTACCACATATTAAAGCTGTAGTAGTTTAAGCATCTCTTTCAGTTCTGTAACTATTATGTATCATAAGTATTAAATGAGTAGCATGAAATCTAAATTCTGGAGATCACATATTTATTTCAGAACTCTAAACTCAATCCTTAGGGAAAGCTACACTAGGAAAAAGCATATACAGAATATTTTTCTGGTCATTTGCCTGAAGTCTTTGTCCTTATTTGTTTAAATTAGCCTGATTACCACATAAGGTATATATTATCTAGAATCCTGCTTTTCCAGTTATCTATTATTACTTTTCCTGAGGGTCATGAACACTTCTCTCATGAGATGTTTATGTTCTGGGCCAAAACTATTTCTTTTTCTATAACTATTTAGCAGTGTGTCCTTAGCAGCCTTATTCAGAAATCAAGTCAGAAAGGAAATTTTTGCTTACAAATATGTCATACTATTAACTCAATGGTATGGTTTTGGTCATCCTTGTCTATCCATATAGAGGAGATTCTTCCTTCTCTTTCTTCCAAAAAAAAAAGAGAAAATTAATTTTCAGTTGGAGCTTCAGTATATTTTGCTGTAACTTCACCCTCAGCCTAACTCAAATCATCCAAGAGGCTACTCTGGTTTCTGGATGATGGTTCAATTCCACAAGAACTCTTGCTCCCTAGGGATATTAAGAATATAGGCCACTCCAGATATTTTTGTTTTCTGAAGACACTGAGAGTACAAAAGCCAATTATAATTAGTCTATTGTTGTCTGACAGATCCCTCACTCTCCAGAGAATTTTCACCACAGAATTTATGAGAAATTTCAGTTTTGCTTCCACTGCCTGAACAGTCACAAATGATAAGAACATGTCAGAGAATCTAACCATAAGAACTGATTGTAGTCCTTTTGCCTTTTTCAATTTAGTACCTTCAGCAAAGAGACTGGAAACAGTCCATAACACCCTACTGAACAATCACATTAGCCTAAAACTTGACGACTGCTTATACAAAGGTATAAGTTAAAAAATTCTTCATTTACTTAGGCAATTTAAACTATTCTTCCTTTAATGAAAAGATGCATAATCTTTAATTGCTTGTCTTTAAGAAGTAGGGTTAAATATAGCAAGCATACTCACTTTGTCACACTTGTATAATAAATTTCATGGTTATTTTGTGATTTTTTTCTCTTATGTTAAAAAATATTACCTATAACAATATATTTTAATCTTGATTGAAAAAATAAAATTACATTTATGTTGGGGATATGATTATAAAAATAATAAATATTTCCAAACAATAATTGTACATTTGCAATTTGAATTGATTTGAAAAAGTAGAATAGAATAGAATAAAACAGAACTATTTCAGTTGGAAGGGTCCTAAAACAATCATCTCATCCAACTGCTTGACCAATTCAGAGCTGAACAAGTTAAAGCTCTTCAACACTGACAGTCTTGGAACATCAACTACCTCTCTACAAAGCATGTTCCAGTATGGTACACCCCTGTGGTAAAGAAATGCTTCCTAATGCCCAGTCTAAACCTCCCTATTGCAGCTTTGAGCCATTTCTATTCATCCTATCAGTGGAGGATAGAAGAGCTCAACACCTCCCTCTCCACTTCCCCCTCTCAGGAAGCAGTAGAAAGCAGAGGTCGCCCCTCAGCCTCCAAACCAATGGATGTACAATGTCATCACTGTAACAACTGACTAAGAAGTCAATTGTCCTGCACATACTTTTCAACACTTCTTATTTAAAAAAAAAAAAAAAAAAAAAATCGAACTATGATTAATCCCTCCTGCTTTTGGGCATCTGAAAATTTTCTGTCCAGGCTACGGTAATTGTTCAAACTATCTCTATAGTCAAAGGAGAAAAAAGGCACTTTGAGAAGGAAAACTGTCTTCCAGGACAAGCAACTTTCTAAAAGTGTCTGTTTCTCTCCACTGGCTACAGAGGAACTCTCAACAAAGAAGGGGAATTTGAGGCATGATTCATTTGCCCATACACAGGCAAGTAGGAACAGCTTCTATATTTCCTATGATATCTCATATATCTACATCTGATGCTGACACATAGATTACTGAAGCATCAGCTGGAAGCTATGAAAATTGCCAAAAGACACCTGAAAACACACTAGATTACCTATTTATGAGTAATTGATTTATAAAGTTGTGTGGCCTATCCTGCTTGGCAGAGCAAGCCCAGTTTCATGACTGAGACGACTACCCCATGCCTGCTGCACCTAGCTTTTGTTGTGATTCAGATTTAATGTTCAAATTCAGGGTGTCATTAGAACATGGTGTGGAGCTAAATCAGAAGCCTTTTTCACCCATTAGAAAGCATACTAAGCAAGGCATAATTAATATTTCCTTAACTTTACCCAGATATAAGTTTATTAAAGTAAAATAATTAGCAAGATTATAGAAACATTTTTTAACATTGTACTTGTTTTGATTGGAATAGTTATTTTTCTTCATAGCACTTGTATGGGGCTGTGTTTTGGGCTTGTGATGAAAACAGCTCTGGTAACATAGGGATGATTTCTTTATCGCTGAGCAGTGCTTGCACTGCCTCAAGGCCTTCTCTGCTCCTCACCCCACCTCATCCCACCAGCAAGTAGGCTGGGGGTGTGCAAAATGGTGCACAAGGGGGGACACGGCTGGGACAGATGACCCCAAACAACCAAAGGGATATTCCATACTGTGTGGTGTTATGCTCAGCAATAAAATTTGAGAGGAAGAAAGTAGCGGGCAAGGGGGGGACATTTGGAATGGTGGCCTTTGTCTTTCCAAGTAATCATTACACATGATGGAGCCCTGCTTTCCTGAGGATGACTGAACACCTGCCTGCTGATGGGAAGTGGTGAATGAATTCCTTGTTGTGCTTTGCTTGCACGCACAACTTTTGTTTTCACTATTAAACTGCTTTTATTTCAACATACTGTTATGCTTCAGTTTCTCTCATCCGCCCCGCTGTGTGAGAACTGAGCAAGCAGCTGTGTTGTACTTAGCTGTTTATGGAGGTTAAACCATGGAAAACAATTTCAACATCATAACCAAGAACAATACATATTTTGTAACACAACTGAGCATAAATATTTAATTATTCTGTAACCTCAAAGGGACAAATTTGAGACAGTTGCACAAATGCTGTACAGGTCAACTTGCAAGTAGTAATATCTTCAAAATAAAATACAAAGTATTAAGAATATGTAGGAAAGTTATCTGTGGAAATCAGATTTTATCCTATGGATTAATCAGGAAAGCTGCCTGGTGCAGCCAGAACTAGTTCTGGTCCTGAAAATAGGATGAACTGTATCAGAGCAGATGACACCACAATTTTTTCTTCCTGGGAGTGGGGAGGGGAACATAAAGCACAAGGAATAAGGAATGAAAAGTAGGGAAGAAAGAAGCTGCCCACTTGTCAAAAAATCTCTAAATTCACTTCAAACCTGTGAGAGTAAGACCATCAATAGCCATTAATATCACTTCTATGTCATTAGCTGCATGATATTGTACATTGCAAGCTAATGTAGGATAAGCTTATTAAAAACTAATCATTTAAATACATAATGATAACAACTGATAATGATCCAGACTGACAATATATATTGTTAATGAATTGTCAAGCCAGTAAAGTCTCCTTTTGAATGAAAACAGAATGAATTATTAGTCTTTTAAAGATAAATTCAGTCAACACAGAAGGCTCTAAACCCTTGACTTCAGTATACAATAAGTGTGAAGGCAATTAAACTATCAGACAATATTTCACAAATAAATACATACCTCTTCTTTATTAAAATGGTAGGTGACAGTACAGGCATGCCTTGATGTTTTTTTACAATTACCCTGTTAGGTGACAACAAGAATTTTTATTAAATATAAACTTGAAATAAATATATAGCAACTAGAGGATGTTTTCATAATTAAGTTCATCTCTTACCAAAGCCAAGTGATAGCTCAAGTGACTATTGTCCAAGAAGAGAGGTTTGACTTTCACAAAACTTCAGTTGTCAAGATTCAAACAGAATTCCTTCTGCCCTCCAAACAGTTTTAACTACTATATCTTACCTCTTTAATATATTCTAAGAATATACGTGAATAGAATAAGTCATCTACACAAGATCAAGATATCACAGTAGTAGAAGCAAAACTAAATAATTTTTGTCCTTATGAATGTTTAATAGGCACAACAATACTCCTTTGGATAAAATATTGCCATGAAATGGGTGTTTTAAGGTCGCTCAAAAAATTAACAAAAGGTATCAGTGAAAGCAGCTTTAATATAAAGGTAATAGCAGAGTAGAGTTCTTGACAAGGTTCTCAGATCATAGTGTGACCTCTGGAGGTGGGAGATGGGGGGAAAATGCATCACCACAAGTATTGAAGAATGTAAAGGGTTAACAAAAGAGTCAATAAAAACACTCACCACACTGTAGATATTTGCTTAGACATCTACTGAGCTGAGCAGAGAAACAGAAAAGAAGGCAAAAATAATCATCCTAAAAGAAGAAAAAGGACTCCTCATACAGACTGTTCAATTTTTCAGTTGGGCAGTAGGGAATTACAAATCCAACATGCCTGATATGACCACTACCCAACCGGTGCTCTTCCAGATTTGGGCGACACGGTGATGATACCCTGCTTGGATGAATTGCTGAAGTATTTTTCATCTTTCAGAAATAACATTGTATTATCCTTTAATCCAGCTAACCTAACTCATGCCTGGAGGTAGGAGACAGGACACAGAAAAGGAAGGGAAAAACAAGATATCAAGGACTCAACTAAGAGAGCAATGAGTTCACTGACCACAATGTAGAGTAGTTATAGATGATGTCTGTTAACTATAGGATACTGTAATAACCAGATAATACAGAAATGGCAAAAAAGTTTCACCATTGTTTCTACCTGTCAAAACTTCTTACCAAAAAATTCTCTGTCAGCTTTCTGACAGAAGTTCTCACCAGAGTTTCCTACTGGAGTTTTCCTGCCAAAAGATCCTGCTATTGTTTACGGTTATCATATCTCTTCGAACATCTGAATAGGGCTACATGCCAAGAAACCACGTACAACCTCCTTTGAACACTATAAAAGTTGAGGAAAAAATTTGGAAAATCAGGGAGAGGAAAGGGAGATACAACCAGTTACCCTAGCTAGAATCTCTCCCCACCTCCTCCTCACCTTTGCTCTGCCACCGTGTGCTGCCTTCCTACCACTGGAGACTGAGACTCTGCTGGCCTGGAGAAGAACTGAAATCCGTCGTGCCACATGCATGAGTTATATTTTACCCTTCTACCCTTACCATATTTCTGACGGTGAAAAGGTGCTGCTGAATGGTGACCCTGCACAGCCTGGGACACGGCTCAACGTGAGTGGCAAGGCCACACATTCTGGCTGCATTCCAGAGAACTAAGCTACTAAGACCCCCCCTCAGCTAAAGAAAAGCTAAAGCATCAGAGACAGAGAAAAAAGAAGGCAGAAACTGCTTCTCACACACAAACACACAACAGCTCGGTGGAAAGGTAGTATGGTGATATCTTTCCTATGCTTCTAGATGTAATCTTAGGTTTTGCCAACCTTTTCTAATTTTTTTCCTCTTTCTCTTTGCATCTCTTAGCAATTAATGAAATTAGGTTTCGTTATCAACAGATAGCTTGTGTGAGTTTGAATTTTGCTCAGGGGAACATTCGAATCTGAAGTTCTTTCTGCAACATTTAAGCAGATTGTAACAGATACCCAATGGCTGTTATTTTTGGACGTTATTTTGGATGTCAAGTAATGAAAAAAATCAAAGAAACATCCCCCCCAAAAAACCCAGATAGACTAGGAGAAGAAAAATTTCATGTTTAGCATTAATTGGCCAGATATTTACAGTATAAATTTTCCTGTAAAATTTACAAGCTACATCTCTGTAATATTGTTGGAGGAACTTGATTTTTGTCAGAGCTCCAAGTTCACTAAAAAATCTGAACCACCCTGCCAAGTCTCATCAAGCAATCCCAACATCTACCCATGAGCCCAGAAGCTCCATTTGACTGCTGACCTGGGCTTCCAATCCTTGCTGGAGGTGTTTTGGAGGATCTCCAAACATGTTTGCTGGATGCATCTTGGATCTCTGTTCCAACCGTGTCACTCAGTCTTGTCTCCGTCACCATCTCCTTCTGTTCCTGACTGCACTCCTTGGATGTACCACAGTTTTGATTGATACTTTTGACTTGTTTGGGATTGTCAGGGCATCATTGTGATCAGCTGACTTGGGCTGCCGTATTCAAATCCTTTGTGATTGTACCCTGATCAGTGAGGGTACTGCTTGCAATCTGTCTCAACTCTTAGCTTGCCCCCACTTGTGAAGCAGTCCTGTTCTTGCTTATCCCTGACAATCAGTGAAACTAGGAATACTGTAGCTAGAATATAAAATAAGAGAATAACTTCATGGACATACAGTGTTTACAAGTCCATTGTTACTTCAAAAACTAATACAGCAAATATTAGAGAAATGAAATCAAAGGCCAAAACATAGGGGTCTCTACATAGTTCCTATCAACTTTTCTGCCAGACCTAAGTATAAACTGGACAGAAGGTTTCTGCAGTCAAGTAAGTAGATTAATGGGTCTGAATAAAGAAAGGTAAGAAATGGAGTAATTTATTCAAAGGGGACCTTTTTTCTGTGACACAGGCATTTGGATTGAATGTATCCTCAGAAGTTCGCTGATGACACCAAGCTGTGATGACACCAAGTCAACATACTGGAGAGAAGGAATACCATTCAGAGGGATACTGACAGACTTGAGAGGTGGGCCTGTGTGAACCTCCTGAAGTTCAGAAAGGCCAAGTGCAAGGTCCTGCACCTGGGCTGGTGTAATCTGTAATCCCCCAAAAAATATGTTCTAAGAGGAGAATGGATTATCCTGAGGAGAAAGGTTTCTGGATGTTAGTGAATGAAAAAGGCTTGACATGAGCCAATAATGTGCACTTGCAGCTCAGACAACCAAAACTATCCTGGACTTCTGTAAGGGTTTAAGAAGCACAGTTGCCTGTCTCAAACACTGTAAAGACCACAGACGGAATTTGCAATAAGATAAACTACCAGAGCGAGAACTTGAGATAAGCAAAGAAGGGAGGAATTTATGACAGGAAGGCACTAATTCCAGGCCTGGCAGAGGTGAGATCTGGTTAGCTCATCCAGACAAAAATTCCAGTGGTGACAAACAGTGGGAAAGGAAGCAATTGTTCACACATGTATGTAACACCCCAGGCTCGGCTCGTGAACTCATTGAATGGGGTTTTATGTTTAAAAGATACATGGCTCCCTAACCAGCGTGATGGATTTATTAAAAGAGCCTTCGTTTCTTTGTACCCTGAGACCGCACACAGGAGAAATGTTACAATGCTTCTGAGGGGGTGAAAAGAGCACATTTTACCGGCAAACTTTGGAAAAGAAGGGAACTTGACAAAAGTTTAAAACAAACATTCAATCAACTTGAAGCTTTTCACAAAGCATTGGTTTAGCAAATCCCAACCACTCCAGTTAAAGTTACAAAAATATCAGGAAAAGGAAAATAGGAGAAGAGGAAGAAGTAAAGAGAGAGAGAGAGAGAAATATAGCTACCATCTTGAATCCAGCATAGATCCAGCTACTAGAAATGAGAAACAGTAAGGCCACAAACACCTGGTTGCCCCATAGTGCTGATTTTATTGCTCTAGACTCCTGTGGCCATTTCCCTCAGGTGGGGCTTTCAGTCTGCCAGCTACTCAGAAGATGGGTTAGGGATTACAAGGGCTGTGATGTGAGGTTTTAAACTATGCCAATGGCTAATAGCTGTTCTGGGCTGGACTAAAATCTCCAGGGACAGAGCAGGCGGGGTGAGGCAGTGCTCCCAATGTGACTGACTGCTGCACCAGTGGCTCTCAACAAGGAGGGGTTATGGGAGGGCAGAGCACACTCTCACCATGGCAGAACCCAATCTGAACCCTCCATCCACACACAAAGTTGTTTGTGAACCAGTTATAATTTTTAATAACTTTTTCATAACTTTTTCCAGTCCCTCACAACATACCATTCTAAGTTATGGGAACAGCATCTGTGACCACCCTGTGGATGCCTGGAACTTGGACTGTACAAAGGTGGTATCCCCAGAAGCATGACTCTGTGACCCCAGCCACTGAGAAGCCCAGGGTGAGGAACAAATGGGATGCTGCTGGATTCCCAGATGGTTTCTGTTTGCTCTCTCTCTCTCCCTCTCTCTCCTCTCTTTTCTATTTCTTTCTGTCTCTCTAACTCATATTTACTGTTAAATAAAATCCATATTGTTGACTTTGGCATATGGTCTCATTTAAACTTTAATTCAGGCAGAGGCACTAATTGGATCGTAGCAAGCATCAAAAGAAGCATGACCAGGAGGTCAAAGGAAGTGATTCTCCCACTCTACTTCCCTGTCAAGACCCCGCCTGGAGTACTGCATCCAGCTCTGGGACCCCTGCATAAGAAGAACGTGGACCTATTTGAGCAAGTGTAGAAGAGGGCCACAAAGATGATCACTATTCTCCAGAGAAATTACTCACCACAGGGAAGGCTGAAAATCAGTCTGGAATGTTCAAGGTGTAAGGTTGTCTTTCAGTCTTCTCAGCATCTTAGATTAGCAGCTGTCCCAAGGAGAAAAAATGTTAGAGAGAGCAGTAGATTGGACAAACAGTGTTCTGTGTAGACATATTTCTCGTAGATCTGTGAAGCAGATGCGATGTATAAAAAATTTATCTGTATTGATGTTAGAAGTTAATGTGGCAGGGATATTTGCATGAACAGAGGAAAGAAAGATTTAGTACTCTAAATAAATTACAAAACATAAATTCTGTTTTGTCCCACCTTGATTTCTGCTAGGAAAATGTTATTCTTTTCACTCAGAGAGAGAGAAATAATCCACTAACCTCTGTGATCTATCAACAGGAAAGTAGGACTCCAGACATATTATGTAAAGTCTTTGTTGACAATATATGCCAAAAACTGGTTGTGTGAGACATGATTTTTATTTACTCTATATGGATTACTCAACACAGCATCTTGCAAACAAACCTGCTTATTCCTTGTCTTGCCCTGATGAGTAATTAGCAATGCAGTGGGCTGTAATGGAAATAATGATGGATGGGGAATGGCCTTGTAACTCTGGGATATGAAGCATGAATAAAGGAAAAGTGTTTTACAGGTGGTTTTCACATCATTCAATTCAAATGAAAAGTTTTTAGTCTTCTACTTCCAGTTCTCTCAGTTGTCTTAGAGGAGAGGCACTCCTCAGTTGTCTTGAAGAAGAAAGCTGGTAAAGGATTCTGTCTGTAAATTCATTCTATTTTACAAAACCACATGAATTTCTCATATCTGTCTTCTTTGTCATGTTTTACCCTCTTGCCTTTGTTCTTCTTCACATATACAATTTTTCTATCAAGAAAATTGAATGGCTATCTTTTGGGAGTTAAGTTCCATATTAGAAAAGCTTGCTTAGAGTATGTCTCTCATAGAAACATTCAATTAAGAATTGATTATGGAGCTTGCCTCTTAATTAAATATTGAATGTTTTTAAAAATAGTTATTTAGCTTAATAAAGATTCAGAGATAAATTCCAGTTCTTGACTAATCTGAAGCTGCAAAAATTATAAATTATGCTGTAGTAAATATGTTAGTTTTGAGAAAATATTGTTTTCTTAGTTAATGCTGTATTGATAGAAAAACTGAGCTTAAGCTGCAAAGACCTTACTTAAAAAATCTCATCAGCACAAGCAAAACTTCAAGTCATGATACAAAAAAAATATGTAAAACATACATTTGTTAATGTCTTTTGATCGTCTGTTGGAAAAATGCAGCTGAAGGTGTTCAGAAGGATCTGGTGTGGTATTGACATTAGTCACCCAAGACTTTATAACTCTAGGAAGACCTAAAAATATCTGGTAATTTTCAAATTTTGTGGTTCACTTTGTAAGTGTTGTGTATAGGCTGACAGTTGTATTATCTACAGAAATTTAAGTAACTTTGCAAGTCTTGTACCCACTTTAGGGTCATAGGTCTTTGAAATCCATTTTCTTTAAAGGAACACATCCACCTGCTTATTTTAAACTTATTTTAGAATAAAATTTTAGTTTCTTTGTGCATGCATATTTTTATATTGTCAATCAATTACAGGATCAGTGTAAATGATAATCTCAAAAATGAGAATGCTATATCACTCTGGGTATGCACTCAAATTTATTTAACACAGTTGACATCTCTTTTGTGACTATATTTCAAAGTGCAAAAAAGCACCACAAAGAAGGTCATAGGAAAATACTTGTTTTGTTCTTGGAGCCAAATTTAAAATAGTGGCTAGTTATGAAATGATCTACTGAAGAGTTAGAAAAAAAATATAATTACCTGTTTACTAAATAAGAATCAATACAGTGATATGGTGGAATCAGATACTTCTGGGTAAAAGAAAAGTGATTTTTTTTTTCATAAAATACTGTGTATATGTTAAAAATAAAGAAAACAATATCAAGAGAGGTAATTATTCATAATTTTCCATCTGTAATACAGATATATACATATTCCCATAGAATTAATTTTAATTAATTTTAATTAATTAATTAATTAAAATTAATTAAATTAATTTTTTTGTATTCCATTCTGCAGGGAATACCATTATGAAGAAAACAGAAAATCTGTTCTCTCCTGTCTTGGTTTACAATGAGTTAATGTGCACTAGAATTACAGTAGAATTGAATGGCGAGCATTCATTTCCAGTAGAGATCTAACTCTTTAAAAGATATAAATGACTAGTCATACTGCAGAATAAGGTTTTGAGATTGCATGACCTTCTAGTGAATATGACAAGTGGTATAGTCATTAACTCAGAACAACACAACAAAGTGCATTTAGAAGAATGACAAACAAGGAAAGTTTTATCACAGTAATTAGTATCACAGAACAATGTTGCTACTCAAGCTGCAAATCAAACACATGGCTTTTCTTTCTGTTTGAACCTATATTTACAAGAATAGTCTTGTATTGACATTGTCAGCCATTCAGTATGAAAAAAAAAAAAGGCAGAAAGAGGGTCCAACAGCCCTGGAAATAATTTCAAAACATTTCCATTATCTGCTACACTTGATCTGTTCTGAGTAGTTATTGTAGGAATAGAATGATTCAGAGGAAAGCACAGCTGTCATTATTCAAATATATATTTAGATTAATCTCAACATTTGGTTTATACTAGAATCAAATCAAGAGTTAAATGCAGAAACTGACATAGGATGTTAAAAGTTAAAAGCATCTTAAATCCCTGCAGAAGCCATTTGGGAATTAATGTCTTTTCCTATTTAAAGAGTGTACATTAGTCAGCATCATCTATATTTTAAGTTAAAGTTATAACAGTATAAAGGAGACTTCTACACTTTTTTTTCAATAACCTAGATTTTCTTTCAAACACATTTATTTGTGCTTTTTCCTCCATATGTTACCCAAAAATTAAATATTTTGTTGTTGTGAAGCCTGTAGGAATTAACACCCTTTGGCAAATGTGTCTCTTAAACTTAACTGATGACATTTAAATTATGCTAAGGAATAAATCATTTCACTTTTCTATCTCGCTAGAGACTATGCTTTATACACACATTTTGTAATATAAATCTTTTATCACTTTGACATCAATAGAGATGTAGCCCCTACTGAATGGTTTAATAGAAACTTTGAGTATGTAATGAAACTCTTTTATGTCTTCCAAGTTGCATATCTCCTGATCCTGCATTTAAAAGTGTAAAGTGTCATCTTAACCTTCTATAATCCCACTGAGATTTAATTATATTCCATTTGTTAATTTTTCTTAAGTGACTGTGTTTAAAACATGGAACAGTTTTTGAGTAGGTTTCAGTGACACAATTTAATATAAATTTCATTTCTAAAATAAGCATATTTAACTAATTTTATAACATAGCTTTTTTCATACACTGTTTTTGAATCATCTCTACTGTAAAACAATTTGACAACCTCCATCATATCTATCTCGATTTCCACTGAGTGATCATAATCCTATGCCACATGCTCATGAAAAACCTGGAAGAGGCCTTTGTTTAAATTTGAATTTCAAATTACTGTCAGTGCTACTATCTGGAGATAAGAATGCATGCACACAATTTTAGGCTGCAGGGGAACATCCATTCTTTCAGAATTGCTCTCCATCATAATTATTCTGAAGTGAGCAATTAAATTGAACGATGTGGAAAACCATTCTACAAGAAGGTGGGTGGACTGTGGGATCAAAGTAAGAAACCATTGAATACAGAAAAAATAGTGTGTCTGTTCAAACCCACAAACTGATCCACAGATTTTTGAGACATAATTTTATTTTCTGTTTCTCAGTAGTCTCAAAATAAAATTTATAGAAAACAGAAGTCTTATCAGAGGCATTATTTTGGCCCAGGAATGTAATTCTGAAAGCTCTAAATGGTTCTGAAGGCAGAGGAAAAAAGAGGATAAAAAAGATATTAAGTGATTGAGGAAAAATACAAGATATGTTTAAAACAGTAGAAACTGGACAAGAAACAGTTAGGATGCAGTATTTTATAATTTAAGAATTATCAGTTTATTTCATGGCAAGACTGTAACAAGATGATTATGCTCAGAGACAATGGTCACGACAGATTTCTTGCTGTATCACCTTGCAGCATCAGGGATGTTTGCAGTGACATATCTTAAGACACTGCAAAAGTGTTGTTGTTGGTGCTTAATTAAGTCAGTAATCTAACAGAGGAGCGTATTAATTTGCTTCTGGCCCCGTGAGTCAGACTCCTGTATGGGATAATCACATGGATTTGATCATCACATAACAAAAGAACTGATATAGTAAAGAAGAAGGAATAATACTGTCAGCTGCAGAGTGAGTTTTCCTGCAAGGTCTCTCTAGGTTCAGGCTCATCAACAGTAAAAAACTGTCTTCTTCCTGGACTTCCTGTGGGTGACAATCTTGGCAACTGCGTTTGGAAGGCAGACTGCAGCACCAGTCAGTACAGAATATACAGAAAACCCACATCATGAGATATACATTTCATAGGTTAGGCCAGCAGGTTCAGGGGTTTATAATCAGCCACTGGCTTATACAGAGCCACCTGAACCACAAATAACTGAAAACTCATTGCAAGATGCCAGTAACTGAAAGGAACAGTACTTGGAGAAGAGAAATTTGAAAATAAAGCTGGCTGAAAATACTTTTTCCAGTTAATGTTGTCTTTGGAAAAATGTAATTCATTAATATACAAATCTTCATAAAAGCATATTGATTTTTTTTTTTTGGTGGGAAAATAAAACATATTATTGTCACTTTTGTTTCTCATTTCAACATTAAATAAATTTGCTTCAATGAGGCAAGCAGACTTTATTTCCAGTCTGTTTAGTTAGCATGCATCCTTGAGGTTATTTTTTATATTAGATAAATCTGTGGATACATAAGGTTTCTATATTAACTATGGTGTTTCAGACTTACTGAAGCAATGCTTCTTTTATAAGATGAAAAGGACTATTGCAATTAGATGATTCAACATTTTTAAAACTGTAGAGCAGAACATCATCAAATGAATACTTTGGAATCTCTACTTGAAGAGTTTCAAATTCTAGTTTGTCCTCCTAGTTTTGAGGAAAAAGTGTAACCCAAAAATAACAAACCATCAAAATTTACGGCAAAGTGATGGTTTCACTTTTTACAAAAAGTTGTAGAAGGCAAATAGAGAACAAAACAAGTGAAGAGATTTTCATACTTACAGTATCAACACTATCTGTATTGGGGTATATTGAACAGTCTTTGCAATGCTGGAGATCACTTGAATTAAAGGAATGGTCACCAGGATTTATGACAGACACCACAGTGTCGTTGGGGGTACTTGATTCAGGTGTTATGAGGACTTGAATTCTTGAGAATCCACATGTATAAAGAATTATTTAGGTTAAATCTATTTGGCAGAATGACTCTTACATATCACTCTCCAGTCGCCTTGCTGTCTAACTTAACAATGTTTATTTCAGGATCTTCTAAAAAAGAATTTCTAAAGAGGTAGGAGTTAATGCATATTTTTCCAAGTGATGCTTTATCCTCAGAATGTGACTTGTGTCCCTCAAGAATTTATTGTCTTAACTCTTGAGTAGAAGATTTCATGACCAATTACAAACAAATGCTATTTAGTTTACACTTGGGAGTCACTTAAATGTAAGTTTTTAAAGAAAAAAGAAGAGGCAGCTTTTCATCAAGACTAAGGGGGCCACATACAATGGCCTTTGACTCAAGTGTATAAAGTCCACTATAATTAAGACCTTATTCAGACATAAGCTGGATATCTCCACCTTCATTGTGACATGCAATTTGTGAAAGTCAGGATGTAACTATTATAGTAAAAGTTAATGAAGAATAACTTCATAGTCAACTTATCACTAAATTAAACATTAGGAGAAAATATATAACATTGTGCTTATGATTTAGCCAATAAGATAACATAAAAATAAGGAACTAAGTTCTTGTTTTGTAATAAAAAGGATTCTCATTACCTGGATTTCAGGAAGTGGATATCCAGAACTTCATAACCAGAGCATATATTTAGGCATAATGGTCAAATGTATTACTCCTCTTTCTGGAGTAATTTGGTTGATGAGGACATAAAATCTAGACTTTGTTGAGAAATAGTCTAAACATTGTATTTTAAAATGTGCAAAAAAAAAAATAAAATATATGGCCATTCATGTGTTGACCTCACCTGAATGATGCCAGTATATGAGTTGTGGACAAGAGTGTCTCAATGCCCAGAACTGTTTTTCTGTATTTCAAGATGCAAGTACCATGGTAATAAATCTTCTAGACACATGCACTGGCAAAGCTTAATGTATCTATAAGAGTTTTCCAGAAGAAGATTTAGGGCTTCCCATGACTGGGGTAATCTTTAATAACAGCATTGCTGAGACAGATTCATTTATTTATTTATTTATTTATTGTTGAGACATTTATTATTGAGACAGATCTTATCAGAAACCCTAGCTTAGGTATGGAAACAGTATGGGTGGATCCACAGAATCCATAAAATTCTGGAAAACAGTTCTTACTAACTAGAATATTGTTTAAACTATTCTATTTGCTGAAGCGTTTTTTTCCCAGGGACAGCTTGGGTTACTCTTTACATCCCTTCTCTATAGACACATTCTATATCATTTAGATGTACTGGAGAGGTAGCTTTAGCCTTGTAGCTTTGTGTGGGAGTGAATAATTTATGTGTGAGCTGTTTGACTCTTTCAGTGGGAACACTTCTGTTTTATAAAATAAGGTTCACTAATTCAATTATAGAGCTCTACAAACAGTAGGACTGGGTTCCCTATTCACAGTTAGAATGCCAAGATGCCTGCAGATAGATAGGTATGTCTGTCAGTTATCACAGCACCCACTGTGCAGAAATGTGCTTCAGAATAAACATTTCAGATTTTGAAAGTCAACAGAGTTTAACAGTAAGACACAGACTATATGCTTTAGGCAGCTAGCTTTGGCATTGCAACATCTGAAAATCCAGCACCTAACCCTTTCTGGGAGTACAGACCATCTTGTTTAATCACCTGGCCTATCCATTTAGTCAATGGCAACACATTTGGTTCATTTAAGAAGCTATTTGAAATAGCTGAGTTTCCTGGTTTTTCAGCTGACTGCACAGTGTGAACTTTTCGACAGGAGAGCTCAAACAGGAAGCTTCAAGCCTGCTCAGGGGGATATGTTGAGTCCCAAAGCACAGACCTGGAGCTGAAGAACAGGACCCAGCCTGCACAGAGTCTACTTCAGATTGCTGCATCCCTGACTAAGACAGGGTGTCCTAGTTCAACTTAAGCAAGGAATTCTTTCTCTTTCCCTTCCCCCTACCATGTGTGCCCTGTGTATAGGCCATCAGGTAGCTATCAGGTGAACAAAAGAATCGACCCCCTCCACTACTTGCCCAGAGATTACTCTCCTAGGAAATGGGCAGATGAAGGAGCTAATGTTTACTCTTTTCTCTCATCTCTGGGGTAACAGGGGGAGGAGGAATTTTGGTGGGTTGAGGGTGTGGCTGAGGTGGGGTGGGGGAGGAGGGGTGTGCCGGTAGGCTGGGTCTGGGGACAGTAGGACACGTCAGAGGAGGAGAAGCTTGCTGCTGTCTCTTTTTGCCCTGAGCCGTTGCCAGTTGCACTTTTTGCCTGAAGTGAATTCTAACCAGCTGAAGATCGTGAGCTTTCTTCCATTGGGAGAACTTTCTGGTTTATTGCTATTAATTTTTTTTTTTCCTTTCCTCCCCCCACCTCCCCCCTCTCCTTTCCCAGTGTGAGAAGGGAAGGGGAATCGAGGTTTTTTTAGTTTTTTCTCCGACATACCCTGGAGGGTGTTGTTTTTTTTCCCCTTCCCCCAACCCACATGGCGGCAACCAGGGATCTCACAGCGCTGCCTAGTGATAGGCACCGGACATTACAAGTTCTGCACCTCCAGTGATCCAACAGCGCCACCTGGTGACTGTGGTTGGAATTGGACCAAAGGGCACAAAAATTTACCTGTTTACTTTTTCTTTTGCCGGTTTATTGGTTTATTCTTGAAGGGGATTATTTGTGGGTATAGGAGTGTTGTTTGGTTGTTTTACTTGGGGGTTTTTTGTGTTTCAGTTAATACACACATACTTTTAATAAAGGGCTGTTATTTTTCCTTTTCCATAATTTGTTCTCTTCCTTCAATCAGAACCTTTTAATTTTGGATTTATAATTGGTTAGAGAGAAAAGTTTGTGTCTTTTCTCCCAACTCACTGTCAACAAAAGACCCTTGTCTCATTTAAACTGGGACACAGGGGAACAAATTCACTCTATTTAGCTGTAGGACTATTTAGGTACTTGAGGTAGCATTACTCCTGTGTGCAAAAGCCTAGTTGACTGCAAAAAAAAAAAAAAAACCAAAACCAGAAGAAAAGACAGTCAAGTTTCTCCCATTTGCAAGCATTTGAGAATTATCTTTCAAGTAGCAAGCATGGAACAGAAGAAGACAGACAATGGGGTGCATACTTCTCCCTCCATATTCTTCTTCCTCCTCCCACATCTTGAGGCTGATATTGAGCAATAAGGAATGCAAATGCTGTGGGGCTAGGAAAGTACTAAGCAAAGGTGAAAAGGAGGGCAAAATGACAAGCTACAGTGGGAAGGCTCCATTCTGCTAAACAAAAGCAGGACATAGTTCTGTTCACAACACTGTTTATGGATTTTCTATCAGTCATTCGTCAAAAAGCAGAAATAATGCGAAGTAGCTGAAAGTAGGTTTGAATGGAGATGGTGTCATAGCTGCTCCGCTCTATATGTAAATTGATACTGCCTGTGGCAAGAGCCCTTCCCAATTGGGGTCCCTCTGGGATTCAGGCTGAGGCTCAACACCTTCCTTTCACAGAACACAAAAGCTTTGTTGTCCACAGGGCAAGTGGTTACAGGGAGAGATAGTGAAAACAATTGATTTAGGAGTCATTCATGAAATCCCATCTTTTCAATTGCACTTAAGTTCAGCTCAGATGTTTGGCAGGCAGTCTGAAGGCTTTTAAATCTTATAATTGCTTTGTTAAAGTGTTGCTCAGTGCTTTTTCTTAAAATGAAGTTTAAACAGACTGTTGAGAAAAAAAAAAAAAAGAAAAAATTACTGTGCACATTCCCTTCATTTACATGCTAGGCACATACTGTTCACTGGTATCATGAGGAAGGTTGCACTTCATTCATGCTTTCTTTGTAAGAGCAGAGTTACAGAGTTGCTTTGTGCTCAGAAGCTCAGGAATTAGTGTCTGGTTAGATGGATGCAGATGCAGTCTGGGACCCTTTGTAGTAGACTGCAAGCTACATTAGGACTGGACAGATCTTTGGCGAATGGGGTGGCAGTTTATAAAAAGGTGGAAAAATATATAGTCTGATGTGTCACCAGGAGTGTCAGCAGCCACCAGCTCCCTAAATACTTGACCTCAAATAGAATGGGTTGGAGTATATACAGAGTACATTGTCCTCTTCTAAAGAGTTTCCTGAGTTATTTTACACATCCTGATATTTTACAGACACTTTATAGGTACTGTTCCACTTTTGATTAAGATTACATTTTATACCTCTATAGACACAGACAAAAATAAGCCTATGATAATGATGATATTTTGTCCAGACCTAGAACACACTTACAAACCAGAGATTAACCATATATTTAAAAGCCATTTTTAAATACTCATCTATTAAGAGGGACATCTTCCTTCATGATAATAGAAATGCATTGTAATACCTGTCTTCCAATTTTCTAGTATTTCTGGATATTTACTGGTATTTCTGTGATCACATATGTGTGTCTCAGTTGTATAGTAGTGTGTAGTCTGTAGCCAATGCAGTTTCTTGTTGTTCTAATACAGCTGGTAGAGGGAAATTTTCAGTTTCTGGGTTAAGAGTGACAGGTTAAGCATTTTTATATAAATATCACTAACACTTTTATATAGATAACACCAACACTAAACACAAAGTTCAGTCTGGAAGAGCTTACAGTGTGGATATAACAGATCAGAGAGATCCAGCTCATCATGGCAGCAGCTTGGGTCCTGACGCAGTAAATACCCATTTACACAATGTTTCACCAATCTAAAACCTCGTCTTTCTTAAAGTACTTTGCTCGGCAAGTGAAACTAACTACCCCACAAGGATACTGACACTTACCATACTTAACTTGCTATTTCCTTAGCTCATTACAAATACTCAAATTTGATTTGTAGAGAAGGAGCAATAAGAAAGATATTCTCCCAAGTGAAATACTGGCCTTATTGTAGCCTTACATTGTAGTCTAGTATTGTAGTCTAGTGGAAACTTCCTTTATTCTCCCTGTAGGCAAATCCAAATATAGCCTATGCAAATCAAGGGAGAAATTAAGTACACAAGGTCATATTCCATTACCTTTCCCCATTTGGAGTGATGTACACATCTTCGAAGTGTGCCTATCTAGAAGGTATCCTTGTTATACCCTTGTTTCTCTAGCTTATAGAGGGAGGAAATGTGAACTGTGGCAAAGAAAACACCAGAAACAGCCCCCAAAAATTTTTAATATGGATTTGATTGTTTTGCTTTTGTGTAATTTAAAAAACAAATAATCTATATGACTCACAGCAATAAGCAGCTGTTTACAACATTTCAGCATTTCAAAGTTGTGATAAAAAGGGTTTGTCTATAAATGTGACTGAACTCAGCTCTCCATCTCTTTTTGGTACCCAGTAGATCATTCACATGTTAATCAGCCCTCTGATTTCCAAAATTTTGATTCTGCTACAAAACCCAACTCTTTTGATGAAGACTAGCAGTCTGCAGATTTTGCAGTCAGTATAGGCAAGAATTAGCTTGGTCGCATGATAGATATTAGAAACTATTATCCTAAAAATAGATCTCTCTCATGACATCAGCTGTAAATTTCGTGGTTCATCTCTGAGTCAATGGGTTATGCCAGGACACTGTAAATTTAGTCTTTATTTTGATTGACAAGGTTCCTGAAATATGTCATTAACTTGTTCATGGATACTCCAGTCTTTTCGAAGGAGACACAAGTTATTTAAAGGAATATGTCCAGTTAGGACAGACAAAACCAGGATCTTCTTCTTTTTGTCACTTTTACAATTTTAACTGAAAATTAAGGTCGAGTAAACAGAGAGAAGACAATTACAAAAAAGCGTCTTGTTGTCTTCATTAAAAGAAACACCCATAAACCAAACAAAACCAAACAACAAAAATACCTAATCAATTTTTATCATTAAATGGTTATTTATTTATTTATTTATATCTCTCTTATTTCAATTCACAACTATTTATTTGAGTACAAGTCAAGCAAATAAATAATTTGAAAACATTTTTTTAGCAATGTTTTAATATGACCAGTTTTACAAGGGAATATGTGCTTGTGGGTTTTGTAGTCAAATTTTGGCACTTGGAAGGGTAGAGTCTTTTATTGGATTCCCTAACTGAAACCCGTAGTTTTCATTTTTTTAATTTTTCTAGTGAGAAAATAAAAATAAAATTATTCTGCAACATCTTACTCCCTTTGAGAATGAACGTGGTCAAAATATATCTATTTGGCTTAAGGAATGAAAGAGTTTATCCAGAGGTATTGTTCAGCAGGATATACTGGCATGAGTTGAAAAAACATTTATAGTTCAATGAAAAGCAGTCTTTCAATAAGAAGGTCTGATCCCTCTACCCCTCAAATATTTACAATGGCTCTGATAATGTTAACAGCATTTCCATCGGTCTTCTCAACACCATTAACTGTGAAGAAGTCCCCAAACACCACTTCAGTTAAGAAACACGTGTACAAACACTACATGACTGCTAAGCCAGCTGCCCAGTAGGTAAGAGAAATTCATCTTTCCTGAATTTACCTTAAAGCTGAATGTTTAGCAGAAAACATTTCTCTTGTGTTATACAGAAAACTTTTTTTCCTAGAAGTTTTATCTTTAATATCAGATCTTGAAAAATTTCTGGAGTATATGATATGTCTTAAAGAATGAAGTTGTAAAATCTCTCCTTGACAGGGTTACTTCAAAGTATTTTATTCATCACAGAGAAGAAACTAGTAGAGAGGAGAAGGGTGAGGAACACAAGGCAGTTGAAACAAAAAAGAGAGGCTAAGTCCAGAAACAAAAAAGAGAGGCTAAGTCTGGAAGAATGTTTTTTTTCACCATCATCTATTCCTGAAGATATTTCCCTTTGCCAAAATACCTATTCATTAACAAAATATGGGTTAAAGCGATTCCAGTACCAAGTTAACAGATTTTTTTTTTTTTAAAGTAGTATTTTAATTACAGACCAAATAGAATTTTGTCTTCCATGTAAAAATATTTTGGTTTTGTTCTGGTGGGGTTTTTTTCCATTTTAAGTTTTTTATTTTTCATAGTGGTACCTGATGATGGATTTTCAGAAAAAAATACCTTTATAAAAGAGTTTTTTCTCTTCTTTGCTAGCAATAAGCAGTTTTAGCACTCTTTCTTTCTTCCTTTCTACTTAAAATATCCAGAACGGATGGTGATATGGCTATGGAAAAATGTGGAGAAAAAATAAGCCAGTACTGAACACACTAAGTAGGATTGACATGGCTAGATCTGTCAAAAAAAATCATCAAACTCCCTAGATAGTTAAATACCAGTTAGAAACCCTAGCTTCTGGGCATGTGTTGAGATGATTATCCTGAAGAATACTGGAGTGAGGTAGAACAGTTCTGCTTTTGCAAATCTGTAGATATGCCTGGATTTTTCCAGACACTTAGAGGAATCTTTCACAAAGCTGGGTTGCATTTTTATACCTTTAATCAAGGTACTTGAATTTAATTATGACAACTAAAATAACTGATTGGTGTTTCAAAATAGATTTTACATATAAGCTCAGATCTTCCTGTCACATATTATCTCTACGTGTCACATCATATAAATATGAATACCTTTTGTGAAGTTTAATACAACACAATCTGATTTCTTTGAGTAAGTGTATTTGACCACAAATATTATTTATTCATTTATTTCTGTTTCAAGTTCCATTTGCCATGATTGAGTTATAGCACGTTACTCTAAAAAATATAAGTCTGGAGTTGACTACTTCAAGTAGTCAACTCAAGTCCACTCTCTTCTACTGTCGAAAATGCAGATTTTTCTTGAGGCAGTTTAGAAAACCTGCCCTCACTTTCTTCTTGGCACAGTTTGCAGAACCTTAGTTTGTGTTATGAAGGAACAAAATAATTTTTAGAGTATCTATTAATATTCTTTTCCTAAAAGCTTAAAAAGTATATATTAAAAAGTCAAATATTAGTAAAGAAAAGTGCAGAACACTTACCCAGGAGATTGAAGTAACAAAAATCCAAATTAGAAAAGATACAAGAGTCAGCCCTTTCCAGGAACTTACTCTGCTGAAATGCATGTACTAGAGCATTAGGATTGTATATGAAAGGGGGAAAGTCTAGTTTTGTGGGCTACTACCTTTTGTGAAGAGAACTTGTTAATTCTTCTGCTTGTAATCATATTGTGGTCCAGGATGAGGACTGTAATACTCCTGAAAAGAGACTGAAGTTGGAGAAACTTCAAATGCAAGAAAACAGCCAATGATGGAGAGACGACTCAGCACTGTGCATTCAACAAGGGAATCTACTGTGTCAGAATGGTCTGTGGCAACAAATATATATATATATATTTATAAAGCATAAATCTCTATCAGCACAACCGACCGAGGTATTGAGCAATCTGACTCATAATCAGAAATTCACATAGTAGTATTTAATTTCAGTCTCTGTAGTGGATTTCCTGTTTGGATCTCCAGCTGTTCAACCCCTTGCATGATTCAATTTTAAAAGAATTCACTAGTCAAATGTTTTCTGTTGCTCCAAGACATAGTATGACAAATAGTCAATAAGGATGAGAATAGGAAGAAACATTATAGTCATAAAGTGGCTGTACATTTCAGTTTATGTGTTGTTATGTTTAAAAAGTGGATATGACTCCATTATGCTGTCATTTCAAACCAGTACCTGTGAACTATTTTTCTAAACTTTCCCTTTAATCAATAGGATCAACTGACTAAAAGTTGATCAAATAGATCTAAAGTGGCACAAATGTACTAGCTATTATTATAACTTACATTTAGAGAGAAATGAATATATATGTCTAATGAAAGTGACCCATGACTGTGGTTTCTTTGCCTGGGCTAGACTAAGGATCAGACTGACCCCACGTAGAATTAGTTCACCCTACACTTGTGTTTTGTCATTAAACTTGCTTTTCCTTTTGTTTTTGCAAATCTGACATCAGATACATCCATGTAAGTCATACTTAACTTCCTTGCAGAAGGCGTTGCACACTGTTGTAACTGACAGGAAAATATAATGAACTTTCTGAACTCAAATAAAATTCAGTGGATGATCAGAACTACTGATTTTCATAAAACTTAATGGTTGACACTCATTTTTCAGAAATTCAAATAACTTTGCTTGCCTAGACAGTAAAATATTTGGACACAAAGAGACTAGACCTCACTACCAGGAGTTGTAATTTACATCTTCACATTTCTACCTTCTTGGAGGTAGCATCTGGATGCTTGAGTCCCATGCACTGTTCAGATGCCTTCTTTCTCAGAGGAGTTTAAGTTACTTCTGCTAGTTACAATATTGGAGTGCAATTTATTGCCTAAGCACTGGCACATAGTGCTATTTGAGATTTTCTGGGTTATTCAAAGTGCTTGAATCTGTCTGACATATTCAACAAAAGAATAGAGTTCATGAGACAAGAAATCCAGTTTCTTCTGGAATGGCTACTGGAAAATACACATAGGCCAAAGACTAAAATAAGATGCAAAAACATACCTCACATGAAGAATTATACATTACATCACTTTGTATTTAATTTGAAAATTGCTCTTCTCATTCTTTGTTTCTTTCTCTCTCTTCCTTTCTCCATTACACTGTCAAAGTTATTCTCCATTGTCTGGGAGATATATTGGCTGTTAACATTTCTAAAATGAGACAGCACTGTTATATGAGAACTTCAGGCTGTGTACTACAATGTGCCTGATCTTCATATTGTGTAGACTGACTTCTTATCCTCTGACAACTTTAATTTCACAGTGGTGTTTCATCTCACATTACTTAAAATGAGAGAATTTCTCTGGCAGCAATCATAGAATCATAGGATGTTAAGGGGTTGGAATGGACCTTAAAAATTACCTAGTCCCAACCCACCCTGGAATGGGCAGTGACAACTCCCTCATATGAGAAATCTATGATTCTATGAATTATATCATAACTAGTAGAAATATGAATAGTTCTGTATATCTTAAAATATTAATCTTTCACTTCTCAATTATTTGGGCTTTTTTTTGTTTAGTTTTTGCCTTTTTTTTTTTTTTATTTGATTGTTTTTTATGGTTAGCTTAAATGATAAAAGAAGTTTACTTAAAAGACATAGGTACTACTGGAAGTTCCTAATGTTGAACTGAAATCATCCAAAAAGGGTAGAAAACAAACAAACAAATGTTTTTCATTACAATTTTAAATCTTTAAATCTGATTTTATTTAACACACACATAGTAACTACATTTAGTGTTAAATCATCTAGCACAGAAAAGCAGTGATTATAGTAGCTATAGTGATGTATCTTTGGAGTCTGCATTGCAGACCATTAAAAAGTCAGTTGCCACTAAGATCTAGCTAACTAATGTTTCCTTATAGATGAGTGGAGTGAGATGTTTCATCCAAATCAGCAGTTGGAGGCATAAGCCCTCACTGTGTACTCCTAGACACTCCTATGGCCTCTGAATATTACCCGCCTGTGGTCTTGGGTACTCAGTCTCTCCAGGCAACCTGGGTGTGTTCTGTTTTCTACTTAATCTTTACTTCCTCAAGAACAGCAAATTTTAATTTTACCAGTGCTGTGCTATTTTTCACTCCCACCTTCCACAAGCAGATGGCTTTAACAGCAAAACAATAGATTTATTCCATAAACTTAAGGTAAGACTTCTATTCTATTCTATTCTATTCTATTCTATTCTATTCTATTCTATTCTATTCTATTCTATTCTATTCTATTCTATTCTATTCTATTCTATTCTATTCTATTCTAATTACATTTATGGAAATATATTAAAAAACTTATATAAGAATTTAGTACTAATTTAAATTCAACAGGATTTCTTCCTGGCATATGTGATACTTTTCACCTAAACTTTCCTCAGTGTCTCAGCTTCATACCATAGAATCTTGTACTTCCCCATTAATAACATTGATACATCAGAAAAATATCTGGTCCCAATCCATATATGTCCCACAACAAAGCTGAGAAAAAGTAGTAATATATGGTAATATCACAATACAATGATAAATGTTTGCATTCAATCCTTTTCAACAAAATAACATCCAGTGTACTTAGACCATTCATTTTTTTGACAAATTTCTCAGCTGTAACCATACATAGTTATGAAAACAGGGTCTTAGGCCCCATAGTCTTTTTATCTTGATGATCAAAGATGGCAACAGTTTGGGTCAGTTTGTGTCAGGTGATACAATTTAGTCACTGTTACGATGTCTGAGGACTCATGAACTCCATTAAAATTCCTGAATCAGTAGTTCATCTTCAAACCATCACAAAAAATTATCTCCTTAGTCAGTGATCACAAGCTAAAGGTGAAGTCCAAACATCTAGTTGTGAATATCACGTTTCAAACCCATTCTTAGTTCACTTAGACACTATGCCACTTTCAAACTGTACAGATGTTACTTCTGCCTATGCAAGAATTTGAGTACTCAGATTCCATCAGAACAGTATTTTTATGTCCTGTTTTTGTGATTCTCATATATGTTCTGAACATCCTGTTTTAGAGATTGATGAAGCTGACATCACCCTACTAACAAACCAATAACTGTATTGTATTTTCCAGCAAGTAATACATTGCCTTACCATCTGAAGAAAGAAAAGTCAAACATCATAAACTAATATTTTATCTCTTATCTTTTGCCGTAGAAACAAAGTAAGAATTCCTGGTTTTGTTGTCCTCATAATATATCAAATTTTATCATAGTGTTACACACAATGTACCACAATTTGTTTTAAAGGCTTTGTTATTCTAATAATATTTTTTGCATTTAGTCCCTAATAGAGGCTACTGTTTTGTAAGATTTTTTTGGATGTGTTTCACAAACTTTACAGTTTCTTACCCCATTACTTTATGCTTGGTGAAACTCTATGTTTTGTGTCAAATAAACTAAAGAAGAACTTTTCCTCTTGACCTACCCCTTCATTTCTTCGTGTTTATCAGTCTAGATTATAGTCCTTCAGGCTGAAACTCTGGGTTTTTTTACATTTTGTAAAGTGATTAACACACCTTGCTTGCTGAATATAACATATTTAGAGCTTATATAACTTTATATCAAATGCTGTTTCTCCTTTTTTTTTAGTAACCTTCCCTCTGAAGATGCCAAAGTAATAATCGGTCTTCCTTTAAAAAGTAAAAAGGTATCTGTTTATATGGACTTGTTTTCAGTGTTCAAATAAAGGAAATAAAGGAACTGCACAACAAAACTTGAGTGAGAGCAAGTTCTAAAACTTACTGAATCACACTAGTCTTTTTTTTTCCTATTCAAGTAAATTTTTTTGTTGAAGAGTGACATTGTAATAGTAAAAATTAAAATATAGAAATATAGAATATAGAAGTATGTTACAAGGTAGTCATTACTTTATTGTCACATTTTGGTCACTGAGATCTAGTTAAAAGATCTAGTTCTACCCTAGCTCTTTTGTTGAAAGCTGTTATATATTAGGCAACAAAGTAATTATGGAATTCCTATGATACTTCTTTTTACTAGGAACTGAGATCACAATATTTATTTCAATAGCATATATAAAAATCAGTAGGTGGATATGAAGCTATTTGTAGGATTGTGACAGGACAAAAGAGCTGTAAAGTCTCCACTGATGAAAATCTGAGAAGCAGAGAACTGACGGATTCTGATACAGATCCTGTGACTAATTTGCAATGCTTTCATAACTATATGAAGAAGAGCATGCACTCCCATCTTATTTCAGAAATCAAATAAAAGTTTATAACTGATTTAAATTGGTTTAGATGAGTTTTAAATCTATATAATTTTGTTTGCAATTTTTTGTTTTGATCCACACAGCTTATCCAACTGGATCAGAAATATAGTAAAATAAAAAAGACTGATACAGTCAACTTGTGTCCTTTTCTCTGCTCCAAGCAAGAATTTTCTCTGCTTGCATGAAAAGCTGGATATAGGGACATAAAATTCCTGTATATATCCACATGCACACACACCTCTATATACACCTATATATACATATGTTGTATGTACAGATTTGGAAGCAGGTTTATATTTGACAGCACTAGTTATATGTCCATTGAAATACAACTTACACAGTTACAGTCACACTGATGATAGGTAATCAACAAAAATAACCTAGGCCCTATCATTTCTTCTTCTTTTTTTTTTTTTTTCTTGAGTTGAATGTCAGTAATTATTTTTCTCCAAGTGAGTCCTTTTTTGAGAATTCTAGGATATCATGTGGACACCTCATTTCCTTGCACAGTGAGGTATAATTATGGAAAGTTTTAGCAAAAGTGACAGTAGTTTCATGACATCTCCTTGGGTTTCTTCTCTCTCACTGACTAGAAAATAACATTTCCCATATATTGCCCTCTTGCGTACTTGCATCTGAAGATATTTTTAGAGTAGCTTTCAACAGAGTAATTTTTTCTAGATTTATATTTTGAGATGCTTACCGCTGAAGTTTTTCACTAGTACACTGGAAAGAATGATATTTCTTTATGATAGCTGGAAAGAGAATTTCCATTTTGAAAATATGGAAACAAACTAGAAATTTCTGTTAACACACCATTTCTACGAGCAGTTTTACTGATATAGAAGGATGAGATCCGTGTAAAATAGCAGCAAGTAACCATGAGGTAGCATGAGTAGCCGTGCAAGTAGCACAATAATCTGTACTCCTTCATTATTTTTTTCCAGGTACATAGCTGCTGGGTATCATGATGAAAGTGTAATTTCTCCTCTTATTGGAGTGGTGCAGTATAAAAAGATTTCTTTGAGTAAACTGGCAGAAAGCTGGAGTGCTGCAAATGCTGATTCTGTAACCATGCAGTGATCCCATGAAAATTTGTAACTTTCACACTGGGACTTGTTTAAGAGACTAGTGGGAAGAGACCGAATGTTTCTTGCTTTGACAATCATAAATAATTCTAGCTGGTTGTTAGGGTTTTTTGTGTCTGAGCATAAATAAACTCCTTAGTTCAAATGTACAAGATTTTATGCTTTCACCCTATGTACTCTTAAAATAGTGCCTGTACAAAGAGAGATCTGCCCTTTTCCCTAAAGGACTAATGAGCTGTCATTTTTTCAAAATCTGTCATAAATTTGGTAAAAGAATAATAGTTATACCTTTATTAATTTGGCTTACCATCTCTTAGTATTGAATCCTATTTAATCACTTCAAAGAGTTGGCCCAAATGACAAATGCCCAAATGAAAAAGGAGAACCCACTAGAAACAAATCCCTAGGTCACAGTCTAGACTTCCACTGTTACAAGTACTACACATATCATGTTCCTTTCTTATATATGTTCCTACCCTTGCTACTTCCATTGGAATACAACTTAGAAAACCTCTTTATTTTGATAACTAGGAATCTTTTTGTAATTTCCTCCTGCTTTATTTTGATTCATCTTTGTGCAAACTATGTTTCTTAGCTGTGTCATGGTTTTGCTCTGGGTCAATTTGCTTTTATATCCTTTACACAATTATTAATTAGTTGAGAGAAGGTTTATGCAGACAAAAAAGACTGAATTTGGGGAAAATAGTATGAGCATTTATTACTAATAAGCTAAAACTAAAGAGCTATATCTACAACAATTCTACTTAAGTAAAAGGTGCCATATATTTATAGAAAAATACTTCTCCCCCCCCTCTTTATATCAGTCTAAGGAGGAGAAGCAGTTTCGGTCTCCATTTTTGGAGTTTCAACTCTCTCTCCAGTAACTCTGCAACACCCTCGTTGCAGTTGAAATTCTTTCTCCTTCTCTGTGTCAGCCTCCAGGGCTGGGCCTACCCCCCTCTTAGGTTAAGGTCGGAGGCTGGGGGGTTACCCAGGTCCTGAAGGTTTTTCTTCCATAGGCTTGCAAGGGGACACTTACTTACTATGGATTTTCTTCCACAGGGTTACAGGGGATAATGGCTTAAGAGTCCACCCCTGTTCCCTATGGAGGTCCCTCCTCGTGGGAGAACAGTCTTTGATGTTTCCAACATGGTCTAGCATGGATTTTTTACTTGGATCTCCACATCTTACCCGGGCCGTCCTTGTTCCGGCGTAAGTTTCTTTTTCAAGGTTACAAATCTTTAGTAGCAACATGGATCCCTCACTCGGATCCCGAGCTTACTCAAGCCATCTGCTCCGGCGTAAGCTTCATCCCTTCAGGGTTATAAATTTTCAAGAGTAGTATGGATTCCACACACAGATTCCAGTATTCCACCAGCAATGTCTTGATTCCCTCCATGGCATTTATGCTGTCTATGGATATAAAAATCATCTCTTGTATTTTTTTTTTTACTAAGATTCCTACTTTTTCTTTTCTTTTTAAGACCTCTGTTCCCTTCATAAATCCAACTTTCTCCATAACTGCTTACTGTCTTCTCAGTTCCTTTAAGTCAAGAGTGTTCTGTATAATAAAACCTCTTGACAAATATCCTTTCAAACACATATCAGGTGTGCACTTGCTCTCTCAAGCCCTTGTCACATGAGAGTTAATTATACTGAGTTTGGAGCAGAAGATGTAATCAGAGTGTGACACCGTACATCAGATCATGAGCATTATTTTTCAGTCATAGATCTGTTGACAAAAGACCGGTAGTATCATTTTGAATAGGCTTTGTCTTCTACCTTGAACCATTTAATTTGAAATTCTATGTCTCTAGGTGAAAAGGAAACCAGAATTCTGTCAGGAAGTTTTCTTTCTGCAAGTTTTCAATTTTTTCTAATGATTCTGTTTGGGTTTTTTCTCCATCTCTTCACATGAACTGCTTTATTTCAATGTGATTTAATGTAGTTGTACACTTCAATTCTGTTCAGTAGAATATTCTTGAAATTATAGTTTTGGAAACAAAAGTAAAACCTGACTAGAAATACCTGAGTTTTCTATTTTCCCCTACCACTTTCCTCTTGATAATCCATAAACCACCAGAATACACATGTTTTAGAAACTTTACTATTCAAATATTGCTCTAGTTTTGATTCTTACTGAACTAAACATCTCAGTCATCTGTTCTTCACTAGTAACTAAGGTAGGTCACAGATAAAGGTAGGTCACAAATAAAGCCTACAGTATCCAAAGCAATAGAGGAGAATACATTTGTTTAAGTTATGTTATTCTTCATGTAGATGCTCAGAAATATTTATATAACCAGAAAACTATAATTTGCACATAAACCTCTTTTGCCCATTAAATACATGTGAAATTTAAGGTGTGAATTCTAAGTTCTTCTTCTGGACAGATCTGACCTTTTCATAAATGAGGTTTTGCCTAGCGGAATTTAAACTCCCAATCAGTATGTAATTTCAGAGCCCTTAGTTTTTGTATATGCTACTGGAGGCCACGGCAAGAGCCTAAAGAGCTGAAAAGCCAAGTCCTTATGATACAGAAGAGAGTGAGAAATACATGAATGTTGAAAAAATATACTCTTATATAATTATTATTAACATCCTTAAATAAATTTACTTTGAATAATTTCTGTTCACTGTCTATAGCTGAAGCAAATAACAGTTATGAAGTCCTATGACTTGTAGCTCCATGAAGAAAATGCAAATGCAATCTATTTGGGTTTTTTTATCATAGGATAGTAATATAACAAATTATAAATATACATTAAATCAAACTCTGGTAATGAATGTATTCTATTTTAGATCTTTTATGAGCTTAAATTTATTTACCACCACCATTTCCCCCATGACAGTTTTGCTGCAAGTTCAGAGAGCACTTCCAGACTTCTAACTGCCTCAAGACTTCCAAAGTATATTCAGCTCAATATTTTAATGAATAATTAGGAACTGATGTATAATGCTGCTTGCATTCCTTAACGTCCATCTATTCATTAAAATAAAAAAAAAAAAAAAAAAGGAAAATCCCGCTGTCAGAAATTGTCTTCATATTTGACTTGTACACAATTGAGCGAACCAGTGCTCGGCAGCCCAGATGGAGCAGCAGGAGGCATTGTGTAAAACGTCTCACAGCAGATTACATTACTCTCTACATGGAGAACTGAACAATCTGTCATGCCCCTTTTAGGTTTTAGTTAGCAGCTCTGTTGTCTAGTACTTAACAGTGGCAGAAACCTTATTCCCCCTACTCTTTGGACAGAGGTTGCCAGCTGGGAACATATTTACAGCAACATAGGGGACATGATTTTATGGAGTCTTTTGCATGTTCTCAGAAACAGACTCTCTTTATTACTTCCTTTCTTAAATATGTTTGGGGATCTAGTTCCAATACATTATTCATAAAATGGTTTATATGTGTGTGTTAAATCAAATTAAAAACTTCCCAGGAGAGAAAAGTGTCCTAATAATGTACGCTTATTATGGGAAAGGACACTATTAAGGAAAAGTTATCATATCTGCATCTTTTTAATGTTACTCTGAGTAGCTCAATACAAACTGAAAGGTTGAGTAAAGTCAAGAGGAAAAACAGATGATTTTGGAATTCTAATAGTTTTGTTGGCTGAGTGTCTTTGCAACTCAGCTTTATGGAAGCTCCAGGTCCTCTCTCTATTGCAACTGCAGTCAGAAGTGTATAGTTATGAACCTTTCTTCAGACATCAAATGTATGATTGTTGGTTATCACTACATGTGTAATGGAAGAGTACTAATCTACCTGATTAGGCAGATACATGATTCAAAACCTGCACAAATAATTGAAAACTTTTCTGTTTTTCAGGAAGATTTGCTGAACAACCTCAAATGAAACACATACATTACTAATATGTAATAAAACTACTATTTAAAATAAACGGATAGGCAAGACAGCTGCAGTTGCAACAATTTGATAAGATCTTTGGACTATTGAAATTGATGGAATTTAACCAGTAATTTTCAATCCGTCCCTGATTTTCCAGCTCACAACAGAACCAACAGTCCACAGGTTGTTTTGCACCTGGTAGAATGACTTAGGAGCTGCACAAAATTGTGTAATTTTCTGTATACATATACTTGAGTTGTCAATGTTACCCATATGTTTTGCAAATGCTAACTATGTTAGGATGAATAGACTTCAATCAACCAGATTTGAAAAATAGCAGATGATTCCGGTGTGATTTCTTCTGAGCAGTAATTTTTATCAAAAATGTTAGGAGAAGGACTATGGACTGCAAGTCATGTTATTTTAAAATAGGATAAAATATATTTTTATTTAACTATATTGAAATTGCCTTATAAAGAGTTTTTGAATGAAAAATAGAATAACATATATTGTGCAAGACAAAATACAGTCTTTGTAAGTCCATGTTCTGCCTCCGTACTTTAAGAAGTTACAAAGACTTTTAGGACAAGAGGTAAACAGGCTCTTTTAGACTTTAATTTCTTCTGCAGGCATGAGTCAGATATCCAGAATATCCCATTTTTATAAGTGCAGATATATCAGAAAATTAATCTCTAATTCAATACTCATGTAAATTCTCCTACAGCTTGCTACCTGTATGTATCACAGCGATAACTCTCTATTAGAAACATATTTGCATTATTAGTTCCAGTCTACAGAATGGGAAAACAGAGCAAAACATTACACTGGTAGCCTAAAATCTGAGTGAGTCTGCAGTAGAAAACAAGTTGCCATCATGGCAGGTTAGTATAGTAATCACTGGGCATTCTTTCCTCTCTAGAAGTTTTTACATTACAATTTTGGTAACTTCCTCTTCCCTGAATTACTACATATTTAAAATCTTCCAGCTTGTCTGTCCAAGTGCAGATTTAGGAAGGAATGAAAGACAGAAGGAAATGTACAGACATAAAGGGCCTTCATAGCCACTTTCAGAAAGGGTGATAGCATATCTGTTGCAGTTCTGCAGTGGTTGCAATCTGCTTCACTCCTTCTCTGGTCTTAATGTTGTATGCACACCTCTTTTCCAAACTCCAGGTTTATCACAATTCCTTCTTTCAGAACCTGCAGCTCTTCAGAGAGCCAAATTTGTCCTTGTAAAAAGTGTCTCTCCATCTTTCTTGTAGATTCCCTTCAGGTGCTGGAAGGCCGCAGTTAGATCACTTCAAAGCTGTCTTTACTCCAGTCTAAACAATCCCAATACTCTCAGCCTTTCCTCATAGGAGAGGTGGTACATCCCTCTATCATCCTGGTGGCCCTCCTCTGGACTTGCTTCTACTGGTCTCTGTCCTTCTCAGGCTGAGGATCCCAGAGCTGGATGCAGTACTTTAGGTGGGGTCTCACCAGAGCAGAGCGACAGAATCACTTCCCTCAACCTACTGGCCATGGTTCTTTTGATCATATGTTATTAAAACAATATTAATGCATTCCTTTCAAGAGACGTTTAACAGATACTTAATGGGATGCTTTTTACCCTTTGCAAAGCTGAAAGTCCAAACAAGGAGCTTTCATGGATATCTACCCTTTTTGTTGGAAAAAAAATCTGATGCTGTAGTTGAATGTTTATGTCCTGTCTTTTACTTCTTGGGACTGTCTTCCTTCTACTGCTTCTGGCAGAAAAATAAATTCTTATTCTTGTTACAAGCCCATGGCACTGTATTTCAAAGGACAAACCAACAGTAGACTTGCATGTTATGCTAGTAAGGGCAAGGTTAAGTATGTTTAAAGAGATCCTGTCTGTTAGTCTGAAGTGAATTACCATGGAGCTGTTGGATTTCTGCCCAGAGATAAAAAGCAGCTAAACTACCTCTTCAGCTACACTGATTAATTATGTATAAGTCTTACTACTAATTGTGTGGGTTTGTTCATTTGGTAAAAGTGGGAAGTTACAGACATTTTATTCATTTTGCAGTAAATAAATATGTAAATATTTAATCCTAAATCTACTGGGTGAACACTGTCTCTCAGAAGACAGAAAAGCTGTGACCAAACTAGAGCTATAGATTCCTGCCATCAACTGGCAGGAATGTATTACACTTAACAAAACATCACAAGTTTTTGTCATTTGCTTTCAAATAGAAATAATGCAGAAAGACCACTGCTGATATTTTCAAATTTATCTGTTCCTGTGGAAAACTTTTATATGCTTTTGAACACATGTGAGTTCTCTTAAATGCCTGATGTGTCCAAGGCAATCATCTCTACATTTTGGTTACATTTCAATTTGTTGGCTTATTATTTATTTTGATTCCTTCTGCTTTTCTTATAATGACAATAATTTAATTATTTTTGTTAACCTAATCCATCCTAATTCATAATTTACATTGCAGTTGCATTGTCAGCAGGGCTATAGCATATCTTCCTTGAACAGGTTGTAAAGGGGTTATTGAATTTCAGTGATCAAACAACAAAGTTATGCAGATTGTTTTACAGTTCTAATACAAATAATTTGAGAAGCATATTAGGGCTTGGCTCAGAGTTTTGATCAAGCACTAGCACACAAAGTAATCTTCTGGAGCAGATCCCTGACTTTGTATTCAAGACTTCTATTTAAGTCAGAGAACTACAAATGAGAAAGGACTTCAGTACTTATTTACTTTGAAAGTGTGAATATTTAGACATTTATAGTTATTTCTTTTGCCATAGAGCAGGTAATTTGGTAGTATACATTCAGGAATTGTGATAAAATAGAATGAACATAAGGAAGTCAACATCCACATGCTTTCATATCTCCAGAAGTGTCTAGCATCATCAGAATACTTACATGTATCTTCTTCATTAGTTTCTCATTTATTTTTTTCCCCTTGTTCACTTGTACAACATATGGGAATATTGATTGCATAATCACTATAATTAGTGCCTCACCTCATCAGCCAAGAGGTTGTACAAATAACCTTCAATTTGCTACGCATAAAATGGATGATCTCAGAATTGTTCTTTAGTCAAATGCCATCATTATCATATTTCATTATGAAGTTATCATCTGCTTTAAAACCTGAGCTGTTCCAAGTCCTGGTGTTCAGGAACAAGTAGTATTTGCTCTGAAGAGCTGTGCTATACCAGAGAACAGTGTATTAGCAAGCCTTTCAGGGCAGTAGAATCAAAATCTCAGTTAATGCTGAAGACCCTATATCTACATTATGCATTATTTCAGTATTTTACCTCAGACAAGACTTATCCTGTCTCCATGGATCAATAGTCCTCCCCATGTACCTGATTCAAAGTTGTCTGGAGGACCAAACACATTTTAATTGGGTGGAAGTACATTTGTCCATCTGAAGCAGACATTTTGGTTCAGCTTCCTCTGCAAGTTATTTTCTTTGCAGTCTCTGAAACAGTTCTGGAAACCATCCAACTTGCAGTAAGCATAACGATTGAGGGATTTGCTTCAAAACAATATTACTGAACCAAAAGTCAGATGTAAATACAACCAGAAGTTTCCAGATCATGTTAAAATACTTTTAGTATTTACTATAAAAGTATTAAACTTCTCAGATATAAATTGTGGAATGAGAGAGTCATACCTCTGAAATACCATATGTGTTCAAAAAACTTTCAGTAACTGAGACAGACATAGACTTAATGTTGAAAATATTGAAGGAAACTGGTAGAAACTGGCTCTATTATAGTATAGCTGTGTAGGAACAAAATTAAATCAAGAATTAATTTTTAATCAATCAGGAACAAATAGCTACTCAGTATTCTGTCCACGCCATGCAACAAACAAACAACATATGTTCACAAGAAATAACGTTGTGTGCTGCTAGTCACAAAATGTTTCACACATGAGATATATTAATGGTCAAAGATGAGAAGATGAGATGGATTCTAAAATAAGATAATTAGTAACACCACCTACAGTGGTGAAACAAAGTTCAGGAAAGTTTCAGATAAATGGAGAAACTGAGCAAGAGGAAGCCTTACAAAGAATTCAGAAAACAGTATCATGATGAAAAAGCTACACCAAAAAGCGCAATTGCTGCCTTTTCTCACTAGAGGGAGATAAGTCTTAATACTCCTGGTTGGAGCGTTCTGCAAGTGCACTGGTTGGAGAAAAGGTATCAAATGTTTATCCATACAAGGGTATGTGTTTTGCTGTGTTTTCAGGACTATTTATGTACTGACTAATATACTATACAGACAGCAAAAAATCTGTGACACAAAGCCTAACTGGAAACCTGTCAGTAGTATTGTCCCCAAGAACCCAGTATTGTTTAACTTATTAAATTGCTTGCGTGAAGAGGAAGAGGTCATCTCAGCCAGATCACTGATGACACAAAGCTGGGAGTAGTGGTCAATACCCGAGTGTACTCTGCAGTCCTTCAGAAAGACCTCAACAGATTGGAGAGATGGGCAGAGAAATTCAACAAAGCCAAATACAGGGTCCTGTACCTGGGGAAGAATAATCCCATTCATCAGTACAGGATTGGGTTGGCCTGTTGGAAAGCAGTTCTGCAGAGGATGACCCAGGGGACCCGGTGGACAACAATCTGTCCATGAGCCAGCAGCGTGTCCTTGTGGCCAAGAGGGTTGATGGTATGCTGGGGTGCATTAGGAAAAGCGTTGATAGCAGGTCGAGGGACATGATCCTATCACTCTACTCAGGCCTACTGAGGCTGCATCCTGGGCTTCTTCGTACAAGAGACACATTTTGCTCCTGGAGCAGGTACAGACGAGGACTACAAAGATAATCAGGGGACTGGAACACCACTATTAGGAAGAAAGGCTGAGGGAGCTGGGCCTGTTCAGCCTTGAAGAGACACAACTGAGAGGGGACCTCATCAATGCATGTAAGTATCTGAGGGAAGAGTGTCAAGAGAATGGAGCCAGGCTCTTTTCAGTGGTGCCAAGTAATAAGAAGCAATGAGCAGAAACTGATGCACAGGAAATTCCATCTGAATATGGGGAAGAACTTCTTTGCTGTGCGTGTGACCGTGCTACTGGAACAGATTGCCCAGAGAGGTTGTGGAGTCTCCCTCACTGGAGATATTCAAGAATCATCTGGACACGATCCTGTGCAAAGTGCTCTGGGTAGACCCTGGCTGAGAAGGGAGGTTGGACCAGATGACCCACGGTAATCCCTTCCAACCTCAATTATTTTGTGATTCTGTGATAACCAATAATCCAGGACCAAAGTTGAGCAAAAAGCAAAACAGGGCATGTTTAAGTTGAGCAGTGAAGTACGCTATCATTAACACCAAAACTAAATGAGGCCTTATGCAATAGCATCTTCCTTCCCATTATAGACTCAATTTCCTTATGATATAGATGTGCTGTCATCCACAAGGTCACTGCCAACTGTGATTTTCTCATGGGGGAATGGAAGAACTTGTGATTGTACTTCCTTTAAAAGCACTCCACTACAAATATCGCTAAGTACCACAAGTTATAAAAAAAAAAAAAAAAAAAAGGTGTTTTTTATGCAGTAAGTCACTCACATTGAAATTTTCTGCATATTCCCACTAGTATTCTGCTGGGAAGAGAGAAAATAAAGGAATCCTTGCAAATAATTAAATATCATTAATTAATTATGAGAAAGGCATGGTAATGTACCTCGAGAGTGCAAGTGCATTGCATAGCTTACTAATTTTAGTTGACTCTTTTGGTTACATTTTTTGTGGTTTTGTTTTTAATTCAGTTTTTGTTTTGGGTTTGAGGTTTTTTTATTTTAATTTTTATTTTTACCCTTTGTGCTCAAGCCTGGATTCTCTTATAATTTTACTTGAATCAGTGGAAGGTGATTAAATGCCTCAGAAAATCTGGACTTACAGATTTCTATTGAAGAAGAAGTCCCACTATTTATGTGCAGAAAAGAGTGCACAAATCACATTTTATCCCTTCCTGTAAGGAAGCTGTAAGAGGGATTCCCATACCATGCCAGGTATATTTTTGATCACTATTCACACTGTTCTTACCAAGACTTTCATTGACTTTCATTTCTAATCTCCAGCAAGAGGGAAGAACAGTATTAATTTACTTTGTCCACACAAAAATTTATAATTAATGGTTCTAAAGCTTCATACACCTAACCCTTGGATTCTCAGAGTGATACAGCAAGCCTCTGTGTCTGCATTTTGGGAATAAATTTATTCTTTACACATTTCAGGTGGTAAGCCTAATCCACCCTGCTGGGAAAACTATTCAACAGTATCTTTACTTGAAATATGTGAGGAAAGAAAATAACTTCTGGCATAGCACACATAAATTAGGATTTCTGTTAATAGCCTAGTTGTATCAATTAAAAAATGTGCACATTGCTCTGAAGTTCATTTTAGAGGAACTCTGACACCACATAGTATTCAGATGGAGAAACTAGAGAATAGAGCATGACAAAGATGTGATTGCTATAGGAACCTGGTTGATTTGTCAATCTGATAACAGAAGAGTACACAGAAGAAAGCCTGAAGTCAAATCAGTCAGAAGTAACTATGAGGTAAATTACAATTCCTGTTGCTCTATGTTCAGGCTGAGCAAACATAAAATGTAGTGACTTCCCTGATCACGTAACTTACTCTGGGTGTAGTGGTTTCTGGAGGTGAAAATTGTTCTAATGCAGTAGCATAGGTGAAGTGATACTAGAATGATAAAACCTAAGACCAAACAGGTAAGGCACTAAAAAGAGTACTTTTTTCCCTCCTAATAATAACAGAAGTATGACTAGTATGGCAACAATGTAGAAGCACTTCCAGTCAAGCATGAAAAGCAAAACATAGAAGAGGGGCTTTTAAAAGGGCAAGAACTCAATTACTGTATCTTTAGATTTAACAATCTATTTAAAAATTAGTAATTACTTCTTAGTTTTACATTTTAATATCATAAACTCTGTTTACAGAAACTTCAGTGAGGTGATAAATGTATTCCCAAGTGAACAGTGATCCATAACAGAAGGCACTGGTCAATATAAAAGTAACACCAATGTACTGTCAGAAGTCTCCAAGGGATTTCTTTGCATGAGAAATAAATTTTTTCAACCTCAGACCAGAAAGAGACCTTCAAGTGAACATCACACAGGTTCCTGAACAGATAACAGACTCTTTCAATCATTACAGGGCAAGACTGATGATCAATTCGCATACAGATTAAATTTTAATGTGAAGTTTGTGTTACTTTCTATAAAAGAACCATTTTCATAGTTAATATTTTTAAAATTTTTTTGTCTACTTTATGAATGTGGTTATCTCTGTCTTGTGGCATCAGATAGTCTGCCTTTCAATAAGGAAAGTTAGTGCAGAAAAAAAAAAATTAATGACGTCCCCTCAAAGTAGCCAAATCTTTTCAGTTTTTATGTATTTACAGAGTAAAAACTGAGGTGTAAAATGCTGGTTTCTAAAAGGTCCTGTTAAGGAAAATGCAGAATATATTAACATAAATTTTGTATTTTTCAGAGGCACAATTTTTCCTGTAATACCCAACATGTACATTTGCAGTCTTAGTGATTTCAAAAATTTGGTCAGATGTCCACAGAGCCTGTGAGCTTGTGAAAAATGCAGTCAGTACTTTCTCTGTCTTTCAGTGCCTAATTACCTTGAAAAACCTGGTCAATTACTTCCTCACTATTTTTAATGTGAATGTCCTTCCTGTGCTTGTATTAATCCTTCCAGTGTTACATGAACAAAAAAAGAAAAATTGCTAATGTGGCAACATATCTTCCAGTAACTCTTATGAATTTCAAAGCAACGTATGCTTACAAATCTAGCTAATTAGGCACTCGGAGACAATGCTAAAGCAAATCCCAGTGTGCAAGGAAACAAACATGTGAAGTGAAACATATTTACCTCTGTTCATCTATTTGTCTTGTTTTGCTCTTCTTATTTTTCTATCCCTCTGACAAGCTGCTCTTTTTCATCTTGTTTTTCAAGCTTGACTGGAAGTGCCTACTTCACGTTGTTACTGTACTAGCCGCACTTCTGCTATTATTGACAAAACATAAGCTCTTTTTACAGCCTTGTCTGTTTGGTTGTAGCTTAGCTTCTACCAATCTAGTATCACTTCAGTTGAGCTGCTATGTTAGAACTGTCTGCACATTCAGAAGCTGCTATATCCAGAGTAATAAAGTACTGTGTATTTGATTTTAAACTTTTGCAACTTCTAACTCTTTTTTAGCAACAACAATATCTTAACTCAGTAAAAATATATATAAAGGTTTAGTTTGATTTCTAAGTGTTCTCAGACTCCTTTTGTCTAGTCAGTTTTGAAGTGTTCTTGTATCAGTCTTTTTTTGTTTGTGTATTATTGCTGCTTCCATATGTAAGAAATCATAGTTGAGAAATTATCTCCTTTTGAGAAACTATTTCCTTTTACAGAATCATTCACAACTTCAAGAATTCCCCGTTTTAGGATAAAGGAGCCAGCAAGAAAAAAAATATCCATTTAAATTTACATTTCCTACTATCAACATTAAAGATTGAAATTGATTTGATAATCCATATGCTATTACCATACAAGTAGTTTCTCTTGGACTGCCATACAGTTAGAGAAAACTCCACTATCTGAAGAGCTCTGGCCCATGACAAGACAACATACCATCAAGATTTGTAAAATAATTGTTTCAAAATGGTGTGTCCTGAAAATGTGCATGAATTAAGAGGTTTTTAAAAAGAAACAGGCAGTTAAAAGTCCTGATGTATACCGTCTTTCTTCCAGGGAGTTTTATGATCACATTGCACTCACAGTTCAAGATACAGTTTTGGAAAACTACACCTAAATGGTAATCAATAACTGGACTGTGTTTGGGTTGTGTAACAAGGTTTTGGTAGGGGAAGAGCCACAGGGGTGACTTTTGTGAGAAGACACCAGCAGTCACCTATGTGTGAGATAAAGCCAATTCAAGCTGTCTCCAAGACTGCAGGGCAAAGTTGAACCCATTTGTAAAGTGATAATCACAGAAACATGGAACCACCAAATGGAGTGGAATGCAAAGGACCCTTGAAGATTATCATATCCAATCCCCTGCCATGGGGAGAGTTATCTTTCTCTAGACCAGGTTGCTGAAATGCTCATCTAAAGTGAACTTAAACCTTTCCAATGACAGGGCATCCACAACTCCTCTAGGCAATCTATACTAACATTTCACCACCCTCATTGTAAATAATGTCTATCTTATACCCAGTCTGAACCTACCCTCTTTCAGTTTAAAACCATTATTCCCTTATCCTGTTACTATAGGATGTCCCCATCTTTCTTATAATCTCATTTTACAACTTGTAAGGTGTTCCTGGAACCTTCTCTTCTCTACATTGAACGAATTCAAATCCCTTTTTTCAGAGGAGAGGTTCTCCAGCGCTCTGACCATGGCCCTCCTCTGAACATGGTCTAACAGGTCCATGTCCTTTTTGTTCCAGGGACCCTAGATCTGAATGCAGTACTCTGGATGGGGTCTCATGAGAACAGAGTAAAGGAGTAGAATCACCTCCCAGGATACAGTTGGCTTTATGCCCTGCAAATGCACAATACTGGCTCATGTCAGTATCCCCAAGTACTTCCCTACAGCATTGCTCTCCATCCATTCATCAATTCTTCATCTTTAGTAAGCATAAAAAATTCTGCACAGCAGCCACAAGAGACGAGTGAGAAATTGTGAGAGAAACAGCCCTGTAGACACTCATATCAGTGGAGAACGAGGGGGAAGAGGGGCTTCAGGCACTGGAGCAGAGATTCCTTTGTGGCGTGTGGAGAGGTCCATCATAACAAAAATTGTCCCCATGCAGCCCATGGTGGGCCATACTAGAGCAGATATCTGCTTTGTATCCCATGGAAAGCCTCATGATGGAGCAGGCTGCCATCAGGACCTGTGGACCCATGGAGAGAAGAACCTTTTCAGGAGTAGGATTTTTGGAAAGATGGTAGGGGACCAATGCTGGAGCCATCTGCTCCTGAAAGACTGTAGACATGGAAAGGACTTGTGTTGGAATAGTTGCTGAAGAACTGCAGCATGTGGAGTGGACACACATTGGAGAAACTTCTGAAGGACTATATTCCACGGGACAGAGCCTACACTGGAGCAGGGTAACAGCACAAGCAGGAAGGAGCAGCAGACTAATCACAGCCCCTGTTCCTTGTCTCCTCAGTGCTCCTCAGTGGGGCTGAGGTCAAAGAATCAGGAATGTAGTAGAGCCTGGGAAAAGAGGAGGGTGGAGGGAAGTTTAGTTTTAAGGTTTCACTTTTGTACTCTGCAATTAAGTGTCAATAACTTAATTTTTTACCAAACTGAGTGTGGTTTGCCCATAAGATTAATTGGTGAGTGATCTCTCTCTCTAAACCAATCTGCAGTCTTTTCCATCATATTTTCTCCCCCGTTCTTCTGAGAAGATGAATAGGGTACCTTAGTGAAAACCTGGCAGACAGATGAGGTCAATCTACCATAGTCACCCAAACAAAGTTAGTTGGAACCTGATCATTTAACATATGGAATAACCTTTACACTCTCTTCTCCTTAAAATCTCTTAAATTCAGAGTTTTTATTATTTTCATTGAATATCCAAAAATTGGTATTACTTATTTTTATATTTTCACTAATTAAAATTCTGGGCATGTGTTTATTCTTTTTATTTCCAATTTACCCATTACTTGCAGTGATTTAAATTATGTTAACTCTCAAATACCCTTACATAAAATTCTGTCATTTAAGCAAATAAAAATGTGACATCTATAATTTCTGAAATGCAATTTGTGATTAGATTTAAATTTCAAAAAGTAAATTAGGTTGAGATACAGGTGATTCTTAAAGTACATGTAAATATTTTCATTTGATTATAAAAAGTAATTATGTTGACAAGTAATATGTCTGAAAGTGAAAGTGGGGTTATGAAAAATTAATGTAATCATTGAACTGCTTGATAATTCTTGAAAATGTGATAATAAAATTAATCAAGGAGATGTCAATTTGCAGCGCAGAAAAAGCAGTTTTTGGACAAAAGTAAATGTTCTAAGAAAATCAAAGGCTAATATGGAAGAAAAACAACCTGTCATAATCAAATATAGGCTTTAGACATTTATTTCTGAGAGACATATCACATAAAACTCCAGTACTTATGGGCCTGAAACATTTTACCAAAATAAAATTACTTCAATGTGATTAACTGGAAATATCCACTGGCTTAAAAGGGACCATAAATGCTTCCTAAATACACATTCTGTCACAAATCAGGGCTTTCCTAAGTGATCTGGTCAATTAAATTACTCACTCATTCCTAGAAGTCGTGTTTCCAGAGCTTAGTTTCAAAAAAGTGATGGAAACCTAAGGTAGAACCAAAGCCTAGCTCCTGTTTCATGTCCATGGATGTCCACAAGGAAGACTTAAGAGAGGTTCAGCCCATGGTGGTAGGATTGTTCTTTACAATAATGCACTTTCTTTTCAGTGGCTGCTTTCTTTTTGGTAAATTATTGAATCTTAATATCCCAGAATCATAGAATGGTTTGCGTTGGGAGGGACCTTAAAGGGTCTAGTTCCAACTTCCCTGACATGTGAAAGGACATCTTCCATTAGATCAGGCTACTCAGATCCCATTCCAATCTGGCCTTGAGCACCTCCAGGGATTGGGAGCCCATGACCTTTCCAGGCAACCTGTTCCTATGTCCCTTTCTTCCTAATATCTAATCATAACCTATCCTCTTGCAGTTTAAGGACATTTTCCCCTGTCCTGTCACTAGATACCCTTGTGAAAAGTCCCTCTCCAACATTCTTTTAAGCTTCCTCTAGGTACTGGAAGGCTGCTCTAAGGTCTCCCCAAAACCTTCTCTTATCAAGGTCAAACAGCCACAACTCTCTCAGCCTGTATTCATTGGAGAGCTACTCCAGCCCTGTGATAAACTTGGTGATCGTCCTCTGGACTTATTCCACTAGATCCATGTCTTTCTGGTGTTAGGAGCTCCAGCATATCAGTCAAAGGTGATGGTGTTATTACACAGTCATTCAAATGTGGAAGGTTTAAGACTACAAAATCACAGAATCTGCTGAGTTGCAAGGGACCCACAATGATCACCAAGTCCAAATCCTGGCCCTGCACAGGCCCATACCCAAGAGTCACACCATGGGCCTGAGAGTATCATCCAAATGCTTCTTGAACTCTGTCAGGCTTGGTGCTGTGACCACTGCCCTGGGGAGCCTGTTCCAGTGATCAACCACGCTCTGGGTGAAAAACCTTTGTCTTATATCCAACCTAATCCACTCCTGACACAACTTTAGGCCATTCTCTAAGGTCCTGTCACTGGTCACCACAGAGAAGAGATCAGTGCTATGCCCAGACTGTGAAGATATGCGTCTCACATCCCAGGAAAATGTGTAAATAGAATAAGGACTGAAGTGCACTCTTATTCAAATGCACATAATAGATGGAGGAGTCAGGGTTGGAGGAAAAAGAAAAAGAATCTAGTTGCTCAACACCTAGGACAGTTGTGTTCTCATATTTGAGTAACTTTAATCCAATTAAACATAACTAAATAAGTGAAAGGAATGAAAGCACTTCTTGTCCCTCTAGACAAACCCAGAGCACTAAAGAACTACCATCTTATACACCTTCTGAAGCAGTTCCTTTTCTATTAGTCTTACAAAGCAAAACTAGAAAGGGTACATCTACATGGCTATGTTCAGGAAAGCCTTTAGAAGCTTTGACTAAGAATCAGCTTTTCAGTTCTGAAACCTCTTTGACATTGGACACACTGGACCACAGACAAAGAGCTCCAGATTTGCTTGCAATCAAACATGTCATCACTGAGGAAGTGTGGGACAAACAGTAAGTAGTAAAAGGATTAGGGTCAGTCTGAAAAATTGTCTTCCCTGCCTCCTGGAGTTGAGAAACTGAGGTGAAAAGGAAGGTAAAGGAGGATCTAAAAAACCTCATACTGTTTTTTGTAAGCCTCACTGGATCAAAGGTAGTGTGTTACAAGCAGTGTGAGATAGTTTGACCCTCAAATATGCGACTAAGCTTCCAAAATGCATGATGACTGTTTACCCCTTTTTCTTACAGAGAGTGAAATGTCATTGCCTACAACAGAAAAATAAAACTTTTTTTGGTAGAGGGACAAATATTTTCATGAAGGTGAAGACTTGGAGACAGCAGAGAACAGTTAATACCAATTCATGAATACTGGAAAAGTGAAGACAGTTATGCTATCAGAGCGCAGACTACAGTCACAGTGTTGCAAGAGAGAAAATTAAATATTCTTTTCCTTGTAAATTGAAAGCATCTGTATCATATGGCATATACTTTAAATATGTATGTGCTTACGCACTTTGAAGGCAGATGTAAATCTTGAAGTATGACAGTGTTTTTAATATTGTATATCCTAGTGTACATACTATTTAATTGACTAGAGACAGTCAGTGATTGATCAGATTGCATCTTACAGGCAAAACAATATTTACTGTTACCTGTAGTTGAACTATACTGATCAGCATTTTATTAGTGACACTGGTTCTGGCTGAATAAATGCAAAATGACAAGAATATGTGCACATTTTAGAGAACAGCAAAAAGAACATGTGATACAATGAAAGAAAATAAAGACGAAACAAAGGGCAGAGTGGAGCTTGGATGACGACAGAGAGATGGATGACTGAGAAGTAACTTTAAATCATTTGAAGAAAATTTAATTAGATTATAGACACAGAAAGAGCAGAGTTTGATCTTTCAAAGGATAAATGACAAAGGTACTCTTGTTCAGTCTATGCATTGAATTAAGGAAAAATTTTAGGAAAGATGAATATAGAAAAAACATGGAACTCAGGATAAGAAACAGAGAATAAATAAAGTATTACAATAGTAGTTATGAATGTTAGGAAATAGCATTTCTAAGACAGTTTATTGGCTCCATTTTATATGTGACTGAATGCTGTAGTCATTACAAATGGATGAGGCCGGGGAGAAAAAAAAAGGAAAAAATAAAAGTTCATTTAAATAATAAAAACAAAATACAGGAAATAAAAAGAAGTAGATGTAAATCATAATTGATATAAAATATGAAAGGTGTAGTAGCAAACAGTATAACTAAAAATGTATTATTAAGGCATCTCAACAACAGTAACAGAACTCTATGAGGTAATCTTCTTGTCCCTATATGGATTTAAAATGTACAGATTCCCTGTTCTGCTACAAGACACAGGAATATTAGTTTCATATTACTTAATTTCTACTGGTTGTAGAATGTTTAGATTTTTTTATTGTATTTTGACAAAAACAATGATGCAGGATTTAATAATACAGTATTGAAATTCTGTATCAAAGATATAATCAGCTGGGAGCCAGAGCTGACTAAATTAAACTCATTCTTGGATATCATAGTACTTTCATATTTCCCCTTTTATAGGAGGTAATTGAATGTCTTCTATGCTACCTACTTAGGAACCTAGGTTACATTTTGGGTCTTTACAAATTCAGATTTTTAATTAAACTGTGTCTATGGTAGCCCTCTCATAAATTCATTAGCATGTCAATAATAATATTTAGCAGTTTTCCCTCCCAAGAGTTCAAAACATGTAGTTAAGAGGGTAATCATGACTAATATTATTTTAAATGTGGGTTAAATACAGCATAAAACATTGAACTGAATGTCAGTCAGCAATGGAGCTACAGATAAGACCTGGGTAGACTAAAAGTCAATTAAACAAGAAACACTGGTTCAGATTCCCTCCCAGGGCACACTAGACCATTTTATTATAGGGTCTCACTCTTTTTAGAACTTCACCTTTGAAAATGAAAATTACTTGTCACTGGACTAATTAGAGAGGAAACTAATAGCTGAATACAAGCTCTGAAGCTAAACACAGGTACATTTCTGTATTGATGGCTACTAATGTTTTACACTTTTGTGTGTTGCATATGAAGTAATGATACTTCAGGAAAATATAACTATACCATTAAATAAAAGCTGTCTTGTACCTAAGGAAAATGACTCCTTGTACTTAAGGAATCTAAATTCTATTTCAATTCTGTCACAAATGTCCTATGTGATTTAGAGCTACCTTTCAGACCCAGTGAGATTCAGTTGTTCTGTAAGTAAAAATTTCTAAAGGTCTCTGAGACAGAAATAGAATTGATAAAAATGTTTTGGATCAATGATTTAAAGGCTGTACGATATTTTTAGCAAAAGTTAAATGAAATGTTGCAGTAATGCTATGTTATCTGCCTCCACATTTTCTGTACTGTTAAGAGAATTTCTATGTGCCTTTCATTGTTTTGGTCCAGTTAATGCAAACAGACATTATTAATATAGTTCTGTCAAGTGTTATTAAGAAATATTCTTGTTATGTGATTAACAAATTTCAAACTGTATATATGCATTAGAATTTATAGTAGATTTGTACAATAACGTGAGTGTTGCTAATATACCACGAATAGCTGAATATCAATGTAACAATAACAAAGGTCTCAGTCTTTTTATTAACTGTAATTGTCAATTGTCTTTTCTTATATAATTATGAATTTTTCTTCATATTAGCAAAAAAAAAATATAGAGAATCTTCTTTTCTAATGCAAACACTTATGACCATAGTTCTTAACTTACAAGTACAAGAGTGTATCATTTGTTTTACAAATCAAGATCAGAGGCACAATCCTTAGCACAACCAAATATAACATGATGCCAAAAGTTACCTCACAGAAAAATAAAAAAAGAGAGATTGAGCAATGAAAAAGAACAACACAATCATGCAGAATTACAACAGTGAAGAAAAATAATTAAGATGAAACAATCTCATTAGGCAGTCTTTAATCCCAGATGAGACGTAAAGCATTTTCTCCATCAAAAGTTTATCTGAATTTTTTTCACTGTGTAGCTCTTTTCCCTACAACATATTGACTATTGGCATAATTTTGTACAGCAGTTCTTAATTCTGAATGTAAAAACAACAAAGATTTATTATTTCTTTGCCAGGTGAGTTTATAGGCTAATGACTGCATGAAATAATTTTTTTTCAAGCTACATGTTTTGTTTAAAATTGACCTTCAAGACTCATTTGATTGAAAGCAAGGAAAGACTTGGAAACCTGTTTGAAGAAGTGTTATGTATGCAAAGACAAATATTTTTAAAGAACTGTTCAGTTTAGCCAATTTTGCCCTTATATATTTATTAGTGTTGAAGATACTGAATAAAAAGTGGAAGCAGTGCTGAAATGTTATATATCTAAACAATATATTTGACAAGCCTGAGGATTACCTTATAACTAATTAGAACTAATAAAAAACAACACTACAAACCCTTTGTGGTTTATATCATTTTTATAGAGAAGGTTACAGGTTTAGGGTAACCATTTGTTCTTGTGCCTCGAGAAAAAGCCAAAAAATATTCAAGGTTACCGAAGCTTTTTAAAGGAATATAACTCACTGGTTAGGAGTGTGTTTCTTTCCCTTCCTAGCAAGTCCATCACATATTGTATTAAAAGGTTCAAAAGATTACTAGCCCTTATTTTGTTGACCTATTTTTGTAAAAAACTTCTGGGGAAAATACAAGTCTGATAATTTATGCATACACAGTCAATATAACAACAAACAATAAAAGGTTTAATAGCCAACTAAATCTTATTAATATGCCTAACATTCATACAAAACAGATAGGCTATTTCCAACCTGAACAAACAAAGAATACAACCAAACAAACTGCAAATATATTTTTGTCTTTAAATTTGTGGTGGCTATTGAAAGTACTATTGGAATCTGATCTATGTTAAGAGATGAAGAAAAGGGAGAGGACTAGTTCCTTATTAGATAAGGTTGTATTCCGTAAATTGTAACTTTACTTTAAATACGGAATTGAAGTATTGTTGTTCTAAAGTGTCTTCATTATTTTTACAGTATTTTAGAAGGTGAAATCCAGAATAATAGATTCTGCATAATTATACAGCATTTTATATACTGTCATTGTGAACAGGAATCTTCAAGAGTCCAAAGCTCTCTTGCATTTCAACTGAAGGTTTTGGGTTATAAAAATAATTCTCTAAACAGTCGTGGATGCTTGTTAGAAATACAGTCCATAACCCCAAACCCAGGACAGTGTCTGTCAGAGACCTTCAGATTTCCTCCCACTTGCCTCTAGTCATCATCTAGGAGAAGACCTGAGGGACTTAATGGGTGTGGAGGTCTGGTTTTTATCCAAAGAATAACAGTCAGCACTTGTGTATAACTATTTTTTGTTGTTTATGTTTACTTCGGCTTTTTTTGGTGGGTTGGGATTTTTTTTTACATCATTTAAAACACTTTTTGTCACTATGACAAGTGACTTTAGAAGAGGTCAGTTAGTAACACTAGGACTCAATGGTCCTCTTTCCTTGATTCAAATCTTCTGGCCTATCTCCAATTTGAACAAACATTTTTCATACACCTACATACTAAACATTTTTAAAAAGGCTTAAGAGGATATTCACTCACAGTAAAGTGAACAGTTCTATAAAATTGTCCCCCAAACATTTCTGTAGGAAACTCTAACCTCTCCCACCCCTATAAGATTTTCACATGCCCAGAATATTTTCCTCAGTGTCATTTTCACCCATCAGAAACTCTGCATTCTCTTTATGAGAACACTGATTTTTTTGACTTTGACAGGATAAACAACAAAAAAAATTATCATGGTTTGATTCATCCCTGTTGGAATACTAAAAAAGTACAGACAGTAAATATTATTATGCCAATTGGGGTTTGTTATTGAAAAAATACCTGGTCCATCCCAAATAAAAAAAAAGTCCACAAAGTAATAAGAATCAAAGCTGGTTGTTTCCTCTTTTTAAAATATAATGATCTTCTGATAGATTTATTGGAAAACACTGTAATCTAGCCATTTCACTAGGTATTTGGAGTCACAAACAGCTTCATAAGGCTCAGCACTATTGAAGCAAATACCTGCTTCCCAGTGGCTACTATGCAGAGTGGAAGACTGCACCCAGTAAACTTGACCTCAGTCTCATCCCAAACAAATTCACTGACAACATAATAAATATGCTACATATTTTCTTAAGGTGTAATCACTACTTGAATTTTCAAGGAATATAATTTCTTGTGATTTAAAACAGTAGGGACATGAAATTTGACTTAGAAGAAAGAAAAAAATGTGGGTTTTTTTTTAAAGGTACTTTTAAATTATCACCATTGCACAAAAGATATTTCTATTCTCAGATTCCACCAAAAAATGCTTTATTTTCCCAATAAATTTACTGTCTTTGAAATGAATATTCTTTGAGACAGAAATAGTAGATTTTGCTGCTTGCAACCATGACTGGAAGCAGACTGATACACTTCATAAAAAATAATTCATCACGATCTCACATTGAACAAAAGAAACTAGTCACAGTAGATTATACAGCAAGTTTGATAGGTTACCAAGACAGTCATCAAATATCTGGGTTTTATAAGTTATTTTATTGAGATAGAAGGAAAGAAAAAATAAAACAAAAAGAAAAAAAATCCTATGTCTAAACATACAAATTAATTTTTGACAGAACAGAATAGCATATAAATTCCATCTCACCCTGAAAACATCTCTAGTTCAGGAAGAAAAAAAAAAGATATTCTGGTTATTATTTCATCGTATTAATGTCTGGATAAATTGAGGGAAATAATTTACTGTCTCAATATAAAAATTCAGAAAAAACCCACAAGCAACTGCTAAATTTTATTGAGTATTTTGATACTTGAAAACTTTATTTCTTTAAGTTGACTCAGATTTCAGTGGACTAGAAATAAATAAGGCAGTTCACACTAAACTCAGGGAACATTGATGAATTAGCAGATCTAAATTGTGTCTGAACTTTCTAATCAACCAAAAAAACCTTTAAAAACTTCAGTTTAGAGGGTAATGATTGCTCATTATCACAATAATGATTACTCACCTCAAAGTGAACTAGGTCTGGGAGCTGATCAGTCTGCATATACTGAAGAAACATGAGTATAATATGAAGTAAACTGTCTTTATCATTTAGAGGCAGACAGAAAGACTGTATGGACTTGCTGGCAGCTTAGTGTGCCATACTTTCTCTTTATCTGTCCTCAGGAGGGTTATTAGTGATTCTGTCATTTCCCTGGCCTACAAAGCTCAGACCTCCACCTTAGATACACCAGATAATACATAAATAACTCCTGTCTGTCCTTAACATTTTCTAACCTGTCAAATGCCAGGGATCACTGATCACACTGGAAGTCCGCCATGAAATGAAACAAGGTGTTTAAAACAAGCAATTTCTTTTCATTACGCTGACCTCTACAAATGGCCTCATATCTCCATTAACAGTTCAGACAAGGTAGAAAACTGACTGTGCTTTGGAGGAGAAAATAAATGATCATCTTATACCCTCTCAGCAACAGTAGAAAATTCAGTCGCTTGGTTCATGGTTAGATCTACAAAATGGACATAGATTCCAACATATAAGGGTGCACTGTGGCATCATTAACCCAACTCAGAGTCTAGAATGGTGTCTCAACGTGCTCACGGTTTTTTGGGTTTTCTTGGGTAAAGTTATATGCACCTGAACCTTTTTGTCAAAGATAACACTTAACCCTTATCATAAATAATTATTTCCAAACATTCTTTTCTAATGGAAGCAGTAGTCCCATAATAGATAAAATGTCATTGTATGATTTTGAAGAGTGATAACATATATATTTATATATATTTAAAAGCATAGGATGAAAAGTCTTTAAAATATATTATTATTTTTCTTCTTACTTTTTCACCACCCATCTCATTAAAAGACTGGGTTATTAACCAATATTCTGAAAAAGAGGGTGATATCCCATAATTACCCATAACTCACAGACACTTTTTAATGACAAGAAAGTAACCATCTTCCTTTCAAAACCAGATTATACCTAAATGCATATTTTCTTGAGATTAGGAAATGTCGTCAGACAAAAGCCTTGACTCTCTTACCATATGTCATGATAAAACACTATTTATAAGAATGTATTAGCCAAATTTTTGTTAAAAAGAGGTGAATGTTCTAAAAATTCTCACTCTGTTTTACCAAAGCAGAAAGAGAACTCAAAAAAAACCACAAAAACCCCCCACAAACTCCATCCCCTCCCACAAAATGCACCAACAAACCTACAAAATATGTGAAATGTGTGTTTCAGCATGACATAATGATGGTTCTTATTATTGCTTTGTAACCACTGTAAAAGAACTACAGGGAAATGGCACCTCCAGTTTTTCTTCATAATAAAAAGTATTATCTGAGGAATTATTTTCAAATATGAAATACAGTTATAAAATAAATCAGATGATAAAAAGGATATTTTTCAACTGGTGGAAATTAGCATAGTTCCACTGGAGACAAAGGAACCTATTTATATCAACTGCAGATTTAGTTATTATTTGATATTCAGGGAGCTCAATGATGAAAGAGCTGTAAGGCAAACAGTGAAACTGATGAGAAAAAGGGAGAAATATGGAATGAAAAGGCAAGCAGAATATATATTCATGCTGATAAGGTAGATCATCTATCCCTCCAGAAATCCCAGTAAGCACAGAGGGACCACATGTCCATTGGAAACACCTAACATACTTACTGAGAACTCACTCAATCTCGTTATAGTGGTTCCTGAGGCTTGCCTGCCTCTGTCATTTTAAGTCATATAGTGGAACAATTATCTAGGCATATAACTGCACCAGGATCTCAGTCTTGCTTTGGGCCGTGTTAGCTGATAAAGTTCCAACCACAGCAATTAAGGAACCATGATTTTAAAAATGGTTTTGAGGTAAGCCTAAATTCTCTGAGTTTTTCATTTAATATGTCTGGAATTTGCATGCAAACTAGTCTTCTGAAAGAGCAATATTTGCTAGCCCATAGAAGAATGCATGCAGCATTTTTTCTGAGTTGGTTTTAAGTGTTTATATATATATACACACACACATATATATATATATATATATAAAAATCATTATCCCCATACTTATAAGAGATCAATTGGAGTGTTGCAAATACTAATATGAAAGGACCTTCTTCAAAAGTCATTAGTATGCTTTACATATATTTTTTGCATTTACTACAACAAGCTGCTAGGCTAGGACTTAAGAGACTGAGGGAAATTTGGGCATGCCTACCGATGTCAAGTGCAGGTAATCATGTCAGCTCTGTCCACAGTCGGAGCTGGCAGATGAAACTTATTAGTGCATGCCAGCTGTACATCAGTATTCCTGAATCCAGCTTAGAATGGAATCCAGTTTTGACTACTGATACGTGGCAAGTAGCATGTATGTTACTCTATGCCTGAGAATATCATGTTTTCCAGTGATCATTTTATGCATATTTTAGTTCCACATAACCCAGTCAGCATGATTCTACCTTAATTTAACACTCCAAGTAACATCTTCCTCAGTATAAGTTATTTGGTTTTGATTGGGAATGCTCAGCTGCTGATTGTCACACATCTGTTATTTCCACAGACAAATGTACTTTATTCTTCAGTCATTTTTCTTGATGATTCATAAGTCCATATATTATGAGAAATTAAGATATATAATTAATCTTACTAAAACAAATTAAAGCTTATTATCTTCAAGTTAGTTATTAAGTGGAGACGTGGTCATACTTGGTATTAGAGGCTGGGGAGTAGTCTTATTCCTGTGAGTTAATGTCACTAGGAACTTCCAATTTTTGCATATAAATATCACTATTTCAGAAGCAACAGAACTTATCTAACACAAACCTGGATGATACTCTTTCCTGTGTGTTCTGGGGAACATGCAGATAAACTACCAAAATCAAATTTTTAACAGAACAAAATCATTTGCACTCAACAGTTTCTTTGTGAACAAAAGAACTCGTTTGGCTGACAAAGTCCTACTAGTGCTTCCTCTCCTGAAGTCACAGCAGGTTGATATAGAGTTAGACTGCAGCTACACTTCAGAAGAATCTATGATTCTAACTATTCCTGTCATAGAAACACTTTACTCACATGTGTAAAATTATGAATGTCATACAAGCACTTAGGACAAGATTGGAGACTCCAACACACTTAAACATCCAAGGTGTATTTGTGTTTACTGCTCTCTTCTCTAGCCTCTCACTGATATTATAAAGAACTTTCAGCAATATTGCTTCTCATTTCAGATTACCTCCCTGTAGCACTTTCCTAGCAGCTTCCCACATTCTAACTTGATGCACAGAGACATTACCAAAGTCAAAATGATAAAGTCGAACTAAGTAATCCCCCCCACCTGGAAATAAATTTTTAAAACAGTGGTTTGGTTTTGTTCACTTAACAACTCTTTAGCTTAAACTTTTCTGTTTCCACAGGCTATGCGGGTGGACCTACATTTTTTTAAAAAATCCTATATAATTTTTTAGGCCACCATGTTAATAGTTTAAAATCAAACAATCCTGCTTTTTTGGAAGCTTTTGTCAGGACCCTGAGTGCACTAAAAGGCTTTGCAATCTGTCTCACTGCCCCAAGTCTGCACTCTGGGTGTTTAACAGGTTCTCAGATGTGTTGAAATACAGGTTTTACACAGTGGTTGAATCAGACTGATGTGAGCTCTACCATGCTGAAGCTCCAGTTCTCACCCTATATCCTTGCCTGATCTCTAAATGCCTGTCCCAATGCATATGTGTGTGCCTAACCAGGTACCTTGTTGATTCTTACTTGCTGACTTCATTTCCTGGCTTAACCTTGAATCTACCTCATCACTGAAAACTTTTCTGATCATCTGTGGACTCTGGCTGACGCTGGACCTGCTCATCTGCCCCTGTTAGTGTGCCATTGAAAGGCAACCTTGTCCTGCCTTGTCAGCTCTGTTCCTGGATCCCATTCTCTTCCTTCTTTTTGCTGCTGTTTGCCAGACAAGCGATGGACCAAAAACATTGCCTGAGGTGTTTTAAGGTACTTATTAAAAAAAAAAGAGCATTAATTTAGGTTTCTTCCAAAAATAACCCCCACAAAACTGAAAAACTCCCCCAATAAGGTAATAGATTTAGAACCTCTGATATGCAAAAGATAAACCATGTTTTTTTGTCACAGTCAAAAGTTATGGATGGCAACTCACCTTTTGACTGAATGACCACTATGATTTGTTTTATATACACAAAAAATAATGACTATCTCAGCTCTTTAAACTGAAACACACGGAAAAATTACAAAGTATTCTTGTATTTCTTATGAGTGAATCTCATAATAACAATTTGTACATTTGAAAAACACTACGTTATCCAACAGATTACGCAGATATAATTTACTCCACCAAAACTGGTGCCCAGCATCTCAGTCTTATTTTACATGCAGAGAAAATAAGACAGCTGTTAATAAATATAATTCTTAAAAGAAAGAAAAAAGGTCCATATTAACAAAAATTTTCTAGTAATTTTTATTTCCAGTATACTTTTGTCTATGCTAGTGGTACTCACCCATTACTCATACAAACACAAGCAGAAATGGAAACATTTCATGTGTCTTATCATTTCAACATAAAGTTACTAAGGATTTTTCCATTTCAGAGTTCTGTATTGGAGTGATTGCTAACAAAAATGTTGCAAAGAACAGCAGAGTAAAATGATAAAATAACAAACAATAAAAAGTAGGAAATAAAACTTCTAATTTTATAAGCTCTTTTAATGAAAGTCTCAAAGAACTAGAAATGGGCTTGATGATTTTTCCAACATAAACAATTCTATGAGTCTATGAAATAATAGTATGTTCTACCTCTCAATACCTCCCTGTGGGAGGGAAAATCTGTATGATCCTCTAAGAACACTAAGTCACTAAAAACAGAAATATAATTTGTATTAAGTATGATTAACTTACATTATTTGCTGTAAATAGATAATAATCTCATTTGGGGAAAAAAAATATATTAACACTTTTTAAAATAAATTTGAGGAAACTGTCTTATGAACTCCAAAGATACCATTACAGACTCAAAGGCTTTTAGGATATTTATATTTGTATTTAAACTTGGGAGTGTTTTGAGTCTTTAAGTTTATTTATCTGTACCAGAGACAGAAGACTTCTTATATACACTTTCATAAAGTGTGAAACGTTTTACATCAGCAGTGAAGAAGGATTATAGATTTTTGCTCACACTGAATTAAAGAAAAAGACAGGTGGAAAAAATGCTTCTTTTAAAACTCTTTCGAACTATGAAAATAAATATTGGGGTAAAAAGTAGTGTGAAGATTTCATTACTACATTAGACTGATTTTGCAACCCCACCAAAAATAAATTAATAATTTCTTTAAAAAATCCTCTCACTGAGCGTCTAAGGCAGTTGGTTCTCTAGAACTCAGATAAGTTCTGAAGTTTCATATTCATCCTTTTTCTTCAGACTTTTGTAACTATCATTTTGTTTGCCTCATAAACAATAATTCAGCAGTTCAATATATCTTTTAAAACTGGACTCCTATTGTTCCAGGTAGTATTTTCAAAGAAGTAATTAAAATTTAACAACAACAACAACAAAAACCCACAACAAACCAACAACACAAAATCAACCAAATAACCAAAAATTCAAACATCTGTTATGGGAACAAGAAAAGACACAATAATGAAATGGGAACACTTGCTTTCATCTATTGTCTTTTTATCCGCTTCATCATGAATGAAAATCTTCTCATAGAATCATATTTGAACTCTCATATATTGATGATTACAAATCTCTTTCTTCCCTTCTTCCCCCCTAAAATTAAGAGGGGGAAATAAAAAAAAGAAATAGGAAATTTTGAAGAAAAATTATGTTGTAATTTGTTTGAACTGCAAATTTGATCGAAGTAGTCTATTAAAGCTCTCCATTCTGAACCACTCAAGGTGGGTGTAAATATGTGTTGGGATGGCTGTCTTATAATTTTTCTCGGGCTAAATAATAATTTTTTTCAACATAGTTTTTGTTGTAATATTAATATTTTAAAAGCATTTTAAAATAAATGCAATGAAGCTAATTATGAAAGACCAAAGCATAGGTTAAATCTTCTCTTAAAAAAAGAAAACACACACTGGGAATTATGTATTTCTTCCCTGTGTATTTTTGATAAATTTTGCTTTTTTCAGCTTGCACACTAAAAACATTTATCTAGAAAGGCTTTTTAAGTTACCTTCTTCTCTCTCATTCAGAACATGTAGTACCGATAGTACATAAACTCCATTTAGCATATGAACTCACTTGCTCATATTATCGTAGAATGTCTGTTAGTGACATGGGAAGAGCTCTTTTGACATTTTTTAAATGTTTTTTGTGTTTGTTTTGGTACTTAAATATCATGAAATTTTCCAGTGACACTCTGTTCTTAACTGTGAAGGGAAACTTGAAACCATTAATGTCTCTAAGCAAAAACTCCTGGTATGTTATTCTGCTACACTGAACTTACCTGTAAGTACATTATATATTATAAAATCTGTGACTGATGTAACAGATTCCTTCTAATTAAAGACTTTTACCCAGCATAGCCAATAAAACAGAATATGTCTGCCAATTTCTCCATTAAAAGTTTGTTGATAGGTTTTACTTAAATTACATCAAACTTCAAATTTTCCATAATGATTCCAAAAGCGTGGCTACGCATAGAAATACAAATGGCTAATTTAAGATGAGTTTGAATTGACACAATGGCTGAATTGAAAAGATCACTGTAATATTCCAAACAATTACATGTTCTTTTTGAACCTTTAAACCTCAATTTCCAAATTAGTTGCAACATTTGCTATAACCTTGATCATAATTCTAAGTGGTACTCCTTCCAGAGAACCCAGAAACTTAAACTAATTACTTAGCATTTAAAAAGTTCTAACCTAAGCATACAGGAACAGATGCTGTGTTCATTTTGTTAAGTTCTATTTTGCCTGTAAGAAACCACAGTGATGAAGATGTATAAGATTTCATTTTCCAGATGATTAGGCCTGCCAGGGGTCACCAGAAAAAAAACTTTTATAATTTTCTTTATTTCTGCATGAGTTTACTTGATATTTATAGGAGTTTACTTGATCTTAGAAGGGAGGAGGAATCATAGCAGGAGTGTTAAATTTTGTCTATATAAAGCATCCCGCTGGAATTCTTAGCAAAAGTCATCTTTATGTCAAGGACATGGCATTTTAAGAACAGGTTTTGTTTCTGAAGCTTGGGAAAGTTCAGATTAACTTGATATTAAAAACTAATCACCATTTCAAAATGGATTTGATATAATTAAAAAGAGAGGTCTATTCCCTTCACACTACTTTTTAATTGGAACTGTTCCCTAGAATTTTGAAGGTCATGACACTTGACACTCTTAGCAGCATGAATAAGGTGAAATTGCTTGAAACGTAAGTGCAAACTGACCTGTTTGACAGATCTGATTTCCTTTTGTGACTAAGTAATCCATCTAGTTGATCAAGGGAAGCCATCTGATGTAATCTTTTTGGATTTCAGTAAAGCTTTCAATACTGTCTCTCACAGTATCCTTCCGGACAAAATGTCCAGCACACAGCTGGATAAACACAACATTTAGTGGGTGAGCAATTGGTTCATGGATCGAGCACAGAGGGTAATAATGAATGAGGGAACAACAGACTGGAGACCTGTCACTAGTGGGATTCCACAGGGCTCCATCTTAAGTCCAGTGCTCTTCAACATCCTCATAAATTACTTGGATGCACGACTGGAATGGATACTAAGCTAGTTTGCGGACAACACAGAACTGTGAGGAGCTGTTGACTCTCTTGAGGGCAGGGAGGCCCTTCAGAGAGACCTTGACAAATTAGAGGATTGGGCAATCACCAACCACATGAAGTTCAACAAGGGAAAGTGCTGGAGTCTGCACCTTGGAAGGGGCAACCCTGGATGTTCATACAGACTGGGGAATGAGATGCTGGAAAGCAGTGCCACGGAAAGGGACCTCGGGGTCCCGATCGACAGTAAGTTGACTATGAGTCAGCAGTGCCCTGGCAGCCAGGAGGGTCAACCGTGTCCTGGGGGGCATCAGACAAAGCATCATGAGCTGGTTGAGGGAGGTGATTGTCCAGCTCTGCCCTGCACTGGTGCCGCCTCACCTGAATATTGTGTGCAGTATTGAGCACCACAATATAAGAAAGGTATCAAGCTGTTAGAGAGTGTCCAAGGGACTTTAATGAAGATGATGAAGGCCCTTGACAGAAAGTTATATTAAGAATGGCTGAGGTCTCTTGGTCTGTTCAGTCTGGAGAAGAGGAAACTGAGGGGAGTTGCAGTCTTCAAATTCCTGGGGAGGGGAAGAGGAGGGGCAGGCACTGATCTCTTCTCTGTGGTGAACAATGACAGAACCCAAAGGAATGTCCTGAAATTGTGTCAGGGGAGGATTAGGTTGGATATTAGAAAAAGGTTCTTCACCCAGAGAGTGGTTGATCACTGGAACAGGCTCCAAGGGAAGTGATCACAATGCCAAACCTGACAAAATTCAAGCCCCTGGGTGCCCATCATGTGACTCTTGGGGATGTTCCTGGGCAGAGCCAGGATTTAGACTCAATGATCCTTGTGGGTCCCTTCCTACTCAGCATATTCTGTGATTCTATAGCTAAACTGATACTGAAACATGGTAGCAAACATTTAATAACGTTACGAACAGTCATTGGTGGATCCATTTTTGAATTGTTTAATATATAGATATTTTCACTTATGAAAATTACTAGGAAACAGTATTATATGGTCATGTAATTTTTAACTAAAACCTTAAGAAATAATTTTGATAGTAATAGCTCTGAAAAAAAGTATGTTTTCCTGGGAATGGGGAGAAGATTCTATTTTATAAATGCTTTTAAAGTGTAACCTAGAAAAGTTTCCTAAAAGTAAGGGCCTGCAGGCGTAAGTCAAGAAAATAATTTTTGCAAAATAGAAATGTGAGTAAGAGAAAAGATAGCCACGGATCAATGGCTACTACTGAATAGTCAAATAGTCAAAATAGAAGAGATTTCTACCTGAAATCATTCAGAAAAATCATATCTGAAAAATAAGGAAAGGAGAAGAAGAAAGGTTATATACTGTATTCTAAACCACAGAAATATAAAGCAGATGAAATCTGGTCTGAAAATAGAAATCTGGCTGGGAATCTGTGTCAAACTATCTCACAGCTACTGATATAAGAAAAGTATAATCACTTCTAAATCAATAAGGCATGAATGCAAGACTGAGCAAAGCTAGGAGATTAAGATCTATAAAAAGCAATATCAACTTTATAACCTAAAAATTAGAGATGATTTTACAAGCATGTGAGAATCATTTTAATATATATACTTGAAAGACAACTAAATGCCAGAGTTTGTTCCTTCTTTCTACCTCTGAATTACTGTTGGTTTAGTTCACCAGTCTTTTGTGTGGCATGAAACAGCATGGATTAAATTCCTAGAATGATAGTCAAGAATACTTTGAAGGAGAGACATTGACAACACAACACTAAAAATACTACTGTTCTGCACAGTTTCACATTGACAAATACAGTAAACATTTTCCTGCGCTACTACTAATAAAGTACAGTACAGTAAACTGCATTTTCAAGTTATTTTTGCTAATATTGAGACTATGCTATCTCTAAACAGACTTGCAAATGGATTTTTTTCTGTTCTTTTTATGTACCTACTTCAATGTAAATTAACAAAACAAAATTTCTCTCTCTTTCAGCTTTTACTCTACAAGAATTCAGAAATAAAAGCAAATGTAAATTGGAAAATTTAGTTAATTTTCTGCAGAATTTAATTTCAGAAGATAACTCATCCTGAACTTTCCATCCAGAAGATCCATCAAGACTTCAGAAGTTATTCATCTTGATAGAGTTTTTTAAGTAATTTCCACTTAGGCACTCAAATTTAGCAGCAAAATAATTGTCTTTAAGGATTATGCACTGTTGAAAAATAACAGAGTATGTTATTATGCAGCAAAATAATTATAGCAATTGATTTCTTTTGATCTGGATTTAGCTTGAAACAACTGTTTCTGAAAGTGTGATGTGAGAATTTCTATTGTATTAGATTTATAAATTCTTCAAATATTGATAGGTGTGATAGTTTGATCTGTTCGCAAAATATCCTACCATGAGAATTTAAGACAGAAGATGAAAGAAAATGTAATCTTAACATGAGTTTTCACTGAAGGCAATGGTATTGCAATTGAATGAACTATACCAATAAGAAGCTGTTCTTCACATTTGCACATCCCACACAGATAAATATTTCATTCTTTAGTTTGATGTTACCTGTGCCATCCTTCTCTATGCTGCTTCTCTGAATAATTTTGAAGAAGTCTGAAGACCTTCTCCAGAAGAGCTGGGTAACTTGACTAATGTAGGTCATTTATACTTCTTTTTCTTTCTTGTATCTCCCTAGAGAGGTGCGGCTATCATAAGACGTCTCTCAGTTGGATGAGTTGTAGGTTTGGGGTTTTTTTCTGTTAAATTTTAAGCATGCACACTACTATTTTTATGTACTAACATCTATGTGATATTGTATAAATATGACATACAACAAAACTAAATCTTCAGGTTTGAAAGCCACACATCTCATCTTAGTCTATTTAATTTTTCAAAGGAAGTACTAGCACCACAGACTGCAGTCTTTCATTAGTACATGGACCTCCTGTGAAAAGTCACTAGCAACAGTGAAGGTAAATGAAATTTTATAAACATAGCGAACAGTACAAAAAAAAAAAAAGTATTAAATTAAACATTAAAAATGGTGTGTAAAAGAACAAGCTTTTGTCGCTATTTCAATCTTGGTCAGAAATTACAGAGTTGGTTACTTAAAATTATTTTTCTGTTCTCTGGTTGTCTACTCATCAAGTCAGAGCTGATCAAAGTGGAAATTGTTTGCATCAGGATAAATTACATGCCTGGTCTAAAAGATGAAGAGAGACAGAGAAAAATAATAACAAATAATTAAATAAATAAAGGCAAGACCAAAAGTAGAAAACACAAATATGAACAGGAGATTTTCATTATTCATCATGAGGCAAAATATGGAAAAGGATAAAGTTACCAAAAGCATTAAATGGATTTTAACACCGATATTTCAAGGCTAACCAACATGCAGACTACTATTAGCAGGATTTAAAACTCCCAGTCAAAGGAAATGTTCCATGGCTCTAGGAAGATAAATAGTTGAGTCCAGCTACATATTATATCTGAATTACACAGATGACCAAGACAGAGACACGAACTACAAAGCTGTTAAGTTTGTTCATGGTAGAATAAAGTAACCAATGAGCTGAACTCTGAAAAAAAATTGCATGGTTAATACATAAGAAATTAATCTTGGGAATTTACACTCTACTGTAAGATTTTATGACTTCTCTCTAAATATTCCAGACATTATGAAATAATGGAAAGACTTTTAAAACCAAGCATTGTCTTAAACTTGGTACCCAGCTGCATGGGCAGAACGGAGACTTAAGTAACTTAAGATTTAAACAAACAAATAAAACAAAACAAAACACCACACATGACCTTGAGATTAGCTCAGTTGATTAGAGCCTGGTACTGACAATGCCAAGGTTGTGGGTTTGATCCCTGTATGGGTCAATCACCCAAGAGTTGGACTTGATGATTCTTGTGGGTCCCTTCCAATGCAGAACATACAGTGATTCTGTGAAATAAGAAAGTTTTACTTGCTGCATTAAGTTTCTATAACTCTTCTAGCAAGTCAAGTCTCAATTTAACTACTTTTTTTATTTATATTAACTAAAATAGTTCAAGATATATAATCTATATATTACATCCAGAGCTTTTTCAGAACTCTATTATTTGGTGTCAGTTTGGTCTCCCAATTTTACAAAATAGCCCAAAGTACTAAAGTAAATTTACAATATAATGACATTTTCTGGAAGGCACATTGATATTATAAAAAATGTTAACACCTGTGTTCTTAGAAGCTTACATAGATTATTCTAGTTTCAACTGAGATTAATTTTCTTCATAGTAGCTATTATGGGGCTCTTTCAGATTTGTGCTGAAAACAGTACTGATAACACAGGTATGTTTTCTTTACTGCTGAGTGGTGATAGCATGGAGTCAAGACCTTTTCTGCTTCTCGTACCACCCCAACAGTCCACAAGAAGTTGGGAGTGGACACAGCACACAGTTGACTGCAACTCACCCAAGGGATATTCCATAACATTTGGCATCATATTTACCATATTAAGCTGAGGGAAGAAGAAGGAAAGAGTTTAAAAGAGTTCAAAAGGATGGCATTTGTCTTCCAAAGTCACCGTTACATGAGATGGAGTCCTGCTTTCCTGGGAATGGCTGAACATCTGCCTGCCCATGGAGGGTCTTGAGTGAACTCCTTGTTTTACCTTACTTGTATGTGTGGCTTTACCTGTTGAGCTGTCTTTGTCTCAATTCACAGCTTTTCTCACTTTTACTCTTCTGATTCTCTCCCCCATCTCACTTCAGGGAGAAAAGGAGAGAGGGTGTGAGTGAACCTTAAATCATGACATAGGTAGAGTGTTGTGGTATATAAAAGGATTCAGAAGTTTTAAGGTTGTTTAAATGAACACGGTTCCAAAATGGCTTTGTAACTCTTTGCGTAAACCCACCCTTCTTCTTCCCAAGGTTCCTCAGTGTTATCTATACCTTTGGAACGTCTGAGAGATACCTGAGAGCTTACCTATTGGTTGTTAACCCCTTATTGTAGTTGGTTGGTTGTAAGACCTCCTGAACTCCCAGTGGTCACTTTGCAATCCCCTCAAGAGCTATTTAAGTCGCTACCCAGATCAATAAACTCTCTCTGCCTCGCTCCCTGCTGCTCGTGTCCTGTGATCTCTGCGGGGCCCATGGGGGATCATGTGGTGGGATGGAGGGGGAGGGCACACTCCCCTCCAGGACTAGGGGTAAAAAGGGAAAGCCTCTAGCCTGGAGTTCCCCTCCCTATCCACCCTCAACGTTCATCAGTAGAGTAATTTCTTGGATTACCTGTATAAAGGTATCTTTTCCCTTCCAGCAGTTCTCTGAGTAGCCAGTTCTCCTGTGAGGAAAAGTGACTGCAGATGGGAGGCTCTGATAATTGTTGGTAAAATGCCTTATTTACCCTTCTCAGTCAAGGGGGCAGGCTGCTGCATATCTCTACCCAACATTACTCAGGAAACTCTTCCTTATTATCTTGACTTTGAGACTCAAAACTGGCACAACTCCTGTTATAAACTTTGTAGTAGCACACACACATGATACAAAAAGTCCTTGAATAAAACATCTGTCTGATATTTGCTACACCTACAAAACAAATCACATTTTCAACTAATTGAATAACTTTATGAAAGAAGAAAGGCTGAGACAGAAATAGTCATATACAGCAAAACATAAAATCCTTCGAAATGCTACAGAATTTTATGTAGCTTGCTGTAAGCAAAGACAGACCTGAAATTTATGCTGAATATTTCCAGGGGAATAAAAAAAAATAATCTGAAACCCCACAGAGAAATTACAGAATGTGTTTCTCTTCAGTAACTAATGAATATATAAGTTGCTGAGCACACAAGTAAATACTTTGGGGAACGCCTTTCTCTCCACACTGAATATTGCCTTAAATGCAAAGTGCCTTGGAGTAGGATTATTTTTTAATAGGTTAATATATTTCCTATTTAAAACACTATCTGCATGTAGTTTATTTTAGTAGTAATAAAGCTACTTTCTTTGTAAAGTTTTTGAAATCTGTTAATGAAAAACACTATAGGAAAACCAAATGTTATTATCATTACTATTATACATCTAATTTAAATGACAGAAGTTCAAAAGGAATTATATGTTTTAATATATTAATAGTAAGAAATGGAAAAATAAGGAATGCTTTGCAGGGACTTCTACTCCATCTTTATAGAGCTTTATTAGGGGAGAGGAGAAGGGGAAGGGAAATAAGCAAGCAAATCCTAGTGGTTTTTCCACACTAGTCAAGAAACCAAGGAACCTCTTTGGGAATTATTTTTCTGCATGTATGATTAACTGATAAGATAAATTATGTAAATTAAGTAAGCACTATGGTTTACAAGTCACTTGTGATTAGTTCATGTGAACATGCTTCTGTTGTAGCCATTCTGGAGAGTATCTAAAGAAAAAGAACATTCCAAATACAAACTGATCAGGGTGAATTTCATTTAAGCAAGATGAAGGCAGTATAGTATTGTAATTTATAACCATGAGACTTATAAAAAAAAATTGATACAAGCAGTGCCTCTTTTTTTTTTTTTTTAAATTCACTAATACAATTTATTTGTGTGAAAGAATGGATGTTTCTTCTATTACCCGTGATAAGGTTTGCCAAGAATTGTTAACAAACATGTTTGATTCAATTAGTGACAATGCATACCTACTGTTATAATACAAGTAAAAATATCAGTGGAGTGGTCAGCAATCAACCACAGTGAAAGCAATTTTCTCTATTCTCTACTCGGAAACCTAATGGTTGGAAAAAGAGAATGACAAGGTAATTACAGAGGTCCCTAATCCAAAATAGTTGAATGAGTAATTTGAATTTACTACATCCTGTGGCCAAGGCAAGTTCATGCTGCCAAGTGTTAGTAGCAAGACTCAGCATTTAAAAACAACAATTAACCATACTGTGCCTCAGAATTTGCCCAGCTTTATCTGGACTTGTTCGATCTTGAACATGTTTTACCTTGATTTTATATGTATTTCCAAATAATTTAAGAAAGTTTTGCTGTGGTGTCAACTTCCTCTATTATGAGTTTATTGTTGCCTTGTTTGTGACATCCGCTATGGCAAAATGGTCAGACCAAAATGGTCAGACTTTGAAATTTTAAAGGCATATTACTATTATAATGGCTGCTACCTTATTTCTTTTGCAACTGCATGATTATTATCCTAAAATAAAGCATACTAGATAAAGAAAAATAGCAAATACAGGGTTGATAATATAACAATAACCCTGAGCAACAACCCTCAAGACTTGTCCCAGCAGAAAACTATGGATGCTGACAACCTGCCATAACAACATTTAAGTAGGGTGAGTTTTATACTAAAGAAAGGAATTATAGTCTAGAAAGTCAGTGTAAAACAATTTTAATGGGATTAAAAGAAATAGCCTCAGGTTGTGCCATTGTAGATTAGATATTAGGAAAAATTTCTTATGGAAAGGATTGTCAAGCATTGGAACAGACTACCCACAGAAGAGGTGGAATCAACATCTCTTTGGGTGTTTAAAAGATGAGTAGATGTGTCACTTAGAGAGATGGTTTAATGGTGGACTTGTCAGTGTTAGTTTAATGGTTGAACTTGATGATCTTAAAGGTTTTTCCCAACCTAAATTGTTCTATGATTCTGTTCTATACAATAGCTTCTCAATCACAGGAACAGAGAAGATCCCATTTAAATAGACTGACAGTGTTTACCTGAATGATCAAGTAAAGACAGACCCAAAACACAATCTAATCCTGACTGACAGACAGTTTATCACTTACCTTAGTCAGGAAAGTTAGCAACATAAATCACTGAATTCATTCTCAGGTAAATCAATAAAAAACCCCACCTTCAAAATAACACACTTACAAGGAAGATATGAATTAAGTACATCAAATAACAGTCCTTAGACTTTAAGATGCAACCTAAAGACTTTATGTTTTGTTTCACAGCAAAGACATTTTGACATTTCCTCTTATTCTGTGCCAATTACCTTACTTAGCCCAAAGCTTCAGAGAAGACATAAATCCGATTCATAACTAGAAATTCTATGTTAACAATTTTTTTTTCACACAAATTACAAGCCTTTGAGTTTACTCTGTTCTTAATTTTTATTTTCATCAAATTAATTTATGATGTCCATTTATTCTTTAGTTATGAAAAAGCTGTGATACGATTGGAAACAAAATCAGACATATAGTTGAAATACGCTCTGAATATTTCCATCTGAATGATTTCTTCAATGTGCGACTCCACTGCACTACATATCTTGGCATGCTTGTCAATCTGCCCTGTTTGAAGTTAACATTCCCTTGGGAAAAGGAAAATATCATTATGAAATTGCTTGAGTGAGCTGTTTGTCTCAGTGTTTTCACAAACAGTCAATCTGGGAATTCTAATGTTAGGAATCTGAACACTGCTTTTTTTAAGAGTAAAAAGAAAAAAGGTCTGAGATGCAATGAGATTATTTGGTAAAACAATCAGAAATGTAGTGGGCATTTTAAAATAATGAATATATTTTCCTGGCACAGTATTTTACTTATCTAGTATCATTAGGTTTCACACAGTTGCAAGTAATCACAACCATGGATTTAATCTGGTGAAGTAGCTACTATAAATGGCTCATATATTCCATTCAACTATTTATAAGTGTTATGCCCCTTTAAAAGGACATTCTAAATTGGAAAAGTCAGGTAAGGAAAAATTAATCTGAAAAATAGAATTATCTTTGCAACCTTATTTCAAATCCCTTCTATATATGTTTCATGATATTGCCATATTTTTCTCTGCTCTCTTGCTTTATTTTGTATAAAATAAACATTGTTTATGTGCACCAGATAATTTAATTTTTTTTTTTTTCATTTAAAACCATTTAACTCAAAGTAGAGCTTTAGGATTTATTTACTGGAAATTACTTAAATACTGTTTTTACTAGAGATTATCAATTATCTCCCTGGACTATTCTAAGTATTATAGTATGAGAACTTTCTTAAAATATATTTGAGAAGTGAAGAAGCAGTATAATTTCACGGCTTGAGAGACAAAATAGAGGAATATTAAGATTGAAAAATGGCTACATTTTGTACAGGAGGCGGCTGGAACCTCTTGTGACTAAGCAATTTTCATTATATAGCACTTGATATTTTCAAGGCATGTGTCCCTTTGTTTTTAATTGCTCTGAGAATATACAGCATCTTCTGTAAATTGTTTTGAAAGATCTCACATTTGACAATTGTTAAAAAGAGGTGACCATTTTCAAAGAATTTTGTTAGGTTACTCATGAACTCTCATGCACATCAAATGAGAATTTGTCACAATTAGCTTTTAGAACACTAAATAAGTCTATCCTTCTTTCAGATGAAGATTTTACTTTAGTCATTGCACACTTCTCAGGATCTTAAGCAAGTAAACAATTACAACTTTCATCATTACAAAATCTTTCTTACTGTATCTATATCCATCCTAGGCAATGAAATAAAATATTATTCCACTTGTAAAAAACAATTTCATAATTTTATTAACATTCAAGATAATTTATAATCTCACATTTCTCAAAGTTTTATAACAGTAGTATATTGTTATTTACAATGTGAATAGCACTTAGGCATTTTGCCATTCTGTTTCTCACCTATTTCTGATTGAACTCAAAAACTTTTTAGTGCATCAGACACTAAGAATCTTCTCCATATTCCTTTACTATAAATCAGATATTTCAAATCTCCCTAATCCAAGTCTTTTTTATTTTGCTTATTATCTCATCTTCAAATACTCTTCCAAAATTCCTTCAGAAATGACTGTATATATTCATCTTTTGTTTCTATCTTCAAATTCTAACTCTTTCTCAGTTGCCACCTTGCCCCACCCTCTAATCTCAACACCATTATTTGTAACAAATCTCTTCTACTCTTACCCAAGAACTATATATTTTCCCCTTTTGAATCCTCTTCTAACTCTTTTACTTCTGTTTCACTTTTTTTTTTTCTGAAGATTAACGATCCCTTTTGCCTTTGTTTTGTGTCATCTTCTAATACAGTATTATTCTCCATCACAATTCTCCCATATTGCCAAAAATATCTTTTTCAAGTGTTACATTTTTAGCCCCAATATCTAAATCCATCATCTACCTAAATTAATTCAACTTTTTTATGGTTTCTACTCCAAGTCTCTCTAGGTACTCTCCAGTTTGTGTCTTTTTCTAACAAGCTTTTCCCACATTGCAAAAGAGCATCCAGACCCAGACTTGGAAATCTCTGCAGCTACTACCTGATACTCACAATACCAGTACCCATCTCCCCTATTCTTGTTCCAGGCCTCATTTTCTCTTTTAATCCCTCTAGAAAATCCTAGAAAATGTGGACTTCTGTAATTTGCTAAGATTAAATTGTCATTTAGACTAAGATAGTTGTCATTAATGAGAGTCTGAATATGTTTTATTAAAAATAAAACCTGTGTGATTTGTTTGTTTCTTAGTAATAGTAAGCAAATTAAAAAATATTACAGTGAGAAAAAATGTTCATTATTAATTCATGTCAAATTCAGGCATTCTTTACAATTTTTTTACTATTTATTTTAAAATATCCATCTTTTTAGGATTTAAAAGAGATCCTTGTTAAAAGAGATCCCTTGTTACAATTTTTCTTACCAGAAAAACAAATATCAAAAGTATTTTTAAGTACATTATAGGAGTAAATTTTATAATAATGACATATTCCACACCCAGTCACTACTTCAGAAAAACTAGGAAACAAGTAGTACACGCCTGGAAGAAGTCAAGAAACAGTTGATGCAGTTTTCATTCAACTTAGAAAATATAACTTTTTCTACCAACATTCATGAGTATTTTTATTACTTCTTTTTTTTTCTCCCTAACAAATTTTTTGCTAGTACCAGCTGTCAGAGCTTTAAGCACTTTAAAATGGACAATACAGCACTCCTTGAGCTAGAATTTTTTTTTATTAAAGTTTCATTTGTAAAAAGTTAAAAAAAATATGTAGAAAGGAAGGAAGATCCATTATTTAACAGCTAATTTATGTAAAATTGATGTAGTAAAACTCCACAATAGAAAATATACTATATGGAAATTATAAAGCATCTTTAATACAGTTTTCTGAAAGAACTAGCTGTTTGTTTTACTTTATTCTACTCAACTGGATTAAAGTATTTTCTATGAATAATGTAAATACAAAGCATGTACTGCAGGACATGTTGCAACCAAAGGGTTTATTGTAAATTCTAATATAGTTATGTTAACAAACACAATTGTGTGTAATGCACAATGATATTTTAATATGAAAATGAAAAAGAAACTTACTAATATGACCAGACTTTTGTATCTTTTACTTTACTTTTCTCTGTTGACAACTTCCCAGCTGCTGTCATTATAGTCGACTCTCAACTCTTGATTATAAAACAGCTCCCTATTACTGTGTGTTTCAAACTGTGAAGGCATCCTTAAGGTGAAAAGGCCAATTTGTCCCATATTTCTAATTTCAGCTTAGCTTGGATCATGCTTCTTTATTGAGTCAGCAGAAATGATTCTTGGATTTGGAAGAAAGTCTACAGTAACATTTCAGATTTCAACCAACAGCAATTTGGAGTGATCTTCAACCAGTACCCAAGAAGTTTGTTGGCATTTTACTCATCACTTTAACATCTCTATATTAAGAATAGTCCCTTATTTATTCCCATAACAGTGTAGTGCTCTGCTGTTTCTCAGTGCTTAACTGTCTAGATCCTTTACTATATCTCAGAATAACCTCCACTACTGTATCTTTTCTTGCTATCAATCTATTACTTTTTGTAATTGCTATGAATATATGAAAACAGATGGTTATGATGCTGTTTCTTACTACCAAAAAAAATGGCATAATTTCAGCTACTTTAACCATTGATAACAGTTGGTAACCACTGGTAAATGCTGACTTTTCAATGGCAACAGACATGGTGCTTACTGTGCATGAAAAAAATAACAGTTCTTGTTCAATTCGGTTACACATCATTAAAAAGTGACAGATAATTTTTCCTCCATCCAAAATTAATTTCCTCCATATAGGTCAAAATATGATTTCTGGAACTAGATATCCTAGGACTTTTTTTAACGCAATACCTAGTTACTAAATGCATAACTATGGAAACAGCATTGATTTTTTTTTTTTTCAAGGATGATCTTAAAGGAGTACTGCATGAACCACATCATGTGGCTCTATTTGGTTTATGCATGGGGATTTTTTATGTTCAAGACAAAGCAATATTTATTAGAATCCAAAAGAGGACCCTATGGAAACAATCAAGGAAGCCTTTTAATGAGCACTGAACACTGTTTTAATCACAAGATATGGCAGACAGTGTCTGCAGATATAGTGAGTGAGAAAAGTGTATATATAAAGAAAACTGGAAGTATTTTATCCTTCAGGAGGGATTTCCTTTAGGACAGTGATAAAAGTGTATTTTATTTTATTTTTTTCCTTATCTGATTAATTAAGAATGGGTAAATGACCAAAAAACAGACATTGTAACTATTTTTAAAAATTGATTAATGAAGATAATTATAAGTTATCACAATCCTTTGCCTATAATCTTTTTTCCCTAAGGAACAGTTTGGCATTGAATGAAGAATATGAGGTTTGCAGTGTTTGCTGAGTGTTGGTATCCTTTTTCCTCTTTAGTAATAAATTTTGGATTTTGCAGAAAGGAAAATATAATAATATGTATGAATCCTCAAGCACAGAGAATATGATTTCTAATTATTATTTCTAATTAATTATTAGTACTTTTAAAAATAGAACTTTCACTTTCAGAAGAATAGAATCAAAGACACAAAGAAGAAAGCAAGCTGTGGTCACCACTCATGTTTTGTTAATAGGATCCTTCGGTGGTTGACTTTTCCTAAACAGAGGGATCATTTATGAAAGTAACATTTCACATTATTCTTCTAAGTGGAGCAACATAAAGACAAATTAATGAATCCACATTATAAAAAGTAACTATCCTAGCAGAACACCTGTGTGGTTTACTATGCTTGGGGATAAGCATGAAATGGATGGTTCTATACTGATATATTCCTAATAATAATAGTTTCAAAATTTATGCAAAAATCTTTTTTAAATCCTGCAGCATCTGCTGCCAAATAATTCTGAGAAAATACAAGTAAGTACTTGTAACATTCACAGAAAGATTAAATTAGAAGAGTGAGCTTCTAGATGAGTCAGAGCTAACCAAGTGGTAAAACTTGTCTGTGTTGCTTTTTATATAGCATAAATGTTATTAGAGTAGCTTAATCAATATTATACCAAAAGTTATCTAAGCTTTACTAGTACCTCCAATTGGAGTACTGAATGTTATTTGTTCTCTCATAGCTTTAGTACAAAGGGTTAGAATGGCAGCATACAATTTCATACTTACAGCTCAGTCTTTTAATCAGCTGTCTTTCAGAACTGTATAAGTAAAACAAAATTTTCTGTTGTTTTAAAGTATCACAAATGCATATGAAGATAATTACTTGCACAGCTAATAGACTGGTTTAGTATCTTCTCTGTAGATTGCTTTTTAACCATAGAATAGACCTGTTGATGTTTAATGCTTCAGATGCAGTATATTATTTTAATCAAATACATAGAACTGCTAATATTTCAAATATTATGATATATGCACTGAGACAGAAATGTGTAGCTTGTTGAATAAGCCAAGTAAAATTACTTGGCTCTCTAAAATGATTTGACAATTTCAGTAAAAAATGTTTTTTTTAATATGTGTTTTGGTTTTGTTTGGTTGATTGGTTTTTGTAGATGTTTGGGTTCATTTCTTTTTTTTTTTTTTTTTTTTTCTCCTAATTAAGCAGGTGAGCCAATTCAGCAATATTCATTTTGGTTGAGGGAGATCTATGATTACCGAACCTATAATGACTGCTATGAGGGAACGTTTTGAAGTATGGCTTTCTCTTCTCTATGTTTTTTAAAATAGTCATTTTGTTAGGTGTTAATTTTAGTCTCCAACACGATAACCTCTGATTACGATACTGATTTTCTATTAAAGCAGTCTGGTCACAGAAATCATGATTCTGATTCTCAATATCCAGCTGCATACCTTCATTCTTTACCTTTACAGACAAGCTGTAGTTTGCCTTGTCTTTACCCTTCAGGGATTATACCTACAGAAACAAAGCTGAGCTAACAGACATATGTATCAAGAAAGCATTTAACAACTTAAGTACCTCTACTCACTAGAGCATTAATTTATTTTCCCAAACTTGCATCTTAGTGATGGATACAGAAACTGTAATAGATGTTTTTCTCATACCAGACACAAAATAAGAATTTCAACAGAATTGAAAATTCCCTCCCTGCTAGCTCTTATCTTTTCCCTTTTTGCATTGCAACTGATTATGCAGATGTAAGGAAAGAATGTAACATGAAGTCCACAGTTTTCTGGAGCAGCATCCCTGAGTGCTGTTAGTTTTCTCTTCCTCTGAGGTGCAGTCGTATTGACTGATGTACAGACAAGCATGTCAAAACCTAACACATACGTGGGCTAGATGCATTATGTTTTCCACCTTTTGCTTCTTGTCAGTTTGATCTGTACTAGAGGGACCATAGAAACCACTTATCATTCTTGTTGCCAAAGGGCATCTGTGCTGTTCGTTTACTCAGCCTTGCAGAGATATATTCAACTTGATCAAATTAATAAAATAGCTGCTGTCTGGACATAATTTGTAGAAATAAATATAAGTTTTGTCACTGTGCACTCATGGATACATATGGGTAGTAATGTAGATGTAATACTCAAAGCATTTATTTTCAGAAAACTGACAAAATTGGTATGGTAAAGATAATCTTTTCACCCACATTCCTCTTAATATATTTTGAAATCACAGACAGACTGAAAAGTGTATTTCACACAAGCTTTTAACATTTGTTTTTGTTCTCTGATTGAGAATGAAACAAAATATATCAAAATGCACTACAATAATATTTCTGGGCTTGTGTTCCATGAAAACAGCACATGAAACCATTGAATGTATTTTCTTTTTTAAAAATATGTAATTGACCATATGTTCCTCCTCACATGGAAGGAAACAAATGGAATGGAAAAGGATGGTAACGGCTTATTGCTGTGAACTCACAAGACTCAGACTTTTAAGGAAAGTGAAAATTAACATGGAGGCTACACCATACACGATGGCACAAATCCAGCACTAGATTTTGAGGGGTAGAGTGTGTTTTTTTCATGAAGTAAATAGATATTCCTTGTGAATTTTGGTTTAAGTACTGCATAGGCTATAAAAAGAGAAAGACAGCACTTCTGTATTTTAAGTATTGCCTCAATTTAAATATTTTTTATTCAGTCTTCATATTTTATGTTGCACTGTGATAAGTTGTTTTGAAGGAAAATATGACATATTTAATTCAGAAAACACTGAAACAGAATATTGCAGAAATACCTAACCACTTTCCACTTCTCCTCTGAAACAAATTTTGTATAAAATCGTCATGATGCCAAAGGTACATTTTTCTTTTTATGGATCTCTAATATCTTCTATACAACAAGGGCTGCACACAAAGGAAGCTATAACACATTTTTAAAAAATCCATAGTGCCTCAAAAGAAAAATGTTTCTAAAATACAGCTCTAATTTTAGTACATCCTCATTTTACTATAACCTTTAAAACACCCTTGAGAGAAGTTGATCCTAGAGTCTTCATAACAGATACCTCAACAAAAACATTTTCCATGTCAACTGGTATTTAGAACTGAAATTCTCCAGTTAAGCAACAGCATGAACCACAGGTCATCTCTTGACAGGGATAAAATGTAGAATCATAGAATCATTTGTTTTGAAAAGAACCTTTAAGATCAAGTCCAACCATTAATCTAACACTGCCAGGTCCACCACTAAACTGTCTCTCTAATTGACACATCTACATGTCTTCTAAATACCTCCCAGGATAGTGACTCCACCACTTCCCTGGGCAGCCTGTTCCATTGTTTGACAACCTTTTCAGTGAAGATATTTTTTCCTAATATCCATCTAAACTTACCAAGGAGAAATTGAGGCCATTTCCTCTCATCCTATCCCTTTTACTTGGGAGAAGTGAGCAACCCTCATGTTTCTACAACTTCCTTTCATATGGCTGTAGAGAGCAATAAAGTTTCCCCTGAGCCACCTTTCCTCCAGGCTAAACAACTCTTGCTTCCTCAGTCACTCCTCATAAGAGTTTTGCTTCACCAGCTTTGTTGCCTTTGTCTGGAAGCATTCCAGAACCCCGATGTCTTTCTGGCAATGAGGGGCCCAAAACTGACCACAGTATTCAAGGTGCAGCCTGACCAGTGCTGAGTACAGGGGGATGACCTAGTCCTGTTGGCCACACTATTTCTAGTACAAGCCAGGATACCATTGGCTTTCTTGGCCCCCTGGGCACATTGCTGGCTCACGTTCAGCTGACTGTTGACCAATATATGCAAGTCCTTTTCCACCAGGCAGCTTTCCAACCACTCCTTCCCAAACCTGTAGTGCTGTATGGGATTACTGTGACCCAAGTGCAGGACCTATCCCTTTGCCTCGTTGAACCTCATACAATTACCCTCAGCCTACTAATCCAGCCTGTCCAAATTGCTCCGTAGAGCCTTTCTACCCTCCAGAAGATCAACACTCACATAATTTCATGATCACTCCACCTAAGTTGGCCTCCAAACCTCACATCCACCACAAGTCTTTCTCTGTTTGTGAAGAACAGGTCCAGTAAGGACATTTCCCCAGTGGGTTCCCTCACCAGCTGTGTCAGGAAGTTATCTTTCACACACTTACAGGAACCTTGTTTCCTCTCCACTGTGTTCTATTTCCAGCAGATGTTTAGTAAGTTGAAGTTCCCCAATTCAATGTAATTACCCTACATATGTGTCAGTAATCAAAAACCCCCATGTTCCATTAGCAAGGGTGTCTGGTTCTCCCTTATATGTACAGATGATTGCCAACAGCACAGAATTTCAGGATACTAATGTATCAAAATACATAGAACCAATCAACCAAAACCAACCTACAACCCTAAGTGATTGACAGATTTTCAAAGATTAAAAAATAAAGAGAGTGCCTGTTTATTCATTTCCTGAGCTAGAGATATCTGGAAGGGAGAAAGGAGAGTCCTCAATAGAAAACATCTCCGTGACCAAGAAAGTTTTCTGCAAAGAGGAACAGAAAGACTTCCAAAAGGAAATAGGAGTGTAACTGGGATGAATGGGGATTCTGACTGAGGGCTTACAGAGTGCTGTTACACAATAATAGATGATCAGAGTAAATGCTTTTTTGCTTGACTGGTACAATCCTGATAATTGAAACAGTCTCCTTTCCTCCAGAAAAGTGTGTCACCTTCACAGAAATTCAAACTTATTCAAGGAAATTAACTGACAAATGCTTAACATTTTATATGTTTAAATCACCAGTTGTGAAATCCTGTTCCTCTGAAACAAGAACTTGCTGTAACTGAAATATCCAGCTCACACCAGAACTGGAATTTGCAAAAGCATAGGAGGGTCTAGTGAAGAGGGGAATTTAATAATTTTCTTGGGGAAAACTTGCAAGTTCAACTCTTTTAACTCATCAGGCATTTATGTACACGTTTTTAAAAAATGTAACTGACTTTTTTTGACCAAGAAGGATTTTTAAAATTCTTTTTATGACTTTGACACTTGATATATTAACCTTATTTAAATACAAATTTTATCTGTTAAGGATGATTATTGATGCTTTGTTTTCTTCCAAGTTATCCCATTGGGCCATAATGTATGCTTTAAGACCAGTCTGTTTAGACGGTTTTAGGATATATATAATCACACTAATTTATTCCAATTCTATTTCCTTCCTTGGAGGTTTCTCAAATACTTTGATGCATTCTACTTCTCTGTCTTTCCCTTCAAAGTCACAATGAATTCCCATTAGAGGTATTGTAAGAATATATCCTCAGGGTTATGATTTATTCTTAGGCAGACTGACTAAAACTTACTTTTCTTTTTCTATCTCACTATTATTCAAGGGGGATTTCAAAATGCTAAGTCTCATTGGCTTAGATTCAAAGGGAATTTAGGAGCTAACGTATCTCAATGCCTAATTTTTAAGCACTGGTCCCAAGGATGGGATCATAAAGATCCCTATATAATTCATTAGAGAAGTTAGACATCTTAAAATAAGCTCCACAAAAAATGTGCATGCTAAAGAGGGATCTATGTACACATTTAGTTCTTTTACCATTTTGAGAAGATACAGTCTATGACTCTCACCTGTCCTGCCCCAGGGAACTGTTCTATCTCACCTATTCTGGATGCCAGGATGAACATATCAGATATGTATTGAAAATGTTTTCACTTTACATAGAGTAAGAGGTATCACTCACTCAGAAGGAGTAGTCTGCTAGATTTTAATCTTGTGATAAAAGATTCAAGAGGTGTGAGAAAGCCTGAAAGCTGTATTTTCCAAGATTTACCGTGACATTTCATTCACTGACTTTCACTTGTATCACAGATGCTTAGGTTATATTTATGGTGGCAAATAGAATAGACTAGGACTAACATGGCTATGATTAAATTTTCATTCGTCCCTCATACAGGAGGCTTTATCCATACTGTTTGGCAGGAATACCCCTAGCTTTTTTCAAAAACTTTGTTATTTGCTCTTCTTTAGGCTACTTTGCACAATCTGCAAAGACAATAGCTATCATGAACCAAAATGGTTAAAGAACATCAGGTCCTCAAGTTCATGTCCTGAACATTTAGTTTACTAGTGTAAGTATGACCTTTATGGCCTAGGATGAAATGCAAGACCTCCTGATTCTCAGAGGAAAGCATTATTATTACACAACTGTGAAGAAGTACTGCCTCTTATTTTCACTGCAGCCTGGCAAGTTTATTTCCCTAGAATAGGTGGTGGGTGGGGGGCACATCACTCACTTTTATGTAGGAAATAGATGTGAAGTTGACTTCCTATAGAGAAGATCGAAAAATAACCTCAACCAACCAACCAAAACAAACCAACTTACTCACATTTCAGAGGAAAGGTAATAATACAAAAGAGAAATTTTAAAGTGAGTTTGAGTAAAAGTCTTAATGAGAAACAATTTTATGAATCCTAATGAGGCACAAGCAAGAGAAGTGAATCAAGTTGTCCAGTTAAAACAGATAAATTTTTGGTCATATGCAAAGGGAGAAGGTCAATGCAGCAGATGACCTTTTTAGGATCATAGTTCTGTGCTAATACCTCTTTTCTAGTGATCATAATTTTATATTTGTTAATTTATTCCATGACTTCACATTAGTATAATCAAGGTCTGTCTTTCTTGTTTCAGACTGATCTGCACTTTAGTCAGATCTGATGATTCCCTCTGATGTATGAACACATCCAATCAGGAAAAGGATAAACATGCATACATCTTGTGTTCTGATGCCATGATGGTCCTGCTGTGTCCAGGAACAAACAGTGAGTCCCACAAATAAAAAAGGACTGTCTTTGCTTGTCTTGTAATCTGATTAACTCCAGTTTTTAAGGCAGCTACTTTTTTCAGGTGCAGCCAGGGTAAAGAAAGTATTAGACACCATGGGAAACATTATATAGACAATAACCTAAGCAGTCACACAGTGCATGCTCCATTTCAGGAAGATACATGCAGAACACATATGAAAAAAAAAAAAAAAGGAAATAAAACAGAAAGACTGCTAGTCAAAACCAGAAATACTTTGCGCATTGTAAAACCCTTGACTTAACATTTACAGAAAACCCTACAGTGATTACAGTCTAATGCTAATGGAAACATTCATGTAATTCATATTTATGACCTTAGTGAGAACCAACTCTATTAACTTGAGTACAGATGGCCAGACATTTCCCATGGAAATATTTTCACTGAAAAACATTTTACTGAGTCTGAATGCTTTGATTGACTCCTCTCAGGTTTGACTACATTTTGCCAAATCAAAGGCAAATCCTCCAGTCCTGCCAGGTTGCTTCAGAGCAATCAATCTACTGCTGCCAAGTTTGGCAGGCCTGGGACCAATCAACCAAAATACTTCCAGAACAGAAAACCTGAAAGCTTTGACTGTCAAAAGCTGGGATAGGTTCACATAACTAATTTGTTCTGGGTCAATTTACGTAATGGATTTGCCCTGGAATTACTGACCCTGGAAGCAGTTCGGTATGGGATTTCCCAGTCTGGAATGAATTGTCTGATAACTGAACAATCATCAAGATCCTGTGGCTTGAGAGTCTACACGGTGGGGCTAATGGTCTTAGTAAAGCGTCCTTAGAGTCTGTAAGGTACAGAGCAGAAAAGCTCTGAAGGGCTCAGGTGACCTTATGGGTTTTTCCATTCTGTCTTTTAATCTTGTCTGCATGGTAAAGCATTCTGAAGACTTCCAGAGCTGCTCAACAGTGTTACTTGTCAATTCCTCCAGTCAGTGTTGTCTAGTGTCTTGGACTCAAATGTGGCACTTTCAGAAATTGTTCTTTTATGGAAAGCTATATGTATGTATATGTTTACATATACATATATATGTGACTATATACAGAAACAGAGATACACCTATACATACATGTATATATGCACACATATGTGCATACATATAAAAAGATATGTGTATGTATGTATGCATGTTTGAATTTAATTTCAGGAAGCAAGTCAGTCCCAGGGACCCAATGACAAGAAACCATTAAAAAAGGTAATCTCCACAAAATGCCACACTTGTGAAAGCACCTAATGAATGCAGTAAAAGCCGCCAGGTGGTCTGTTCTATATAGTAATAGAGACACTACAATATGAAAGATGACTTTATTTGTAAGAAAAGTAATGTTACAAAAGTAAAGAAAGCAACCTGGAATAAGAAACGTGCTTTCATTGTTCTTCTCAGCTACATAAGTTTTAAAGGCCCATTCTCTATTTATTTTTAATTTTATTTTATTCTTGCAGTCAAACTTCAAATCAAATTTTAAAGGAACAATTCTCTGAGTTTTGGTCACTTATCTCTTTTCTCTCTCTTGCCAAGGCACTCCATGTTTGAATTTAGCTTAATCAGCGTGAATCCAAATGTAAAACAGTTTTGGAAAACCACCCAGTATTTTATTTCAATGTTAGCACACAATGCCACCCAATATCAATCCCACAAAAGTATTATAGCTTGAAAAGCAGATTTCTAAAGGTTTACTTCCACATTTGACATGTGATTTTTATGAGACCCATTCAAAGAACTCCTGCACAAAATTACAAAATCAGTATTGTTAGGATTCTAAGTGTATTCACTACAGTTTCTACTTCTTTCATTCTTTTTTTTTTTCACAAAAGCAAAAAGAAGTGTCAGACACTAGTTCTAAGAACTGAGTGTTAAACATTAGGTATCTGAAAAAAAGGGAACTTAAAATAAAAATTTTAAATAAATTATAACCAAACTGAAATGCAATCAAACAGAAAGAAAGAGTGCTGTTGCTGACTGCTTGTGTTCTGTTAATTGATGTCCTTTAATAAGTCTTAAATACTTAAACAAGAAAATCTGAAATACTTCTGCATTTCTGAAGTATTTTCATGTTTTTGTGTAAAGAATCCTATTTCATTTACAGAAAAATAGAGATCTGGATATTAGCAAGTTGTGCTGATGGATAATAGAAGAGCAAATGAGATTAATTAATTAGTATTAGGTAACTCAGCAAGTTGGTGCCAAGCCAAAGAAACTGAAGCCCCTTTATTTAATCCAGGTATAAGATCACTCTTTAGGAAATGGCAAAAACACAATATCTTTAGTATCTCAAACTGTAGGGATAACTGGTGTTTAGGAAGATTTTGTAACAGAAAGCTACAACTCCTTTTGCTTAGGAAGACTGCAAAATGCCTTCTTGAAAGGGTTAGATGTTGGGTTTTTTTTCCTTCAACAGAGGGAGTTGTGGCAGAGAGAGCTGTGTTATCTCTCTCTGGTATGCTGGAGAGAGATAACCCTTACAAACATGTACAGGGCCCCAGCAACTGAGAGAAGGTGTGAAGGATAGGGAAGAAAAGACAAAAAGCCCTGGAGAGGACAGGGTCTTGCCTTTTCTCCCTGGCGCCCAGGGCTTCTGCAGCACTGAGAGGTACTTGTAAGCTTTCTTTTTCTTCTAAATAAACTTTTTGAATTCTTTCCACTGCCTTGACATTTCTGGGGATACCTGCATATCTTACTTTGCATAAGGGTTGGTCTCAAGAAAATGTTGTGTAAGGGTAATACAAAGGGAAACGTACTGCAAGGTAAACAAACCTTAAAAAATAAAGTAGGGATGATACCCTTCTGGGCTTGTAGGCTAGGCAAGAAAGGGTGTCAAAGTTTACCTAGAAGTTATAAAAATTCATTGGTTGAATGTATGTGAGATGGTGGGATAACTTCTTGGAAAAAAAAAGCTGGGAATATAAGACCCACCTTAACTGTTGTGGAATTTTTTGCTTCAGACAGAGAGAATATAATGAAAAAGATTTATTTCCCATTTAAAATAATGATAGAGGAAACAGCTGGAAGAAACAGGCAAACCTCTGAAAAGTTTCACAAAGATAGTTTAGCTCTGAATTGAAATATTTTACCTTCTTTTAGACGAATTTGATAAATGAGCATTTAAAAATATGAGAAGTGACTTAGCGACCCTGAACTGGTACTACCTGGCTGAAAAGTACCCACATTACTGAAAGTACTTCAAACATAAGGGTGAGAGTAATCTGTAGACTAGCACATGTGTTCATACATTCTATTACTATCCTATCTGAATGTCACAGTGTCACAGGCACTAAAATGGGATCATGAAAATACACAAATGACTTAGCTGATCTCATCTGGACTTATGAAAGAAAAGTTCAGATAGCCCTGACCTCCAGAAATATATTGCAAAATCCAAAGGAGACTGAGCCTAGTTACCTATAACTTCAGCTTCAGGTCTGAAGTCAGAGGCAATATATTTAAAATAAAAAAGTATCATCTAGTTAATAGTTTGGACACTAAAGTTTCCTTTCATTACTTCTTTTTGCAGTGGTGAAAATAATAGTTCATTTTGATCTCATGACAGCTCAGGAGACAGGTGCCAGCCAAACAACACAGAGGATTTCACCATTTTCATTTTAGGAAAACTGAAGGAAGATCACATACTGGGCAGGAAAGCATGAAGATTGTTTGATAAGATTCCATTAAAGTGAGCTGACAGCAAGGTTAGAAGTGAACTGGGAAAACCTCACCTGGGTAATACCTGGGAAAGAAACAATCAGCTTGACATTTCACATTATCAAAATGAAAGTCAAGTGTTCCTTTTTAAAGGCAGGACATTCAATACTGGGACCACTCTAATGCGTTCTGACTGAAGAAATCATTTTCTTCCTATGGTGAACATGACAGAAGAAAAGTTCTAAAATCACACTAAATATTGTGAGAAATATTGCTGTAAGTGTGCTGTATCTTGCCTTGCTGCATGATGACATTCAAAGTCTGATTTAATGTTCAGCTAACTCCATTTTTGATTTTTTTTTTTAAATTTAAATAGTCTGTCATAGCCTCATTAGCATCTGATTACTAAGCAGTTAGTTAAGGAAAAGGACAAAGAAGGAAAATTAGATGCAATATTATAGGGCATATTTTCACCTTGATGAGCAAGAGAAACTCATTAGGGGTTATTGAAAGTCATAGGCATGCTTCAGAGGAATAATGTCCTCAAGGTATTTTGTAATTATTAAAATGCTAAAGAAATAATATCTATTTTTTATAGTTTAAAGAATAATTTGTCAATAACAGATAGGAATATGTGTAAGGAAAAAACTATGCAGACAAGAGAAATATAATTAGGCAGTTAAGGAATTGCTTTTTGTTATGTGATGGAAGGAAAAAAGGAATTGTAAGATTAAGATAACACTGTAATTTGAAAGTTAAAATTTTTAAAGAAATTAGTACCAGTTTCTTCACTGCTTTGCAGGGGCTTCTGAATGTTGTCTTATATTCTTTTTTGGAAGGGAAGGAGGATGTGAGGTTTAAAAGAAATAGCTGAGTACTGTTGAAGCCCAAACAAAATGCACATGTGATCTGACCAGGTACAAACTGAACCCTATGGAAATGAAACAGTACTGCATTAAGGTTTCAATCAGGAAAGGCACAGCCTCCATTAGCCATGTGCATGGTGCTTCAGAGACTGTCTGCTGGAAGAGACAGAATGTGCAGTTTTGGCAGGATTAGCCTCAACTCCCATCACTCACATATGTACGCACACAAATAAGAGACAAGTTATTTCCCCTTAAATTCATACTATCATTGAGTTAGTTTTGGATTATGAATTTTTTTCTAGTTTGTCAGTGACACACTGACTCAAACACTTAAAAAAAAAAATCAAAACCTGAAAAGCACTGTCAGCAAAATGGCTTTATCAGAAAATACAGAGAAGCTTTGTTTCCCACCCACTATCACTAGCTTAGACTTGTAGAGGAACTAAAATCACCCTACCAAATTAAATTCATGAAAAGGGTAAGCTCCTTAAGAGCATTTAGAAACATTTGGACTCTGGTGAACTATTTTTATTCACACATGCTGCCTTCTGAAATCTAGACTGTTTGTACAGCGGTATTCTCAGCTCCAATTTACTAGGGCAAGAACTTTTAGCACTGACATTTATAGAGAAGGTAGCATAACCTGTTCTGACCTTTCAGGAGACACTCTCGAAAGAACCAATACTTATGGGTCAATGACCATCATGTACACTCCGTTGATTTGCAAAGTCTTATTAATATACATCTGTTTCCTTTCTGAACTATTTATTTCTTGACCAGACACAGGATTGCCCTACAGTCCATTTAGGAGTTTACTTCTGGTTTTTTTGCAACTACACCATGGCCACAATGCATTTGTAATAAATGCTGCCTTTTTCACCAAATTCATCTTGAAGACTTAAATATATGAGATCAACTGCAAGAGCTCCTCAGTAGCAGCAGTGTGTGATTTAAGGATCAAATTATGTTCTATTCTTCATCTTGTGAAAATGTTAATGGTCATCACATGGAAGTGTGCAACAGTTTTGAAAGCAAAGGCTGTTGGGAAAAGGTTTTGGGTATTAAAAGTGACAAGCTGGCAGCTCTGTATCCCCTCTGTAACCAGCAAGGAGGAGAATCTCTAGCTGCATCTGAAGTAGTAACATTTTGATGCTCGGTCGCATGTTACTTTTACCAAAGTTGTGCAGTTAGTGCAGCTGCCCTTCCACAGAGAGATATCTAGGAGTATTAAAGTACCTGTGTGCAAGAACATGAGGATAAAACTAAGCCAACATTTTTTATGAATTAAATTTTAATTATACAAAAAGGACCTACAATAACTATACCAAATAAAATGAACTGAGAAAAATACAAAAGCCAGAATGTATAAATTGTATAAAGACTATCTTATAAATTTTATGTTCTGTGTTTTTAGACAATTCAAATAAAAACAATGCAAAGTGAACAATGGGAACAGAAATAAGCCACTGGGAACACATAGAAAATGTGTAAGTAAAACGGATAAATGTCACTCCGAGCAAGGAAACCATCACTGTTGAACACTGATGTTGCTATCTCAGGCATTGTTTCAATAGCCCAAACAACAAAATTCCTGCCACAGATTGCAATCCCACATTCACCTCATTATTCAGACCAGTAAATGTCATGTCGTTTGATGGTGGAACACTCCCATACATCCAAAGATAATAATTTATGTACTGTAATGTTGTAAAGCATTACAGATTAGCACTGGGTGCTGCTGAAATATGTTCTTACTTCCATCTCCCCAGTTAAAAGCAGAACCAATTAGAATTAAGCAAAATTAAGTCACACTTTAAATCAAATTTCATAAATGGAAATATATGGTTGCTCAGTTATTTTGATTCAGTAATCATTTTGATACCAGAATGAATCAACAAAGAAACTCGTGGGATAGGCAAACAATTTTTTTCACAACTGTGACTCAAGAAGCCACTAATGCTGTCCACAGGAATAATGCAATTGACTGTGTTTAAAATCACAATAGTGACAGTAGTGGTCTGGAAATAACTGTTTTGAAATAAGTTAATTTAGGTGCCAGCTGCAGATTAGCAGAGTTTTATGTATACTTTCTAATGTGAGAAGCTATGTGATATCAAGCCTGTGCAGTTACTGCAGAAGTCTCTAATTTTCTCAGATGTTTTTACGGCCGCTTCTCATCACAATCATTTTGCACAGTGGGGCCATCTGAGTGCAGTGAAAGGGTTTATGAGGAACCAGTACTTACGTGTGGTCTTCCACATAGTCCTGTAACATATGTAGGAGGAGTTTGAAACCAGGATGGGTAATGTCATTAAATAATTTATTTGCATCCATCAATAGCTACTTCAGTGTGCAGATTCCTATAAATCATATGGAAAACAATTCTGCAGGTAGCCCATTTCCAGGAAAGCACATGACCTTAGGCTCCTGCCTGTCCTCCTGCTTCAGTGAGGTTGAAATCTATTCTTCACACAGAAGATTATTCACAGATCCTGTTCTAGTTCTCTCCTAGGATGAAAGGGCTGGAATTCCATGTAAAAATTATATCTGCAATTAATGGACTTCTTGTTTTATATAAAGTTTGTATTCGTTATTAATGGTGACTTAGAGAATATGTATACATCACTTATTGTAGAAAGATGCCTTTATTCTCCTTTTTTTTTTTTTTCCCCCACATCCATAGGGCTGTGTAACAAAGACAGCCAAAATCAGGAAGAATGATTTTTTTACTATTTTTTTATTAGGAAATCTAGAGAAGAGGATCATTATATTTTAATCATATAGTTACTATCTTTATGTCAAGCATAAGGTGATAAATGTCAAGTCATTACTTTGAAAAGTTTAGAGTCAGCTCAATACTAGTTCTTGGCCTGAGTATCTTTTTTCTATTTTTATTCTTTGGTATATTGACAATTTGTGTGATGCACACAATGAACAAAGGAGAACATATAAAAAGCTCTAAATTGCAAAGCATCTTATTTTGAGAAGAGGAAATTCAATAATCTTTTTTTGGAAATGGAAAGGTGAATAGAATTTAAAGCCTTCAAAAAGGCACAGTCTAAAATTATAACGGTTAGCGTTAGTGAGCAAGTTAGAATATTACTCCTGTTATGCCAGTTGGCATGCAAGAATTCCACTTAGCAGTAAAGAATGTTGCTAATGTGCCTCAAGTGTTTCTAAATTCAAATTAAATACTTCCTCATTCTGTGTGTATGCTGGGACCATTATTTCATGACTTGAATAGATCAAACTATGTTACTCATGCTGCTGTGCCCAGCTTGATGTACAGACGAGAAAAACTAGGATAATTTTAGAGGTTATTTTTGACTCAGAGTTTCTTAGCTTCGTAGTTTTACTTTATGAAAGAACTTACCAGATGAAATCATGTATGTATTAACAGTAACAAGTATTGCAATGTCAGGACAGGTTAACAATCCTTAATGTCTAGAAAGCTCCACACTAAGCAGTGTGGTATACATTAGAAATAGAATTAGAGCCATCAAGTGCATGTCATCTATGGTAAAAAAATTTTTTTCTTCATCTGTTTAGTAATCATTTGAGATACTTGTTTTGGAATTACAAATTGCTTTTTTTCCCCTGTATATTCATATCTAGGTTTTCTTGAAATGAAAAATACTTATTTTCTCTATTTTGAGCTGATTTAAAAGCTATGATTTTCAGAACATACTGAGAACTTCCCACTCAGTGATACTTCATTTTGGATAGACATCCAAAATGACTACTTATTTGTGCAAACCTGGAAATAAATATGTAATATTACCCTGAGTGTTCATTTGCTTTTGAAAGAGTTCATAACGACAACCTAAAATTCAAATCACATGACTTAGCTCAATAGAAAAATTTTGATTCTGTATGTAGCACCTAAACTTGGCTGTTGCAGCTTGTCTGTGAGAAGGTGTCAACTCAGAAAAGGCTAGAAACCCTGACTGTGCCATTTTGTGGTTGAGTCATGTAGAGGGAGTGCTTCCTTTAATCCTGTGTTCTCCTTCTCTCTGAGTGCATATAAAATGGTACAGCAGACTGGCAGTAAGAAAATAATTTCCCTTAATGTTTGCATAGTGTGTAACGTTTTGGCTTAACATATAAATTAACACAAAGCCTCATCCTTCTGTTCACCTCTATCAGTGCTGTCTAGGACTCTTCCTCAGAGGGGAACTCTGAAAAACTGATCTTGCTTTATTTCCAGTTTGGCTTGAAGGTCAATGAAGATATTTTGTCTCATTTGACTAATTGAAATTCCTTTGAACAGTCCAACTGCAGAAGTTTAACTCATAATTAAATGCTGAGATCACATTTCCTGTGTAAGACAGGGTGGGTGGGGAGAAATATTAACAAGAACAAAACCAAAAACCAACAAGCGAATATACTTTGGAAGAGAAAGAACTTGTTTTAGGACCATAAATGCTTAAGATTAGACAATATATATATTTTATTTATTTTTTTTTATTTTTTTTATTCCTTGGACTAATATAATTATATGTGACTTTAACAGGTAAGTGTGAAATTTTGCAAGGTAATTCTGCTACAGAATTTTTTGTAAAGTTTCACCAAAAGAGGTCCTGTAGAAGGACATAAAAAACTGGTGGTTGTATTCTCAAAGGTCATACTGTTATTTGTTAGTTTAATCTTTACTGCACATGTATTCATTCAGAGGTGAAACAGTTCATGAATGGCTGTGCCAAGCACTGTAAACAAGATCTGGTACCATAATTGCCCTGCAAACAAATTCCCAGAGGGCACAGGGACACACAGGGAATCAGTGCAGTGGTATCACAAAATCTCTTGAATATCTCTCAAAACTTGAAATAGAACATAGTAAAGTAAAAAGTGTGGAAATCATCACATGATGATAAGGAGAGAGATAAAGTAAAAGAGACCAATAAACAAGGACAGAAATGTGATAGACATCTATTTCCATATATATTTATGCTGTGCACATAATGAGGCAAGGGACAGAGGAAGCATATGACAATGTAACTATTTAAGCACATCCCACCCATAGGATAAAATTAGATGTTAGAGTCCTCAACATGATCTTAGAAAAAATCGTGAAACCAGTGAAGAAAGTGGCTATTTGCAAACCTCTACAAAGAAATAATCTTCCTGTCATTCTACACTTAATCTTGTTCCATGGAGTGTGATAATCTATTAATACCATCATTTGCTCACTCAGGCTCAAGGGGTGGAGGTATCTATTGTCTCTAAATGTCAGCATCATGTATCTGCATTTTCCACTGACTTCTATGGCATTATCATTTTCTTTTTACTTTGTCAAAACCATAGGAAATCACATTTTTAGCACATCATCATTATTAAAGATAAAAAGTCAAGTTCTAAGGAGAAATTGCAAGATTAGACTTGCATATATAAGCCTTATTTTCTACACTGTTATATACAGAATTGGAATTTGTTCTTAAATGCACTATCACATGTTTTCATGAACTGCATGAACATATTTTTCCCAGTGATTTCTGTTTCATTTTGTTCACAAAACTGATATCACCTGAATAACAAGCAATTTTTTTGTCTTTCTTCTTCTAATTTTTTAGCAATTTGTTTCTGATTTTTTAGAATATTGCACACACAGTTGTTTAGTTTGACTTTTTTTTCATCCTTGTGAGAAGACTGTTTTAAACATAAATCCTCCTCATTGCCATATAACCATTTGTTATAGAGTTATCATTTTACTCCATTCTAGTCATCATCTGTATAACCAGGCAGAGGTTTCTAACTTAGAGTGAAGCAACATTCTCCAGCACTATCAGGAAAAAAGAAGTCTTCAAAACTTACAAGGTAAAACTCAGTATTATAGCTGCCTGAAAACATCCTTCAAGAAAACTTACTTTCCTCACATACGCACCAGCAAACACAATATATAGCAAAAGATTATACTTTAGGAAACTTCAATTTTTTTATTTTTTTATTTTCTTTTTTTATTATGGAAATCCTTGGATTTTTTTGTGATTTATTAGACATAACACCTACCACTACATTAAAAAAAGAAATTTCTTTATTAATCCTGTATTTGTTCATACCCAACTATTAGAAGCACTCTCCATAAAAACTAGAATCGTCTCTACAGTGATGATTTTTTTTGGTCTATTTTAACTTTTTTTCTTTTTTTTCCCTGTAGTAATTATTTATCCATTTGAATACGAAATGAGTAGGAAAAGAAGCTTTTTTAATTATTGTTACATTAAAAATAAATAGATCTCATAGCCATTTATTTTCCATGGGTTCTGCAGTCAAAAGAATTGAAATTCATTTGAAACATAAAGCTTTACAAAATAACCTTCAGTGAGGAGCGGTGTCTTTTACTGTCCTATAGGAAATCCGTTTTGATTTGACAGAATGATAAGCCTTTGAAAACGGTGGACTGAAAATACACAGTAGACTTTTTGCTAAGCTCATAAAGTGCCCAACTGAGAAAGGATTCATTGCACATGAATAAGAGCTAAATTAGCTGTGTATTGAAAAGTCTCATTAAATGCAAGGCTGTAAGTCCTTGGCAGGACTTGGGTCCTAGTGAACTGTTTCTGCATATTTTGTCACGTACTCTGGAGAGATCCCTATTCTGATGTGCTATAAGAACTCTTCAGCATTCTTTGGCTGATCTGAACTATATACCATATCTTACAGCAAATCTCAAAAATAGGTTTTTGTGTTTCTTTTTTTTCTTGTTGGGGAGGGGGGGTAATTTACTTGGTTTTCCATTCTGGTATCTCTTTTTAAAGAGAAAATGTGTTACACTAGAAGGGAGAAATTAGAAATTAGAACCCAATTCTTTATCTCAGATCTCTTTTAAGCATTAATTTAACATTTCATAATATAAGGAGTATATACAAAGACTGTGTACCTGTATACATGTCTATAAAACTGGGAAATTATTCCTAAAGTTTGGGAAAAGACCTATTAGACAAGGTTTTCTCACTTTCGGAATCCTGGACACTTAATGTGGAGAAAATAAATTCGAGTGTCCTTCTCTCTTCATTTTAACTGATCAAGTAATTTTCAGGAGATTAAAAAATTCAGCCATTGTTCCTCTACATATAATAGAGGATATAGTGACTTTGATGAGAAAGGTTCTTACTTCATTTTCCATTACATATGAAGCACAAATATTTTTTAGGTGTATTATTTGACAAAATTTCATGAAAATGAATGAAATAAAAATTATCACTTTCATAGGCAAAGAACCAGATCAAGACAATGCTTATGATGCATGCTTAGCAATAATAGAAAAGTCCAGTTTTACATACTACTTTTGTACATGTGCATCCCTTTGAACTTGTTCAATGAATGTGAATTTCCAGAAAGTACTATACCTTAATAAGGACAGTAGTTTAGTTTCAAGTATTTTGGGTGCCACAAAAAAGTAAATATATATGTAACAATCCCTGGAGTGAAATCCACACTGAACTGATGAAGTTAGCCAAAATTTGTATGAATCAAATGTTTTCTGTCCTCTGTGGAGCAGACAATTTGCATAATTTTAGGCTGTTACTAATAAGATTACTTTTCTATCACATTATCAACTTCATTTTCTGTTGTTCATGGGGAACTGCAACTTGCAGCAAATTATGTTTTAAATAGTGCCATACCAGTTTTACTTGGGAACTAGATGGCATTGGCTTGAGAGGAGCTTTTAAATCCGCTAGAGGCATGTGCTTGGAACAAAAGTAATGTGACAGATCTCCTGAAACTTATGAATGAATTATTGCTGGAACATACAATACTTGACTTTTGCACTTTAATATCAATCTTTTGGCAGCATAGCTGCTGCAGATGAGAAAAGTGCATATCAGCTTTTATTCTTATTCATGTGTTGACCTTAAATTACCCCCTTTCCCAGATGGCTAGTCATCTCTAAGTTCTGAAATGCTAACTGGCACCATTATGCCATACTACTACAAACTTGTTCTCCTTAAATTCTGTGCCATATGAACTGTTTTGTGACTATGTGCCAAAAAAAAAATCAAAAATTAAAGAACAGAGATACTCTCTGATTGACAAAAACAGGAAAAAGAATAAGATACTATCAACCTAGAGCTTTTGCGATATTATTCTCTCACCATTTCTTTTATTTAGATTTACTCAAATGCAAATTTACTGTCACAGTGAAACAAGGCTATCACTTGCATTCTTCTAAGTACAATTCATCAATCATTTTATCAAAATTGAGGCTGACAGAAAAAACTACTTCACTCCCAAACAAATTCTTGGGCCATCTATCTTGGCCCTATGGTTTAACATAAACTCTCAATAAAGCCTTGGAGAGGAAAAAGAATCATAGAACAAAGCAGAAAATGGGACCATGAACACATTATGCCGAAGGGCTTGACAACAGGAGAAAGTGTTTGCCTTCAGCAATATCACTACACTCTTCTCTTGAAAAACACCTAGTCCACAGATTAGTTAAGGAGCCTTTTACTTCGCACAGAGGTACTAAATAGATTGAAGTGGAAAGGAATTGTGTCGTGACCCACCAGTAGGCAGCCTGATGTCCACAGTTAATTCTCATTAGTCTGAACATAGACACCAGACCACGTGTCAGGGAAGTCTTATGCTTTTATTATATAGTTGGCTTAACTCCAGCAACTAGTCCACTATTTAGATTCAAAAGGTGTTGGCTAACAAACTCTTAAATTTCACAATACACTTCCATAAGCGGTGGGTTACTAGCCCTAAATTTTTACTGTGCACTTCAGTAAGTTTTCAATTCCCACAACACACTTCTCAAAGGGGCTGGCTCACAAGCCACAAAATACCACTCAAAGGTGCTGGTACGTGTCACAATACCCCTTCTAAAAACTGCTGGTTAAAAAGAAACAACACAGGTTCCACAAGCTCCCCACTCCCATAGCAAACTTCAGTACAGAGTAAGGGGTTGAATACAATAGAGCTTTGCCCGGGCAAGAAACAGAGGAGAGAAATAAAGACAAAAAAGAGAGATAGAGAACAAAGAAAATCTCCTGTCCTTCGATCCCACGTTTGTCCTGCCATGTGGGCAGTCAGGAGCTGGGGTAAACAATAAGAGTGAAAGAGAAAGAGGAGAAAGAGGAGAAAGAGGAGAAAGAGAAGAAAAAAAGAGAGGGAAGGAGGGAGAGGGACGAATTAACTTCATTTTGTACATAACCTGGTGCATTTCATTGGCATATGTGCAGCCAGCCTATTTGAGTGAGCCCCTGATCAGAGACTGGATTCGTATCTCAGCAGACTGATTGACTGATGGGTCGAATAAACCATGTTGTCTGGTTTTGTGTGTGGGGTGGAAGGGTTAAGCCTAGGCCTGGAGCCAACATGGCCATGTCCATGCAGGGCATGTGGCAGTGAAAGCCATGTGGTTGGGCTGTCAGTCAATAAGGTCCACGTGGTGGCCTGCCCACACCACACCTCCTGTAGCCTTTGAGCGTCTGTGTCACCCCTCACTTTGGCCAGGGGGACAGGGAGTGGCCAGTGAACCATAGGTCCTGCCTACAGGGAGTGGCCACAACAACCAGAGTCTATAAAAAGAAACACACATCGTCTCCATTTTGGCTCAGCCTCTGCCCTCCTGACCTTTCAACTGTGACCTCCAGAGTGGTAAGTAACTCTGTTTCTCTCTTCTCTTTCTCTCTTTATTCTTTCTTCTCTTAGTCTCTCTTCCCTTATTATTGTGGGCAACTTAAACACCTATTTTCTGTATTTCACCTAAATTTGGGTTAGTGTTGGTCTAGTAACTTGCTGTTAAATGCAGTGTTTCTATGAATTGGGTTCTTTGTACTAAGTGTTGTAGTGAAATGCTTTTTTTGGTTTGTATGTTATCTCTGTAAAACCCTTTTGGTAAAATACCTATTTTCTCACCAATTTAAAAGAAATCTCTTAGACAAAAGGTGTGCAGTCTTTTCTCCGGACATGAACTCAAGGTATCAAAGAATAAAAAAGCTTTGCAAGAGTTTGTGTAGGCAAAACCTTTTGAAGCCTGAAATTAAAGTGTAACACCCAATAAAAGTGTGGAGCTTCTGGACCAGGGTGTAATAAGCCCTCCTCCAGAAAGTTAGTTGGGGCGATGGGACAGGATGGGAAAAAACAAGATGGGATGGAATGGGATGGGACTGAGCTAAGCATGAATCTCAAGGCAGAGTTGAAAGTTGGCCCACAACAGTGCAGTTCCACTTCTGTGGGACTCTCTTTTCCTATCACGACTTTGCTGCTGCACACAGTCAGAATGCTTAAGAGAAAACATGCTTATGCCTGGTCCTCCCCAATTTGTTTGCAGTAAACTCTACATATTATAACTTGGTGTTAAAGTCCTTTTCTGAAAAGTATAAGCTCACCTGACTATGGTGGGGAAGAAGACCAGGTTGGTTGAAAAGAGAGTTTTGACAGGTGTTAAGGAGAATCTGCATCATTTATTGGATGTGGGGGGAAATGTAGTGACAAAGAATGAGGAAAACACTGAGGTACTTAATGACTTCTTTTCCTCATTCTTTAAGGTCAGCTGTTCTCCAGGTATGGGACCCCTTAGCTAGAAGACAGTAACAGAGAGCAATATGAAGCTCCCATAGTCCAGGGGTAAATAATTAGTGGCCCTGCTACAGCACTTAAACACAAAAACCATATCCACAAACAAACTGTCTATAGACCAGAAGAATTCCAACAAATGATAGTGAGGGAACTGGAGGAAGTGCTTACTGAACCACTCTCAGTGTATCAGCAGTCCTGGTATCTTTATCAGTTATATGGATGAGGAGATCAAGTTCACCCTCAGTAAGTTTGCAGACAATACCATGTTGGGCAGGCGTGTTGATCTGCTGAAGGACAGGAAGGCCCTGTAGAGGGGTCTGGACAAGCTGGATCAATGGGCCAAGGCCAACTGAGTGACGTTCAAATGGACAGGTCCTGTACCTGGGTCACAAGAACCTCATGCAACACGACAGGCTTGGGGAAGAGTGGCTGGGAAGCTGCCCAGCAGAAAAGGACCTGGGAGTGTTGGTCAACAGTGAGTTAGCAGTGTACCCAGGTGGCCCAGAAGGCCAATGGCAATCTGACCTGTATTAGAAATAGTATGGCCAGCAGAACCAGGAAAGTGACTGTCCCTCTGTACTTGGCACTGATGAGGCTGCACTTTGAATCCTGAGTTCACTTTTGGGTCCCTCAGTGCAAGAGATGCTGGAGTATTTCCAGAAAACGAATGGTGAAGGGTCTGGAGTACAAGTCTTATGAGGAGCAGCTGAGAAAGCTGGGGTTGTTTAGCCTGGAGAATAGGAGGCCCAGAGGAGACCTTATTACTCTGTACAGCTACCTGAGAGGAGGTCAGATATCAGGAAGCAGTTTTTCACCCAGAAGGTGATAGAGTACTGGAACAGGCTCCCCAGGCAAGTGATCACAGCACCAAGACTGTTCTGAGTTCAAGAAGCATTTAGACAGTGCTCTCAGGCCCATGGTGTGATTCTTAGGTGGCCTGCACAGGACCAGTAGTTGGACTCCATGATCCTGATGGGTCCCTTCCAACTCAGCGTATTCTACGATTCTGTGATTGCAGCCAAGTGGCAGTCAGTCTCTTCTCCTAGTAACAAGCAATAAAATGAGGTGAAATGGCCTCAAGTTGTCCTGGGGTAAGTTTAGGTTTGATATTAAGAAAAGTGTCTTCATGGAAAGGGTTGTCAAGCATTTGAAACAGGATGCCCAGGGAAGCAATGGAGTCACCATCCCTGGGGAAATTTAAAAGTGGTGTAGATGTGGCAGTTGGGGAGATGGTTGACTGGTGGACTTGGCAGTGTTGGGTTAATGGCTGGATTTGATGATCCTAAAGTTCTTTTCCAACCTAAATGATTCTATGTCCGTATGATTTATACTCAAATTATTTCACTGTTTACTCTTTTAGAAGGAAGGGTTTGTTGCTGGAACATTTTTCCTCACTCAGTTCATCTTTGCCCCCATTTGGCACTGGTTAATCAGATTCATTCTTTTTGATTTCATTCAGTTCCCCAGAGAGTTTCTTTCTCTTGCCTTGTTTACGAACTCAGCATTCTCACCCTAAAAATATTCATTACACCAAAGTGCTTCTCAGTCCAGTTTTACAGTAAGTCTTTCCTGTGTTCTGTTCAGTTTTTGGTTCTCTTTCCTAATCTATTAATTTTGTATTCAGTCTTCTTTACCATCAAAGATTTTTTATCCCAAATCTCCCTAACTCAATCAAAACAATGATTCCCATTCTTAACCTATTCAGGTATTGATGTCTCTCGTCCAGCTTTTATCATAATTTCTTGGTTCCCATTTCATAAAACGAAATATTAGATATTAGCTTCTTTTGCTACATGTATGACACACAGATGTATTGGTAATTGTTTTTTTAAACTGGTGTTCATTATTTTTTTACTTGAATATTCATTTTTTACTTCTAAATGTTGCCAACTTCTTAAGAGAAGAAAAGTTTGCTGTCCTTGCAAGCTTTCCAGGCAGACTGACCCCAGCAGGACTTCAGTGCACAGACTTCTATCAACAAATTCTCATATCAGAATCTACCACATTGCAATTTTTTTTCCTTATTCAAGCTGATCAGGACATTTTCTTTGCACTTGTTACACTACATTCTTTTCTGATAAGATTCCCAAAGGAAATTAAAGCAGGAACAATGGATAAAGTAAAACAACCAAGAGCTGAAGTTCTCTGAATTGCCTACTAAAGAATGCAACTGAATCCCTGTTTAAAAAGCATGGAATATAAGCATCTCAATGACCTAATGCATGACAGAGTACAAAGACAGCACTTTCCACAAGACTGGTATCTATTCTTCCATATTTCTTTTATAGTAGGATATGTTTCAAACTGAGTGTGCCAGCACTCCTATCAATTTATGTGTGTCTCTGTCTGGCTTTTTAAGACTTACAACTCCTACCTTGTAGGCATTTGCATCTCATATATTTATCATTTATACAGATGTAAGAAGAAATTAAGCAACCCTAGGTCAAGTTTTAGATTTCTAGTTTAGGAAGAGATGTATTACTTCATTGTTTTTATCACTGGCATCAAGATTGAAAGAAATATTTTAAAAAATATATTAATATCACTTCTGGTTAATATTGAAATAGTCTGAAATACTCTAAAATTACAACATTATACCTCTATATGAAAAAAAAATACTGACAGAGTTTAACCAAGAAAAAAGCTAGTTTGAAAACCACAAAAATACACTGTAACTACTGAGGAAAAGTGCAAATTTGAAAAAAACACAAAGCTATGCTTTCAGTCTGGTCCGCTTTCTTTTCAATCAGACATACACTCTAATGTTCTGCTGCAATTTCCTAGGAAAAAATAAAAATGCAACCAAACTTATTATTCTACAAAAAATTGCATATTCACCTAATTTCAAGGTCTCTGAGTAGTTCAGCTAAATTTACCACCACTGCCCACAAAGTATAAAGTTAAGGTCTGGTATAAATCTTTACGGTATCAAGGTAAGCATCTGCAACCTGGGCATTCACGTTCTCTTAAGCTGATTCTGTGCCCTCTGCTTCTCCTCCATCCTGCCCGTGGATGTTTAATAACAGTCACAGTGGCTTTTGCTGAAACTAAAAAAAAGCACTTCAGAACAAAATGTTCTTCCTTGGTATTTCCCAGGGGGAAAGACACCAAATTACACATACATTCAGTTTCTGTTCATACAATCAATGAAAATACCTACCACAAATCATGTGACTAACATTGGATGCAATTGACTTTAAAATTAATGCCTTTTCACTCTTTTGCTGGAGTCAAAAGGGAAACAACACCATTCAAAATATATTAAGTGTATTATTCCATCTAACGTAGTCCTGATACCTAAGATTCATATTTTTAAAGTCTGGTAGTTTTCTTTTTTTCTCTTTAAAGTGGCTGTCAGAAATCTAAACCCCAGTGATTTTTGGGAACAAGTAATATGCTTTCCCTTCTTTTGCTATGACTGAAACCAACCACCATATTTTTCCAGGAATGTGGCAGAATAAAATATTCATATAACACTTCCCCCTCCCTTATTTGAACTGGATCCTGGTTAGGCATCGGTGGAAGTCTTTTCCACTGATCATAGTGTTCAGTATACTTGGAGGCTACAAATTTCCATTTTGGACAATCAATTAAACTACCATCGCCACTTTACCCTTAGCATTTCCTCTTAATTCCACTTCTTCCACTTTTCTCCTTGTGAAAAGAATGATAATCATGATCAAGGATTAAAGGAGAAATGATAAACTGCTGATATAGTTTTCCTAGTGTGTTTGTTTGTTTGTTTTTTCTTTCTTTTTACTCTGCAAGCAAGGTATGATTTTACTTCAAGTCTTTTGTCATCACTCTGGAGTTCATCTGGAGCCACGGCAATACTGCTCTTTCTGAAGCAGAGCTCCCTTTGTTTCTCCAAACTCTTATCACTGATACGTCACAGAAGAATAACCTCCCTTGCAGAACAGTAACTTTAGCAATTCTCCTGATTGCAGTGCAGTGCTGAGCAACTTCTTTTTCTTTCTTTTTTTTTTTTCCCCAATGAAGACTGTTCTTTGTTCTGAACTTGCAACATCCTGCGCATACCTATTTTTATTCACTCGGATCTGGAGACACAATGTAAATCCACGTAACCAGCCAGTGCAAATCTCTACTTTTCTGTCCTACTCTCTACATTCAAGAACTTTGAGAATGACAGCCAACTTAACTATTGTTTAAATACTTTAAAAACTATTGTTCCTTTTACCAGTCCCTTAAGGAGACAGGAAAAAGCTTGAGGAACTGGGACCAGGGAGTGTGCTCATGTGGTATGAAGAGGTCATTTTTAAAAGTTAGCTTTTTCACTGGAAATGAGCACAAGAAGTTGCAATATATCAAAGTCTGTTTAGTACACCACATTGATCATCTTGAATCAAATTACACCTTCTATAAATGAATGAAGCATCAACACTGAACAAATTACTTTGTTATACTGTCATTATTGAGAAAAATTGTCTACAAAAAACCTTACAGAAGAGTTTCACAATTGTTCTTTGGAAAATACTTAGTAACAGGCTGAAAGAAAAGATCTATTTAGTCTAATACAGCTCTTTGCTTCCTGTGATTTAAATAATATGTGATCTAAGACAATGCTTCAATTTCGAAAACTTAATTAGTGAGTGTAAAATCAATCTATCACAGCTTGTCTCAGTGTTAAGGAACAGTACAGTGTCTGTTATTTTGTACATATGTGTTTGATGAATTGTTAGGGCCAAGCTCAGGAAACAGAGTAAACTTTATTTAATTTGTGGAGCAGATATGCACTGATAAACTGTGTCAGGTATTATTACAACACAACCAAGAATGAGACCTTTAGATAGGAAAAAATATCAAACAAACAAATAAAAAACCCCAAAAAAATCCCAGCCTCTAGAAAAGATAGAGTAGGCTTAGAAACCAATGCCTATCATTAGAGTACAAGAGTATCACCTCCCTACTTCCTTTGTCCTTGCTGTGTAGATGTTTACTTTTCCAAGCTTCCTCCCAGCTGCCACTTACCATATTGTGTGGTTCACAACAAATTCTATAAAGTGCTTCATGAGACTTAGGAAAAGTTTCTTTCTATAATTTCAAAGGCCTGGTGTGTCTACTAGAAACTCATTTTAACAAAGCCCCACCAATTCCACTCCAACTTTTCACTATTCTGACAACCCATTTTCCTAGACTGAAAAAGTACCTGTCCCACTGCACTATGCAAAAATCCCCCAGCTAAGGATGCTCTTTTCTCAAATGCAGTCTCTTGTCTCTCACATAGATGTGCCAGACCTGGTATGCAACAACAGCAAAACAAATACAGATTCTTCATCGCTGCTATTTACCCTCACCCTAGGAGGAACATAAATGAACAATGAACAAAAAATATCTATCACACTCACCAAACACAACATTTTGTTATCTGTATATATTTGGCTGAAAAAAAAAAGTTTAGAATTAATGGTTTAAAATGACAAATCTTTTCCTTTTTCCTACACTGTAGTGCTGCCTATCAATAAATCAGTTTAGCTACAAGGACCAGGCTAGGTTAATTAACATCCCATTTTATTAAGGCTTGCTTAAAATTGTCTTTACATCACATGAATGTATGGAACATTGATGTATCCCAAATCATATTTGGTATTACTCATTTCTCTCTCATCCTTGCAGTACTCACAGAGCAGAAAGAAGTGTGCATTTAAAATAAAATTAAAATAAGAATTTTTAAAAAAGTAGACATAAAGCTTGCATGAAAATTAGATGAATTTGCTTCTCTTGCTCTACTTACTACTTGTAATTATAATTTCACACTGTTTGTTTATGTTCAGAAGCAATGGTTGTTGGATCATATTAGCTTGCATGTAGAAGTGTGAGCAATCAAACCCTATTAATTTCAAAGAGGATTCTTAAAGGGGAATCTTTATTGATGCAAATTAATTGAATGTTTTATAACAACACTAGGAAATATAAATGATATTAAGACCAAGATTTGCAAGCGTATGGAAACACAAAGAAACAGAGCTAGCAGCATTGGTCTGTTACAGTTTCAAGGCCTTTGCCTTCGTCCATTCTACTCAACTGCAAATTCAATTAAACTAGTACTAGTCCTCTTCCCCAAATTACAGGAGTAATACAGTTCCACTGCAGAGCAGAAGGAAACAATCTGTTAACCAGAAGAGAACCCAGTTCACCAGTTCACCAGATGTTACTCTACATCCTTGAACCAAGTGTTCCTGAAACACCTATTTTGTTGTGCATTTAAACTGTACTAGAGATTTAGATCTGTAAACATCAGCATAAGGAAATAAAAACCTAAGACTGTATTGACAGAGCTGAAGCAAAGCATGGTCTAATGACTCTGACTTGCTAAGTATACTCATTTTGGCTGGGATGGAGTTGTTTGTTGTTTGTTGTTTTGGGTTTTTTTCAGTAGTTTGTATGGTGCTATGTTGCGATTTTATGACTAGAACAGTTTTGATAACACATTAATTTTTTAGCTACTGCTGAACAGTGCTAGCACAGCATCCAAGTCCTTTCTGCTTCTCACACTGCCCTGACAGTGTGTTGGCTGGGGATGTACAAGAAACTGGGGGAAAACACAGCCAGGACAACTGACCTAAACTGATCAAAGGGATATTCCATAACATATGATATCAAGCTCAGCAATAAAAGCTGCAGGGAAGATGAAGAAAGAGAGGGTGTTCAGAGTCACAGTGTTTGTCTTCCCAAGTAACCATTACAACTGATGGAGCTATGCTTTCCTGGGGGATGGCTGAACACCCTTCTGCTGATAGGAATTGGTGAATCAATTCCTTTGTCTACTTTGTTTGCTCATATTGCTTTTGCTTTCATTATTAAACTGTCTTTATCTAAACCACAAGTTTTCTCACTTTTACCCTTCTGATTCTTTCCCTCATCCCAGTGCAGAGGAGTGAGTGAGTGACTGTGGGGCCTAGCCTGCCTTCTGAGGTTAACCCGCAACACTAAATAATGAAGTCCTTAAGGCATTCTGCAATCTGTTTCTACTTCATACACATTGATTAAAATACAAAGTAAACTAAGGAGTATACATATTTTTTAATTCATGGGAGGAGATACTGATCTTGAGTGATCCTTGCTACTGCACAAAGCCTCAGAAGAAAACTTCTCCCACACTCAAGGATATAGGCATTGAATGTACCTGTGGAAATAACAGTAGGGCCACTGGCCAAGGCTAACCATGTGCTGTGCTGTAATAAGGAAAATAAGGAAGATGAAAATACTACAGGATAATACTGAGAAATTTATTTATATTTTTAGTGTCAAAAGCTCATGATAAGTTTGTGTTTATACTGTTGTACTCTTAAAAGCAGTTACACATTATAGAAATAATTTATTTATACTTGGTAGGTATGAGCATTAAAACATACATCAAAGTGTATTGCTAAATTTACTGGAACAGCAACAACTTCAGTTCTTAAAACATTACAAATAATAATAAAAAGTAAAAGTGAAAAAAAGAGGCAAGCAATACCCAGAGATTATTCCACCATTGCCAGAAGTCAATATCTAATCATATTATAATGTACTTCAAATACAAAAGAACTTTGTTCTTCATATAAAGATCTACAGTATATCTAATAAATATTTTCCCTATCTAAATTTTGTACAATGAGGATAATATACATGCCACACTGCAATTGCAGTGATAGACTGATTGTTTATTAAAGGAAATAATAATAGGGAACACAGGACAATACTTACCAATAACTAGTAGCTCAAATATTCAAAATTGTCAAAATATTGCTCTGAAAATACTCTTTCTTGACAAGATTGATGAGCCATATTTTTTACTTAAAAGTTCAAATGTCAATTATCTAGTCTTCTACCAACATTTTTACAAATTGGACTAGGCAGTTTGAGCGATTTGGCTCCTAATGGACTGCAGTATCAGCACAGATGACGCAGAAGAGTAGCATAGGATTCATGACCATAATTTTTCTTGTAATTTGCTTCACTCCAATGGCTAGAGTTCAAAAAAGCCTAACTTTTAGAGGTACACAGTTCCCTGATTAAAATTTAGAGTCATCAAGAATATTCTGTAACTATTTGGAACTGTTTCAATGATTACTTATCACCCCTTCTAGAACATTATCAGTAGCCCTATATGGTTAGATTTAAAATCCAGCCTTTGAAAACTGTTATATTTATTCTATTGCAAGCCAGACTTCTGTTTTCTTCACAAATACGGACAAAATCATTCCCTAATCTTTGTATTACCTGCCTGCTTGAGCATTACTTTTCAAACACAAGGTGTTGTGATTGAATTTTCACACTTGCTTCCTAAGGTGTTGTGGTGACAGATTTGTGTCCAACAGCTGTCTCAAGTGCAGCGTCTTTCTTGGAGCATTTCCTGGGAAAAAACTCTGTGACCAGGGAATCAGTTCTGATCTCCCTAATTGCATCCTGGTCACTTCTTTCAGACCTTCCATTCAAAATTTCGATGCATCAAACCAGAAAAGTTGTGCTGCAAAAAAATGTTGAAGTTCCACTCTGGATGAATTTCTAGAAAATAAAGGATCTGTGTATACCTCAGCAACCTAAATAGCATTTTAAGATAATTCTCTTCCTCATTTTTCCTATTGCATTTGGATCAATTTTTGAGAGGTAATGGAAAAACTCTCCAGGGTTTCTTTGCTGTTTTCTGCATTTTCTTATGTTTTTATGTATTGTTTGGATTTTGGCTTTGGTTTTTTTTTTTGCTTAGTTTATTTTCCCCAGATGAAAAATTATGATCTCTCATTTTCAGGGTCAGCTTATCAAGTCACAAATCATTTTTTCCTTTTTAAATGGTGGAATAAACATCTCACCTGCAAATCTTGGGAAATTTATTGGGAAATTTTCTGGAAAAATTCTATGCCACTGTCAAAGGTTTTCTCTTCTTTAAAAATATCTACTCAGTAATTCATGATTTTTTTTTCAGTGATTGCCTCATCCAGAGAAAGACTGTTTGATATTCTTCTTTTGTTAAGTACAAGATATTTATGACAAAGAAACAGTAGCAGCAAACAAGGGTTTAAATTTGTGGTCAACTGCATTTTACTCAGATTCCTGCATCCATACAGGTGCTTAAGTAATGTCATCATATCCTTCTGGTGATGACTTATTCAGCAATCAGACTGTTTTTTAACATCTCTTAAGGCATAATTTCCAATACTTAATCACTTTCCTTTCTCCTCTCTGAAACCTTTAACTGTTTCAATATCATTCCTGCAGTGTCAGCATCTGACTTACAGGATTCAAATAAACCAGACAATGACAATAGTATGATAGCTTTTCTTGCTCATATTAAATATTACTATTTATATGTAAAATGAGGAAATAAATAGAATGAATAAATTATCTTTACCTGCCAGAGCATTGCACTAGGCATTCATGTTAAGTAGATAATCTGTCACAACTTTTTCAGAATTTTCTTCTAAAGATAGAATACCTTGTTGAGTTCATACCCACTATCTACTGTATTCATAATTGTGTCACATTACTTCCCATATTACAATGGAACACATACTGTTTGCTCATACATTGCCAACTCATGGCTGAATTGGTAGTTTTTAAGCTGAGATAATCAACAAAAATATAATTGGGAGGGCGGGGGGCAGTAGCATATATGGTGAATGCAATTCCAACTCTTCTAATTTCCTCGCAAGATCCCTAGCACTGAGCTATTCAAAATTTACAAAACAAACTCCAAACTCCAAAACAATTTTACACATCCATCTCATGGCTCCTTGAGTAACTCTGTTCTTGGCAATTCTGTGTTAAATGAATATTCACTTTTCCTGTCTTTTCTTCCACAGTTGATTACTTCATTAGTCCAGCTCCTAGAATATGAGTTCTTGTTTCTACAGAAATTGAAGATCTCTAAACTGATTAGTTTGGGTTTTTTTCCTTAGGAGGGAAAAAAAAAAGTATAGTGTCTTAATGATCCATAAAATAATATTAATAATGGGTAAAAAGAAGACAAGTTCTTTCTCCTTTCTTGAATTTGGAATTATACTGCTTTCTGAATCTACTCAAGTGTTCCTCTGCAGAGCTAGCTTCCCTTTCAAGAGTTTATTTAAATAAAACTGACTTAAAGCTGTCAAGCTGCTCTGTCCTTATCATAGCAGATGTCAAAGGCTTCCTGGTTCGTCAGTGATTTTCAGTAATTGCTGAATGTATCATATTAGTATCCATTCCTGTCAAAAAAACATAACTCATAATTAATTTTACATTAAAATAAATTAAAAATCATACTTTGTGGTTAGAACAGTGATACTGTGACAGATTTGTTCAGGATAATTTCACAGCTATAAAACATTTTTTTATTTTTGTATACAATTATATAATAATGGGCTTTGTTTTTCTGCCTATCATATATTTGAAATAAAACTTCTTTTAGTCCCTAAGCACTAGTACTGAATCTCAGCTTCCAAAGAACACCTTCAGCAGTCATGCAGTGCACTAGGGATTTAGCCAGAGATTCCTAAGGCAGAAAATAATGATGTATGATTTATAGACTCTTTCTGTCCATCTACATTCTTGACTGGACAAGTGGATTGAAAAAAAAAAATACTAATGAGTAGATTCTATACCAGTTCCCCAAAATCAGGAAGCCCTTTTTCAGTATATAAGGTAATGAAAACTATTTTCAGTTTGAAACTGTAGGGCAAATTCATCTGATCAAATATGAATTTCTACATGTCTACCACTAAGCAAAAAAACCCTGAGCTGCTTTTATCTCCATGGAGAGAACATGCCCATTTCAGATGTGATTAATCCTATCACAGAGTAAATGTTTAAAAACTTAGGGATTAATACCTTAGAAGTGCCTTCTTTTTCTCCATTGGTATGAGAAACAAATATATGGTAAATAATTAAACTGCTATAAAGTGAAGACCTCTGCAATCTGCCATTTTTTTAAAATTTTCTAATTTTTAAATAATTTCAGGAGTTAATTAGACACATTTTTAGAAATAAGAGATCCTTCACAGGACTCAGTCTTCGCAGATTCACCTTACACAATTAATTCAAAATCTTAGTGTGAAGAAAAATGAAACTACTATTTTTGAATAAGTCAAATATAAATGTCAGGAGGATGGTGCCATTTAGCAAAGGGACATGACTTTAAAAAAGCTCAGTTAGACCTTTCTCTTTTTTTCATGGATAAGGAATGGAATCCAGGTTCTTTTGCTCTTGAGACCCTTAACTGAAGACATTCTGCTGATAATGTTTATATGCAGTTTTATTTAGTTTATCTTAAATGAAATAATTGTGAAACTATTTTACCAGAAGGAAATATTTTCAGCTGGAAGGGTTAAGAAAAATTTGTTAAAAAACACCTGATAAATAATTCAAAAGTTTTAGAAGTATCACATGAAAACTTGGGAAGACATATATAAAATTCTTTACCTCATGTCAGGCTTCTCATTTTGGCTATTCTCATATTTTAGACAACCACGTATCTCTAGAGCATAAGATATGGAAATTGGGAGATAATGTATCCTTTTCTTCTGGGAATGGACACCAAATACTACATTAAGCAGGTCTTAGTTTGATATTTGTTATTCCTTTTTTTAAAAAAAAAGAAAGCCCACAAAATATGGCACACATTCACAGAATCACAGTATCCCTGGGATTGCATAGGACTGCTGGACCTAGTCCAGTACGCTGCTCAAGAAGAGTCAAATACAAAAGGTTACTTAAGACAATGTCCAATTTTGAATATGTCCAAGGATGGAGACTCTGGATGAACAGATTCAGTGTTCGGTTATGCTAAGAGTGAAAAAGAAATCTTTTACATTTAAGTGGAATTTCTTGTGTTTCATCTTGTAGCCCATGACTCCTGCTCATGTGCTGAATAGCACTTAAAAACTCCTAGCTCCATCTTCTTTACTTTCATTGATCAGGTACCTATATGCATTGCTCAGTTGTGCCTGAGCTTTCTCTTGTGCACAACCACAGCTCTCTCAGCCTTTTACTGTATGACAGATACTCAAAGCCTTTATCAGACCTTTTGTTGGGCGTACAGCAGTATGTCCTTGTCTCACTTACACTCAGGAGCCCAAAATCACCATAGTGGTGGTCTTGGATGAAACAATTCAGACTAAATGAAATGCTTAGATAAATTGAGATTATTATTTATGTATCAGTTATCAATACTGTCACTGAGCCAAGAAACAATAACAGAGATTTAATGAGACACTATAACTACTGAAGTAATTAGAAGTTAATATCCTATGATGCTATCCTACGTATATCCTATGATGAATACTTGGGACTCAAAAGTAATGACCAGTCATGGCCCAGCAGTCCTGTGTTGCATAGACTTAGAAAAGCCAATGAACCCAATACTCGAGATTCACCTTTGGCCCTTTCTATCAATATATAAATAACCTTGTGATTTTGGGCTTGACAGCTGACAAAATACATTCCATTCTAAAAGCTCTCTTCACAATAGTGCATAAATGGTTCTGCCTTCAAGAAAAGCCATTAGCACATCACATGGCAGACATTCATGGTCTTGGGGAGTACACATTTGTGAGGTGTAAAGATGCCCTTTATTCCAAGAAGGCCAGTGATAATTTTTATATGTCTGAAGAACTGCTAAATTTGAAGACATATCTGGGAGTTAACATTAGATGCAAATTAAAGGAAGGAAAATGTGTGGTTTACCAAACAAAACAGTGCTAATGTTTAGTTGATATGCTTTAAATCTACAAATATTGGAAAAAAAGAAGGCTTATAATTTCAGCTCTAAGCAATGGATTTTGTACAAAGGACAATTTTTAAGGCTATCATTATTCATTAATTTTGTTTTAAACTGTACAGTTTTCTGCACTTCCAATTTAACACACTAGCATTCGTTTATCACTCTAGGGCATCACAGACAGCTGCAAAGTGAAGATCCAACTAGATGTCGGTAGACTTGCAGAGAAATGTTGCCCTGGGTTACAGCTGCAGTCTAATTTCGGCTGGTGAGTAAACACATGTGAGTTTGGTTGTTTGTTCTTTGATCATTATTGGTTGATCTTATTTAAAATAATACTGATATGAATCCTTTCATTATTATATGCCTTCTTCTACATTTATGTTTTACCTTTCATCCTAGAGTAGTTATTTATGTCTTTCTATGAAACCACCATGTGTACTTTGCCTTTTGCATTTACTGGGGACACTTTCCTTTTTTTTTTTCCTGAGAAAGACAGTTGCTAGGTCTTATGGTGTCTATCATATTTCTCTGATCTTTCGTGCAACGCTTAAGCCAGAGACTTTCAAGTCTTCCTGTTTTGCTACACTAGTAGTTTATGAACTGTGCTCTAGTAATTTACTTGTGCTACAGATTGTGAGCAGCAACAGGACTGGAAAAGAGATTAAATGGAGAATGTCTTTGCACAGCAGCAAAAATCTTAAAAAGAATAATGATTTTGCACTTTCACATTTTATAAGTTATTGACCCAAGAGAAATACTATTTTTATAATATAAATTATACTCAATGACTGTATATGTCGACAGAAAATATATAATATATTGATTCTGTTCAATACAGTTGAATTTTGTTCTCTCACTCATGATCAGAGCTCCATTACATGAACAGACATTATGATATACACCATTTGCTCCACAATTTAAAAAAATTATTTAAAAATTCCACTAATGTTTGAGTTCAACAGCTAAGACAGTAATTCTATAGCTCTTAAGACACCAAATTTCTAATTAGTACCTATTAACTTCATGAGGCAAAAAAATTCTTTCATCTTTTTGCCCATTCCAGATAAAAAGAGTGTTAGGAAGAAAGCAGTATGTCATTTTTAAAAAACAGAAAATACATACCAACTTTCCTGAGTGCTGGAGACTTTGAAGAAAAACTAGAATGTATATGTATTTGCATGCATTTTTCTCTGAGTTTTTGCAGTGATGTTCTGTTCAGAAATAGAATGCATGGAAGTCTCTGTTGTAATCTGCAGCATAAACACTTTCCAGGGCAATTTCAGTTTATTCATGAAGGCATACGACATTTGTTTGATGTCTTAGAGCAAATTATAGCCTGTGAGACACCAGAACAGTGACAAACATATGGTCCATCCTACCTAATTTAATATTTTAGGCAAATGGCTGTCCTAGACTTCTCTGATTTTCATAGGCATTAGCTGAAAAGTGGCTGGAATTTCATGTTTTCAACCTAAATTAAATTTCTCCTTTCCCTTCCTTTCCCTTCCTTTCCCTTCCTTTCCCTTCCTTTCCCTTCCTTTCCCTTCCTTTCCCTTCCCTTCCCTTCCCTTCCCTTCCCTTCCCTTCCCTTCCCTTCCCTTCCCTTCCCTTCCCTTCCCTTCCCTTCCTTCCCTTCCCTTCCCTTCCCTTCCCTTCCCTTCCTTCCCTTCCCTTCCCTTCCTTCCCTTCCCTTCCTTCCCTTCCTTCCCTTCCCTTCCCTTCCCTTCCCTTCCCCCTCCCCTCCCCTCCCTCCCCTCCCTCCCCTCCCCCCTCCCCTCCCCTCCTCGCCTTCTTCCTGAAATGATACAGAACAGAAACTATTCAGCAACAGTGGCTTGTCAAGAAATTAACTTTTAAAATACATCAAATCTCATTGTGTTCAAATGTAATCTGCCAGACTGAGGAACAAGTGAAAGTTACAGGAAAGGAAGAAAGACAATTTTTGATAAAAGGGTAGGAAAACAGCTAAAACAAATTTAAAAATATTCAAAATCCTGTAAGACAATAGCTTTAACAATAAAATGTTCAGGAAAATATTTTGAAAATCCAGGTAGAGCAACAGCCTGTTCAGTAGTGTAACTGATTTTCTAATCTTTCAGTCTTAATTTTCCCAGGGGGAAACAAAATCCCAACAAAAAACAGAACAAGTAAACAAGGAACCCTGAGAATTTTCTATTGATCTGTGTTACCAAAGAAAACATTTACCTGGTGCAATATAAAGTTAAATACTCAATTTTATTAATAAGTGAACATCAGTTATGAAAACACTAGATATAATGGTGCAAATATGTTATGCCCTTATTTGACTTTCCTTCTTTTATGTCATGCTACTCTAATTTTGAACTGATTTATCATTGCAGCATAATGTTGGATCATCCAAGGAACAGATTTTGGCTAAAATCCATTGGGTGGCTTATGCCTTGGCAGTAGATAAGATTAAAAGGTCAAGGTAAACCTGTAATAAGTATGAATGATCCATGTTTCTGATCCTAAAGCGTAACTATGTCTGCTTTTCAATGCTAAGGACAACTGGCAAGAAATGCCATGGACTTATCCATATATTAAGAAGCTCTCTAACCTCTTAGTCAGGATATCTTCATTGTCCTGGGGCAATGAGCAGTTTCTGTCAAATAAAGGCAATTTGACAAAATAGGCTACTAGATTCTGATGCTGGAAAAATAGATGAGGAACACGTTATTCTTATTTTCAATTAATCTCACTGGATACATATCTTATATGTGCCTCTAAATCAACACTGTGAAACACAGCCTTTTCTTCTGCTATGTGTTCCATTTACCACCACAGGAGCCAACTATCTAATCACACTAAATATGCACCCCTTCCGGAGAAGTCTTATTAACAGAATTTAAACAAACAAAAACCATTTATACTCCGTTGAGATGTGCCTATGCACTTAACCTTAGTGGGAGGGGAAATATTATTTTTAAGTTTGTCCTTTGAACCATTCTATGTAAAATCCAAGTTATGAAGCTGTTCCTCCCTATGGACATTGTATGAACAAATTCCCCACATGGCATTTTACAAATAATTTTTATCTCCCTGAACTAAACATAAACAATCTGACAACTGGCTTATGCAAATTTGTTCTGAACTTCTTTGAAGTAGCTATTTTTAAAGGCAGATATCATCTCTGCTTGGGGCTGAGCACTAGAATGATTTATATTTGTTTCAATAATAAAAAAGAAAAATGCTAGAAGTTATTTTCTACATGGCTTGCTACATTAGGTACATTTATTCTGACAGGAAGTGCTGAAATGCTAGCAATAAAGTGCTGGATTTACATTTGAGTTTAGGATCAAAATTCAGCAGAAAATTCCAAGTGAGATAAGGCTTGTATCTTTGAACTAGGCTGGGAGACATGTATTATTTAAACAGCCATACATTCAAACACAGCTTGTCCAGGTCAAAAGCTGTTCTTTAAAGGGTCACATGGAGGAGAAGATGGTGTGGAAACAGTAGCAGGGACCAGTCCTGTGAACAAAACCTGTAACCTCGGTTTAGGAGAGCAAAATAAATGAAACTGAAAAGGTCATAACAATATTTTAACAGGGAGGCCTCAGGTTTGTTTTAGTTTGGAACTAGTTTCCAATGCATCTGGAAAACCACACAGGTGTAGATACTATTAGTCTATTTGCGGAGTAGTTGGAAACAAATAATAAGCTTCTGAATGTGCATGTCCCTTTCCCAATTTCATATCTTGTCTTTATGTTTTTACTTGATCTAATAATATCAATAATTACTTGATCAATAATAATATCTGGATAGCAGAAATGTCCTGAAATTGAGCAAAGGGAAGAGCAAACTCCTACACCTGGTGAGGAGCAACCCCATACCCCCATTCACCAGTATATTCTGAAGTCTGACTGGTTGGAAAGTATGTTTACAGAAAAGGATCTGGGGCTCCTGGTGGATACAAATTAAACAGACAGCAGTGCACCTTTGCAGCAAAGAAGGATGGTATCCTGCGCTGTATCAGCTGGGAGTGTTGACAGCAGGTTGAAGGAGATGAACCTTTCATTCTACTCAGTACTGGTGAGGCCACATCTGAACTTTGGGGTTCAGCTCTTGGTTCTCAGAGGCAAGGCAGGAATGGTGCAGAGACTCCAGCAAACGGCTATGAAGACAATTAAGGGACTGGAGCATCTCTCCTATGAGGAAAGGCTGAGGGAGCTGGGACTGTTCAGCCTGGAGAAGGGAAGTCTCATGGGAGGTCTTCTCAATGTATTTACACACCTAAATGAATAGTGCAAAAGAGTCACGTTCTTTCTAGGGGTGCTCAGTGACAGGACAGGAGGCAGTGGTCACAAGCTAAAACACAAGAGGTTGGGTCTGAACATCATGAAGCACTGTTTTACTGTTAAAGTGACTGAGCACTGACACAAGTTGGCCAGAGATTTTTCTGGTGACTCTATCTTTGGAGCTATTCAGAAGGTGTCTGGACATGGGCAACTGACTCTGGGTTACTCTGTTTGATCAGGGGATTTGTACAAAATTACCTCCAGAGGTACCTTCCAACTTCAATTATTCTATCATTCTGCGATTTTGTTTGTCTAGTTTTATCTGTTGTTTTGTTTATCTAGTTTCTTATGTCTTTAGACCTTGCGTAACACACACACATCCATAAAAAAATATTTAATTATCTCTAGTTTTGATATGTGCTGTCTTAAAAAATTCAGAATTGATTCATTTATTCCTCTGGAACAAAAGTTGCTATGAAAAATATGTGGCATCTGACTTACTTACAAACATGGAAAAGCCATATTTCTACATCTTGGAGTAGACGTGCGTAATTTTAAAGATACTGTCTCCAACTCAGAAGCTTGTAGGAACTAGAAGGAGATGCACAGAGATGGGTTTAAATCTATCTCTTTACTACAGCTTACCTGCAGGATTTTGTAAAATTTAGGTGAATTACCTGTGTCTTAGCAACAAGTTACAAATATTTGATTTCTTTTTTCAGATTCTTATAATTTCAGTTAAGATTTAGGGGAAAGGGTGTGAAACAAAAATTAACTCTCAACATATATTTGACAACATTTAATTTAATGATTTTTACTGCCATACTGGAAATGTTAATAGAAGATGTGATGGACAGTGTAAGGACTTTTGGGGGAGTTTGCTAATTTTTAAGACTTAGACCAGTTAAATCTCATTAGTGTAGAAAATATACCTAAATGAACTTATTATAGATTTTCTCAGATCAAATTATCATTGGTTAATATGTGATTTTAACTTCAGAATTATCACTGATATTTTTTTATCCTGTAACTGGCTTTTTACCATTTAATTCTCCAAAAATTCTGCTGAAAGTGTAGTCAACAGTTTGAGGAATGAAAAGTCATCACTGTTGTCAAGGGATAACCTATTTGTTATCTATTAGCATTCAGTGATAATTGAAGTAGTATTTGAACAACTGAGAAACACAAAAGCTAGGGTTAATAAAAAAGGAAAGTACTTTTTTTCCTTTTGTGTTTTAAAGTAAAACAGCTACATAGCACTTCATCTTGTACATTCAATTCACTGAAGAAGGGTCTTTTGTTGTTCGTTTTAGAGTTCTTTGGGGTCTGATTTTTTTATTTTTCTACATCATTCTCAAATTATTAAAAACATATAAACCTGAAAAAATAAAGCTTTAAAACCCTAAATAATTAAAATGGAGAAGAAATGCTTTCTTCTTTCCAATCAAACTGAGCCACACAAAACTAATCATCAGTCTGTCCTTCCTGAGAATAATGGCTGGAAAAATACCTGTCACTAGATTTAGTCCATGTATTTTCACAGTATAGATACTCACCTCAATTTGCTTACTCTCCAAAATCTAAATAGCTTTCAAAATGCAAATAAGTTTGATTAGTTTCCTGCCACATTGACAACACAGTTCATCAGCAACCAGACTGATCAGGTCTCTAATAGTATTTGGAATCTGTATTCCCCTCATTCCATGAAATTTACTTTAGAAAATCTATACAGATTTTTGACAGTCTATTACGCTAATGCAATTTCTTGCTTTCTGGATTATGATATCTCTGAAATATTTCACCTCTTTACTACTGCATTCTTCAATCTGCTCAGAGAAGTAGGATAGCTGTTTTGTCTCATTTTTCCCTTATATTTTTTGGCTGCATTGCCAGTTATTTCTGCATGCAATGGTGTTGCTGAGTAATGCAAATATTCAGCATAGTGTCATTAAGATGACAAGGTGAAGAAAGCAGGAAATTGCTCTTGAAAGGTCTTTTTTGCCTCATGCCACTGTAAAACACATGTATGTACCTCAAAATGAAGCAACTTTGTTTTCTCAAGCTTTAAGTGAATACACAAAATAAAATTGTATGTTTCACCCACAGAAAGTGCATGTATATTTATGTAAATCTACCTGAATTACACCAGACAACAAAGAAATTGCAAATTCGAATTATTCATAAGAAAAGCAGAGAAAATACTGGAGTTAATCTTGGCATTGCAGAACATCTAGAATTCTAAATTATTTTTTTCAGAGCTAAAGAAAGAAAAAACAAACAAAAAACTCCCCAGAGAGTCCACTTTGAAGGTACAAAACTAAAATAAGAGTCATAGAAATTTAAGAGTTGTGGTCTAAAATTCAAAAGTATCAAAGAAAACTTTCATATCTTTTGTATCTTGTGACTCTCTGTAATTTTTCTTATTTCTGTGAGGTGTTCTTTGTCTTGAACTGTAATACCGTGACATAATTGGTCCTAAGAGGAATAGCCAAACTCACATGCAGCTAATTTATCATGATTATCACTCTGGCTGTACTAGTTCTGAAACTTACTCCTTTGGAGCCATCTCAGCATGTCTGTGTGGTTCTCCCATTCAGCTATTCAGCTGTACTGTAAGAATTTTTGTTCAGCTTACTGTGCACCATCTGGAAAAATTATCTCAAATCATAAATCTAATGACAGCTGCCATCCTTCCCTCTTGCTGAGAGGTGGTAGAATCAGTTGCAGGGATGCATTGAGGATGGACCAAGAATAACAGATTGAAGAATACAGAGAGTTCCTCCATACAGGATGTCTCCTTCCTTGCATTTGACATATGTCTTGTCTATCTCTGTACAGTTTCAACATATTTGAGATAGCTGTAGTCATGATGTTACCATTTTCCCAAATTCTGAATGTAGTCTCCACGTAGGTGGAACCAGCATGCTTGACTGAAGACCAGTGTCTTTTATTTTCACAGTTATACTTCTATTTATCAACTAGTTATGGGGTAAAACCTGATGGTTATTTCATATAGATCAGAAAAATAATCATAATGGTTCCATCTGCCTTTTACATCCAGAAGGATAATGTGTGGTATGTGTTTAACTTCTCATTTTAGATGATTTAAAGCAAATATAATTTTAATGTTACATATTGCATATAACAAATTCAAAGAAGCTGGTGAAATTCTAAGATACTTATGTGAGCAGATTCTTAACCTTCTCATGTATGTCATGAATTTGAAATTACTGGGTTTTTAATACTTGTGTGAGTCAGTTGAACATATTTTACATTCAGAAACAAAACAAGATCTCTGTACTGATCACAGAGACTATTGTATTCAAATCTATTTTGAATATCTGTTATACAAACACATATGCACAGAAACACACATGGAGGTGCATTAAAGAATTACGAGATGAATATTCATTTTCCTTCCTCACCGTACAAGCCTGTATTTTTATCAGATGTTAGAGATGACAGAATTCAATACTGCAATGAGGTTATTTCTTTTTCTTAGTTTATTTTTCCAATTCATAGTCAATCTTAAAAAGATTTGTCCAAAATCTTCTAGGTCAGTAGCAGAATAAGAAATAGATCTAAAAGTCTTTGTTTTCTGTCTTTTTATTTCTAGCAATTTTTACATCATTTATAGGAGTCTTAGAAGATACTTCAGCATTATCTAACATTATTAATGATGATATTGGTCACAATAAGATGGTTTGGTCAATTCTTTTTTTCTTTTCTTATAGGCAATCATGCATCATAACAACCAGGGCTATATGCCTGGACTATAAAGAGACCTTTAACTGAACAAACGCATCATAATACAGGCAGAGCTATTGCTCTACATATTCACTACCAGGCTCCTCTTGAGGCAAAGGGGGATATGACTATCCCTTAGATGCATATGTTGAATATCGTATGCCATCATGTCATACCTCCAACCTCCTTACACACTAATTTTATGTTAGGGCTTCTAGTCCTCTTTGGCATGTGGTGTCATGAAACTTCAAGATATATACTGAAGATTTATGAAATAATGAACAAGCTTAGGAATAGACTGACATTTGTTTTCTACAAGCAATAGATTTGATGAAGTTAGTAAGAAATCAGAGACGTCAAAAATATGCAATGTTTTACAGCCCATCCTCAGTGCAAGACCACAGAAAAATGTAACCTCTTAGATACAGAATTTCTCACCCAAGGTAAATGATTTTTCAATGCCTGGTCATGCTTAAAATCATAGAAAATTAGACCCATCAGCAGGCATTGTATATTGATGTGTTCCTTGTAATTTTTTTTTTGTGCAGTGGATAATTATAGTAAGCATTATTAGTCATGTATTCCCTCTTCAAATTTCTTTAAGTACAGCCTTGAACTACCTCTTTAAAAAATACATTCCAGTAAAGATCCAAATCACCTCTCTTCTGTGGTGGGGAGGGAATTAAAAATAAATAAAAATGGAGATTCTGTCATGAGCTGGAAACACTACATTTTCCTCTGGAGGAACAGGAGACTTGTATACCTCTACAAAATCTACCAGTGTACAAGTCTACCAATTCATGTCATTCCAGGTAGATATTTCCAACTGTGAGTCGTGCTGGGATGCTGTCAATAGCTTCATCATAGTGAAACGTTTTATTCTTTTTACCATTGATATGTCTTCAAACCAGTCGTGTATTGATGGATCGTTTATTCTGCTCCTACATATCAGGTGAACAAACAGAAAAAGAGTCCCAGGAATTGCAAAAGCAGTTTCAGTTCTGAATTCTAAAGTCTACAGTACACTTACTCATTGTACATCATATACTGTTTTGGTGATTTAATGGCTAAAAAACTTTCTGAAGAGATATTTCTTAATGGAATATTGACAGCTGTCTCAGAAACTGCTGTTTCAGAGCTTTACTCCTTTAAACCTAGTATTTATTTTATAAATGCAGTAACAGAATGAACATACACTTCACTATGAATATCAGCGTTTGCTAATTTTCATGGAAAGAAATAATGGATAAAAGGTTATCGTGAAACTTGCTCTGCAGCCACATGAAAAAATTTCCCCTGTGAGTGAAAAATAACACATGCTTTTTCCAGATATGAAATATATGCTTTTCTACCCATGTTATTAATGAATAGCAGTCAATAAAACAAATCTTTGACCAGTCAGCCTGGTAGCCTATAAAACTATTATATCTCCTCAGTGATTTATTCTGACCGTTATTACATTTTGATCTGATGCCACTTAAAAAAATCCCTTTATATAAAAATATAAAGAGAAAGTGAGATATGTCACAGAACTGAAGTAAAACATAAAAATATATTAGCAACTGTGTTCTGAAAGACTCTTCACAGAAATAAATAATATCACAAGGCCTCTTTGTGTCAGTTGTGGTTATTTGTCAGCAACATGGGAAACATTCATTTCTTCACCGTTCTCTTTTAAGACATAATTAATGATCTGATCATAGTTCTGTTGTTTTTACTAAGGCATCAAAAAAACCCCAAAGTAATGTATAATAATAATAATGGCTAGTCTTCGCGAGCGAAGATCCAGGGAAGGTCTTTACACCTTCCAACCTGCGCATTGGATTTTTTAGGTGAGACACAGTGTGCGCGGAACTGAGCCCACCCTTTAATCCTAAGGTTCATCTGCCGGGGCCAAGCGAGCTTGGACGGTGGCAGCGAGGTCCTCAGGACATAGATGGGTTGCCTTTAAGGGCTAATGAGCTCCACCTGCCCGGGGAGTGTCCCTAGCAGTGACTTTAAGTTCTGAAGAAGTATAAAACTATAGAAAAACTGTTTTCCTTTTCCACATTTTTTAATAAAATCATTTGTCTTCATCAACAACAGTCAAAGCAAGCAAAATTTTAAACTGAACATTAATGACTAAGACTATTAAGAGAAGGCAGAAAAACAGCCTCTGATAAACTGAAATTGGAAAGACTGGAACACTGTCGTCTCAAAATTAAAGCTATTTGGATTGTCCAAAGCTTGAATTAGCAATGTCTGGTTTTCTTAACAAATTTAATAAGATTTAAAAGGTATTCTTTGTTCAAAACTACATCTGCATAATTGTTATTGCTCTGGGTTTGCACTCAGAAGGGCACTGTATTTCAAATTATATATATTACTTGGCTATTACTTGGATGAGTAAATACGGGTAAACTTTTGAATTACTTTAGTATCTAAACCGTAGACCAAGTCTACTACTACATTGTATTTAAAAGCAAGACTCACAAGTATTCCCCCTCTAAATGTAACAAAACGGTTCTGGAACAAGACAATTGAAAATGGGTAGCACAATGTGGTGGAATTGTCAGTGTTGCAAGTTCTATCTGGGAGCCTTTGTAGTAGGAAATATGTGCAATATTTTATGCTTTTTTTAGTAACAATTTCATGACCTTTCAGAGAACTAAAAGGCAGAGAAGAAAACAACTATTTAAAATATTTATAAAGAAATATTTAAAAATAAAATAATTCACTGTAAAACTGATTTTTGTGGCTTCTCCTAGAAATGCAGAGTTCTTATTTCAAATATTGTGCTTATGGCACAAAACTAAATTGTTCTGAAATGTTTAAAAGAATAAATCTCTCAAACAGTTTTCCCCAGAAAGGGAATTTGTAAGGGCGAAAATTGCTGTGAATTGCTCAGTGGGACACATTATTGGATGCTAACTTTATGTGAACTAATGAACTGTTTTATCTCAAAATTATTATATGAATAACTTCTCAGTACTATAATTACCAATAATGACAAAAGCACATAATTTAACTGCTCATTTTAAAAAAAATCCTATTAATATGAGAAAATTATTTAATGGATGAAATGGCCTTAATCAACTTCGGCTTTAGGAGTCTATATATCATTTATTAATATGTTTCAACTCACTGAGTTGATAAGGTTCTTCATATCTTATCTATAATAGTTTACTTGGCCAGAATATTTTAAGAGGTTTTATTCTGTTTTAAGAAAATTGATTTTCTTTTAATTTTTTTACTCTATTCTATTTATCTTCACTGTGCTGGTTAGAGCGTTAATATTACTGAAAAAAGGGGGGATACAGACTTTGTAAGTGCTTCTTTGCCAAGCTTTCTCTCTGGATTATAGTTCTTCCTATTTCAGTGCAGAAAAGTATGTTGGTCTGTTTACTTTTGAATGGATCAGCTCTTCCAGTCAAACAAAACATCAAAGAGAAAACCTCATACATATATATATTTGGTGAAATCAGGTAAGTGTGCAAAGGAAAACTGGATTAACCTCTTTCTTGGAAACATAAAACCATTCTGCTGCTCCATGACAGTTCTAAAGATTGAACTCTGACATTCTTTTAGTTTGCCGTCTGATCACAATTTAACTTCAGGGAGGGTAAAATCATTATCACCACCTTCTGTGGAAAACAAAAATCACATATACAATTGAAATAATTGACATTCCATATAGGAGTGAGACAAAACTGTCTTCTCCTAGGTACTCTCCCTGTGAATTTTCACAAGTGTAAGACTTCTGGCCCTCTTCATTTTTCAGCTTGCTGGTTTAGGGAAATACAAAGGAGCTTGAGCCCTGCACTGAGCTACAGTCTGCTCCAGAGAAAGGGCAAGCTGTAGGTGTGGTTTCTAATGTGAATAAAGAAATCTACACTTGTGAGAGACACTAGAACATGGATTATTTCTATTTGTCAAGGTCACATTCACTGAACATAAAGCTTGGTAGATCTTGATAGACTTCAATTTATAGAGAAAGTACTTTCATATCACAATACTTTCCTGCTCCTATATTCAGAAATGTTCTTACAGAAAAGAATAATGTCCCTCACTGATAACAGCTAACACATGGGCAAAGGGACAACAAATACAAATTCAGCATTAATTTAATTTTTAAGCATCTCATCTTATCTCATAATAGATATGAAACACATTATTCCACATATTAATTTACTGTATAAAGAAGTGATCTGGACGGGGAGCCAAAGTAATGAATGCACCAGAAGTAATGAAGACTATTCCTTGAGTTTTAAGTCATTATGGAGGGATATGTCATTTGAAAATGGAATAGTGTGTGTTCATTGGGAAACTTTACTGTAGTATAAGCAGACTATATTTAGTCAACCCAAATATGACCTAAGGAAGAAGTTTTCATTCTTATTGTGACAGAGATGTAATGCTGTTACAGGAGAAAGGAGAGGAAAAAAAGGTTTTGAAGTCCAGCAAATGGAAATTTGTCTTGAAAAAAAGATAATGTCATTATGATTCAAGAGTTTAGTAATAATGGCATCAGTGGGAGAATACAGAGTAGTGCATAGGCAACAATAGATGGGAAAGAATATGAATCTCTCCACACACAATTGTATTTCTATATCTAGCTTTGCTACAGGGTAGTTCAGTGCATGCCCAGGCATGGTAAGTCATTTCACTTCCCTGTTTGTCAGTTTATCATCTGTAAAGTTAACATGAGTTCTGCCACTAATAAAAGTGAGTTTTGGAAAAAGCTCCAGGAGCTGAGGTCCTAATTTTCAAATATGCTTTAATATCCAAATTCCTTTGAAGATGTGAAATAATAAATTAAAGAGTACCTTTCAAAAGAAAACAAGAAATGGGAAAGTGTTAGTACAGATATTGCTTTATTCTTATTTTTGTTTTTAATAAAGTCAGTAGTGCCGGGAGCTCTTCTCATTAATGAAGTCCAGAAGTTTGGACTGCCTGCTGCTATCAAAAAGAGTTCATCAGCAAAGGAAAGTAATTATTTCCTTTATTATAAAAGTAACAAAAAAAACCCCAAACAACCAAACAACCAAACAAAAAATAAATAAATCACAAGCTTAACTTTTTTTCAGAGAACATTTTTGCAACATTTTCAACAATTGTCAACATTTTCTAATGTTTCAGCTACTAATTTTTTTTTCTTTGTAAACAGGAATATGCAACTTCCAATACTTTGGTTTGTATAACTTAATGAAAAGCAACATGATTAAATAAATGCTGTTATTCTCAAATTACTAGCTAAGTAGTAAACCATTAATAGGTCAATCTGACTGCAGAACAGACAAGTTTCTAATGCACTGAATCCTAGGCTAAGTTGCATAATTATTTTACAGTTTTAATCTACTGAAGTCATTTGCATGTAAAAGCAGGATCAAAATTAAGACTTTTACCTTTAAAAATACCCAGAAAATGTTACCTGTCTAAGACATTCAAAAAAGAAAATCAGAATGTCCATCCTCTTTTGAAAGTGAACCTATCATTCCTCACTAAATTTTATTATTTCTTTCGGATCCGATGTACATGACATTGTTAGGCCATAAAGACAGAGGAAAAATGCACATGTCCAAAAGATAGACAAGTTACTTTAAACACAAAAAATATTGAATCAAAAATGCTAAATTTCTAACTGAATATTGAATTAGTGTTAAAGTCTCAACTTTACAGGCAGTTACTTGAAAGTCTATGATAGTTGAGTGTAATAATTTGCCACATCATTTATGTGGATGACAAACTGAAAGTAAGTGCATTATTTCTAAGTTTTTGGTACAACTTACTTTTCAGGTTGATTACCTATTTATGAGGATTTCCTTTCTGTGTTTTACTGTTGTTTAAGCAAGTCTGCAGTAGCAATTATATATGTTAAATATCTTATGTCTTACATATATCTTCACAACAGCCAATGAGGTATGGTTTGGGTTCGTTCATTACCTTTAAAGCTTGTCTGTATCTTTTAATGATTGGAAAGGGTTTTTTAAGAACTTGATTTAGAATTTATAGACTCTCAAATGATGGAAAGAAAGCTTTAGCACCCTTTCTTGAGGTGTTGTATATTTTCATTCTGCCCAACTACACAACAACAAAGCTCTTGTTGCACTGAACCATGAACAGTGAGCAACTAAGATTAGGAAATGGCCTCGAAATTATTTATTTTAAAATTGATAAGGGATTAGCAACGCAGATGTGTTACAAGAAAATGTATAGTGTACTAAAATAACACAAAAATAAGCTTGAAATACGGGGTTGTTGATCTATAATCCACAGATTTTACATGGATGTCTAATACGTTCAGGTTTTACATGAAAAAAAGAAAACAGAAAAACCAATTATTCTCAATTTTCAAATATTTTTATTTAAAAATAAAACTGTAAAACTTGCAAAAAAATTGTATTTATGTAAATGTTTTGAAATATTTTTCAGAAGACAATGTTCAAATACAGCCTTCTTTTTAACATAACTATGACTGCACAGAGTGGCAACCACTTATATCAGGATTTACTAAGGACACTGAGGTTTCAGGTTTCAGGTAAATTACTTTTTCACAGCTTTACCTGTACAATCCCAGAGCCTAGAGTACTTTTATATTATATATTTCTATTAACCTTAATAATGCAATGACTCAAAAAATTATAAATCTGACCTCTGTTAGACTGATCTCAGTTCTTGTATACATTTTCAATATATATGAAATCTCAGCATAGCTGTTGGTGGGGCTTTGTTAGTCAATCTACAGCTTTTCCATCTTGACAACATTTTCATTGCTTTCAGCTCCTGAAGGGCCATGTCATGAGATTATTGAAGACCTGTTGCAGAAAATTGCCTTAAAGCTCTTTAATAAAAACTGGGGAACTGGAATTTGCTGTTATTACAGTATATAATATATATACAATATATAAAGAAAGAAAGTCTTAACTGACAGTACAAAGTGTCATGGTTGTCACAATTAGAGCTCTATATCTTGAATGTAAGCTTAGGATAACAACTTTGGTATTAAAGTTAGTGGATCAGTCATTTGTAGGAGTTAGTAATATTTTTGCTAAAATGCCCAAAGACTACTTTTGATAGAATTGAGGGTCATTCAGCTACGAAAACAGCTTATTGTACCTACTAGCTCTTTGCTTTAAGGATCAGGGGAGATAAAAATGAAACTGAAACTATTATATTTTGCAATAACAAAAAATTTCTTGGTACACTATCTTCGTGATGTAGACTAAGCCTAAGGCAAGAAATAGGATATCTTTTTTTTCAGCTCTAAATTTACTTACAGTGACACTAAGACATGTCAGATATATTTCCTGGAGTTGTAACTTGTATTATATTTTTAACTTTCTGAGATTATAATTTAAAACAGAATCAGTAAAGTGGCTGTTCAGTAACTCAAATGTCTAACACATGAGGAAGCTGAAGAACCTACCTTAGAAATATATTTTGCATCGAAAAATCTTAACCTGTGATTATAGTTATTCATCCCTGTATGAAATGCTCTCATCACACTAGTTTGACTTATATTTCACTTTATTTGTTTGTTTTCCCCTTTGAACGGCAAGAATAAATTTAAGACGAACAAGTTATAAATTAAGCTTTTTTTTTTTTTCTTTTCTGTTACTCCAAAATATTTACTGAAACTCTTGAATTCTGAAGACTCTTATATTGTATGAGAAGAACTCTGTCTATTCTCCAGTCTTGTTCCAGGATGAGAAAGTACTTCACATAGTGAGATGCATGCAAAAACATCGGTGATATTAAAGTGGTCTCCATCAGAGATTCCTTAGTTCATGAGATCAAAAGCAAAAACATGTCTCTAGAAATACCATTATTTCATATTAAATGTTTAAGTACGTTTAAAAAAAAAGGCAAAAAAAAATAGTTGCAAAAACAGAATCAGTTGCATATTAATATTGTTGTTGCTTTGTTTTATTTCATGAATTTATGCAATTTTAGGTTTGTATTTTCTTTTTGAAAGACACAGTATTTACATTGATCTGTAAAGAGGGCAGTACTCAGTGAGACCAGAGATGTTGAGACCTGAGGTCATAATCCAGAAAAATTTTACCTGATGAATAGTTACTGTCCAACCATCATAGACACTGTATTGTAATATAACAATAAATGTCAGACTTTAAACTAAGGGGTTTTATATTAATTGTTTTCTTTTTAAAGGTTGGATCAGACATTTTTTGAAGTCGCTTTCCACCTGGGTTTTCCTAAAATTCTATTATTCTATGATTTTTTTCAAAGTTGTAAGATTTATTACAACAGAAAACAAGCAGTAAGGCTAGTGCACAGACATAAATACCTTTCATGACAAAGCAAAAATAATAATTGATAGGGTGAGGAGGAAAACTGCATTTGGAGAACACCTAAATAATGAATCATGTGACCTGACAGAAAGTCTGAGGGTCATGGAAAAGATGCACTCATCTAAAGAGTCAACTAAGACAGCCACCTCGGATAAAAGCCTCTCCAGCATAGAAGAAGTAATAACATCAGCTGCAGAGACAGCTGTTTGCCTGCCTTCCCAACTGGAAAATAGCCTTGCTATTAAGTGCTCTAATAAATTATTAGTATGACTGTTAGAGGTAATGCAGACTGAAAATGCAAACTCAGCAACAAGTTACTTCTGTGATCCAGCTTTTACTTGTTTTTTTCTGAATTGAAATCAAAATCTGTTCACAGCTTTCAGGTATTTTTCATGAAAATGGGAAGAAACTAAGAGGGATAAGGTAGTCCTTTTTCAGCAAGGTTTAGAGACTCTGTTTCCTCTATTTGACAGATTCCACTACTTCCTAAGTTGTTCTTTGGTTTATATATAAGAACCATTTCCCTCAATAGTGCAAAATGTCAAAGCCAAAAAGTTAGTGAGAAAGAATAAATTTCTCTTCAATAGCACTCCAGTTTTAAAACAATCACATCTTTCATTTTACCTCTAGACTACTTCAGAGGAGTAACTAAAATCCCTCTAAAATAGCATCTGTACTTTTGATATAACACAAATATTCCCAACTCCAGTTTAAGACATTTCAAAGTTAAATAATAAGAATATGAACTGTAACTAAGCCAGATTGAAATTTCTGGTTATTTTAAGAACCTAAATTTTACTTTATTTGCTGACAAACTGCAAGGTGCTCATAACAACTATCACCAAAAAAAAAAAAAAAAAAAAAAAAAATCTTTTTTGCCTTATCACAAACTTTCTTCCCAAAGAAATTGTTCTCAAAGCTAATAGAATTAATATAACAGTTTCAGAGAGGTTGAGTCATAAAAATAGACTAAGTAGTTTGCTGAAGATCTATCAAGTTATGAAATGCATAACAATTACAAGACTAACTGCTATAAATAATTTGTTAATGCTCGTAGCAGTTCTCCAGATGTTGCACATATACACATGGCATTTCACATACAGCTCTCTTACCTTTGGGACATGGCTTTTTCTGTGAAAAATATATCTATAAAATTAACTGAGAACAAAGAGGATGATTCATGCTTAAATATCCACTCCTAATTGCTATCATCTGAGTGGAGTGAGAGAGAGAGAGTAAGAATTCATTCAGAGATAAAGCCAACAAAAGTCTAGTTCATAGAAACCCATCATAAAATCTCTTCTTACTCAGCTCCCAAAATGCATCTTCACTGTTAGTTATCAACTTATGCATATACAAAAAATTGTCACGGAGAGATCCCTTACAAATGTAATGAGTCATGAAACAGAATTTCTTGAAGATACGGTCTCAACAGCATCATATGATGAAAATTGATGAAGCTTTCCTACTTGTAAAGATAGCTACTCAGTAGGCCCTCAAACTACTTCTGAAATACAAATAAATAACACAGATGACCCAGAGGTAAATTTTTGATCCAGTGTGCCGTTATTTGGATAAGAAATTGAAAATCTCCTTTGGAGGAGTTCATATAGAAGCTAAACATATAATTTGATTTGAAAGCAGCAGAAGTCATGCTTGATTGAAACTAAACAAGGATGCTAAATGAGTTAAACAGAAATAATTACTAAGCAGATATAAAATAATAAGTTACAGGGTCTTTATTTTAGGTTTTCAGAGTGTTTATTACAAGAGTGAAACCATAGCTTACTAAAGAGGACCTTAAACTATGATTTCAAATGAAAATGAATTTGAAAGACCACTACACAGATGTCACAGTGTATTGAGTTGTTAGTTAAGTGCATCAGGATAAAAAAAGGAAAAGAACAGAGAATAATGTATCCAGAAATACTCAAGATGGTTTGTTTCTCTTTACAGAGGCAAAAACATGTCTGGAAAGTTCTGTAGGAAGAGTAAGATCATTCCACCTCTTTCATTTATTTATTTGTGTATTTAAATAGGTGAAAGATTTTGATAACATTAGAATGAGGTAAGATAATTTTATATAATATATGTGTATTTTATACACACTTATGAGCATATTTCACTCACACTTCACATGTGTGTCCTTGAAAACAGTGTTCTTACTATTACAATGAGATTTAATCCAACAGAGAAAAAAAAAATTCCAGCAAGCCTTAATCCTCAGAATCATTCTATTCAGCTAGATGTTCCCTCCCCTTCTCCCATCTGCGACTGGGTTTTAAGTTTTACTTTACAAACTGACAAGAGACGAGAGTCCCCTGGAATCAAAAGCAGCCTTTTTTTTTTTTCCACTCATCACTCTCTTCCATCTCTGTACATCCTGCAAGGGGACAGAAAATGTTGTTCAGAAATACAGTGACACATTCTGTATTTTCTGTCTAATGTTTTTAAATAATAGAATCATGGCCTTTCACCATTTGCTAAGGAAAGCCATGACTATTTGGTCACAAAAATATTTTATTATTTCATTTTTAAAAGTGGGTCAGTTCTAGGAATAAGTCAAAAGTAACTATCCAAGTAGCTTATCTGGTGCTGTATTCTACTTGGCATTGCTACCCTTGGAAGCATATTCCATGTGCTCAATGATAGTTCTCAATAGAACTGGAGACATGATTTTAGACGTCTTTTTGCACTGGAAGATGTAGTCAGTGTCAGCCCATAATATATGAATTTTGGCCATGAAATTCAAGTAGAAATTTAAAACATATTCCAGAAGGAATCGAGATTCTGCGCCAGTGAAGCCTACTGTTTTCTATTGTGTTTGTCAGTCTTGTGGAGATAGATGGTGCTTGCAGATAAGCAGTTAAAATTGCTTTGGTACCCGAAATCTTACATAATGCTTTGTACCTCACACCTCAAGCCTTCTACCAGAAAAACATTAAACCAAAGCGACACTGTTCAAAATATGTTGTCCATCTGAATAGGGCAGGGATAATACAAGTGTGAATGAAACCTTAACATATCCCCTCTACTCCTCTCCCCTAAAATTCATTCTCCAAATGAAAAAAAAAAAAGTTCTTATACTCTCTGTTCCCATCCAGTTCTTCCTGGCTATTACATAAGATATATTAGATTTTGTTGCCCGATTTGTCTCCTTATGAAAAGCTCTTCAGTTTGCTCTTGCTGTTGCCTATGGCTTTTTCTAGCATCAGAGCTCAGTATATCTAATTCTTTTACTACTGTGAAACTCATATTCAAAATTATGAGTATAACCCTCGAAGCTGCAAGCCTGACTTAAAATAATTTAATTTTTTTAAAAAAGTAATAGATTTGAAAAGGTTTCTTCCATTTCATATCTGGGAAAGGCTAGTCACAAACAGGATGTTCAGGTTAAGGAAAGTACTACACCCTATGAGAATTTGATAGTTTATGTTGATGGTTATGTTCTGAAGTGAGCCATTTTTCAATCTGTTGTTTCCAATCACTGTGACAAACTATGGATAAATCTATCCAGTGTTTAGCCAGCTGAAAATTAGGAAAGCCATGAACAGCAGCAAAGACAATGGATAGATTTGTCAGCACAGTGAGGAAAACAGTATTGCAGGCATGATCCATATTTCTTTGCAGTTCTAAGGAGGAGGTCAAGTTCTATGAAAGCCAAAGGAATTATCTCAGGACTGCTCGCTGATGTATAAAAAGAATTTTTGATCTGTCTAACCATTTCTTTCAATCATATTTGTATCTTGCAAGAAGTCTGCATATTATAGTGCACACATACAAAATATGAAGATTCTTAAATTAATTGAAATCTCAGGAGTATCCCACCAACACATAGGAAAGCTAATCTTTTGAGAAAGCTGTTATTGCTCTTTTGCTGTTTCCTTGGTTGGATCAGACATTTTTTGTGGTTTCTTGCTGCTACTGTTGCCCTTAAATCACAGACTCTGGAGTGCTACAGGAGCGTTTCTATTTCTAGAGACATGTCCATTCAAACTTGAAACCATATTGTGTATAGAGTTCACATCTCTTTATCTGAAAGCTTCAGTTTGAAAAATACATATTTCCATGTGTATTTTACTGTTCATGACAGAGCTATTCTATAGACAATAACACCTAAAAAGTTTTCAGTATTATTAAGTCCTGAGTTAGCATTTTTAAAATAATTCAACAATTTAACAATTATTAAAATTTAACAATTTTAATAATTCCTAACAATACAATAAGCATATTGTATTTGACACTAGAATTTACTCTGGCTTTTGAAAGCGTGCTTTATTTTAGAATATGAACAAGCACAGAGTGGTAGATCTTATTTTATAGTAGTTTCAAGAAGTATTTTACTTTGTAGCCAGACAAGGATAATGGACAAATTATGTTGTTACCTCAACTGAATATATGAAAATGGAGATGTTAACATGTAATGGACAATAAGAAAAGGGGCTGAAATACCACAAAAATATAATATATCATTTGATGAAGGAAAATGTTCAAGGAATTCTATTTTCTTATTGTCATTTCCTTCAAAATCTTCCCACTTCACAATGCACAATGAATTCTGAATATGTTTTCCAATTCCAAGAGCAGAGGAGAGGCTTGTCTTTGGTGAAACACTTCATTTTGATTTTGATTTAAATCCATTCATTTAAGAACTTGATTTATACATCATAAAAAATACCTACTCATAAACATTTTAGTGATCATTGACACTTTTGCTCAATATTATTGAAAATTACATTCTCCTGCATTGGCTTAATTTTCATGTTCAAAATGCTGAATTCTGTTTTAGTTAAAACCTTTTTTTTTTTCCTTTGAAACAAACCATTTAATCAATTCCTGAAATCAATCAATCAATCCATAGTCAATAAATCACAGGTAATTTTAATTAAAGAAATAATCTATGATTATGTAGCTTTTCAAATGATCAGTTAAATTACAAGAAGAAAAATATTTTAGATATACAAGTTTTAAACTTGTCCAAAAAACCTGTCTGGCAGACATGAAGTACAACAGGGTGCTTGGAAAAATATACTCTAACTAAATGGGAAAATATATAACAAATGAGAAACAGAGTTTAAGAGTATATTTTCATAAAGTGCTTTTCTTCCAACTGGCATATTGTTCTTCTTGTCTGCAGTTGCTAGAGATATAGGTTTTACTAAATTATTAATCAGAGAATGTTTAAGACATTCTGGACACCTACAAAGCTTGGTACAGAAATCAAAATTTCTAATTTCAGTCTCACTGTTTGCTTCTGATTTTAAAGTAGAGTATATTTCACAGGCTCATTCATCTCAGTCAAAATTATACTGCATACTGATAAAGGGTGATCAAAATATAAAGCAATAATACAAGATTGTAGCCTTAGTTGCCTACTGGCTAATTTTTTAGAGCACTGCTATATGCTTTAACTAACAAATGCTTATGGAAGTCCACATAAAAAGTTTGAGAAGACCTAAACTGTTCTGAACCATTTCTACTTTTTCAACAGTATTTCTACTTTTTCAACAATATTCCCACTTTTTATGGGTGCAATAGCAATAGGAAGAGAAAGAGTTTTTCTAATTTAGGCAATATATTACTTAATTGTTTATATAGGGATGTGTGTATCTGTGGGTATGGGTGGTTAAACATAAAATAAACAATAGCAACAAAAGACTCTGGGGTAAAAGGGTAGTCAAAAGCCCATGTACTCCTGAGGATCTCTCTCTCTAAAGGCAATTTCAGTGACAATCAGTTCCATAAGTGCATGAGAATGTGACTACACTTTTAAATGTTTTATAATATGAAAGCTATTGTGGATATGGCATAAATAATAAATACTTTATCAGTGCCATAAATCCATCTTTTGATGCAGCATTAAGGACATGTAAAATTTTGTCCCAAAGTGTACTTCTTATGGCTCTCAATAGAGGTTAGATTAAGATTAAACAGATTAAATACTATTTAATTTATTTGCATAGAAGTATATTCTACTTTGTTTTTTCTTTGCACTGTCGATCGTTTTCAGTTTTCAGTATCACAAGACATTTAGCAAAAATGCGGATTTGTACTTCTGGAGTTAAACAGATGAGCAACCTTCTCAATAAGACTACAAAAATAGTCTACACAATCCCCAGTCTTCTAAATCATAATCTAAATTTTTAATTCTCTTTAGTTTCAGAACACTTTTGCCTGACAAGTCCTTTATTTGGATTTCTTACATCTGTACCATTTGCTGTTGTTGATGTGGATTGAATGTGGTTTTTTTTTTTTTTTTACTTTTATCTTTCAATTACAATTAAAAAATTTTGGATTGAAGAAGAGCAAAGTTGAAATTTCTCTAATGTCTTTTCCAACTTGTTACACCTGAGAAATAAAATTTAGTGCTGGTAAAAATTATTTGTGGAATATTTTGTCTTAAAAGGCTTTTTATAATCTGCCACATTTGAGCTTGTCATAGTTGTTTAATCTATACTTAGATAAACCTTACAGAAATAGTGGCTAAATATTTTTGTGGGTTTACTGTTCTTTTAGAACCTTCTTTTTGTTTTCTGCTATGTTACAGTCAGAAATTAAATTTGTTGTAGGTGGAACTAAAAAACATTAAGTGCCATAAAGATCAGAGTTACAAAAATAAGTGAATACTAAGTTTGATTGGCATTAAGTGGGAGATTTTGATGCAAATGGTGTATACAAACCAGGGAGACTGTTTTTCTTTGACTTCAAACAAGTCAGAGAATATTTTTAAATTAACAAAATTGATATTTTTTTGCACCGAAATATAAAAAAATCCTCTTTTTTTTTGTGGGGTGAACAGTAACATGTTTATTGAAAAAGCACACAAAATATGGTTTAGATCTCGATGTACCTATAAACATTTTCAAATAGGAAGCATTATTTAATACTGGAATATGTCATGTAGAAAAACTGTGAACAGTTAGCACTAATTTGTATGTGTGTAAACATGTGACATAATTTCTGGAATGAAAATCTCTGGGTCTACTTGATTCTCATAGAGATTAGAAGGTGAACTAAGATGTGAATTAAAGGTTTTATACATCTTATACATTTTTTACTCCCAGTGATTTTATAAAAATACCTCATCAGTCACTGAATTTCAGAACTCCTAAATATTTATTTTAACAAAGATTTGAATTTGTATATTTAGTGGATGGTTCCCATGTTTCCTTTTCTGTTTTGTTTTGTTTTCTTTTGTTTTTAGGGATTTTTTGATTGTTTTGTTTTTCTTTATTTTGTTTGTTTGGGGGTTTTTGTTGTTGTTTGTTTGGGGTTTTTTGACTCAAGAAATAGGTAAGTTTGGGGGGTTAATTGTTTGTTTGTTTTCCCAGGTTGAGTCTATTTAAAAACAAACATTAAAACATTCAGGAATCTCTTGAAGGTAGAAGAAGGTAAAGACAATAACTTTGTAGTTGCAAAGAGAAAAAGTTGTACTGTTTAAAAAATGGGACTTTCATGGCCAGTAAACACAAGTGACCAAAAAGTTGTGACATTTTCATAGAAGTGTCGAAGCAAAAGGTTTATGTTACATACCAGCTACCTGGAAAATACAATATAGCTCTTGAGCATGTCTTCATTTCTACACCAATAAGTGGGAATATAGCTGAAGAAAATAGACCACTTTTCAAAAATAAAACCTTTTCTTCAACATCTAAGAAAGTTTGGTCTAACAGAAGATAACATCCTTGACTTTTTTAAAACCTTAGGATGTCACATTGTTGCAGTACTTTTACAGTTTTAATTATTTGTTCTCCAAAACATTTTTTTGAGTGTATATCCAGCCAGAGGTAATCAAAAAAACTCTTAGATTTATGGACATTTAATAAATACTTCTTAAATTTTTTTCTTCTCTTCCATGATCAAAGTCTATAAGTAGATCTTGTACATAAATTTATTTCAAGATTATGAAGACATTTACATCTATGGAAAATATACAATAATCTTATGAAGGAACTGTACATTTTACAAGTGGTCTGTGCACAAGAAACACAAATTTTACAAGTATTGTAAATAAATATCGTGACTACATTGAAATACACCTACTGTAAGGATGTTCAGTGCTGTATGAGTTTCAGCATAAATTCTAGGGAAGGAATATGGAATATAAAAGCACAGTACGAATTCTCATAAAGGAATCTTTTAAAGTAAAATTATATTAACAATATCAACATTGACTTCAATACTAACTCTAAAACTGACATTGTATAATTCTAATGCTAATGTTACTTTTTTGAAATTTAATTGTCTAAGTTAATGCTTATATTACACAAATAGAAATAATTACACTTGTAATAACAATGTAAATGCTAAAAAACTAAAGTGCCCTTTCTTTTCAAGCTAAATGTCTTCCTTAAAATGATCATTATAGAAAAATAAAGACAGAGATTGACTTTATTAAAAATATGAATTATTACAGTTTTTCCTTTAACCTTTAGGAATTTATTATATCAACTAGCTAGAGAAAAGAATAACAGAATACCACATCACCTCTTGAAAGCATTGTGTGTTAGAACATGCCATAATAAAATATATCTCCAACATAACTACAAAACAGCATAGACATTTCAAATAACAACTTGAGCCTGGCCACGTTCCTTCTGATGTCTGACTTTCTCTGTTATAAATTTTGTCACCCTATATCCATTAGAAAGATTTGCCTAACATCCTATGTTCCCCTGACTTTTAGTGAAGCTTCAGCAAGTAAGAGTTGCATTAATAACAGTGCATAGTCACCTAGACAGACAAATACAGCAGCTGTTCTTCAGCTTTACCTTCACCCTTTATAAATTTACAACACAATCTAAATTCATATTCTCTCTACCCAGTATCTTCAACAACAGCAGCACTAGAAAATTTGGAATTAATATTTTTTTTAATAGGTCTAGATATTTGACAGATAATTTCAGAAATATTTATAGAAACCCACATTGTCTTCTCTGCATCACTTTATCCATTGAAAGTACCATTCAATTATGGCAGAAATTTTCCCTTTATCTCTTTTACTTCTGTCATTCCTCCTGCCTCATCAGAGAGTTAGCATTCTGAAGTGGGAGTCAGTAAGCAGGGCATTCAGTGAGGTTCTGGTTATTACTCTTATGGTATCTTTAACTGAAAAATCTCAATAGTCTGAGAGAACCCAACCCCAAGTTACCTACACCTCAAGGCTATATCTGTCTAGGACAACTCAAATCCTCAGTGAGAAGGGGTATGTGCATTGCTTCTCAGATTGAGGAAACAGCATGGAAGTGAGTTGACTGTCAGGTCTGTGCTTTTTCTTTCTGTGTAAGAATATCCATGTGTCATAGTTCTGATTTCAGCAAGGAATTTTTCTTTCCCTTCCCCCCTGTGTGTGTGCTCTGTGGATGAGCCATCAGGTGAACAAAAGAATAGGCCTGGCCACTAATGGTTGAGACTAGTCTCCTTGACAACGAAGGGGGAGGAGTTGGCTGGTGTGTGACTGGAAGGGCGTGGAGGCTGGAGGGAGAGCTGAGTCTCGCGGCCCTGGAGGGGAGCCTGCTGCGAGCTGTAGACACTGCTGGGTTTCTTTGCCTTTTTCCTGTCAGAGGGGAGTTTTTTGCTGCTACTCTCGGCTCAGCTGTGGCTGGCTGCAGGACCTGCTTACAACAGACCCTAATCAGCTGAAGTTTGTGAGTTTTCTTCCATTGGGAGAACTTTCTGTTTTATTGTTGTCGTTTTTTCCTTCCCCTTCTTTCCCCCCTGCCCCCACCTGGCAGCAGCCAAGGATCTCACAGCGCCACCTGGTGACGGGCACTGGACATTACAAGTTCTGCTCCTCCAGTGATCCAACAGTGTCACCTGGTGACTACAATAGGACACTACAAGTTCTGCACCTTCAGTGACCCAACAGCACCACCTGGTGAATGGTACAGGACATTACAAATTTTGCATCTCCAGTGACTCGACGGGGCCCACTGCTGACTGTGGCTGGAACTGCACCAAAGGGTGCTAAGAAATTGAACTATTTAAATTTTCCTTTTGCCGGTTCATCGGTTTTGTTCTTGAAGGGGATTATTGGTGGGTATAGGAGTATTGCTTGGTTGTTTTACTTAGTTTTTTCATGTTCCTGTTAATACACACATACCTTTTAATAAAGGGCTGTTATTTTTTTGTTTTCCCTTTTCCATAACTTGTTTTCCTTCAATCGGAGCCTCTTAATTTTGGATTTATAATTGCTTAGAAAAAGAAGTTTGGGTCTTTTCCTCCTAATTCATCCTCAGCAAAAGACCCTTGTCCCATTTAAACTGGGACACCATGTTAAGACCACAAGTAATAGAACAGGATGCAATGAATGTATTAGGAATATTGACAGTTTTTCAGATTTTATTCTAAACCTATCAGTGTTTCAAGGTTTAGATAGCTGTATTACAACACTAACTTGCATGCTTACTTCACAGTGAATAATATTGTATAATGCAAAACTGCACATCACTTTAGTTAATCTGAGGAGACCCCAAGTCTCTTTGTATACTGGTAAATTAAGCATATGATGAGACAGGTCATGGTATTAAGGCCATCGATCCCAGAAAGCTCTTTCCCATTAAAGAAAGATAACCCATCCAAACCACCTTGTGCCAGAACCACTTGTTCTCAGTCCTCAATCAAGACCAGTATTTGGGCAGTGGAGGTGAGTGTTAAAAACCCAGCTGAAACACTACAAGAAGAGCAGGGAGCTTTATGTTCTTGTTTGTCCAGAAATCACCTGTTTAACTTACTGGTGTGAATCAAGCCAAAGGATTTAACTTTATGCAACTATCTTGAAATGTCTGGAAACAAGACCTCTATCTATAAAGCCTACAAGACACTCTAAAAAATAGAAAATGAACAAAATTCCTCAAGGACTTTAAGTGTTAATTGTTTAATCTAGATGCCTAAAATTAAATTCATTACACTGTGCAAAATATTATCTGAAGAGGTTTTTTCTTTCTTAATATTTTGAGTAGTGAAGTAAAACTTAGCTCTGGACATGTCAGTCATATAAGCAACCATCAAGATTCTTAAAAAAAATGTTGGTAACCTACCTGGTAGAAAAGCTATCAAACACACCTCATGACACCTCATGTGCTAAACTCTTACCAAATACTACAATTTCCAATGTTCTTGAGCAGTTACTGTACCTGATGGTATCATACTTCTTCACAAGACAGTGAATAGCATAAAAATCCTTAAAATCTAAAACTTTCCTTTATGTAAATATCTCAGAAAAAAGATATATAATAGCTCCAAAATAATACAATTCATTGTCTCAGTACAATTCTTCAACAATTGTGAACTTTTTCTTCTGTAACTTTTTCACACAACCTGAGAAATTAACTTTTAAATCAAACTATATATATATTTTTTTAAGCGTTAGGTATCATCCTGTTTTCTGCATGTATTGCATTTTCATACTCTCATTTACTATATCTGTTAAATTAACTTGAGAATATTTTTTCTTTCTTTCTTTGCTTTTTTATATCTTGCTCTTTGTTCCTCAGCACGGTTCATATGTTCTTAGCATGCATCATTCAGAAAAGTGAAGGATCACTATGACAGGCACCTAGTGATCAGCTGTTGTCACTGACAGTGTGTAGAGAGCTTTGTGTGAACTAGTAAACTTAGTCTCCCTTTAAAGCCCTGGTACTTCTATGGAAAAATTGATTCCATAAGAGGATCAGGTGACTAGTTCAGGAGTGGCTATCACTAGTGCTGTAATGTAATTTTAGTTGAAAAGAAATCCTTCCTAAGGAAATATACAGCATCAGTAGTACCACTGATCTTGTGGTACTTCATCAGCTAAGTTTCATTGTTGAATTAGGATAAAGTCCTTTGCAAGTAAATTAAATCATGTTCCAGTGAACAAGCCAAAAGCATCCATATATCAATATAAAAATGAATGGGGGGGGGGGAATGGAAATAGAAATTATCTAAATGAAATAAGGAGAAGAATATTCTTTGGTCCCAGAGAAAGGATCAGAGAATATGACCCCATCATAGCTAAAGGGTTACATATAAAACAGATTTAGATTATAGGTACTTAATATAAATGTCCCATATGAAAACTCTGAATTTAACACACTCTTTTACTTACTGAATTCTGTTTCTAAATTTCTGATTTAAAGATGTAAGACAAAGAAGACACATTTAATCACTGAATGTGGGACAGTTTAGATAGCAAAAAGAGCAACTTGAAGGCAGAACCCTTCAACCTCTTCTGTCTCATCCCTTTTTCACTCAGCTGAAGCTCTAAAGGGAAAAAAAATAAAAATCAAGATTTTTTCATTCGAATAAAGGAGGAAAAACAAGAGAAAGAATAATTATGTAGTCTTGTGTCTATACACTGAGAAATTCAGGACTTGTATTATCTCTTGGAAGTGTAAAATAGTACTGTTTACCAGGACTGTTTACCAACAGCCTTGAAAGTACTGAAATCAGCTCTTTACCAACTAAGTGAAACCATTCTGATTTCAATGCCTAGAAATCCCCAGAATGGTAACACAGGCTATTGAAATATTTTTTGCAACATAATAATAATTATTCACTAGAGTGTTCATATTCAGGTAAAATCATGTGAATGCTATACTAAGGCAATTCAAATATATAAAAGTCTCAGTTTTGGTTCAGTATCTGCCCTATCTGCTATTCTTTTCTGAAGCAATTTCCCAATATTTGAAGAGTTTCGTTTATTTTCTTTACCATACTGTGTGCATTTTTCTTACTGCTGGTCATTTTTTCATTTCCCTGTTCATCTATATTGGCTTAAAACAAAACAAAATCATCAACTCTCAACCCCCTCCTCGCCCCCAAAACCAACCAACCAACCAAAAAAACCCACAGCATAATACCCACCTCTGACTACACTTATTACTAGGTGGCATGCATAATCTCTGCGCCCAAGCTATTTATCTCTAAACACTTCAATTTTCTCTCCATTACTCAATATCATTCAATTTCACCCATCATTTCCTGCATACTTCCAAAATTTTTTCTGCTGAAATTCAATGTCCTTAGGTCTCAATTCAGCTCTAGAAATAAACTAAAAGCAATTGCATTACAGTCTTCACGGTTACCTTTTCTCCTATACTGCAGGGCAGTAGTCTTATTATACCTTATCATTAGTCTTTTAGTTGTTTGTTTGTGTGTTTGATTGATTGATTATTTTTTTCTTTCCTTACTGAAAATTACTTGTATTCTATTTAACATATAATTAGAAAGAAGGTAGTCAATGTTTCTGATGTCTGCAGACCTTCAATCCTGTTATATGTACGGAGGAAAACTCTAGAATACATGACAGATAATTTCAATTCTGTCAAGATTATACATTAGGTTTATAAACATGACCAGTTCTTTGTTCCAGCATTAACACAAATTAATATGTTACAGTACCTGGAATGTAAAAAATGTGAAGAACTTACTAAAGTTCTGTGTCAGAGACTAAATTTCAATATTAAGATTTAGACTTTCATTTGTGCTTAAAAGATTTCTCAGAACATCTCAAGTTATAGATCCATAATACATGAAATAGAAAAGGTAATTTATTTTCTCTTCATCTGCAAGAGTTCGGTAAACCTTCCATAAAATGTAACTCTGACTGTAGGCAAAAGGAGACCTTTGTAAATAGACTACTCTCTTCCTTCATCTCCTGCTAGACCTCACTTCTGTTTCTCCTCTAACCAGAGAGCAGACACAGATGAGAACTGAGATTGTCCACAGATAGGGATTCTCCCACCTGTATCACTAGGAAGCCTTAGTTATTCTTGTGTCAGAAAGCAGAGCTGGAATTATTGCAGAAACAGAGCCATTCTCTGGCTGGTTCCTATCTCAGGAACGCAGAGGCTCTGGGAGGGATACAGTCTGTAGGGGAAGGATGTGTGACCCCCAACTGAAACAAAGTAGGAGAGTCTACACCATCTGACAGTGATTTTTGGTATAGGACAGCATGATTAGCCATAGGCAAAGTTGTTACAAAGAAAGCTATTAAGAGACCACTTTTCACTCTGTTTTATCCTTTAGAATAAAGCATTTTATTAAAAAAAAAAAACCAAAAAACACCCAAAACAAACAAAAAACCAAATAAACAAAACCACAAAGCCCCCTCACTCCAAACCATAAGAATATTTTTGTTGTTTAGTATGCCTTTACTGAAAGCAGCTGTATTTCAGTGTGTAGGTGAAATTGTCTTTCTACAGATACCTAACTAATAGACAGAAATATTCTGTGTCTTTCCTGCTAAAGGAAGAGTTAAAATATATCCTTTATGTTTACCTTACTCTACTGCCTCATTGAGAGCTACAGTGACTGAAGCAAAATGCAACACTCCCAATTGGGTCATTGGACGCAATGCTTGATCCTGAGAGTGAAAATGTGCACTTCTAAAGAACCAAATGTTCTAATTAACTCGTTGCTACGGGTATCAGTTTTCACTGTTTCTTGCAGCACATCAAATCTTCAAATATCAACGTTTTAGTTACCTTGTTGCATTTATATTATGGAAAAGTACTTGGAGCATCAGAGTGGTCAATAGGTTAGTTCTTCAAGTCTGTACAGAGAAGATACAGAAGTACAAACAAAAAAAGTTGTGTGTGTTATGGTATAGCTATTGTCAGAAGTCTGTAAACATCAGTAAATATTATTCATCCTCACAGAGGATACCTCTTAGAGCAATCTTAACTACCACACGTGTTATATGCCATTTACACAGTCTGTCTTTTCTTTATTTCAAAGCAAAAAGAAACTGGAACAAAGGGGATATCACATTGTATGTCATGTTCACTCTTTCTTGTTCAAGATATTGCAGCTTTAGACCCATAATTAATGAGGCTGAAGTTTTACAGTTTCATGTGTTCAGTGGGCTGTGGATTTCATGTAAAGTCACTGACTGGTTCATGGTCCAAGGAAACAAAACCACACAAAACTTCAGCCCGCTTCGTGGCACTCTCCATCTTATTTTGCATGTATGTCTGTCTGATTTTACAGAATATCCAAGTTTAACCATTAGCTGAGTCATTTTTCCTTTACTTTCCTCATGATCTGGAACTTTGTCAGCAAATAACCTTCACAGAAGGGAGCCTTTAAGCAGTACCTCCACACACAAAGTCACAAGAGCAGGTTGCTGTTATTTTCATGGCAGTTTTCTCAGCTTGCCTCTGTTAACAGTGAATGATAATAACATGCTCTTTTGTGTAGCTACCTGAAAGGCTGCTCTCTGGGTGATGGTAATTGTTTTGGTGAAGTCCAGAAAAGGCATAATTGAATGTAAGTGGAATAATTAGAAAATAGCTCCTTCAAATTTCTGTGGTCTAAACACATGTGCATCTATGTGCTGCACACAAAGCTAAATAAAACCTTCAGCAAACTTGTGCCTTGCTCTGATTGTTTAATTACTCTTTCAATGATACTTTTATATACAAAGGAATACACACTGGAATACTGTGATAGACAAAATTCAGCAAGTTCTGTCACATCTTCCTTGTCTAAGGTTCTGGTGACAATGATAGGCAAGGAAAATGGAGGGGAGGAAGCAGTAAGGAAAAATGTCATGTCTGTTGTATATTCTCTAAAATACATTGCAAGGGGTAGGATTCCATAAACAACATAAATATTTTATCCCAAAACTCTTTCTATCATTGCTGCCAACTTAATTTTCAATTTATATCTTCACTAATATAGTTAATATTTAGGTTTACTGCAGGTGTTGACAGGGTTTTCACAGTCTAGAGTATCTTTAAAGCCGTAATAATCTCAGACACTCACAAAACCTGTATTACCTCTTCTTTTCCTGTTAAAGTGCTTTTAGGTTGACTCAGTGTTGTAACTGCAATCTTGATAACTTATAAACCCAGCTTCTCAGGTTCCTCAATTCTAAGAGATGTCCCTTTGTCAGGGACCTTCCCAGTCTTTTTACAAAGCTCAGTTTGCAAATTCCAAGTAGACTAAATGATTGGCAAAGTTGAGTCATTTTTTCACTTGAAATTGCATAAAAAAATAAGGAGTAATAAAATTGATGTTTTACTCCAGCTTTAAATATGAACAAAACTCGTTTGTACCATATTTATTCAGCTTCTGTTAAAATACATTTGTCAGGTTGATGATTAAGGTGAGACTGTCACTTTCCTGTCTTGGATGAACAGAGACCATTATAGAACTTGGGAGAGTAAAGAACACAACTAATTTTACCCTTGAATCCTTTAAAGAAACAAAGATAATTACTGAATGGAAGAACACAAGACTTTTGTGTGCTGATTACAGTAACTGGCTTGCAAAGGCAGAAATAAACCACTCTATATAAAGAGTGAGATAATTCTTACCAGTCTGGAAGAAGGGCAAGATTATGGTCAGTCAGCCATAATCCCATGTGTTCATGGGATAGAGCCACTGCTATGCAGTGTTTATTCTAGAAGGTTAAAGAACATCATAAAGTGAATTAGCAGAGATTATTACTCTAATTCTGTTTCCTTCCTTTCTCTTTTATTTTCCTGTGTTTTTATAGATTTGGGTGATGAATTTTCTCATGTTACAAAAATGTTCTTCACTGAAATGTTGTTACAGTTATTATCTGACTGTATTATGGTGCAGCATCATTCCCCAAAAAGGTATCTTGTCTGTAGCTACAGTGACATAATTTCATCAGCTTTTTCCTGTCTCTTTGGAACAATACAAGTTTCACATAAACAAACATGGCCTTCTCAGGACAAGCATCATGAATACAATTGCCTACTCTTTCTTTTTAAAAGGAATATGCTAGAAATATTTCAGAGAACTAAAAGTGTCAATTACAAGGTCGACCATGGATAATTTGAAATTACAAAATGCCAGGAGTATAATATGCAAAATATTCCTTTTATAACACTACACAGATGATGTTGTAAAAGGCTAAAAACAAAAGAAAAGAGCTTTCAGTCTTGAGAACTGCTTGCAGTTCAAACAACAGGTTAAAAATGGGGTTGAGAAATACTCTCCATTTTGAATAACCTATTGAAAAGAGCCTTCTTGATCTTTACTGCTTTACATTTGGGGAATGAATGTTAAGAATAAGTGTTTAAATGCATTTCATATCATTCAAGTCAGAGCTTAAATGCTTTCAGCATGTTTTCCTGTGGTAATTCTCTCACAAGGGGCAGTGTTATCCACTATGATCCAAGCTAAAACAGAACTCCCCATGCTGCCATCCTGTGTCCAACATCAGCTTCCTCTGCTGTTTGAGATCATCACTTAAGTTCATATCTAAAAAGATCCTCAGGACCATTGAGTAGGAGGGCCACATATTCAGCCTGAAAGTTTTATAAGAGTATCCACTATATCCTTTCCTGCCTTCCTGAGCCGAATGAGAATATGAAGCTACACCTTAAATGTAAGTCAGACTCCTCTAAAAATACCAGATGCAGTTCAGTGCTTTCATTGCCCTGCCACTGAAACAGACAGAGTTTTTGAGAGTAAGTGAGAAAATAACACCAGGCCAGCTTTATTCGCTAATGGGCCTTTGATCATGTAATAAGACCCCTTGCAGGAAATCCCTTAATGGCATGTTTTCTCACTTATTACCTTCCCCAGACAGTACTTACACAGAATTGAGCTAACATAAGACAAAGACAGATTATTAGACACTGATTCTAGTTTTCATTTTCTACCTCCCTCCCTTTACTGCAGCTACACAAATCTCTCTTCACAGTTCCAAATAAATGTTCCATGAATGTAATGTTCTTCACAGTAGAGGAAGCACAAGCAACCCAAAGAGGAAAAGCTACAAATGACAAAATGCAGCTTGCAAACACATCTCAGTACAGACAGAATGATATACCACAGAGAATTACACAATTCTCCTGTCCTAAATAATTTCTTTCTGTTAAAAAACCCAACAAACCAAACAAAAACCACAAACAAAATAAAAATAAATGAAAAACAACCAACAAACAAACAAACAACACCCCCCCACACAAACCAAAAAGCAAAAGGCTGGGGGAAGAAAAAAAGAAGACGGGAAAGAAAAAGAAAAATAAGAAAAAAAAAAGAAAAGGAAGAAAACAAGAAAGAGAAAACAAAAAAAGAAAGAGAAAAATAAGAAAGACAGGTAGGGAAGAACTCAAGGCTGGTTTCCAAGCTAGGGTGAAACTCGTGTATGTTTCCAAGCTGGAGGAATAATAAAAGAGAGTATGAAGACCCAAATGCACCATCAGGTCCTTCTCTTACAAGCCCACAGTTGAGCCAAGGCTCTGACTGTTCTGTAGTAGAGGCAGTCCATGCTGTGTCAGCCACAACAGACACCTTTGGCTTATTTTGCAGAAGTCTAACTACACACTGTAGTCAGTGATCCATCTAGTGTTCTGTGAAAAGAGTGTGGTAGGGTTCTCTTTTTGCACTCCAGAATACCTATAGCAGTGCTGAAAAAGGACTAATATCCTTTGGAGAGATGAAGATGCTCAGTAACAGTTTGAATAAAGAATTATCATGTTCCTGAATCTTGATTACAGACAAATTGTGTTTAGCACAAAACTTGATTTATGAAATAAGTGCCTTGAGAACACAGGGGATTAAATCAGACTTTGGTGCAAGCTGAATCGACATCAGGATTTTTGTAAGGGGAAGCTACATGGTTGATCATACCATCAGGCATATTTGGGTGGAGTGAACACAACTTTGGTCAGGATCTCACATACTTGTAATGTAGGTATAATTTGATTGGCTGATTATGTGTTTCCTTGAGATTTATCCTGATTATTATTGGTTTCATTTTTTCTGTGCACAGAAACTGAACTACAGACTAAGACTTCCATTTTCTCATAAAGACTACTGCAGAATGATTTTCACCTTATATCTCTGGTCCTGCAGAAGTTGTCATTATTTTGTCTCTTCTTTTTTACATAAATGAGGCAACGTTTTTTTGTTTCTGTCTGGAAAATGAAGTACTAATATGTGTTTTAGTACTGTTATGCATTAACTCAGATATAGCTTTTGAAAAACTAAGGTTATCCAAATTCACATCCAAAAGCAGCCTTCAAGCTAGGAGAATAATAGCAGGCAAAGCAGTATAAACTCAAGAGAGGCACCTGGTCTGCTGTCTGCACTGAAAAAAATAAATATTGCTACATTTCTATCCCAGAGAGAGTCTTAATATCAGAATCTGAAGATACTAAGAAACAAAGGATATGGAATAAAATTAGCTTTCTACAGTTCATAGTTCTCTCTTAAAGTGATAAAATAAAAAGAATAAATACCAGGGTAAAAGAGAGATAAAGTCATTGCAATGAAAAGTAAACTCTGAAAAAATGGCCTTCCCAGCAATTTAACAACACAAGCAATTTATCAACACCCTTTTTTGGCACTAAGTCTCTTTTCTTTTCCCCATGAATGTTCATTATTGGTATTTGTGGATATCCATGTTCCACTATGCAAAATGGGAATTAAGTTACTAAAAGCTGAAGACTGTTTTGGAAAATAGCACTATGTTTGAGATTGTTTTGAGACAGAAAAATAAACCCACTTAAAAAATCACTACTTTGAAACACTTTGAATCAGAATTTTTCTTCTCTGAACCAAGTATAACAGGTTTCTCCAAGCTATGCTGCAGTATTCTCAGTCCATTTGCAGTGCTCCAGCTGCAAACAAGTCAGAGGGAGAACTGAGTCCTCATGCTGAACGGAGCTGGAAATTAGGACATGGTTAGTTTGAGCACCTGATACCCATCCAGTCAGGGAAAGTGTGCAGAGCAACTCTGGGTGCTCATTAGCAAAGATGCTGGGGATCACACCTGCTGCAGAACCTCCCTTCCCAAAACAGCTGTGCATAGGAATGCTGGCCAGCATCCAAGCTAAACAGGCACCCCAATCTATGATACCAAGGCCAGGCCTGTTGCTGAAGACAAAACCAAGCATCATTTTACAATTCCTTTCGAGTACGGAAATGGGCTACTGAACTATTTCTCTCTCAGCATGAAGGGAAAAATAGAATTCTTACATAAGGGAAGACTAGATGGTTAAAATTGCCTACAGTTAGTTTTCTGCAGGAGTAAAGATCCTTCCCATTATATGGTAAAAATATATAAATAATGATGTCACAAAGGAAGAAATGGAGTTAAAAAACTAGAAAATGGAGAAAGAAAATAATCTCTCCTTTTGGCAGCAACCTCGATTTATACTGCATTCAAATGGCCAGGAGACTGCAGACACAGACCTTCATCCAGGTTTAGGCAACTCACTTTTCATTCTGTCACTTATGCCATTCAATAAATTGGAAAGCAATACTCATTATGAGGTCATTATGAGGATGTAAATATTGATGTCTTTTAGGAAATCAAACACTGTAATGAAGATTCCTACTGGACATATATACTAAATAAAACTATTACAAGACAGATTAACTAAAAATTTTGTTTGCATGCATTGAGGAACACAAAGAAAGTATCTGCATCTTGAACAGATGGATATATAAATATATGAGTAAATTTAACCCACAAGCTGTTTTAACAGTCTCACAGTATGAAAAAAAAAAAAAAGACATTGGATATATTTTTGAGAAATTTTAAAAATATCCTTAATTTTGAGTAATTATTTCAGAATTATGGCAAAAATTATCTATAATTTAGTTATCTGAAAGTCTTTACAGAAACTGACACACTGCAAGAATTTTATAATTAAGCTAGCAGACAAAAATGGAGTCAATTGCAATTATGAATCATCTAGATTATTGAAAAGAAAACTTAAGAGCATTAAATGATGAAATCTCTTATCAGTCACTTGCTGGTTATCTGTCAGGTTTAAAGAGAGACTCATACAAGTTTAGAAATAGGATTCAATACTGCTAATGAGAAGCAAAAAAAAAAAGCTTCACTTAAAAATAGGCAATTTTACCTGCCTTTTTATACACTGAATTTTAAAGAATGTCAACTCTTCAATAGATTAATCAATATTTTCATTTTCATGCCATATTTATAATTTTTAAATCCATCTCCTGACATGTTTTAAAATAACTAACCCGTTTTATAATAAATAACATGTTTTAAAATAAATTTAAAAATAAATAAAATAATTTATTTTAAAATAAATAAGCAAACTGCGTTTGCTTATTTTGTTTATCTTCAGAAAGCCATTTGTCACCTTAAAAAGAGGCACTGATCTGGTCAGATCAATGTTACCTTAAAAACATGTAACATTGATCTGATCAGGAGGCCAAGAAAGTAAGCTTCATGTAGCAATCAGTGCATCAATATATAGAGTTCATGAAAAAAGCCCACCATATCATATATGAGTAAGCCTTAAGGGCCACTGCCAAGTGTGGACTAATACATACCAATTCCTGTAATTTACCAGTCCAAATACTCTATAAAAATTCCCACTAATTCCATTTATGATGGGCAAGGTGTTAGAAAAGTGTCATGATTATAGCATACTCACCTTCATAATGAGTTGTCATGAAAAATGACTGACCTGGGACAGGATCCATATTAAAAATTAATCTGTACCACCAATGGGGTGCTGAAATCACTAGGCTCAGGATCAATTATATGCTTCTCATAACCTTTTTCTAACAAGTAAAACACAGAAACCTAGTTGAATTCAGAGTCTGTAGAATTTAGGACATTCAAGCAAGGCTCATGCTGTTCAATTTTTAGTGTCAAAAATGTCAACATTAATTATAATGTGTTGAGAGCTTGACATCCTAATAAACAGGTGGAAAATAGGGTCGTTCAATTGTATTCTAGAACAAGACTCTATGTAGTTCATCTAGTATGTATTCATCCATGGATAGCTTGTTACAAAGACCGTACTTCATTGAATCTTCCATTTAAAATACAAAGGCATCTTGCAGCATTTTTCATAGTCACTGTTTAAGAATAGCTATTTGATTTATAATATTGTTTGTGGGGTTTTATCAGCTTCCAAAGAAATCCTGGCAGCAGGATTTCTACACTATAGGCTATTTGTGTAGATAAACTGAAGTTCCACCATCTCTGAAATCTTATGACATTAATTTTGTTCCATAATTAGAATAAGACATGGTAGATGTATTGCTGATGTGCAGCATGACTGAACTTTGTCTTGTCAAAACAATACTAGTAATACAGCATTTTTGTACTACAGAGGGTCCAATCACATTAGGAAGAGCTGAACAATTGATATTCTGGAAGTGGGTCATTAAGAAATGTGATGACATCACATAAACTTCTTGAACCAGAATATCTTGTAGGTGAGATAGAATCACAGAATATGCTGAGTTAGAAGGGACCCACAAGGATCATCGAGTCCAATCCTTAGCCCTGCACAGGCCATCCCCAAGAGTCACAAGTGTACCAATCTGAGAAAACACTCACCTCTTTTGTTCTGCTGTTATTACATAATGTTTGCATTTTGATAGCGTTCTGGTTTTGCAGTCACTCTACATGGTCACAAAGGTTAAAACCAAAACCAACCAAACAAATACAGTTACCAGGACAAAAGCTAAAAGTTAGAGAAAAGGTAATGAAATTACAATAGAAATTAAGTTACTATCATGAAACTCAGTCTGCTAAAACCAGCTACCACATGTTCACATATGAATCTGAGAATTTGTTCACAGCCTCCTAGAAACTAAAATGATTCCTAGCTTCACAGATAATTTCTTGAACGTGATGTTACTCTACTTATTCCTATAATGTGAACCCATGAATAGCTGGAATAAAGAAAATGGAAAAGAAAATAAGTCTAGCAACCTGCCTACTAAAGCTTTGAGATGAGATCTAGACAACTGATAGTATGAATAGCCTGGTTATAATTGGGTTATTTTGATTTTAAGGGCCATATGTTTTTTCCCTAGGCAAGATTCTGGCCAAAGATCATCTGTCTGTTAGAACACTGTACTGACCTTAAGATATATAAAGATAAGCAAGAGTTCAAAGCAAGTCTTTGGACTCTTTGGAGAAGTCCAAAGTAAGTAAGAGATTTCAGTTAAAGGTGAAAGCTAAAATGAAAAAGCCTGATAAGCTTTACCAAAGAGAGCTACATATTTAGCTGTACTGCAACCATGTTTCTTGGACACTTTCTTCTGAAACTAGGACTGATTCAGATAATTGCAGCTATTTCATCCTCTGGCAATTTGAAAGCTACACATGTGCTTCTGCAGTTACCAAATTGAGATGAGTCTGTGATTTAAAATCCTACTATCTGAAAATTATTGAGTCATATGATAGTATTCTGGACTAAAAAACCTGCTGCATCTTATAAACCTTGAACACAAATAAATGTTGTTTTATGTTGTTTGTTTTACTTGGGTTTTATGTTTTGTTTGGAAGGAGGTGGTTTTGTTGTTGGTTTTAGTGGGGGCTTTTTATTTGTTTGTGGGGTTTTTTTCCCCCTCATTAGGCAACTTTATTTCAAAACTTTCAGAAGAAAGATGGAAACATAAGAGTTAATTAGGTAAGCTGAAAATGTGTTTCCCTTTTGAAGCAACTGAACAGTCTGAAATGCTACAAAACAGAACAGCAAAAGCTGTTTTCAGTCACTTTGCTATTCACTCCAAGGTAGTGAATGTGGTTCATCACATTCGCAGAGATGATTTTTTTTTTACACCTAATCAGACAACTCACTAAAATTTTAAGTCCAGCTAAAGAAATGTTTAGTCACAATTCTCTTAGCAATGTTCAGAAATATTCAGAAATAATAACAATATTCATAAAATGGCAATAAATATGTAACAAAATCCTTATTTTTTCTAATTAGAGACAATTTTTTAACTTTTATTTAATAAAGAGTTCCAAGAGAATAAAGATGAAATTATATTGCAAATGAAGATGAAAGGATATTTATAGTCTGATGTAAAGTACACAATTTGTCTTGCATGTTGCAAATCTCAAACAGGTTGTATCTTCAGACAACTGAAAAAAGCCTCATGTTCACAAACTCTTTGACTCCTCACATGGGCTCACACCGTGGTATCTGCTGAAGAGGCAACACACCAAGGCACAGTCAGCCCAGGAAATTCCTATGGCATTCTGATGATAACTAGTAAGTTATCATCAAAACAGAGGTGTTGGAGAAGCCAAGAGGAGTCTTTGCTGTATCTCATACTGACAAACATGGAGGAATCAGTATTGGCTGCAGGTGATGGATTTTGGTATTTAGAGGCAAGAAGATCAAGGTAAAAAGTTGGATCATAATTCTGGGTGTCATGAAAACAGAATTTGACTTTGGCATTCCAAGGCTTGCTTAGAAGAATCTCAAGGATGTCACTTATGGAATGCAGTCACAGTTTTACAAATGCCAAAGCCCACCTGGACTGAATCCAGTGAGCACAGGAAAAGGCAACAAGAAAGGTTTCTACAGATATATCAACAACAAAAAGAAGACTAGGGAAATCATGGTATAATTGCAGAATGGAGGTGAAGAACTGATGGCATGTAGGACACAAAGAAGAAAGTACTCTGTATCTTCTTCAGTTTGGGTCTTTATGCATAAGGCTGGCCCTCAGATAAGTCAGGTCCCTGAGACCTGTGAAAAGTCTCGAGAAAAGAATACTTACCTTTCATGGCCAAGGATTGTGTCAGGGAACATTTAAATAAATTGTACATACATAAGTTGATAAGACTTGATGAGATGCACCTGCCGAGGATAAAGGAGATGATTTATGTCATTGTGGGGTCACTCTTGATAAAATCTTTGAAAGCTCATAGTGGCTTACAAAAATGCCTGAGGACTGGAAGAAAGCAAATGTCACTCCTCCCTTCGTGAAGCTCAATAAGCAGGATATGGAAAATTACAGGTTCATCAGCCTCATCTCCATCCCTTTGAAGAGGATGAAGAAAATCCTTGAAATCTTTTCCAAACATATTGAGGTCAAGAAGGTGCGTTAAAGTAGCATGGATTTACAGAAGGAAAATCATCTTTGGCCAACCTAATAGCCTTGGATGTTGCTTGTTTTTATTTAGCAGTGTTCTCAGCATTATGTCCCGTAACAGCCTCACTGACAAAGTGATTAAGTATGAACTAGATCAGCGAACAATAAGGTCTGTTGAAAACTGACTCATCTGTCATGGTGAAAGGGTTGTGAGCAGTGTCAGAAAGTCCAGCCACAGGCCAGTAACTAGAGGTGTATCCAAAAGGTCCATACTGGGTCTCATATTGTTTAATATCTTTATTAATTTTCTGTATGATGGGACAAAGTGTGTCCTCAGTAATTATGCACACTACATAGAGGAGGAGTGTTTGATAAAGTAGAAGTTTGTGCTGCCATTCAGAAGGCCTTCTTCAGGCTGGAGAGGTGGACTAACAGAACAGCATAAAGTTGAACTAAGGGAAATGCACCTGGGGAAGAATAAATCCATATACAAACCCAGGTTGGGAGTCAACCAACTAGATAGCAGCTTTGCAGAGCAGCACCTGAGGGTCCTGGTGGAAAGCAAACTGAACATGAGGCAGCAATCTGTCCTTTCAGGTAAGAAAACCAACAAAACTGTTGATTGAATTAGGAAGAACATTGCCAGCTGGTCAAAGGATGTGATCTTTCCCCTTCTGATGGGGCACATCTAGAGTGCTGGATCCAGTTCTGGGCTCCCAAGTAGAAGAGAGTCAGGTACTTAACAGAATATGGTCCCTAGTGAACAGCAACAAAGGTGATTAAAGATTGAGTGTCTGTCATAGAGGGAGAAGCTGGCTGAGACACCTGGGCCTCCTTAGCCTGGAGAAGAGAAAGCTCAACAACATCTGACAGGGAGAAGATGGAACCAGACTCTCAGTGGTGGCCAGAGGATAAGAGGCCGTTAGCAAAAACTGAAAAGCAATAAATAACTTACAAATTTGAGAAAAAATATATTCTTCACTGAAAGCATAATTGTACACTGGAAACAGAGAGGTTGGGGTGTCTCCATCCTTGGAAATATTTAAAACCTGAGTGGACAACATCCTGGACAAACTTCTCTAGTTGACCCTGCTTTGAATGGGGTCATTGTACTTGACAGTCTTCAGAAGGCTCGTCCATCAGGAGAAGACATTGGACTCAACAATTCAAAATCAAAATCATTCTGTGATACAATTCTTCTCTGATAAACCCACAGTTCAATTTTACTAATAACAAATTGGCATTTTTAACAAAGACATGAGTGCATAAAACAGCTTAGCAGATGTACATATCAGAATTTTCTGTTGATCTACTTGAGTCTAAATAGCCCAGATAGTTAGGGTGGTTAAAGCAGAAAGAGAATGACATGGTTACAGCTGTGTTAGGCTGCTTTCCACTCCCTGGGCTTAACAGTCAGTAGTCTTGTGCAAAACTCTCAAGAGACAACCTTTGGTATAAATCCATCATAAGGTTTGAACTTGTACCTTCCAAACCAAAGCATGACAAATTTGGTTTGTGACGGACAGTGTTGCCCAAGAATATAAAAAATAGCTCAAGCATTTACCAATCTTCAAAGTTTTTATGTAGGACTCCTACAATCATTGCAAAGAAGGGAACTCTAAGATTTTTCTATTATTTTTAGCTTGGACTAGATTTCCTAAATAGCTGGAAAGACTATACATTGTGTGATTAGGAAAGAAAGGCATTCTCTTGACTCTGAGAATTCCTGAAAGACAGATCTATGTGTAATTGCCAGTGTACATTTCAACATTTGGAAAAACTAAGTTCGATGACACAGAATATCATAGAAGGTATGTGGACATGATGGTCTATTCCCATACCCCAACCATGTAGGGAAAATTCCAGTAAGATGAGTCAGTGTAATAGCTCCTTTGGCGTTGATTTTATTATTTTTATTTTTTGATTATTCTATTGCTGCAGTGATTAGGATTTCAGGCAATGAACTAAAACAATATATTACTAGACTGGCAGTCGATCAGATCACTATCACTTCAAACATCATTTAAGAAGATCTACATTTTTTATTATTTATATAGCTCCATAGTTCATGGTGCTACATAGAACAAATCAAAGACAGATACCCTGCCCCCTAAGAGCTTACAGTCTAGGCAAGTACAAGAACAACAGGAGAAGATAACACAGGCAGGGGACAGAGAGGGGTAGTAAATAAAAAGAAAGACAATTAGATTACAGTCACATGAAAAGCTAATGTATTTATCTTGGTGGGTACAAACTGGGGAGATGAGGTGTTTGAGTAACTTTATTTTAAATTAGAACTATATTTAAAGAAAAGCTAGAAGAAAAGGGGTTTGAAAATAAATTTGATAGTACCAGAGATGCTTGCAGGAAGGCAGAGAGGCAAGACTGGAAAGGAAGGGAACAGGACACTATCATATTTCAGGTTGAAAAGCAATGATCTTATAAGTCAGACAAGCTAACCTCAGCGACCCTTTCCTTTCCCATACATCCTTGAAGTTATGCCAGAAAACACAATCGTTTCTGTACATCTCATTTTGCCTTAAATATTATGTCATTATATATTTGGGGCTGTATCAGACAAAATTTTGATTCCTCTGAAGGAGGAGTTTTGACACTTCTTTCAAAGTAGTCATATTTTTTGTTTATTTCAAAGTCATAATATTTTGTGTTTATTGATATGCATTTGGAGACTAAGTAAAGTTGTGTCTCAAGTATACCATACATATTTTTCTAATGTCCTCAATATAATAAAAATATTATTTGATAACATTATCTTTTACCTCTTTTTATGCCATTGCCTCTGCTCATGACTACTTTTCCCTGAAAATATTTTGATATTGTAGAGTATCAGGGCATTTCTCCTACTTTTATTTGAGGTTTTGGATTTTTGTGTGGGGTTTTTTTCTTTCATAAATTATGTTTTTTTCATGCTGAAATATTAGTTAGTGTGCTAGAACTAAACAGTGTTATTTTGGTTTTTGGAAACACTCTATGGATGAAATCAGGAAGGATTAATGCACAGAGCCTCAAGTGATATTAAAATGAAAGAAAAGGTTATTTCAAGTCCATACTGAATTCTTCAACTGAAAATTGAGATAGAAATTGAGACAAAAATTGAGATAAAACCTGCCAGATACTCCCTGGATATGTCTGTACTTATGTTTATGTGAAACGAGAATACTATGAAATGGCCTGCTGATGTCTATTATTGGACAAATCCTCATTTACTATAAAGCACCACAGATCTCTTGATTTCATCCAACTATTTGGTTCACAATTTTTGCTACCTGTCCTTCACAAATGTCATTTAACTTATCATTAAGATAAAAAGGGTATTGTAATTTTTTCTGTAATATCCACATAGTTATCTATTGCTATACAACCATGCTGAGCCAACCTGAAGATCTAAATTGTGTGTCTTGAGAATTCTTAAAGATTACAGCTCTCTATTTTCATTGAAGCAGACAAAGGGGGAAAAAGAAAAGTCTTTCTCAGTTTTTACCTCCAATTGTCATCCACCAGGTAGGACCATACAACTGAGTACAACTGCTTTAAAAGTCTTCTCTAGATTGACTTTCAAGGTCAAACAGAGAAACACCCATCTTCCTGTCCTGAGAAATCAGCAGACTAGTTAAGCTGTTACATGAAATCACACAAAGCAGTTACGTACAGATTCTGAATTTTCATGGACCAGATGCTAGCTTGATTTTAACTGGTGTAGTTCCATCAATTTTAATGGCAGCATAGAAATTTATACTACATGAGAATTCGGGAATTTGAAACTAGCCTTTCAGAGGCCTTTAAAACTGAGGAAGTTTTTTTCAGAACTGAGGACTTAGTTCATAGCAGTGAAAGGAAAATGAACTATTGGGTACAAAACTACCAGTAGTACTTTCTACTGCTTTGGGGGTCAGGTCTTTGTTAGTCAATTTTCTGTAAGTGTCTTCATAGAGAAATAATTACTAATGCACAACAAAGTAACAACATGACTTAATGTATGACTTTAAAAAAAACCCCAAACATTATTCTACTATGAATCTTTGAAGCCATGCATTTCTATTCTTGATCTTTAATACAAATCTCCAGTTACTTTGCATATATCCTTTAATAATGGAAGGCTGAAATTCTCACTAAAATCTTAATTAAGCCACACTACTTTTGTGATAGTAGTTTTTTTCCTTGGGGGACTTTGACCCAATAAAATATTTGGGACATATTCTGCATTCACACTTACTTTGGCTCACATAAAGCTTAATGAAAATTAGTCATGTCTATCAGGTTGAGAATAAAATCTTGCTTATTTCAACATCCTCAATGGAAAAAAGAAAGGTTTGTTTGAATATAATACAACATTTTATTACATGATTTTACAAATTTTATTGTAAATCATCAACCAAATGCAATAGCCAATTTTTTTTCCATTCCAAGCCATCATAATTAGGAGTTTTCATTGTGTTGTACGACAGTTACTCTTTCCCCTTTGTGTTTTAAAGAATTAACTTAAATATAAATTATGTAAGTATACTCATTTCCAGAATAATTGCTAGAGGTGTTTTTATCTTGTTTATACTTCAGACAAAGATAACCTGTTCTCTATTATCACATAAATGGGGATGAAACTCACAAATATGAGAATTTGCTTTCTCAGTCCCTGCTCACAATGGAAATGGCCAGCTCAATCTCTATGAAGATTTATGATAACTGGGTAGTAGACACAAACCTCCCATTTCCCCCAAATTTCATTATATAATTTCTACAATTTAAATGATATATCTTATACTCCTGTGTTATAAAGATGATGATAAGACTAAATTAGGTGCCAGTAAACAAACGATCTTATTACTCACCAGTGACTGATTATTTATAATAATTTCAATGTTTTGTTGTGGGTTTTTTTAATTAGTCAAATTAATTATTTTCCATGAAAAGACCACCTTCATAATCTTTTTCCATTGACATAACATTCCTACATAATCCATCCTACGCATTTCTAGTTGAAATACAAAAGATTTACAGTAGAAAGAGGTGCAAGATTCAGCATCTGTAGGGCAGTATTTCAAAATGTTATGTCCAGGAACTCACCACAGTCAGGACATATAAATTAGCTTTGAAGACAGCTAAGAGCCAGATCCTGCAAATTGTAGCACAATGTGCTGTAAAGGCTTGTCTCAGAAATCCCACCATAATCCCTTGCCACACATTGTCAGGATAGGGCACTAAGCTGAAGCTAAGTACCAGTACTGACACAAAGTACTGTACATACGTTGCTCAAATCACACAGCAAAACCAAAACAACTAAAACCGACATAAATTTAATGTTTTCTTTTCTTTTTTTTTTTTTCTTTTTTTTTTTTTTTTAATTTTGTGCATTGGATTCAAACGGCAAACTGAGTGCACTTCAATTTTTATCACAATGTGGTCAAGAGGTCTGTGTCTTTTACCATTTACACACAATTGTTCATGACAGCATGTTATCAGCTTAGTGGAAACCAAGGGTGTAGCATGGTAAGCAGTGGTGGTAGTGCACCTATTTTTTTATATTATATAACTTGAAAATATGTCTCTTCTAAGATTCCTTTTTCATGATAAAAATAGTTTTCACCAAACGTTGGTGGTGCGCACACACTACCACTCATGCTTGGCATCACACCCCTGACAGAAACACATGTTCTTATTTTGTTGATAAAAAGTATTACAAAAATTTCCATACAAAAACTATTTTCATAGAAATCTTGCATTTCCACAAATAAACCTGAACATTTTTTTTTTTTTTTGGAAAAAAAAAACTGCTCAAGAATTTTGTTCATTTAGTACTATGACTGTATTGAAAAATGCAGTCCTCCTTAAAGTTCTCGGCATTCACTTCTTTTAGGTGACCCATCCCACTCCCAACATTAGCAAGAATTGCACAGGCTCCATTGAGTTCAATTAGTAGCAGGAACAAGGGTTTCAAAACGCATTCAGGCTAAATTGCAAACCCTCTATGTATGAAATATACTGCTTCCCACCCCCTTCCCTCTTTTCACAATTATAGAAAAAAAATATTAATTGCTTATATCTAAAGATTGTAAGATACATCCCTTTGTACTAAGGAAACTTTCATTCATCTAAAAATTGGGTCAAAATTGTGGAAATATTTTTGTTGATTTTTTAGATCAAAGTTCTAACCCAGTTAAATTTAAGTTATTTTTTTTTATTTTAATTATTATTCATTTACTTAGTTCAGTGTCACAAAAAGTCTGGAAAAAGCAGGTGAGCATCCTCATATTTATCCTTTTATTCATGGGATTCATGTTTCTTCACTTTTAACATTTCTTCCATCCAGGAAGCTCATATCGCCTGTCCAGATGGTAGTTTCAGTATACCAGCAGTTACCAACTCTTCTATATTGGAAAGTTCAGAAGACCATATGGTTTCTTGTTCCACTACAGTTCTGAGATATTACTTTTACTAGACTCCTTCTGCGGTTTGTATGATCTTGGACAGTTATTCTCCATCTCCTGGCAACCGTTGAACTTCAAAAGGAACCTGTAACTTCTCACTTAGACTGCATTTGAAACCAACCACAAAACTCACATGGAACATTCATTCATTCAGAATGGTGGAAACCCATGACAAACAGTGTAACCCTGCATAAATTGGTTGATCCATGATGCTTGTGATTCGAGTCTGGCCATTGCAACTGCTGAGATCACAGAGTCTCTAGTTCATAGACACAGCGGCATGAGGTAACTCATTTTATTTTGCACTTGTTGCATATTTCCACAGGAAACATTCTCGCAAGGTTGTTTGGAAAAAAGACGACAGTTTGTGCTTGGGGTATTTGGCTTCCCAGCTCTATGCCATGGTTTCTTTACCTGGCAACCTTCTATCGTTAAACGTGTGCATGTTGATAACTTCTTCTGTTTTCACAATAACAGGGGCCTGTGGCTTGTGTTTTAATCGACGCTGACACTTCAGAGACATCCTTAGCTCCTCTACCATGGCACTACAGAAGGACCTCTACAGAGGGAAATAGAGGAACAAGAAAAAAAAAAAAAACAACGAGCTGTAAGAAATGTCTAACTGCAATGTCTAGTAGCAGATTCACTGTATTGGCACAGCTTTGTCAGGCCTGTAAGTTTCCTTTGTCTCAACCTGAAGCTCAAAGCAAATTGTTGTCTTTAAATATGCATCACATAACAATAAAAATTACTTATAAAGCTGTGATGACTCAGTGTAAAAATCACTTTATCTCTACAATTATTTATCTGGCAGCTACTGACTATGGATGCATATGATACATAGAAATATTTCAAGCAGATTTTCTGTCAACATAGGTTGGCCTTAAAGTACAGCATGTGAATGTAATGTGTATATAAGGTGTTCAGTAAAATCTCCTTGGCCGTGTTTCAAAATAATAACTTCATTTCTATATGATTTAAGTAAGTGTTCCTCAACAAAACAACAAGCTTTAGTATAAGAAGTTTACCTAAATTCTTCTTTAAATACTGTTAACATTCAAATCCATTACTAAAAACTAATACCTATGCCATTATTTTAAATATCTTCTGTATATAAACACTTTCCCCACCACTGATTACCATTGTGGGGTACGAGTTAGCAAAAGAAAAAAAAATCGTTGACCTTTATGAAAAGCATATTATTAGAAAAACAGTTTATTAACGTTTCCATCAAAAGCTAGATCCTAGAAGCCCTTTTTCCATTTTACAGTGCAAGAAATTTGAAAAGTAAAGTAAATCCTCAATATTGTCTCAGTCTGACTGAATTCTCAACTGCTAATAGTGTGCTGAACAATGAGCCTTGCCTTAGTGTGAAAATTGGAGCATGGATGAAATATGGAAGTATAAAAGAGGAGTCTTAGTTTTGAGAATTAATCAGTTGTACCATATACTTTTGTTTAAATGTTTTTCAGCTAATGAAGAAATATACTAACTAAATAACACATCTCAGAAGGTGACATGTTATGCCAAGCCTCTGACAATTACTCTCATCCAAACCAAATTTGAGGTATAATTTATGACTTTGCATTTTTCTCTGTTAATAGCAAATCTCCAGGTCAGGGAGATGATCTGGAAAAAAAGACAAATGAACAAACAAAAACCAGACAAATAAGGAAAAAAAACAATAAAACAACAACAAAAAGAGAAAGCACCTAGAATTATTATAACTATCTCTTGACCATTGTTTGATTTTGTGTTATTTGTGGTAGCAAATATATAATTGTCTAATTTATCTCTCAAATATGAACTCTGCTTCATTTCTGAACTGCTATATCACCATTATTCATACAAACCTAGAGTTTGGAGATTAGATCCAGAAAACATTTAAGCATCTCACCCCACCTGGTTCTTTGGGAACCTAAATTGAAGCTGTGTTTATAAAAGTCTACATTTAGCTTCCAACCTCCAGGGCTGGAAGCACTCTGAGCCGTAGAGACACTCAGTTTTCCACAATAAACTTTATAGATATGACATTTGGCAATAGTAGAAATTCTGCTAAACACATTAGTCCTTTACTTAGTCCTGGATCTTATCAGAATTCACACTAAAGTTCTCCATGCATGGTCATCAATCCAATAGGTATGCTCTGAAAGGACCTAACAATTCACATTCCTTAAAAAATATGGCAACAGCTGAAGTAGGACATGTGGCAGATATTACACCGTTCTTCTGTGCAGCCAGTCATCAGCTGGAGCATTAGAGCTGAATGTGACAGACATTTGAGAGTGTCAATTTAATAGTATCTGCTAGAGGAGATTTAAAGCTTCACTGTCTCAGTAAACAGCTGAGACAGACCATTCCAAGGTAAAAACACTTGCAGTTTCTGCCTGCTGATCCTGTTCCACTTTGCATGGAAGCAGTTAACAGAGGGAAAGTGAGTGAGGGAGGGAAAACATGGGCTGTTCAATAGATTAGGGTTGAGAGCACACAGTGGCAGAGGAAAAACTTCAGCAGTAATTCCTGTTTCAGTGAGGATTTTTACATAAAATTCTGATTTGTGCAGAAGAATGTAAGCATGAATTGTCTTAGTCATGGGTTACCTTAATTCATCAAATCCAAAAAAAATGCCTTCTTCCTTAATCCTTTGCATGAATAAGGGAACAGGCAGGTAGGAAGGAAAAGGCAACCTTACCCTGGCTGTGATACTCTTCTTTTGACACATTCCTTTCTCCTACTGAGTTTGAAACAAAGCAATGATACCTACTTAACTTACAATACAAAGAGTTTAGCCACCTACAACTAAGAAGAGTTTAAGCTGTGAGTCCAAAGGAGAGGAAGGTATATCTCTTTGGTTCAGAGTGAAGTACAAGTCCTTCAAAGGCAAATATGTTAGACCTCCATGCATAAGGTATCTTTGCTGAGCACTGTGAAGAAAGCAGGAAACTGCACCTTCTTATTCAGCTACACTTTGAAAGAAAATATTCAATTGTCTTAGACCGTCTCATGTTTTTTTTTAAAGAAATTCTTGTTGCTTAACATCAAACATAATTATGATTATAAAACTGAAATCAATCTCAAAATCTTTCAAAAGGGCAAGATTTACTTTAGTATTCCCTATGTCTTACAGGCTAAATTGCTAAGGTTTTAACATCTTGGCATTTCCACTATGTGATGAGCCTAGTGTATAACTTGGGAATTTTGTAGGGAATCCATTAGGAAGTAAATGGTGCAACTCAGCACTATACCACTTCCAGCTGTTACATGGCTCTCACCTCTGGAATTAAAGACTGAAACATTCTGAGGAACAAAATCCATCTAATTTTAAAATGATGCATTGACACTGAACACCTTCAAGATTTCATCCCATGTCTTTTTTTGCCAAGACATCTAACAAGAGTGCCAAATTAAAATAAACGCTTTTTAACATGCATCAATCCACCAAAACCTTTGCAAAGATCTGTAAAGGGTATATAAATTTTTAGGTAATATCAATAGGAAAAGAATTACAATCAGTATCCAAGAGGTGAGATAATACATGTCAGCATTCTGAAATATGCTGAAAATGAGATCTCAAGAAACTTGACAACACATTTTATCTGAAAATTTTACCTGGATATGAAAACTCATTAAATGAGAAATGTTGGAATGAATGACAGGTTTTAAAAAGCAGATAACCCAATTTTGAGAGTTATTTTATATAGAAAATTCTCCCATTCTGTATTTTCAAAATATTGAACTTATCTGCACATATCGTAATAAAAATATTGTTACTGATTAAGAGAATTGTTACATATCTTCTATTTTTTCTTTGTTTCAAGTTTCACTCACTGAAATAGTCATGTATCATAAACAGAGATTATTTCAAGGCTATGAAAGAGTTCCTGAATGGGATCTTTATTCTTTGGGTTCTCTCTGAGAAATATAAGGAAGGGTTTTCACACACACACACAAAAATCATATTCAAAAAATGTTAGAAAGGATTACTTTATGCTTTACTTTTTTAATTGAAATTATGAATTGTTGCCTCATTTCAAGTCCAGTCTATATAGTCTTCATTTTCTGTATAGTGAAACCTTGTGTTCTTTCACTGTTAGGATACAACTTTTGGAACAATAAGGCATGAAAACAAGAAGTAGCTCCAGAATACTTTTTTTTTCCTTGTGACAAATAAAAGACATTTTCAGATATGAGTTTAGAAAATATAATCCAGTGTCTTGATCCTGAATCCAATTGACCAGTCAGATTGCTAGGGGAAAACAGCAAAGAGTTTATAGCACTTACAGGCTACATTTCAAAACTGTTGTCTGTCATGAAATTGAGCACTTTTAGTATATATTACAAGCCTTTCTCCACTTAATTCAAATAAAATAACCTTTTGCCCTCAACTTACCTTCCACACTGCAGTCATGTTACAAGAACATCAGTTATTATTGATTTTTCACTAACCCTTACAAAATCATAAGTTGTCTTTTCAACTGCTACCAGAAAGTAAATGCTGCCTCCAAGTCATCTTAGATATAATCAAATGGTAGAAGAGTTTAAGGACAGTATACAGCTCTCTAAACAATAGTGCAGTTAAGTGCATGTGTTTTGTTACAGCAAATCATAACGAAACATTACAAAAAAGAGTACAAAAGAAAATTTTAGTCAGAACTGTAGTTCTTAGCCTTCTAACACAAAACAATTTTGAAAAAGTTCATCTCCTTAAGATGAGTTAAAAAGTAACTAATACTTTTGAAGTTCTTTGCCACAGGTGACAGCTCACAATTCGTGTAGAATCAAGATGATAATTTTGTGAAATGTTACCACTGCTTGCAGTCTATTTAGACAGCTTGTGCATGGCTTTACTGTCAGAGAGAAAAAATATAATCTTTGCATATATGTATTAATACAAAAGGTAGGTAATACTCACACTGTTTTCATTATTTTGCTTTATAGGGATTTATAAAGGTAATCCAAAATCATATTAGCATTTCTTAGACACAGAATTATGAGACTAACACCACAGATTTTGTTTTTAACAGCCTAAAAGAGCAACAGAGACAGGAACAACATGCCTGTCCCATTCTAAACATTCTGATTTAAGTGATTAATAGTCAATATGTTTAAAATATAAAAATCTCCAATTGTTGGCTGATTTGTATTTTTCCCTTCTTTGATGTAGATAATATAAAGTTAAATGACAACATTCAATAGAAAGCTTTAAAATTTACTCAGAAATTCATTACTTCCAGTCTTGTGTGTCAGATATTATTTGAAGCTTTGTTCAATTACCTTAAAGTAGTAAAAGCAGTAATCCTGCATTGTTTTGTTATGGGCCGTTGTTCTAGCATCTAGCAGACATATCCATCAAACTGCTTCTTGTCATGAAGTTAGCTGAGACTGAGTGCACCTGGGTCAGGCCTACCATCACCCTCCCTCCTAACAATTTCCTGACTCCTATGCCACTCCTTCAGGGATTTTGAATATATATATATAGAAAATCTGTCAATCTTAAAACCTCTAGACAGGAAAACAAACCCTATCAAAATACTGACTTAGGATGACAAAGAAATGAACCATTAAAGGACAGAAAATAACCTCACAGAAAAAGTGAAATCATATATCACTGTAGCTGAAGCATAAGCATTTCAAAGAAGTTGAAGTGTACTTGTAATGATGAGCTTTTTAGGTTGCTTATTTATATACTTTAGATATGATTGTAATTGTACACATATATGTACATACTATAGATGTCTATACAGACAAAATATGGTTACATTAAAAATATTTTGCCACTGACTTTTCTGATGTAGTACATTTTCAACCCATAGCAAGTATAATGCACAAGTATGCTGCAGACCAAGTTCACAACAATCACCTGAAGATATCACCAATATATTCTCAATTTTGGACTTAGCAATTACTGCTTTTTTTGGTAGAAGTAGAATGAGCAATTTTAGGAAGTTATTTTCAGACCAAAATGTATGTGAGAATTCATTGCCTACTCAAATTAAGACAATAATATCAAACAAAAGAAAAATCTAAATTCCACAAATCAAACTGTGCTTTCACCATAGTATCTAGAAAGTCAAGACCAGTAGAGTAGTTCCAGTCAGCTTGATGAAGCGTGAGATGCTTTACTCTGTAACTGAGTGGAATGCTGTTTGTTTCAAAAACTTTTCTAGCTGTTTGATGGAGAGGATCAACAAAAGTCTGATGGGACTGACCTTTCCCATAACTAAACAACACTGAAACAATTTTCCACAGGCTGAAGTACTCACTGAGTTTTAGAATTATTTGATGAATATGTCATCCCTAGATGACATACGGGACCTCACTGCAGGTCAGAAAAAATTCTAGTTTTTATTGTAAGTGTCTCCCAGTGGGACAATAAAATTCCAGCTTGCCTTAAGTAAACTATCAATTGATTTTAAAAAATATCGTAAGTAAAAAAACAAACAAAAAAACCCCACCAAAACCAATTCAGCCCTCTCAAGCTTTAAAATTTATTTCCTGACAGAACAAAATGTACTCTGCTGGATGACAGGGACTTCTGGTAAAGCAATTCTGCATTAATTTAAAGCCTTCTAAAACTATTTAACCTGGTTTCCAGACTGAGTGCATCCTGACAGCTACACTATTTCCTGTAGCTGATGGGGAACTCCTATTAGTGCAGGAAGTTTTTTCCAAGTGGTTTTATTTAGCTCTGCCAGCAGCCTTTCTGGCCATAACACTGACCATGATGTTTTTCTGACTCACCTGTGGACCTAGGCTGGGGCAGAAGGGATTGCACTTGTGTGGTTCCACTCTTTCCTCTCAGAGAAATCCCAGAGGATGGCACAGGGCAATTGCTCATCAGCCCCGAGAGCTCTCTCTCATGCAGGATTCCACAAGGTTTCATCCTGTCATCTCTCCTTTCAACATGTATATGAGGCCACTGAGGAAATAATGAAATAATTTGGGCTGTGGTGTCATCGACACACAGATGATACACAGTCCTACTCTCTTGTCAGACCAGGATGGTGCAATCATTTTGAGCTTCCAATGCCTGGCTGAAGTAGGGGGGTGATGGCAGCTTAATCCCAGGGAGACAGGTGTTGTGTTGGACAGGTAAAGGCAAGCATTCAGAAGATATTATCTACCCTCATTGTTCAGTTCCACCTCTTCTGGAAGGGGCTTACAGTTTTGGATTTCTCCAGGTTAGGGTCTGGGTTTTCAAACCGAATCAGTGGCAGTAAGCGTTATTTGTCATTAATGTTTCAGTCAGTGGCGATGACTCTGCTTGTCACACCAGTCCAGATCTTCTTCCAGAACTCAGTACAGCAGTCTAGTGTCCCTGGGCAGTGGTTACACATGACTAGTAGGCATTTAATAAAGACAGAGAGCAATTAATAGTACTTCAGCCATGTAGATGCAGCTGAGAAAATAACAATATATGGTCCTGCCTATATGATTTAGAATGATATCCCTGCACTGTTAATGTTTCTTTATTTTGTGATCATACCTATGCAGGGTATTTCTCTGCCTTTCTGCAGAGAAGATCCTGGTTGCACTGAGATCTTGCACCCTCAGGCACTGGATATGAGAGTTCATTCACCTGTTGAATCATTTTTGATACTACATCTAAATTAATTCTATTTGCCCAAGGAATGTCAGGTTTGTTGACCACCAGGCATTGTGGAAGGATGATGATATGTAACTAATCCTTTGGAGTAAGGATCTATCTGGATAAAAATATTTTATATAGCATAATTTGAAAATAAATAGTTAATTTTACAGCAACATTTTAGAAAAATAAATACAACCTTTCTTACCTGAATTCTAAACAGCTTTTTTTTTTTTTTTTTAAAGTTTGCTCAGCTTAAGTCCACTGTAAATTATTCACTGTAAGAATTTTTATAGTTCAGTGGGACAGTATGAACTTAGTAAAAAATTTGGCATGGCCTCAAATCATATTGAACAGAGAGAGACTATTAGTATTAATTTAATGCCAAGGGTTTCCAGAGTTTTGGAAACATTATTATAGTCATATTGCACCACACAATATCAAAAGGTTTGGCATTCAGTTGCCTGTAATTACATGGTTTTATCTGTCAGTCTAGGGTAGTTTCTCAATCTAAAAGGCAGTAGGAAGTGCTTGTTGTTACTTTGTTGACATATAGAAGTCAAAGTAACTAAATCAGCTGAACTAAACTGCATTTACTACTACACTTAGCTGTAGCGTAACTGATCGACTTAAAAAAAGTTAATATTTTTATAATAAAATATTACATGGTAAGGTAATAGTTAGGGGGAAATAAGGAAAAAATATTAGAAAGATATGAATGTTCTGTAATCTGACATTTTTCCCTGAGAATGAAGAAGATATTTTTATCAGAGAAGCAAATAACTGTATAATGTGAATGTTTCTTCTTTCTACTGATAAAGAAAAATGAACTATATTTTCTATAAAATAAACAACATTTAGGGTTTTCCAGAATTTTTTATACAACTTAAAATTCTTGTCAAACATAAAATATTCCTTAACTCAGACCTGTAATTTAAGCTCTGACTTTTAAATATGTACAGAGCTGTAGTGAATCTCCTGTACTTGTGTACTTATGTAATAGTCAGCTTTACATACATTTCTAAATTTTCTGTTGTTTCTTAAATAATAACAAATTAAGATATTAAAAACATCTCAGAAAAAAGGGTCCATTACCAAACAGACATTTGTTAAGTTGCAATCAAAAATCAAAATAGAGTGGGTTTTTTTTTTTAGGGTTTTATTGCTTGTAAATTACTTTAATTGCTTTTAAAATGCTGCAGTTAGTAAATTGCTTTCTTCCACTTTTTCTGTGTTCATCCTTTTTTTTTTTTTTTACCTTCTTTTACAGGTAGTTGGGGAGGTGTGGGCTGTGGATCTGATTTTGGATTCTAGCGTCTGGGGGTTTTGTTTTGTTGGATTTTGTAGCAGTTCCTTCCCTTAGAAAATATCCTCTAATATATACTTACGTGGTTTCCAAGAGGGCATTTAATTAAAATTAATACCTCAACTTCAAGCAATCTGTACATTACCCACACACAAATTAACCATACAAGTTTATACATCCACATACAGTGATCAAGGGAGTACAGGATGATAGAAGTTCCCAATTTTCCAATTGCATATCTGCAGAATGCAATGTGCTAAAGTTGGAAAAACACTTCCTTTCATGAGCTGTTGCAGCTGCTGTTTTTCCCAGCCAAAATTAAAATTTTTTAGGTTAGTCCATTATAGAATGTGACACAAAAATACAGACTATATAACTGACTGTACATTGTATAAAAGTTAGTTGGGATATAAACCCCAAAGCTTTTACTCTGATTTGCCAAGAATGTCGACATTCTTTTGTTTCTCATAGCCTGAGGAACAGGCTTTTCAACTTTAAAATCTTTTGAACTTACCTCTCCCTGGAAAAAATAATCACTAGGCTGGGATTTATTTTGGGATTGTTCCAAAACTATTACAAATTACTGTCTCAAATTCAAAGGCTTTTGATTTTGAACTATTAAGAATATTTTTGAACTCCAACAAAACTGCAATAGCTTCTTTTTTTTTTTCATATGAAACTATGAAAATTTTGGTTTGCACTGGTGGTAAGATAACAAATAAAACAAAGATTGAAATACTGACTTTCTACCTATCTTGATGACTAAGAAGCATCACAATATTTCAGTACTTGTACAACTTCTTCCTGTAAGTCCTTTTCATGTAGGACAAGTTATATGTACGCTATTTGCTCACATCAATTCTAAAAAGAAGCATTGTAATGCATAGTGAATTAAACTTATCCTAGTGCAAATAGATTGTAGAAGAACCTTGGAAAATAAACTCATGTTACCATTTACACTAACTTCACGTAAACAAATTGAGAACAGTTAAATTGTATTTTAACAGAAGCAAAGCCAAGATGAGGTGTCAGCTGCTTATGGTTGCAGCACAACAGCTTTTTCAGCCTATCAGCTCTTGGCCCCTCCCTGGCTCCTGGGAATTGTGTGGACCACTACATTAATAAAGCCAGGTTTACAGGTAACTCCTCAAAACAATGCCACCTTCTCCAAAGAAACCCTTACCGGGATAGGTACAAGGACAACCATTTACAAGGCCAACAACAAGCAATGCTCTATATATTCTTGTCCCTGCCTTCAGCAATACTGTGAATTTCATCCTAAAGTTTTCAGCGCTGCACATGTCTATCACAAGGCTGGCACAGTAGTGTCTTATCACTGTGTGAAGGTGGTATGAAAATGGAAATAATCTCAGAGACGACTTAAAAAAACCCACACAAAACCAAAGGTCAATACATTCTTAAACTGAGAATCATCACTATATTGTACTAAATATTAATGGTCTTCAAGGTCAATGTTTTCCCTGGCCATTATGATAATAATATGAGCTATAAAAAACTAAATGTTTGAAATGGACATAAACCCATAATGCATTGAAGAACACCAATAAAGGAAAAAAAAAAAAAAGACATAGTAATTGTTTTAAATGGCTTCTTTTTCTAACCTTGCTTATTCCCTGCCCTCTGAGTGCCTGTTAAAATCAAGGAGCAGGTCATTCACCAGCAAAAGCAATTATAAAATGCAAATGACTGAGCATTTATTGTCGAGGCTGGCTAGATAAAAAAGGTCTGATAATAACATGTTTCCAAGCAGATGACATAATTAGATGTTTGTATCATAAACAATGGGAAATAATACAAGCCTTCAGCATTTTTAGAAAGGCTGCAATTAAACAATAGGTGAACACTGGGACATAAATTCTATTAAAAAGTAACAATTAAATTTCCCTCTCAGAAATTAGAAGGCACCATCTTGTGGTTGCTCTGCAAGAATGCAGTCAGGACAGCCTCTGACCTGCCATCTCCTCCTACCCATTCCCACTGTGCCAATTAGAATGGTAAAATTCTGCCACAGACAAAGACAGTGCTTTGTCATTCCCAGTATTTTCTCTGAAGGAAACAGTGAGACTATGTACTAGGCAAGACCAGCAGGGTTATCTAGTTCAAAATACACTCCAGGTTCTCACATTATTAAAATTTGTGTGAGGCAGAAAATTCAGAATTACTAGCAATCATAGCAAAACTACACAATTTCTCATAAGTTTAAGATCAAATACTACCATAACCTAAATTCTCTGCAGCTCATTAAAGCTGTATGAATTTTTGAATCAGCTAGGATCAGAAACTTCTGTTCCTGTTATCCCTACATTATAAAAACATGTTTTGAGCATTTTGCAGAAGATTTTTTTTAAATTTTTGTACTCAATTCATTTTGGGAAAGAGTCGATCAGATAAATTTATACCATCTTCAAAGACATATTTGGCCTCATATACAGGTCACAACTCAGCATTCAGAATTTCTTCATCAATAGAATCTGCAGTTGTAAGTAAAACAGGTCTGTATGTAACTCGTGTATACTCCCAGCTACTGATCTCTGCTTTGGGCCCAGTCCTGCTAAGTGCTCATTCATTGTGCCTTGTGAGATAAATTATCCACACTGATGTTTTTCAACTCAGTTGCGCAGCTGAAGAGTGAATTATTTGCCAAGGAAAATTCAATATTTTTTTTTTCTTCCTTGTGAAAGGTATGTGAAATATAAACCAGTATTAATTTAGTTATAGTTTTTATTGTTTTTATGATAAATTATAAATAAACAGCTATTTCAGAGAGGTTAATTGAATTGATGTTTATGCTATGATTTGATTGTATAACTCCAGAAATACTTTGCTGGTGTTACTGTTTCATTATACATTAAGATTTAATCCAGAATTTTATACTGTAGGAAGTGTATGACCTCATCTGTCATGGTGAAACAAACAATAAAGTATGTGTCTCCTTTCATGTTATTTGAAGTACTTAGGAGTTCAAGATTAATAAAATGTGCATATGCTATTTTTATACATGCATATGCAGTTCAGACCTGCTGAAGTCTCCGTGAGTTTTGAATGGCTACAAATGATAGCATTATTTAATCCATATATTGTTCTTTTCACATTCGTAATTTCTGGGTCTTCTGGAAAATACTTAGTAATTTAAGATACTCCTTTTTCAAGCAAACTAGCTTTAATAAGTGTCAGTGACTGGCAGTGTAACTGTGATAACATCCAGGCTTATCTTTCCTTCTGAAAGGTGTCAATAAAAGAAGAATTTATCTGTGTCCATAAAGCATTGTGGTGGCATAAAATCATCTGTTTCCAAGAAAGACTATGGGAGTGTCATATGTTTCCTTTGGATTTTTGAGCATGTCAGGGGCATGGATGTTCTGAACCACTTTGCTTACAAGACGCGACATGTTTTATTTTAGCAAATAACACCATTTTGTCTGCAGCTTTTCTGAACTCAATTCCTTTCAAGATTTCACTCCTCCAAATAGGTTCACACCAACCAATGTCTCTGTTTATGTGTGCACTCCAGGAACAGGGTGACATAGAAAATGCTAAAAAAACATCTATATTATACACTTTCAAATCTGTTTAGCCTCCCTGCTGGAAGTATAAGTGAACATTTTGTATACCTTTAAAAGCAAAAACACATGCCCACTTATATCTCACGATACTCCATATACTCAGTAGCTGAAGTTATCTGATTTGTTTTGTTTTCTTGCTTGTTAACATGACCTTTGATCTTCCCTGTTTACAGATATTGACAAGCATTATACAAATGCCAGAATGGTATTCTCATTCCAAAGGGATGAAACTATAAATGTTACCAAAAATAGGTGTCTCCTCTCTCCCCATAGGATAGACATGGCAGTATTACTTGCATGGTTCACTTATCCCATCAGATTTGTAAAGAGAGGAGACAAATGGCAGGATGCCTCATCTCACCTTTGGCTGCTCTTACTCCCTCTCCTAGGCAAATGGGATCTGTTAACATTTGGAGAGGTTGAAAGAAGACATTTTCTGAAGGTCTCTGGGTGCTGCAAGAAGAATGGGTGAGGGGATGCTGGGGTAGGGCATGTGTAGTGAGGCAGGCATCATTTTCATATTGATTTCATTCCACAAGTGAAATTGCACTGAAATTTTAATGGTCTCCTGACATCAGGGTATGTGAGTGTATCAGGGAGGAGAGGGAAGGTAAGTGATTGGAGGCAAGTAGGAAAGAGGGGAGAGAGACCTGACTCTTTCAGCTGCTTCAGATTTATTCCTAACTTTTTAAAGTATCTAAATATCTGCTGATGAGACCTTTCTGGTACAAATACTGTTGTAAGGTCAGATTCCTCCTATCTCTATTCATCGCCAATAAACAACCAAATGGGAAAAAAGTAAATACATAAAAAACCCCACCATATTAAAAAAAAAACCCACAACACAAAACTAGAGGGTTTAAAGAAACAAATGCTTAATTAAAAAATTTGTTTGCTTTCTCTCAAAACTTCCAAATGCTGTTATTGTCACATAAGATATGCATTTACACCCTGTAAAACACTGAACTCATGTAACAAAATTATTATCAAAATTGTCCAGTTTTTCTAAGTGAGAGCTTGTTAAAAATCCAGAAAAGCTAAAATGATTTATACTGATATTCATGTTAAGAATGGATAAAAATTATTGAGGCTGACATGGGTTTCTTAAGTAACCACTATGTTTTCCTCACAAATTCATTTCAGAAACGTAACATTCCAATAGAATTTTAACAGAAGGAGTTAGCCTGTAGTATCATAGAGAAGAGGACCTAAAGTGGTCCTTAACAATTAAATAAATGTACCCATGTTCAAACAGTGTTTATGACCTTAAAAGCTCACACTGCCTTAGTGTGCATTACAAAAAAAAAAAAATTCTTTAAGAGTACCTTCACAACAGGACACTTGAATACCAAAAGGTTTCCTCAAAAGAAGTGAAAACAAATAGCAAATGTTCTGACTAATGATTCAAGTTACAAAAACTCACCAGTAGCACCTGGAAAAATACCAGTATAAGTATAGCTTTGGATTTACTACTGATTTTATTAAATTAAATTTCTAAACATAAATTTAGAAGTTGACACAGTGCTTGCATTCACAAGCACCTCGAAAGCAAAACCAAAAGAAAACCAAAACAAAGGCAAACAAAACCAACAACAACAAAACCTTGGTAAAATCCAAGACTTTCTCTCAATTTTCAAAATTCAGAATTTGCCATAGCAGTAAAAATATACATTTTTAGTTTAAACAGGTTAAACTAAGGTTTAAACATGGGCACATACATATAGAAAGATTTATTTAATTATTATGCAAAAAATTATAATTTCAACTAAGAATTTCTCAATATATCACTAGTATTCGCACAATTACAGTATAAATTGCAAGTACAGAACAAGTTAACAATAGAATTTTCAAAACTGGGTCAGTTTGAATTTACAGGACATCATATCAGTAGTAAACCCACCAAAAAAAGAATCATGCTGATGCAATCTTTTCCAGATGCTACCAGGACAATTTTGCAAGTGTAAACTCCTGTTAAGAACATTTTGATAGAGACATTTTTAGATTTTAACTTTGAGCTATAGACAGTTTGTCTTTTGAAAATCAGAATTATCTGTAGAAGATTAATTTGTTTCCCATTACAGTTTCAGATTTCTTCTTCATCCATAAAATTAACTGCAGTGAACTTCCAGGAGTAAAAAGCTGTCTTTTTTCAGGCTTGAATAAGAGGAGAAATAGTCACTTGTCCTGAAATCTGGCTACAATTAAACACATTGAAGACAAATTAATAGCTGTAAACGTAAAGCTTTGGATATTTTGCTGTCATCCTTTGTTATATAATTACTGTACTATAACAATAAACACTAAGTGTGCATCACCTACATTTCACTATCAGATGTTTAAAGTATTATTTAAATAGACCATCAATATAAAATAAAATAGTTAATGACAATATTTACCTTTTCCAATTGGGCATTTTTTTTTGATTTATACAAAAACTCCCCCACTGCCACAAAGACAGAAAGCACCAATCCTGCTGCCAGCACGATGAAGATTCCTCCTATATTTTGAACTCCCAAAGCACTGGCCTCTTTACTTTCCTCCTCTGGGCAGCCATTGCCTCTCCACCATTTCTCTTTCATCATGTGGAGCTTGCCCTCCTCTTGCAGCTGAAGAATTGCTATAGTGATCTTGTCTCTGTATGGAGAACCTAAAAAAGACCATAGGGAAGATACATTGCATGGAATATATTACAGGAAATGTTAATTATTTCTGATAAGAATAAAATGTCATACAATGTCACATGAAAAACTATATCCTTAACAAGCATAACGTTAATCAATAAAACATTTGGTCACATAAATACAAACACTGGTCACATAAATACAAACCCCCATGTGCACACACATACAAATATAGGCACAAAACTTGATCCAGCTGGTGTTGCTGGTAAACCAGGCAACTTGATGCAACAATTCCTATCACATTTAATTCCATGGTCTCAGAACACCTTCATGCCCAACTGGTATATTCAGTCAAATAGTATTCTTCTTTCATTTTTCTTTTCAATCAGCTTTTAATTATGCTGCAGTAGATGTTGTCTAACATACATAAATCTATAGGCTGTTGCTTCATAGCTTGTTAACCTAAAGCTAATACAAGGTCTGATATTTAGTGAACACTTTATCCTATTACCTTATTGAAAGATAAAAATACAAATTATGTGTCAGGACCAAGCCACAAAAATCTCTGTATAAAAGATTATCAGACACTTAAGACACCTTTCAAGCATGTACACACTTATTAACAGTTCCAGGTAGCAATTGCATTCAGAAAGGTAAGTGTGTTTGGATAACAGGGATGTAAAATTCTCATATTTTGATGTATTTCTTTCTCATAATTCAGTATTTTGAAATGACACGATAATTTTGTAGCTTTTGAATGTTTCAGTATTTCAAGTAGCAGTTCAAAAGGTGGTGTCATATCTGTGTATGTCATCTGCTCTCTTTTTCTTTACATAGCACATAAGGCTTTTTCAATGAGTATTTTAAAATCTACATTAACAAATGAATAATAGCAATGGAGAAAGCTTTTCTTTTGTTTTTAGAGAGTAAATCACATCAGTTAGAAGTGAGTTCTATGTTAAGACTTGTGTAATGTTTAAGGAGAGAACAAAGCCATCATTTTTCTTCTCCTTCTAAAATGGGAACAAAAGACTTCATTAAAGTGGTTAAGAAATCTCAGGAAAAAAAAAGCATAGATGAAGAGGCCTGGCATCCCCTCTTTCATTTGATATGAATACAACTCTACAATGAAGCTCTCCTCTTTTTCTTTCTGTCCTGATAATACCTCTTTCTATAATTTTTAGGATTTCCTTTAACTGAGTAATAAAATACATTTTCATTAACTTGTTACCTCTAAAAATATCCTCTGTATCCATTTCAGAGATGCTGTCCATTTGACTACATAACCTACTGTGATCAACTGTAAAGGAGCTGAATGGCATGGATAGGATATTTTATAGTCATTAAACTGTCGGGAAAGGTATACATTATTTTTGGAATTTCTTTTGTTTTATTCTTTATTTCTTCAATATCTGTTTAGATATGTAGATCTTATCATGAGAATAAATCTAATAGCAATGAGCTTTCGTGCCAATATAGAAGTAGAACATAGAAAGGACTATTAATTACAAAATACAAAACCACTTTTCCCTTTACTAAAGAATAAAGGAGGAAGGAGCCATCCTCAAAGTATTTAAATTGCAAGGACTTGTGCTTTTCTCATTTATGCTTAAAAAAGGATGATGTTTTGTACTAGAGGGTAAACTGTGTTTGCTAAGTGTTATATAGGAAACAGAAAGAAAGGGAAACAAACTCTTCTTTACTCTCTTGTGCATGCAGGGGCCTAGGTCACACTATTTCAGACCATTCTGATTATGCTGAAAGTCTGCAAAACCCTGTACTTGACACATTTCTTCAGTCAGATGGAAGAAGAAAAGTGATTAGTCCACAAGAGCCTGGGGAAGTGTAAGTGCATTCTGTAATCTTCTGGGGATATTTTCAACATTACACTGCATATAAATATTTAACAACAACAACTTAAATAACATTAGATTCGGAGAAATAATCTTGGACCTAGTTTAAACTGTCTTGTGATCTGACAGGCTGCTTTCTAATTAAACTGATTTGCATTTTGTTTCCACACTTATTCTTCATCTAAATATAGTGAGTACCATCTATACTTCATGTATTATTTATATATTCTGGGGATCAGATTTGTACACTTACAATTCTAGTCTATTTGAAGCAGTTAAAAAATGAATTGACTGATGAATTTGTAGACAGAAGCCATAATGCATGGACTAATCCTCTCTACAATTAATTAAGTTTATGAGGGTTGCATTAGAAACATGCAGTTAACAGTGATTCAGTTCAACAGTATTTGTATTACTTACTGTTGATGATATGCAAAATTTTACACAAATAGTTTTGGAATGGACATATTACAGGGCCTTTGGTGTTTCTACTGCAATACTTGTCTTTGCTATACCTTATTATCTTGTCTTAAAAATGATACTCTCACAAATAAGGGTCATTATAGGATGACCAGCATTGCATATTGCTGCTCTTAAATCAAGCATTTAAAACTTTATAATCACGAAAAAGCTAACATTCAATGCTCTAGTTATATTCTATTTCTGAAGGACTTAAAATGTTCTAAATTCACTGATTTACATTTTACAACAAATACTGAGTACTCCTAATAATCTAATATTTGCAAAAAAATAATTTTTAATGTTGCTTATACTTATTCAAGCAGCTATTAAGAGAACAAAGGAAACATATCAACAATATTATTTCCTCAGACTATAATTGTTCCTATCTATTTTTCCCTTAAAAGCTGCATTGCAAGTCCCAGCAATGGAAAATCCACCCAGAAGCACCGGAAGTGGCTAAAAGTATCATTGATCTGTGGATGACAAAGGTAGCATTAAAAAAAAAAAAAAAAAAAAAAGCACCAAGAATATGGTAAAGGACCCCTGATTACAACCTGGGTATTAAAGCTGTTTTCCTTGCAGAATTGAAAAAATTCAGCAAGTAAATGCAAAAGACTTCTGACACTTATTGGTAATTTTCCCTGTCACTCTGATCACCTGACTGAAAGATGAATCCTGCTTTTTACATTTTTTAAAATCAGAAGTATTTAATTTCATTTTATTTAAATTCTCATTAAAGAGAATTTCCTGTTCAAAACTAACTCAAATAAACAAACAAAAAAATATAGAAACTTTAAGACTCACAGACAATTCTTATGAATTTGCAAAATAAAAATGGTATGAACAAGAGTAAAGCAATTATTCATAAGAAAAAAAAGAAAGAATAATAAAAGAAAGCAAGAATAAAAATCTGAAAGGTGAAGAAATAGAAACTTCACATCTTGGCCCTCAATAACAATACAAAGCAGTTGAAAAAAACAATATAACAAGTCTGTGCATGGTGGGAAGACAGGGAGGGACAGACAGTGATTTTTAAAACTCAGTTCCAAAATCAGGGAAAAAAAGTCCCTGTACAGTCTTCCATTGAGTGCAGAGAAACAGAGAAGACCAGTATAGAAATATTTTTTTCTCTCCTCTATTTTCCTGGTTTCTATTGCTTTCAATTCTATATCAACTGTTTATTTATTCCCATGACAAATAGAGAGTGGAGGGCCAACAGAATATAATCTATACACATGCTGATCCCAATCTACCCGCTTTTTGCAAGAATAAGAATTTCTACTGGAAGAATTTTAAGACCTTCTGTTATAGATTTTAGAGACCTTAGTGCCTTCCTGCACAGGTGCAACAAACTCAGTAAGGGATGCAATGACTTCTACTTGCTGTTACCTGCTTATGAAAATTTAAAATTAAAATGAAAATTTACATAAAATACCTTTTTCTGAAGCATCTGTACAAAACTAAGACAACAGAGTCTCTTAGAATTACTGCAGAAACTATACATAGATATGTTTTCTGCCCTGAAGTCTCAGTATATAAAGATTTATGCACATAATTACATGTTTAATCATAAATTATGAACACATAAGCTTTTTATATAGAGACTTCACTGCATACAGATTAGCATTTTGAAATTCTGCTGATCTAGATGGTCTTGAAAATGCTTCCTACTAGATTATAACTTAGTAAAATCTCCTGCCTGGTTACTTTCAGTCTGTTTTATCCATTCCATCAAATACAAAAAGAGTTGGAGCATGCTGGGACCTGTAGAGTTGATTCTGACTCTAAGTAAATTGAAAGGAAGAGCAGCATTCTGCTAACTAACTCCTTCATTAAGAAAATGTTGAACCAGGAAATTTTTTGTTTCATCATTGGAGATGTATTGTGCCAAAAGAAATCATGATGAATTGCCTAGTATTTTGAAAGTTATTGCCCAGGGAACATACTTGCATTTTACTTTTGATTTGCTAGACAGTAAAATACATTCTGAACAGTCACAGACCACTGATAGCATCTTTTATTACTGTTACTTTTTTTTCTTTTATTTATTAATAATCCCAAGACCATTCTAGTTATCTTGCAACATTATTTCATATTCTGTGTCCTTGGCCTAAGCGAAAGGTAGTTCAGAACACAGCATCATATTCAGAACCTAGGTACAAAATTTAGATAATTAAGAACTTCTTTGGGTAACGAAATATTTACTGAAAGAAGGAAGCCACATGTAACAGGAAGGATATCCAGGTTTTGAAGCTGTATGTGACTAGTTTACATTGAAACAGGATGGAAGGGATTTCCTTTGCACATAACTGTGGAGTAGACTAACTTGTCTAGACTATGAGGAATCATGGAAAAATTGTGGAAAAAACCAGCCTCATACATCAGAGGGCCTGAAAAACCTGACAGGAATCTGCAGAACAGTCAGCACCCAGTAGTAAAGACTGACAGTCACAGTTACAACATGCCATAGGAAAGTACTAGGCAGCTAAAGGGCACTGGACATATGAGAAGCACTCTATCTCCACAGAAATGTTTTTGTTTATTAAAAGTTACAGCCAACTTTGCTCCCTAACTCTGTTAAACCTCTCTAACTGGGAAGTGAAGGAAGTGACAGAAAGAAAGGTCAACATAGCTTGGTTCATTCTTCCTATATGTGGGTTCTAAAATCTTCAAGCAACATATGAAGAAAGAATAGGGATTCTCTCAGTTCCCAGTCCCTGGTTTCACTTTCAAAACCAACTTATTTTCACTTAGGAAAACATAACTGAGGATTCTTTCCAGGTGATGGAGTAATGCCATTGCTGTAGGTGGTGACTTGATGGATTAAATTTCTTTGGCAATGACAGGAAGGAAGCAACAACCCACAGTGAAGATAAGACCAATAAAGCAAAAGAAAAGGGAAGAATTTCTGCAAACCTGATACAGAAGCAGACTCTCCTTAATCCCAAAATCTGGACCTCATACCAACTAAATAAGCCACCAGTTTAAAAAACAAACAAAACAAAACAAAACAAAGCAACAACAAAAAAGTTAGTTATGAAAAATGTTCTCAGCAGAAAATTAGCCATTTCCATAAGAAGTTACAAGGTATAAAAAGTGACAGGGTTATTTTTGAGAGTATACCACGAACCATTGCATTACACTAGGAGATGGATGTGTATTTTAATTGTAGCTTTGATAACAGGCTTGCTTTGTGATGTAAAATCAAAGACTTTTCCCCTTTTTTTAGCTCTGTGCTTCACAGCAAAATTGTTAGTTTATATTTATTAAATATTCAGACATTAAAGCATTCTCATGTCTAAGGTCCATATGAATTAATAGCAAAGTATACCAAGTATATTGAAAACAATTGTTATATTAATAGACTTTCAGTGGACATAGGTCTTTTTAAAGTAGAAAGGTTTGAAAATCTTGTGTTTGCCATTCCAAGAGACAAGTAACATTTATATATTTCCAATTTATTAATGATTAATGCATTAATATATGGGATATATTTAATTATTAAAAAATAGTTATAAAAAATATATTTCTTGCTCCTTTACCAACTGTCCTTCTAACTCCTTACAGACTTTAGCTCTGTATAGACTTTAGGACTTCTTAGCATGAAGAAGCCTTTTTTAAAAGGCCACATGTTATGGACAAATAATAAAGCTGCAGGTCTAAGGTAAGGAACACTTGCAAATTTGCAAATTTAATTTAGATGTGTTGCATGTACATTAGATTTCCCATTCTTTTCCTTGCGATTAAATGCAAAACTTTGAATTTTACTGATGTTTTCCAAATGACGTATCAAAATAAAATACTTGTCAGGATGGGTTACCTTTTTTGATGAAAAAAAGTGTTTCTTGATTCTTATTGCTAACCCTGACACTTCATACTGCATTAAACTTATAATATCTTAATATTAGACATACTGTAAACATTAAATATTTATTAAGTTGCAGTTAGTATAATGGAAAATCCTCAGTAGATATTTACAGCAGTCTAAACTACCACATATCTAAATTAAAACTGGAAACATTCAAAACGAAATCCAAACAAAAGCTGGGCACCATAACTTTATACGTATATATTTATCTTTGAGTACACGTATGGTTTGGAAGAGACAAGTTGCTGGTAAGAGGCAAGAAACATTTAAAATTGGTATTTTATGCTGAATGTAATAAAAATCCTTTCACAAGTGGCGTGTTCTCTAATTGCTTTCATTTTGTCCTCACTCATAACCATTCCCACTCCTGTTAGTTTCTGGTCATTTCTTTATAGAACCATCATTTCAAAGTACGTGCAGGTTTATAAAGCTGAAATTTAATCAGGATGGATGATGTAGCTGGGATTTATTTCATATTAATTTTCCAGCCATAAGTATGATAACAGTTAGATGAATATTTGGGAGTTGAAACTCCCAACAACCATTAAATAATTCTTGTGTTCCCCAACTACTTCCTGTTTTAGGACTGGGAAGTGGACGTCCTTGAGTATATTAATTTGTAACTAGCTTAAAAAATGTCTATGCTCCACAGTATGTTATCAAAAAAAAACCCAAAAAACCACCAAAAAAACCCCAACAGGATAACAGTTACCTACAATTAATGATATATGTAAGATATGATGATAACAGGTTTAATAGTAAATATACACTGATTTTCTCTGTTTCTTTTTGTAGTACCAACATAACCTGAACAGAAAGAAGGTGTTTTTAATTTTTTTTTGATAGGTAAACCCATGACACCATGCAAATTTTATACTATTTTTAATTTTGTTTGCTTTATCCTTTCTTTTAACAAAGTTTTGTTTCTCAGCCCCTCCTCAAACTATCATTATAAGCCGCTCTAAATTACGTCTCTTAGACAGATTAAACACTGAATTCAAATGAATGAATGTTAGTAACATTTTTCATAGACTCTTCATGCATTTTAACATCACAGACATTTTGAAAAGATCTTAATCATAATACACTATTATCTCTCTACCCCTGTTGAATTGCACAGCTGCAAAATGGGAAAATATCTTTGTTCAAACTTCTGCTGAGAAAATCAATGATCTTATTTTTACCACAGATAAAAGTATCTGATATTTATATAGTACTTTCTTTTTTCCAATTCTCCTTGCAAATCTGTATCCCTCACATGAATGGTTTGCAAATAAAGCCTCTTTTGCAAGAAATATTTGTGTAACACTACCCAGCAATAAACAGATGAATTAAGGAAGCCTAACGCTTACAGAGAGAGTAATCAGACATTGGAATGGGCTGCCAAGGGACGTGGTGGATTCACCTCCCCTGGAGGTGAGATGAGACTGGTTGTGGCACTTAGTGCCATGATCTAGTAACCACAGTGGTGTCAGATCAAGGGCTGGACTTGATGATCTCAGAGATCTTTCCCAACCTGGTTAATTCTATGTTTCTATGAAATGCTGCATGCAGTTCTTGTATACGTGAAGGTTTTTGGTCAGACAGCTAAGATTATGTTGAAAGACAAGAAAATTGTAAGGTCGTAACAAAACCACCTACACCTGAAAACCCATTTCATGCTTTTGCATGGGGTTTTTTTCATGATTTTTGCATGAAATCTCCTGACAAGCTATAAGTACAAATCTTCAAACAATGAATGTCTGTGTTTTGCCATTAACTGCTTCATCATGGCTGAGGTATGAAGTGGCCTTGGGTACATCTAACTGCAAACCATGGAAACACCACATACTAGGATGCAACACATGGTTTATTTGTAATTAAGGGCAGTGTATCAGGACAGAGACATTTTAAATTTGTGGATGAGTCTTTGGCAATGCAATACATAGAATCATGGAATCACAGAATCATTAAGTTTGGAAAAGATCTCTAAGGTCATCAAGTCCAACCTTTGACCAAACACCATCATACCAACTAAACCATAGCACTATGGCCACACCCAGTCATTTTTTGAACACTTTCAGTGGTGGTGATTCCACCACTTCCCTGGGCATCCCATTCCAATGCTTGTCAATTTTTCCATGAAGAAATTCTTCTTCATGTCAAACCTGAATCTCCCTTGGGCAGCTTGAGGCCACTTTCTCTTGTCCTGTTGCTAGCTGCCTGGGAGAAGAGGCTGACCTCTTTTCAAACAGCTGTAGAGTGTGACAAGGTCTCCCCTGAGCCTCCTTTAACTCCAGGCTAAACAATCCCAGCTCCCTGGCACAAAAACATCAACACGGAAGTTATAATAATGTTTTTGCTTTAGTCTGTCTGGTAAGTTCCTACTATAAACCACTTCTCTAAGGCAGAGTCTGCTCACAATAGCTACCAAATGTTAAGTGTTTTGGAAATTCCTTGTTGATATAAAGCTCAGTCTCTTAACATGCCTCCCAGATAGTGCTTCAATATGCTCTTACTCCTCAGGCAACTATAAAACACAGTTCTTTCATCAAAAATGTGAGCTACACATTCTTACATTTCAGAAACAATAACTTTACTGCTCAAGCAGTGGAAATTCTTGAATTAGTTTCAATACATGATTTGACCTGCATAAAAATAAATAATATATACCTGTTTTTTTATGCATTATGTTCAGCTAATGAAGACAAATGGGTTAATTTGTTTTAGTTACAGAAGAATTGAAGCTCAGCACTTTTATGCATGCATTAGTGATGAATATTACAGTTCAGATTGTATGAAGGATTACAGACTAAGTGCAGGCAAGCAGAAAAAAAAGCCTCCTGTCTTGGTACCTGGTTTCCTATTTATTTCTACCAAGACAGATTTGTTATATTTCTCATCTTCAAGGACTAGTAAAAATGCTCATATTAGGTAATTTATATAGTCTGGGTGTCTTAACAATAAAACCAAATTATTGCTTAGACATTGTTATTATTATTGTTATTATTATTGGTATTGTTATTATTATTTATTACTTTAGATTTTGAAAACTGTGGGAGGAGTATTTATATAGTATTTATACTCAAAATGCAAAAAAATATTGAAGTTAACTAAGAGCATATAACAGATACACATAAGAACACATGCACAGTTTCTAAGTAGACTGCTGGATTTTGAGATTGAAATTTTTCTACAGGAGAAGTACTTTACAACAGGTAATAAGTAAAGATGGCTCAGACATCCTCAGTGTCCTTCACAGTATCAGGAGGGAATAGCTACGGAACCTGAAATCTCAACAATGATTAAATTGAAAGCCACTGTTGACTGTTGAGTTTAGTACTTTACAGAGGAAATCCAGAAATACATTTGCATCAATGAAAATTTTAAACTTCTGAACTGTTCAGTATTTTCAGATACGTAGAATTTTGTTTCAGTTACATCAAGCAAGTGTATTGTTAACAATTTTGGGGACTAATTTCTACATAACTTACCTGTTACTCCTTTCAGTTTTGAAAGTGTGCTTTTTGAAAGTTTTCTGTACCATTCATATCTGTGGCTTTGCTGGTTTTACATAAATGTATTTAATCACAGATGTGTAAAAAAGTGTAGACCTTCTGCTTACCCATCAGTGTCAGACAGAACAGATTTACTGCAAGAGTAGAATTAAATCTCACTAACTCTTTCTGTGGAGTCTAGGGTGTTCTTTTCCTTTTTCTTGTGTCTCTTCAAACAAAACAACATTGTTCTTCAAACAATGTTGATTTTAGAAAGTTTTGTAATGTTTAAGAGAAGTAACAGAAATATTTGACAAAAAAAACCCTTCCTGTATCTGGTAAAAAGAGTCTAAAATTATGTTCTGCATTGACCACTCACTGCCAAATATAAATATTAATGGAAATGAATGTGCCAGTCATGCTCAGTGCTAGTCACTGTGCTCACTAGCATTGTTTTCTAGTCTTGCCTAAGATTTAAGGAATGCTTTTAAAACACACCTCTTCAAAACATATCACCTTTCAGGTTTGGTGGAGGTGTAGAAAGAGCATTATGTCAGGACACTAAAAAGCAGCCTTAGCCACAGTAAGGACTTAACTTCAAAGAGTAAGGAATGTTGATAAACTCCAAACAGGTACATTTGAAAGGATACGTGGGATCTTTTTTTTTTTTCTTCCTTTTTAAAGGTATTTAATACAAACCAGTATTTTTATTTCTTGTAGTTCTCCTGTTACCATAATGTATTCTTTGATTCTTAGCCTAGCCCTCCAGAAGACCAAAAAAAAAAAAAACAAGGCACCAATGGGAAGGGGATGATGCTCAAGTTCTGAAAAGTTTGAGATAGAATGAATGCAAACTATGGGGAAAAGAAGTTTTAAAAATATGGAAAAGTCACTTTGACAGCTCCTCTCTGCACTGCAACTACTGACATCTCTTAAATTACAACTGTTTTATTTCTGCTGCTGAGAGATACATTGCAGCTTTTTGCAACTACCAGAAAATGGGGAAGTCTCTCAGGATTGTCTTCAAGCTTGGCCTAACAGCTGGCTGTGCGAAAATCCCATTTTCTCTTCCATATCCCTGTTTGTCTGTTATCACTGCTTCCATCATACTACAACTGCTGCTCTTCCAGGCTCATTAAAAGTATATAAACATGAAGTAAAATAATTTTATGAAAGGAAAAGTATTCTCCTGGTTTAGGTCACTAGACCAGCTCATAATAGCTGTCAGTTTTTACAAAATGCAGCAGCCCTATGGCACTTTAAAATCACACTGAGACTTCAAAATGACTTTTTTATTCAGGTATGGTAGAGATAGAAATGTTATGCCTGGGAGGCTTTACTTTTTATTTTTGTTTTGCTTTTAATAAGTGTTCTGAATCAGATCAATAAATCTTTACTATCCCTGTTGTTTCTAATAGAGGTAAATTAAAATAAGAGAAACAGACTGAAAATACGTGCATGTTTGTGTACCAGTGAGGGAACAGTAAAGAGCACCACACAGAATGGAAGGATCAAGCATGCAAAAGACTCTTGACAAACACTTCTTTACAGAAAAAGTCAGTCTTTTCTTGCAAATCCGTCCCCAAAAGCAGTTGAAAGTTTAAGAGAGAACTTCATTTAACTAAGAGGAAAAAGCTCTATCAGAACTGAACGCTGACAAGAACTGAAGTAGTGTGAATTGGTCTGATTCACACTAAGCTAAGCCATACTTAGAATTCTGAAGTAAGCTGAAGATACTCAGTGATCAAAATATAATATTCCAAACCAGATATTTTTGTGCATTTAGTAATCTTCTCTAAGAATAAAAGCAAAAAAAAAAAAAAAAGAAAAAGAAGAAAGGAAAGGAATGGGAAGGGAAAAGAAGGGAAGGGCAGGAAGGGAAGGGAAGGAAAAGACAAAAGGAAAAGTAAAAGGAAGGGAAAAAAAGGGATAGAGAAAAAGAAAGAGAAAGGGAAAAGGGAGAGAAAAAAAAAGAAAAAAAAAAAGAGGAAGTGAACTGCATACAAAATGGTATCCAAGGAATAGTTTAGAACAGAACAAAACTGAATATTTCCATTTAAAGGACCTACAACAATCATTTAGTCCAACTGCCTGACCAGCCCAGGGCTGACAAAGCAAAGAATGTTAGTAAAGTTCATTGTCCAAATGTCTCTTAAACACTGATAGGCTTGGAGCGACTGTCTCTCTAGGAAGTCTGCTCCAGTGTTTGACCACCCTCTGGATAAACAAATGCGTCCTAATATCCAGTCTAAAACTCTCCTCGTGCAGCTTTGAGCCATTACACACATCCTATTCAGACATGTTGCAAAATTCAAGGTTTTGGACTTAAAAAAAAAAAAGTAGGAGACAACATCTATAGGATGATGAAATGTTATTCACATTTTATCTACTTTTCATTTTAAAGCAAAGCTCCAAAAGTAAACTAATTTTTAGATGATTACAAAACCAGACTGCAAATATCTGTCTGGAATAATAAATATAGCAAGGAAGGAGGCTGGTTGAACTCTAAGAGATGAGTAAAGACTATTCTGAGATTATCATCTACTTTTTCACTTTCTGTTGCATATGTAGGAAATGTATAATTTCTTTGTTTGTATTTTTACTACATTAATTTTTAGTCTTTGAAATTGCAAGCATCTGGTAAAAGATTTTGTCTTGAGTAATTTATATTCCCCACTGTACTTTGATTTAAAATTTTCTATATTTGGAAACATGCCCCTGAAAATGGAAGATAATAAAATATCTTTTAAAAAACTGTTATGGTGAATACTCTTTCTAGGTCACTCCCTAGAGACAGAACACATAATATAAATCAGTTGAACCTGTACAGTGTTACCAGATACAACATGATAATTAACTGTTATACATTTGTTCATTAAAATATTTGTTTTAAATTCTCTTTCAATCCAGAAGCCCATCACTGGTGTAGGAAGAGCACTATTGTATTTAATTTATTAATGGTTTAGATAAATATAAATAATTCACAAAGTCAGTATTCCAAGAGAAGATATAAAATAGCAGATGGTAAATTATTGTCTGAAACCCCTTTATTTTCTGCAGTGAAATCTATAATTTGAGGGATTGTAAAATACTCTTTCTAGATTCTATGTCTGATGAAATTATATGAATACTACTGTCTTCAAGATGTGCATACTCCAAACACTATTACAGTTACATGCTACACAGCTGACTGAAACTCAAAAAATAAAAATAAAAATAAACCTAAAATAAAAAGGAAACTAACCCTCCTCTTGGCTCTAGTTTGCCCAAAACAAAAGAAAACCTTAAGATTAACTACATTGTGCAAAAGTATATAAAAAAATTTCTACACAGAAGTGATCTGCACATTACGCTAAGTTGGTTGAAGGAACTTTTTGGTATTCATATGTGAGTGGGCAAATTTTTGAGAATCTTTTAGAACAATAAATTGTAAAGATATAATTTTTTGCCTAAGAGATAAAAATGTCTGTAAATAAAGACATTTTATTTGATATTTCATTAGACTTTACAGAAAAGAGAACTTCACTAAAGAAGGCACCTTTGAGTCAAAAGAACATGAGAACCTTGAAGTTTTATTTTATCCTTTTAACTTCAGTGAGTATGCGGATATCTGGGGTCTGCAGCCAATGCATCTCTACTGGAAGGCTGCTTATTTTATTCACATATTTTTCTTTTTGACACATGAGGTATAACTTGTTTGCATCACAGTAGCTACCAACTTTCTATTGTGATTTTATAAATAACACTGTACAGATCTATTTTATGCACCTATATGAACAAATTTCCATACCTGTATCTATGTTACTACTGCAAGTTACTGGAGCTCTGTATAATGGGCAGTTATGTAAGACTTAACTTGGCAATGAAATGCTGGTAACTTTATGCACTTGGTATGTTGACCCCAAAGTGACATCATTTAATTTCATTCATATGCTGAGAGTTGCACTGTATCCCCATGCACAGTGAAGAGTGTTGACATAGTTGGGGAAGTGCACATTTCTTTTCTCAACAATTTTTAAGCTAACAATTAAATTTTAAAGATGTGAACGTTAAACCCTTTGCAGCATTTTTGAGGGCATCTTGGTAATCCATCTTGACAGAAGAGTCAGGGATGCAAATAGTGATCTGCTCTGCTTGGAAGAGTCATAGTTTGATCACAGCAAGTGAAAAGCAAATCAAAAAACCTTGTAAAAGTGAAGAGAGTAATGTAACAGATTCAGATTCTTCTCATTATATTTTGCAATTGAGGCATTATTACTATTAATAGCAGAATTTATTTTATTATAATAACTGCACAGGAATAAAGGATAAAGAAACATGTATTTCACCTTTTTCTCAAACTGTTTTTGCTTCACCATTATCAGATGTTCTAGGAACATCACTGCTATACCACAGAATCCTCTTCTTCAACAAATTCTGTAATTTTCCACAGCTCAGCAATCACAGAGAAACATTAGATAAATGACTAGCTATAATTTCTTATATGCACCATATCTCTCAAAGACTACTTTCTATTTTGTATTTCTAAAGAGTTAGAAGAAATATATGCAAATTTTTAGGATTACTTACACATTTTCATTTTCAAAATGTCAAAGGCATTACTTTGCATATATCTTCACACATACAGAGTTTTTGTCTGGCATATACAGGATAGTCCTCATTTGCCGCATAAATGCAGAGCATCTGAAAGGTGCATGCTCAGTAGATCTACTTATATGGAATGGGTTCAACATATTTACTTGTCAGCCATTTATGAACTCCAGTCTCAATGTAAAAGCAAATGGCAATTGAGTAGAAAATCTGCCCAAGCCAGATGGAAAGTAGCCTGCTGTCAAATATGCTGATGAGAAACAGGAATTTGGAAAAGAAAGAAGAACCTGAAACCATGCCTTTTTTTTCCCAGAGATGATTTCAACCATGTTTGTGAAAAGCAGCCTTACAGACCACTGAGGCCATAATATAAAGTGCACAAAAGCTACATTTCTAACTTTTCACATGGCTCACTTCATACTAACAATGACTTTAATAAGTATTCATTATGGAAAATAGCATTTGTCACTTAATATTACTGTGTTTTACAGTATGTTGACCATAGGAAAGTCACACTAACCATGTTTCAGTAGGACATGAAATGTATATTGCTAGATAGACTAGGTTTTCTCTAAATAATTCTACAATTTATGGTTCATAGGAAGATCATAAGCATGTGCATATATCGTAAACATTCAGGAATCCTTTGCAAAGGTAAATTTTTTCCAACTGGGCTTTATTCAGGAACAAACCCAATTTTAAACATCTCCACCAAGCATGATGAAGAAATAGGAAATTGAAACTACTGAAGGTGATAAGCAACATTTTAGAGGATCCATAGTGGAAAGCCTAAGTTACTCTTCATACCCAAAGGGTTTTTTTCTCCCTCACTTCTCACTCTTCTTCCCTCACTCTCTTTTTTCTTTCTTTTCTTTCTTTCTTTCTTTCTCTTTCTTTCTTTCTTTCTTTCTTTCTTTCTTTCTTTCTTCCTTCTTTCTTTCTTTCTTTCTTTCTTTCTTTCTTTCTTTCTTTCTTTCTCTTTCTTTCTTTCTTTCTTTCTTTCTTTCTTTCTTTCTTTCTTTCTTTCTTTCTTTCTTTCTTTCTTTCTTTCTTTCTTTCTTTCTTTCTTTCCTTCCTTCTTTCCTTCCTTCCCTTCTTACCTTCCTTCCCTTCCTTCTTTCCTTCCTTCTTTCCTTCCTTCCTTCTTTCCTTCCTTTTCCTTCTTCCTTCCTTTCTTTCTCTTTCTTCTTCCCTCCTTCCCTCCCCTCCCCTCCTTCCTCCCTTGAACATCAATGTTGGATGGTGACATGTATGCCCACACAAAGACCAATTCCAATCACTAAAAGAAATTTACATTTATTTCTAACAATAACTGTACATGATACATATCCATATTATCATAATATATTAGAAATTAGAAATCAACTATACAGCATGTTGACAACTATATCCATTTTGGCAAAATTTTCCTATCTACCAGATTTATTGGTAAAGAACATGGGACCGGCAAAATAGTGCCTCCTAATAAAACGTGTCAGGATAAAGCAAATAAAAACCTCTTGATGGAAGATAAAACCAACCCAAACAAATGTTCTCCCTTATCTGTTCCAAAGTATCAGTTGCTATCAAACGTCTTATTTGGGGTCTGTTCTTTCCTTCTCTTTTCATTATAAATCAAGTTTTTTCTAGCCTAGCACCAGATGTGGCTCACTGAAAATAAATTCAGGTATATACAAGACTACAAATGTGCATCATAAGAATCATTCATTGTATGCACAACTTACCAAATTCACTCTCTCTAATTTATTTTTCTCTGCTGCAAAAATATCATACAGAATACTGCCTTTCACATATTCAAAACATCCTGTTGATTTTAGATGTATACACTGATTCTGCTGATCCTACTTTGTGCCAAAAGTTTCAATAATTTCCATAATTTCCAGTTTCAATCATCATAGCTACATTTTAACAATCTAAACTGTGTACACTGCACTAATGCTTTTAGAAAGATTAAAATAATAATGTAAACTCATATTTTGCTTCTCCACTTTGTTTGGAAGGAATTTATACCCACTCACTGCCTGATCCTCCGGGTCTGTTCTCTCTTAATCATCTTCCAACTTTCTTTTTCTCAGTTTAAGGCACTAGCATCACGAGCAGGGAGCATTTACTGCAGTACTCTAAGCTGGTTCTATATTTGGGTGGTTGTATTTTCTAGGTGATTATCCTGCCATAAACTACTCTGATAGCATATTTCTCTATTAGGAAAGCTTTTAGCTCTGTTTCTTTTAGTTACTTAAACTGAAGCTAATTTTGTTCTTGCTATTATTCTATTAGCCTTCAAAATAATCAGGATATGTTTCACGTACTTCCTTTTGTGTTGTTCTCCAAAAGTAACCATATCCCTTCTATTGTAGTCAACATAAGGCCTATAACAACTGTATTCTACAAATTTAAACCTATGTGCAAATAATTCCACAACTTTGAGCCACTATTCCATCAGAAAAACTGGACTTTTTGTAAATTTTGGAGATAATATCTATATCTTCCCAATGTGTGCCTCTAACACAAATAGTTCTCCATTGTTTTACTCAAAGTTGCTTTCCAAATAGGCACAAGCAATAACACATACTTTGCATGTAAAGCCATTACATTGCAGTTTTCCAAGCACTTTGACAAGTTACTCTTAGGATTATTAACTCTAAAAAGATATTACTCAACTGGATGTCTATAAATGTCTTCCCTAATCAGCAAATAATGATGTAATCTACTTCTGTAGATATAACCGTGCCATAAGTTCTTTTAAAGACTCTAGAATTACTTTTTCCTGTAGAAATGAGATTAGCTATAATGCATGAGAATATTTTGCATTATCCACTGCTCTGTAAGTCTTTTAACTTCAGTAAAGCAATATATTTAAGAAAAACTATTCTGACAGACAGTATGGATATGCTTCTTCATAATGTTTCCTTTCAACTGTATGTGTGAACTATGCATTATTCTAGCAGAGGCTACACAATCTCTTTCCTCTGAGACTGTGAAGTTAATACACAGGATAAAAAGCCATTATTAATGTCAGTTCTCTCAATAGCATTTTATAGATACTGCCCTAATATTGGATTAATCTCGTATACTAAGCTGTTCCGGGAAAGTCCCAAAAGCTGTTTTGTTCTCTCCTAATTTCTTTTGTGAAAAGCCTTACTTTGCATCTTATTTTAGGTTCTGTTCTATTTCCCTTTATGAAGCTCTCATCTTTCTTTCAGATCCTACTTCAACTTCTTTTGCTAAGTTCAACACTGTTTCAACTCGTATTTTACCTCCTTTGATGATCTCTGATTCCTGCAGATATGTCCTCCAATATTTTCATCTTGATTCAAAACAATTGTTAGCTCATATATGCCCTTGTACAACACTATTGACACAGATAATTTACTTGGAATCTTGTAGAGAAATATGAGCTGAGTAATGCCTTTGATATGATTCAAAGTAAATGAAGAAATAGTGCATGCATAGTGCCTACTCTTCCTGAATAAGGTAGGAGGACAGAAACCAAAAGACAATTTACCTACTTCCTCGCCTTTTACATCCAACATTTAATCTTCTACACTTAAATTCTAGAATTCTGTTTCTGAATGTACAGTTGTTTAATTTTTTTCCCCCTGGTGTTTATGTTGATTCTCTGACTTACACATAAGTAAAATAACTTCTAGAGTAGCTTGGTCTCTCTGATTCCTATCAGTTTGGCATTTCCATATTCAGTTAAGCTTTTGGGGCATGCTTCAGCTGCTTCACAAATTTGCATGTAGGTTATTCAAGGATTTAAAACTATCACTAAGATTTTATTTTCTCCACACTAAACCTAAATGGAAGGTGGTTTTCACCCTCAAAATAACAAAAGGTTTATACATCAGAAAATACAAGATGCCAAAAAAAGCAGCAGGACTGAAGTTCAGTCCTTTCTGGCACTTACAGATCTACAGAATATGTTCAGTAATACAGAACTACAATAGAACAGGGTGGAAAAACTGGTATGAATCAAAACTAGCTGTTCAAAGACAGAATGAATAGAATAATAATTTCTTCAGGAGGTGTGTTCATTTCATAGAAATGATTACTGAAATAATGAAAATTACAAAGATGTTATTAAAGTAGAAGTAAATATATACAACATACAGGCAAATCTGTATTTGATAATAGTAGATAACTCTTTATCAGAGATATCCCAGTAAAGTTTATTTCTTAAGTTTCCTTACCATGTGCTTGATTTAAAGTACTGGACACAACTTTCCCCATACAATGATTTATAAACACAATGATACTATAAACACAGATAAAATCAGTACCAAACATAACAGCTACCTGACACAAAATAAAAGCATATTCACATTGATCATAAAACGATAAATTCTTATTTAAAATAAAGTTTAAATAAATATTTGTCTTAGAAGAACAATCTTATAGTATTAAGTAAGTTCTTTGTCCAGTACTGACAGTCTTTGTGCCATACCGTTTTCTATTCCCATCTATTCTTAAATCTAAAGCCAGATCCTCAGCTCACATCTTTCAAAATGTAGTTGGTTTTTAATCTTTCAATTAAAGTTTTGTATCTAGTAAAGAACACCTGAACTGGAAAATATTTACAGGATTGGAATTGCCATTCAAAGCCATATTCTACATGGTAAATTCAATATTTGTTTTGTCTATGACATAATATGGAATCTTTCCTCCTCTTTTAACAGTCTCAGTGATTAGCCCTCTCACTATTGAAGCATTTGTTAATGCAAGCCTTGCACTACTAGGACCTCATTCTCTACAGAGAAACATCAACATCTTTAAAACATTTTTTTTTATATAAAATAAAGTGTTGTGAAAAGTACCTCTTTTGTTGTTGTTGAGCATGTGGAAGGCAACATGTAAGAGAAATTTATCATATGAAATGTCTAATTTTTATAAAGTAACTGCTGTTTCCTGTTTGAAAAATATAAAAAAAATCCACAAACGTTGATAGAATATGTATTTTTCCAAGGTGGGAAAAAAAGAATGAGGAAAAATGTTAGCAATGTAGAGACAGAAACAGTGTACTGGGCAGCAACTATGCTACTACAGCAACTAAGATTAATGAACAGAGAACAAATGGTTTACATATCACCTACCCATGGGAGTTCCAACGCCGTAACCTTTGGAGTCTATAAGGCCTCCAATCTGGGTTAGGTTACAGTTCCTCTGTGTGACAAACTCAATGGTTGTCGACTCCATTAAAAATGCATAATCAGAGGTAAGCACACGTTGGATACCTTCTTCATTACTTTTGACAAGTACTGACTGCCTTCTGCTACTCATGAAGGCCCACATCTTGTCGTAAGTGGAGATTTTGGATTTCTGAAAGACAAATATTAGATGCAACATGAATATGTTATTCACACGTCTGTAAGAGTGAAAACAAATTCTCAGTTTGCACATTGCTCTCTTATCAGATTTTACTACCTGTCAGTTTTTACCAAGGCATTCTTCTGAGGGTGCCTGTGCCTTTCATCTCATCTGTACTTTTCATCTTCACTGTATAAAAAAAACCCCAGCTGGACAGATTCGCAAATGTGTAATATCTGTTGTTTATCTGGATTTTTATTGTTCATATGTTTTATATGTGGAAAACTATTAAATATTTCACTGTAGTCAAGATAACCAACAATGTTATTGAGTTTTACAGGAGAATCTGTGGATTCTGGCACAACTGAAATTTCACTCATTTCAATTTCTCAGCTGAACAGTTCTGAAAACCTAACATACAGTGTGGCAATCCGAAGTAATCAAAGCAATTACAGATGGCAGTATATGGGGAAAACATTTTTGAAGTAGAGGGTAGCTAATATTTTACCCATGGTACATGACAAAAATACTTGGAGACACATTTCAGGTAAGACATACTGTCACTCTCTGGTCACATTAATCTAGCTTGTCTCTCATAAATTGCCTACTAAAAGTCCTAAAAATGAATATGTGCTTTCTGATTTAATATTCCCAGAATACAAAGAAATGTTGTGGTAGGAAGAGAGTCAGTAATCTGGGACAAAGGACTCAGTAGTTTGGAAGAAAATGATGCTGTGCAACTACAGAGGAGTATTTCACCTTTTTTCACCTCAGTAATTACCTTCCCTCATTTTTGTAAAACACAGTGCTTAAGAGCTCGTAATGACTGGATAAACTGAAGGTATTAAAAGTACTGAACATTTTATATCATATTTGTCCCATCTGTTTAATAAGATTTCAAACTCCAAATGTATCAGAAAAAGATCTGTAATGTTAAATCTAACCTATTAATTAAAACGTACAAATACAGTGCGAGCACTAGTACTATCGGACTTTTTACGGAGTCTTTCCTGTTTTAATGTCAGCTCTAAACATAATTCTGCCATCAGCTCTGGTGGAAATACTAAACAAAGATTGACACTGCAAACCTTTTTGAAGTTCAGTTGATTGACAGCCAGAAATTTTGCCCCAGAGGAGAATTAACAGTATATGTGGAATAAAAAGAACATTTATTTAGAAAAAAGAGATTATTGTCCCCCTGCTGAGACACAATCCAAGAGTTATTTCACTCTGCCTGGGGACTTAGCCAATCGAGCATTTGAACTAACTCTAATGTCAGTGCTAACAAAACTGAAGGCTTTTAGGGCTCTGCATTATGTGATTGTTACTGTACTGAACATAGTCTGATTGTAGAAGATCTTAGTAACAACGAAAGGGGAAAGCATTCTTCTTTAGAATATACTGTGAACACATAGGATAGAGAAGACCAGACAGTTATGGTCTGTCCTCATAAGGTTTGCTTTTTACATCAAATAATTCTTACAAGCATTTAATGTCGCATTTTAGTATAGAGTACTTTAAGCAATGCACATCAGTTCTGTAGAAATCTAAATTACCATGTAATACAGGAAGGGTGGAAGAAATGTTTTTCAATATTTGTAAAATTTTACCAAGAACCTATATTTAATTCTTTTGTCACACAGTCTTTATCCCAGTAAGTGTTTTAACCACTATAAATAATCTGAATATAAAACATTGATAGAGAAAACAATTTCAGTAAATGATTAGATACACATTGCTGACACATGTTGAGGGGAAAAAGAAAAAAAAAGAAAAGAAAAAACCAAATGAGCTATAACAAAAAACAAAGAAAGAATGAACTGTAATACATATGTATTTCTAGATTTCTGTTGAGAAAAAGAATTACCTCCAGCATGAAAACATGTTAGCAAGGGCAATTGGTTGGTCTCTACTGAAGCATTAGAGCATATGAAAAAAATACTATATCCTCTAAAGGACAGAGTGTTCATATTATGATGACTGATTTAATCAGCTAGGATGAAGCTACTACTGAATAGAAAGGAAAAAACGGCATCAACAAAATCAGAGAAAGCTCCTGTACAGGACAGCTCATTTACTGGAATAATTAAAACAAAAACATTAAAAAGGTCTACACATGATTAATGAGACTGTAAAAGAGAACACAAAATCTAAAATATCAGTGCACATGGTTCACTACTGTAAAGCCAACAGGGGTGACAGAAGTACAGAGAAATATCTCAGTTTTCTCATATAGGCAGAGCACTATAATGCCTTTGCATTACTTTCTTCCAACCCTAAAAACTGAAAGTATGCTGGAAAAAAATGCTCTTCTACTTGTGATCCCTAAATTCTAATTAGTATTCAAAGATTCTTACCAAAGAAAAAGGATATAGTACAGGTTAAGGATTTTTAATATTTTTAAAATGCACAACAGATTTTTTTTTATCTCAAAATAAATTAAAAAAAAACTCCATCATTTGATTTAGGAAAATACAACCACAAATAGTTTTCCTGTGTTTGGTAAAATACTCAGTAGACTCATTGATGAAAATCAAGAAGCCAGAACAATCAAAAGCATCAGGAGCCCATTTGACATCGAATTAAAGAGAATGGCACTCCAGTATATACATATTGCTTCTTGTGTTTATGACTGTATCATTCATACTGTTAGAAACAGATGCTCCAATTTACATTATGTTTCCATCTTCTTTCACTGTGTGCAAATCAATCTGGTTAATCAACTTATATAGTCTGTCAATGAAGTGTATTATTTTATTTGGGTTAGTTCACCATATTGTTTCCTCTAACTGGAAATCACTGTCTGGAAATCCAACCTAACTTGAAATCAACCAGAAATGATGTCTGTATAAGGTAACTTTTGGTGACATGATTTATCATGCTTGTGTTCCCTCAGTAATGCTGAAGACAAGGCACAGTAGTAAGAAAGTTGCTTTGCAGTGTTTGAATTTCACTGGAATAAAAAAAGAGAACTAACTAATAGGAAAGCTGGAAATGAAAAGATTAGGCAAATCTAGAAACTCGTTTACCTGATGCATAAAATGGTAGCTCTCACAATGACATTCAGAGGATATTGTCAGTGTCATACTCGACATTCATAAATTAAACATCATTGCAAGATAACTGTGCATGTCATGGACCACAAATGGAGCCATGACAAAGCCTCCAAGTTAGTCATAGTCGAATGCTATGTACAGATATGAGTCTGGAAACAGAATGAATCATTGTCAGTAATGTGTTACTGCTTCATCCTGACGCACTGGCTAGGAAAGACAAATATCTGAGCAGTGTGACTCTGGACCACAAGGTCAGAAAAATATCAGGATGTTGAATAAATGCCAGAATAAACAAGGATCAAAGGACAGGGAAGTAGACCTCATGATACAAGTCAGGAGTGGATAAATGCACAGTAAAATATGCCAGGCAAAGTATGACATTTTTCTACAAAGGAAAATTACTGATCCATTAATGGAGATTTTTATTTTAATGACAGCTTATAACTTCTTTCCTGGCTTCTAAAAGCAGTTAGGTGCCACAGAAAATGCTTCAGCTTTGCTTTCACCCATGCAATATTAAAACTCAAAAGAGGCTGTAATAACTAAGGAAAGATTAAAGGTAATTAAAACTAAATTTTGAGAAAAAAATAAGCTAAAAAAATTTTGTAACACAGTGCTTATATATTTTATGAAAGCACTCTCCACCACATAAGAATTAAATCATCTCACAATCTTTATGTCAGAAAAAAACCCCACAGACTCCCATCCTACTATAGTGTTTTCCATTTATGACACAGCCTATGACAGCTATGTGACTTCTGTTATCCTGAGCATTGCATGCATAGTCGACACAGCCTAATATTCTAAACGTTGATTTACAGATCTTTTTAAAGCCAAAGGAACAATTTTGCACATTAATTCTGTCCTTCAGTAATACACAGACTATGAAATGTCACTCCTGAATGAATTCACCAAGTTCATCACTTATGTGTTTGCATTAACAAAAAGAATAATGTATGAAGAGAGATTTCATAAAGACCAAGCTTTATAAGCTTTAGCAAAGGTGCCCAACATGGTCTCTCACAGCATCCTTGAAGACAATTTGGAAGGATAAGGACTGGACAGATGGAGCAGCTACAGGTGGAGAAATGGCAAAGATACTAATCTTTAAAAGTAGTAGTCAACAGCTCAAGGACAGTTTAACATCTTGTCAGGAGCTGAGTACCTCAAGGGTCAGTCCTAGACCTGATACTACTCAATATCTTTATAAACAGTATGGAAAATGTTATTCAAGGACCCCTCATCAAGTTTGTGGATGACACAAAACAGAGAGGAGAGGTAGAAACACTGAAAAAAAGCATTGCCATGAAGGTAGACCACAAGAGGCTTGAAAATTAGTATAACGAGAATTTCATGAAGTTGTATCAGGGTTTGCGTGGGCAGGTTTTCATAGCAGGGGTGCTACAGGGGTGTCTTCTGTGAGAAGCTGCCAGAAGCTTCCCCCATATCCAACAGAGCCAATGCCAGATGGCTCCAAGATGAACCCACTGCTGGCCAAGGCCAAACCAACCAGGAATGATAGTAAAACCTCTATGATACCTTAGGAAAAAAAAAAATGTTGAAAAATGTATCCAGAGAAGAGCAGAGTGAGAACATATGATTAACAATGCAGACACCAAGGTCAGTGGAGAAGTAGGGGGAGGAGGTGCTCAAGGCACCAGAGCTGAGGTTCCCCTGCAGCCTGTGGTGCAGACCATGGTGGAGTAACTGCCCACTGCAGTCCATGGAGGACCTTCGGGGTGCAGAGATCCACCTGCAGCCCATGGAGGAGCCCATACTGGAGCAGGTGGATGCCCGAAGGAGGCTGTGACCCTATGGGAGGCCCATGATGGAGCAGGGTCCTGGCAGGGACCTGATGACCCATGGACAGAGGAGGCCACGCTGGAGTAGGTTTTCTTGGTATGATTTTTGGCCCTGTGAGGGACCCACACAGGAGCAGCCTGTGCCTGAAGGACTTCACCCCATGGAAAAGTGACCTACATTGCAGCAGTTTCGTGGAGGACTGTTACCCGTGGTAACAGACTCACACCAGAGAAGTTCATGAAGGACTGTCTCCCATGGGAAGGACCCCAAGGGGAACAGGGGTCCCTGAGCAGCAGCAGAAACAACCTGTGATGAACTGACCATAACCCCCATTCCCTGTCTCCTTGCGCCGCTGGTAGGAGAGGAGATAGAACTTGGGAAAGAGGGAAGGGTGAGGGGAAGGTGTTTCAAGATTTATTTTACTTCTCATTCTCCTTCTCTGATTCTGTTAGTTATAAATGTAATTAATAACCCCACTTTGAGTCTGTTTTACCCATGATGGTAATTTGTGAGTGATGTCTCCCAGTCCTTATCCTTATCGTTATATTTTATCTCCTCTGTTCTGTTGCAGAGGGGAGTGAGTGTTGCAGGGGGCTTTAGTGGTTACCTGACATACAGCCAGGGTCAACCCACTACAGAGGTTTAAGAAAGATAAATACAAAGTCTAGTGGAAGAAAGTAATCCCAAACATCCATCCTGGCTGGGAATTGACTGGTGGGAGTGTACTTCAGCTGAAAATGATTTATGGTCCCAAGAAGACAGCTGGAAGAACATAAGTAAGTAGCCCATCTTTGCAGCAGGAAAGCAAAGTGCAGGCCAGATCAGCAAGATTATAGCCAACAGAACAAGGAATGTGATTAATGCACAATACTTGGCACTTTTCAAGCTGCACCAGGAATGCCGTGTCCAGTTTTGGTCCTCTGAATTCAAGGAGAGATGTTAACTTTGGAGAGTCTCCATCAAGGTGATCAGAAGATTGGAGACCTTAATCTACATAGAAAGATTTATGGAAATGGTGTTGTTCCTAGAATGGAAGGCTTACAGAGAATATAATCACCTTCTTCCATTACCTAAAGAGAATGTAGGGAGAGAATTTGAAGGTACTCTCTTCATTAGGACGCACAGGGAGAGCATAAGAGGTCATGGCTCAAGCTGCTGATGAGAAGTTATTTGTGGATATAAGGAAAAAATTCTTCACCATGAGAAAAACTAAGCACTGGAACATGTAGTCAAGAGAAGCAGCAGAATCACCTCACTGGGAGTATTTGATACAGTGACTCTGAATAAGTTTACCTAAGATCATGCTTTCAATTAGCAAAATAGATCTAATCCAACAAGAGTAAAGGATGCCTAGAGATCCCTTCCAACTTTGAGTTTTCATTGATTTCTTTGATTCTTTGAAACTTGAGTAGAACTCATCCCAGCTGTTTCATACATAAGCCTTTGGAAATCCTGAACACCAGTACAGGAATCCAAACTTAACTGTTTTTATAGTAAGTTATTTTATTAATTCCTTATTCTTTTTGTAAGTTTGACATTTTCTTTTGACACATGCCCTAAATCTACATAGTTGTGAAATAAGCTAGAAAATGCATTTCTGATGTTCTTAATAATAGCAAAAGCATTAATGTAGCTCAAGATTTTTTCCTAAACAAAAGAAGGCTAGATGTCAAACTTAGGTGAAGAAAACATTTGAGCCAATCCTCTTATGGTTCATAGATGTTCTAAAATATCTGGGATATGTCTCCAGTATTTTAGGCCACAGAGGATTAGTATCATTAATAGGCAAATAAGCAAAGTTAATTAATTGAACACATTTCAAGTCATAGTATGACAAGCTTAAAACTGAGAGAACAAACTAACAGCCTAAGGTAAATAATGTTTTAGGAATTCTGTAATTCTCCTGAAGTGTTACAAATACACAAAAATTCAAAGATAAGGCTATCTGAAAGAATTCAAACACTTGCATAAATGAAAATAAATTGTAAATAAGTGTAAACAGGCTGTTCACTTGCCTGAAGTGTCACGAAAAGGAAATTTGTAAAGGTTGATTGTTAATGTTCAAATATCTATCAATGACCAGTGATGTGTTTGTTCTGCTGGACACTTCATTGTTTCTGTATTTTATATCTGTGTACATTGATCCACCTCTCCAAGTTCTTAATATGAAACTGAATAGATACTGTTTTCTCCAAGCAACTCAATGTTTCTGAAGCGGACAACAATGATCCATTACTAGGACTTCTGAGCTGAACAGTAATATAAGGCAATAATGATATATATCAGAATCACCCACAGGAATCAGAATAAAAGATGACAGTCCTTATTAATTTTTTAGCTTTATACAGCATCACTACATGTGTTATTCCAGCTATTTTATTTTAAATAATATTTTTTTTAAATGACTGAAATAATTTCTACTTTCTCCTAAGCCATAGTTAAGTCTACACTCTGAAAGTAAGTGCTGTTTTTTGACCTAGCAGAAGCAGTATAATTACCAATTTTGACATAGCTGAGCACACTACGTGTAAAACACAATTTGGTCTTAACTGCACATCTGCACCTGATGCCTCCAAAGGATAATACGATACCATATACAATCCAGACTCTGCATTCAGTTAGATGTAGTGCACAGGTTTGAATCACTGCTATAGGGTAAGGCATAGATTTTACAGAGCACAGTGTTAATCACTAGCACATAAGTATACTGAAAACACTGAAATATTGCACATTCTTCCACCTGTACTGGACAGCCAAACAGACTTAAATCAGCTTAGCTGTTTTCTATCACCCAACAGACAAACATTTCAAGTGAACTTCTGAGGATCACCTAATTTTCTTAACGGTTTAGCAACTAGTTATAAAATTTATCTCTTCAGTACCATATTGTCATTATTGTCTCCTAGAACTATTAGACTAGCTTCTGCTCAGCCATCACAGAAAAATGAAAAAACCACACTCTCCTTTTCCAGACTGGTCTCATTCACTCTAACCTTCTGACCTCAGGGTATTACTTTTTATCTTTTTTTTTTTTTTCCTTCCCCCACCCCCATCCCCCAGTTTTTTCAGAACTGCTGAGGCCTGAAAACCCCTAAGTGAACCAGACAATCTAGATTTTGTTGTGTCAGCATAAAAACAATAATGCATACAGCGTTCTCTCCTCCATAACGGCAGTTTTTATGGTCCATAGAACACAAATGAAAAAAGGTAGGAAAGGTTTTTCTGCCAAGAATAGAGCTAAAAGGAATGAAAAATGCAGTGCTCAGAGAAAGACATTTTTACTCTTGCCCTGATTGTGCTGACTTTTTGTTTTAAAAACCAAAGATTTTGAACAAATGCTAAATATTTCAAGTAATTTATGGTTAAAAAACTTCAAACCTTAACACTACTGAAATAAGTTTTTACTATCAGCTTTGACCTGGAAATAACTAAGGACTTTATAGCTCCAAAATCACTAATGGATTTCAGAAAACTTTCTTGCCTTTTATACCAGAATGTTTTATAGTCCTCTACTGAATTATAACTAACATCATAAGAGGTCTTGCTGTAAAATACTATGGAAGATGACAAGTGTGATAGTTCTCACACTTCTATAGGTTTCTTCCTTCATAAGTAGGAATAAGAAATTAATCAAATTTAATCTGTTTCTAAAACAGATTCTATATTCTGGATGTTTACAAAGATAAGCCCACTTCTGCCCACTCTACCTGTTCTCAGATACAAACTGCATGTACAAAACTCCACGATTCATTTGCACTGTATCAGAGAGCAAACTGCTTTTCCAAAAGCAGTGGCTGCATAGTTTCATCATTGGAACTGAGCACAAAGATCACAAATATTACTTTAAATATTAACTCTAACAGAGTAAGAATCTGTCACCATGCCATGATTTTAATAATTGTAGTCTCACAGAATCTACACCTGTGTGAAAGACATTTATGCAATGTTCAAATCAAAATCAGTATGCACTATATTCTAAACACTCTGTTGTTGTGGTGAATTGAAATAAACTCATTGGGCAGTATTAGAAATCAAATTCAGCATCACTTTGATCAAAGATCTCTTTGAATGAGAAGAGATAGCCCACTAATTATTATTTGCCTTTTTTCCCCCACAGAAAACAGTGAAAAATAAATATTATTTCATTGTCTTCACAGGTTTCAAAAACTTTATGGAAGTTCCACTGTCAATTTTTTCTCTAATGGCATGTGTTAAGCAGCAGTATTAACATTAACTATTGCTTGTAATCATAGTCATCAAAATCAGCCTAATTGTACAGACAAATTGTTGGGTTTTTTCCCCTGATAAGTTCACCCATTGGTTCTGTTGACAGACCCAAAAACATACTTTGCATGCAAAATGGTCAATAATTTCAAGTATTTCTTCATAAAGTTAGTCATGCAAAATATTTGCCAACAGTGGATTAGCATAAGCCATCACTGAGGTATTCTGCAGGGGGATTTGGGTTTAGCATTTAGTACTTTTTTATTATAGCATGTAAATTACCAACCACATTGGACCATATGTGCTAGTTAAGAACAGCAGAATCTTTCTCTGTACTTTTCTGATCTTGGTGACTAGAAAATCAGAGTTAATTCAGGCAAACAGGATTGATGCCATATGTGGTTCATATCAAAGGTATAGAGGAGTGGTGGGATACTGATCAGAAGAATTATTTGTTAGCAAATCTGTCAGGTCTTGGAATAATTCTGGAAGTTTTATCTTTAAACACCTTTAGTTTCCTAAACAACATACTTGAGAAGACAAGTAATATTACACTTCAGGAGCTTCTTTTCTTGAACAATGGAGAGATTAAAAAGATCTGGAATTAAAAGTTACAGTAAAAGACACAGGAACTTTTCAGCCAAACTTGTTCTTGAAGAATATATCTTCATATGTTCTGCTTTATTTGTAATTAAGAACACACAGAATAAGTGTATGGCAGAACAGTGGGGAAAAGATTCACTTTTCTGTCTTGTTAACTGGTATATTCCATTTCTTTTCAGAAGAATTGCTCAAGTTTAGCAGCAATAAAGTAATTGAGAATTGGCTAATACTGTGCTGACTACTTATTTTATTATTGCTCATTACAAAGGCCTTAATATATAACTGAACTGTGCAGAACTAATCTTGGGGAAAAAAAGAAAAAAAAAAACACTAAAGAAAAGCACCATTTTGAGTAGCATTATCATGTGTGATCTTCTGAAACTACTGAATTCAAAATTCAAGTATTCCTTATATTTTTGTGTAGGAAAAGCAGAAGCAAAACCAATGAAAAATTCATGCACTATATTTCCACTACCTATGTAAACTGCAGAAACTTGTGCTGCTCAAAAGCTGCCTATGAATACATAGAGTTTGCAGTTTTGGTAGAACATTGCTTAACATATCTTCTTTTAAGAATAAATTAGATTGAAATTTAAATTGCAAAAGTAATTTTAATTTGAACACATTTAATATTGGCTGCAGGAACAGATACTTATTTTTGTGACAACAGTGAAGTGATCTCTCATGTTTGCACTACAAAGTGTCTGTCATATGGTATGGCCTGATCATTGTTGCCTGAAAATTATGGATGTTCTGTTCATGTTAGTTGCCCTGAATTCTTGGAAAGATCAAGGTCAGAAGCACTGTAACCTCTTTTTTCTTCCCATTTTCAGCATTTTCTGTGTTCACTTATGATGCAAACACAGGTCCAACTGTAGTCTTATTAAACATCATCTTCAGTGATAGAAATCAAAGTTAAAATGATACTAACATTGAGCCATATCAGCCAGAACAAGGAAATAAGCAGGCAGAGCCTGAGATAACCTTCCATCAGAAAGCTAGTACAATACCCTGATGTTTAGTATTTACATTAATACTGTACTAGTTAGAGAAGAGAAAGAGAAGGATATAAGTGATAAGTACCTGTCTTACTTTTGTCACAAATTGAAAGCTCTTCAAAGTCTATGAAATACTTGGGAGAAACAAAAAAAAAAATCCATGATTTCTGCGTTATGGAAAATCATAGTATTTCAGCAATTTCAGACACACTGAATTGCAATAAAAAGTGGAATCAAAAACTGTGAAATCAAATTTCAAAAAAAGCATTACAGAATAGTGTATTAGGAACAAAGTAAACAGCATGACAGGGAAAAAATAGGAGAGAACAAAATTTCATATTGATTTCACTTGGCAGAAAAATTAAGACAATAATAAAAAAATCAAAATTTAAACATGCAAATTTTTTATTTTGAGAAAATATTTTTTATAGAGAATTCCTGAGCTGGCCTAAAAATTTTCAGTGGTATTCAGTATGATCACATCATGTGAGTTCCAGGATACCTAAAAGATATTTTAACTTTTCTAATTAAAAATTTCTGCTGATTCCCACAGGTGACTTTTTATTATGGATTTAAATAGTATTTGACATTTACGTATTTATAGTTATATGTGGTAAAAACAATAACTTTATAATATATGTATTTTTGGGGTAGAACAGAATTTTGTATCAAGAATGAAATACTTCAAACATGGCTTGAAATAATTGTTATGTGGCCTGTGACATCTGAGTTCTGAAATACAGTCAGGAGAAGGAACAGATATTTGACATACATTGACATGCTCTAATGGAAATCCATGTTTCATCACAGAAATATTGTGTGGGCTTGTATGAGACCGTAACTCCTAGAAAATTTACTATGTTAATGATCATATTGGGATTGGAATTAAATGATCTTTAAGGTCCTTCCAACCCAAGCATGCAATGATTCTATGATTATCAGAATGGCTGAGGATTCTAGACATTTTTTCCATGGAACCACTGGGTGTACATGTGCATCATATGGCAGATCTTCCCCATCACATTATCAGTAAACTGATCAGTTGGACATAAAAAAGTAATTTTGTTATTCATCCAGTAAAAACCTAATGGGAAAATTATTTCTGATGTAGTTTAAACATCCATTAAATGAAATTTAGATAATTTCTATTATTATCTTTGCTAATCTGCTTACCAAAACAAGCCACCCTTTTCAGGATACTACCTGAAAGCAACTGTCTTAGAAATCTTCAATAAATAACAATGAAATATGTATTGAATTTCTATAACAAAAGCTAATAACATTCCCTGCGACTTATTTAATGCTCTGCTGTTCACATGTATTACATGACTGAAAACAATGGCAATGAAAACAAAAATAGAGTGAAAGCACAGAAAACTCACACAATTCATTCTGCATTGTATGCTATACCACTTACACTTCTCTAGTTCCCACATAATTTGACAAAAATGAACAGTTGCACTGACAGCGCTGGTGATTGTATTTTAACACATTTACTGATTTCACTATCAATGTGTTATTGTGGTTATATTGTTTTGGGTGATCCTTTAGTTGACTCTTTCGATTCTCACAGATAGAATTGAAGTGATCACCTATGAATTTGAAAGCCACTGATAGGAAATGTCTCGTAGCAACACTGCAAACCTGATTTCTCTGCATATGCCACGAAGAAAGGCAGCCAAAGTAGTGACAGTTTAATCAACTTCAAACATGACAAAGTGGATGAATTTTTTTGGGCAAGTAAGGAAATGGTTTCATGTTTATTTTGAATATCAGTCATCTGCTGAGGTCGCTAAAAATGTGCTAATTAACACAATAGGTTTTTCTGATGAAGATCTGGATCAACACTTGGACTGATACACCCCTAGCCCATTTTAAAATAAACAGCTACAGATAAGTGATAGACATTTTCTGTCAACAGTAAAATTAACAAAGAAAAATAATGTGCTTTAAGGTGTATGGTTCCATAAAAATCTTTAACTTAAGTCACAAGACCTGAATCAACCTCTACAGTTTCATGTTAGCAATCGTTAATGTCAGTACTGTGCATCAACACTATGCATTCAATGACATTTCTCAAATGGGGACAAGTAATCTAATCTTATTAATTTGCATATATATTTTTATAATTTATTCTTATAATTTGATTCAGGTTTATGTTTATCTGACAAAATTGCACTGAACCTTTCAGGATGGTGACAATTTATGGTGAAGACCTCTGGGAAAAGTATATTCATGTTCATATGACAGATGTGATAGCATCTGTTAATTAGCCCACTCTATCCATTCAGATCATGGCAGTACTTGCCATAATTCTAGCACTATTTTTTTTGCTTGCAAAAAAAATTATACAGTGAGAATGGACAGTAATTAGATATTATGGTATCCTTGTGTTGTTTTTTTTAATTTCAAATCCAAATACATATGTAGGAACTTATTAAGTCTAAAGAAACACCAAACAAAAAAGCCCCCACAAATCACAGTCCCATAATTACAGCATTTTCTTAGAATCCTTATCACTCTCCATTTGATTTTTTCCTTTTGAGCTAAGCATTGGAATAAAGAAAATCCCAATAGCTTGCTTATTTTCTCTATTTACTCCAAGGTTGTAAAATCATACAGCACGATTCTTCTGGTTCTGTTTGCTGTTAACTATTATCCTAATGGGACTTGTGAGAAAATTCATGAGTTGAGACAAAGATAGTTTAACAGGTAAAGCAAAAGCTGTGTGCACAAGCAGAGCACAACGAGGAATTCATTCATCACTTCCCATGGGCAGGCAGGTGTTCAGCCATTTCAAGGAAAGCTGGACTCTGTCATGCATACCCATTACTTGGGAAGACAAATGCCATCACTCGAAATACCCTTCCCCCCTTCGTTCTTATTTCTCCAGCTTTATAGGCTAAGCATAATCACATATGGTGTGGAATATCCCTTTCGTCAGTTGCAGTTGGCTGACCCAGCTGTGTCTCCTCCCAACCCTTTCTGCACCCCCAGCCCCCTCACTGGTGGTGAGAAGCAGAAAAGACCTTGACTCTGTGCAAGCACTGCTCAGCAGTTGTGAAAATGTTCCTGTATCCTCACTGTGTTCAGCACAAATCCAAAACATAGCCCCATACCAGCTAGTGTAAAGAAAATTAACACTACCTCAACCAAAACCAACACAAAGCCATACCCTTTAAAAGAAATGTTTAGCTTGAGTTAAAGAGAGCTAATAATTTGAAATGGCTCATCTATTCCAAAAGGAGTAATTCTGAGCTGAAGTTGGTAAGGGAAAAAGAGACCCAGCTCATTGTGTTTTATTAAGGCAATCACTGTCTCCTTCCTTAATTCTCTTTTGCAGATTTCTTCCAATCAAGGCCTATTTAAGATGAATTAGTTTAAATGGACCTAGAACATGCAAGGAAAATAAAACTGTGGAGGTTTGTTCCTGTTCTGTAAGAGAATGGCTCATGTACCAGTGTCCCAGATTACCACAGCAATCACAGAATCACAGAACTGTTGAAGCTGAAAGGAACCTCTGGAGATCATTTGGTTCAAAATCTTGCTTCAAGGAAAGTCTAGCAGAGTAGGCTGCCTAGGACATTGTCTAGGATTTGAGTATTTTCAAGGATGGAGATTCCACAGTTCCTCTAGGCAACATTTTCCAGTGCTTGACCCTGAACAGTAAAATGCTTAAATACAAATTTTAATATTTCAATTCTTGCCTACTACTTTGTCTTCTTTCACTAGATACCACCCTGAAGAGTCTGGCTCCATCTTTTTTATACCCTCCCATCAGGTATTTATAAACATCAGTCTGCATTCCCCACACACAACCTTTCTTTCTTCCAGACTAAACAAATACAGCTCTCTCCACCTCTCTTCAAATGATGGATGCTCCAACACTTTAATATACTGGGGTTTTGACATTTTCTTTTGTTGACCTACATGAGGTTCCTACCTGCCCACTTCACTAGCCTGTTGAAGATCCTCTGAATGGCAGCACAACATCCAGTTTATCAACTACTCCTCCCAGTTTTGTATCATGCAGAGGGTCCACTCCGTCCTACCATTCAGGTAATGAATTAATCTGTACAGGACCCTATATCAACTCTGAGGGCATACTATTTGTAACTGATCTGCAACTGCACTTAAAGCCATTCATAATAACCCTTTGAGCCTGGCAGTTCAACCAGTATTTAGTCCTACTCACTTTTCACTTAATCTGGTCCATAGTAAACTAAATAGACACCTTTCATAAATGATATAGAAGAAAAACTTTTCCTGGTGTTGTCCTGGTGTTGATCTCCCTTCTAAAGAATAGTGAAATAACCTGTAAGAGTTTCTTTATACTACTTATCCTAAGGTTTTGTATACAAAGGGGATTTCTGCTACACTGAAGAGACAAAGAATCATAAAATCACAGAATATCCTGAGTTGGAAGTGACCCACAAGGATCACTGAAGTCCAACTCCTGGTCTTCCACAGGACTGCTCTAAGAATCACACCATGTGCCTTAGAGCACTGTCCAAACACTTCTGGAACTTTGGCAGGCTTGGTGCTGTGACCACTGCCCTGGGGAGTACGTTCCAGTGCCCAGCCACCCTCTGAGTGAAAAACCTCTTTCTAATATCCAACCTAAGCCCCTCCTGACACAACTTCAGGCCATTCTCCTTGGCCTGGCCACCAGAGAGGAGATCAGCTTCCCTTCATGAGGAAGCAGTAGATTGCCATGAGGTCTCTGCTCAGTCTCCTCCAGGCTGAACAAGACAAGTAATCTTAGCCACTCCTCATCCCATTTTTTTTAATATACCAATTTTGCCTATATTTTGTCATCAAGGGCAAAAAGTAAACACATCTCCGTTCAGTTCTATCAGTGCACTGGCTTTTGTTTTGCTACATATAATGACTTGATTTCAGATTTTACTGCTTCTTATTTTAAATCTAACTCCTCTGCTGTTTAGAGATGTTAGTTTACTAACATTTTGGAAAGACAAAAAAAATCTCTGCTGCCCCCAAGAAAAGTACAAAATTGAAGAACTTTTTTTTTTTAGTGTAGTTCTTACTAAAATCAGTCTTAAAAAGCTCAATTTCTTTGTTCAAAATAAAGTTTTCATAATTCTCTTTGATATTCCCCTAGAGTTTTTCTAAGCTCTCTTCCTATTGATTAGGGGAAAAAAAGAATTGTTATCTCAATATTCAAGTCTTGAGTGCTTGCCTTAAAAACATCTACTGAGCATTCACTAAAGTTTGCTCACTGTGACTTATCAATCCGAACCTGACTTTGTGACCTTTATGTCTCACTTTAAAAATTTCAGTCTCTTTTAAATCATTAGCTTAGCTGGATTTTTTTTTTGTTTGCTTGCACCAAAATACTACTTGTTCACCTCAACTGTTTTGACCCTCACTCAATGATTAATGCCTAAAGAAGAGATATGTTAAGCATTTGCTTTGACCAGCTTATTTTTCCACTTTCAGGTTTTTTATATCCTTTGAGTCTTTTCTTGATATGTATGAATTTACTTCAAACTGGAAGCTGACAAGAGGCTTAAGGCAATCTTATTTTCTCCCCCTTTAAACAGGCTTTATCTAAGCAATACCAAATACCATAGCCTCAATGCAGTACCTTCTCTTCCTGATTGCAGGGCAGCCCATTTACTTGAAGTATCAGATGATGGAGAAGAAATTAATACAAGCTCATGCATAAATTTACTTGTCTTTGGGATCAACCTTTTGAACTCCTTGAAGACAATGATTAAGCTGTTTCTTACTGTCTACGCAGCTGTGCTACACCAATTAACAGGTTATAAGCTAGTCTACTTCTTTACTTTTATCATCCATTCATACAAATATGCAATGTCTGGAAAGATAATAAGAAAGCTAGCAAAGCACACTCATTAATGGATATAATATACACAAGCTCACTGAAACCAACTTGTTTTTAAAAATATTGTCAAAATATCATGCAAGCTATACTTCACTTTTATTTAATTCTCTGGATTCTAATAATCCCTCAGAAATTTATATTGTCCTTTTAATACTTGTGTCTAAGCAAATTAATTTATACTTGTTTTTTGGTGTCTCAGGATCTTCATTCTCTAAGAGAAAATTAAACTTTCAAACATCTGCAGGAAATTTTGTCCCTTTAAAATTATCTTCCAAAAGAAATGTAATACATTATGTATTTCAAACACTGTGTGTATATTACACCCATTATATAAAGTTTGTATAGATACTCAGAAAGGAAATTTCTATAAGTATTCTATATTGTGATGAATTGTATATGGAGGACAATTTTATTTTCCAGTTGCAGAAAATCAAAAACTTACACCTAGGTCAGAAATACTTCAGAGAACTCCAGACTGAGCTGGTTAGTTTCAAACACAGAGCAAATAATGCTAACAAATAAACATCAGTGAAAAATAAAGGATATATTTTTTATGAACACTTAAACATAAATATTATGGACCCTATGACATATTACTCACAGGAAAAATTTCTGCTAGGCTTTCTGGATTATGCTTAGCCTGCTTGACAGCATTCACTGTATTTCTATTTTCTACTAAGTGTTTCAATAATTCAGTAAAAGACTTAATAAAGAAGGACTGTGCTGAAGTAGTATTATCTGTATGTCAAGGTACATCTAGATTTGGAAGGTGTTTCTTCCAAAGAATCAGCTACCACATTTTTTCTGAAGTATCTATAGTATTTATACCTTCAAATAAAAACACTCTCTGAATTATCAAGCTGAAGCCTTCAACTTGGGTAGCACTCAATGGATTATTTTTTTTCTTGCAAAGTTTTTGAATTATAAAATTTTCTTAGACAAAAATCAATTCAGTCAACTTTTCTGTTAAAAAACCTTGAACTGAAAAATACAGTCTGGGAGAGCAAAAAAAAAAAAATATGATGAGCCTTCACAGCAGCATGCACTCCTGACCAATTTACTTCCATTAAAATAAAAAAGACATTTCTTATGTTCTTGATGAAGCTTAAGAGCCTATTTCAGTGCTTACAAATAATGTATAAATATTTAGAGAATGCTATAAAATTATTTTGGTTATAAAAGTAAAGATACACCGGTGAAGCTCTCATTCGCACATTCGATTTGAGCCTTACTCTAACAAAAAAGAAATTATTTACCTGCGTTCATAAACATCTTTCCAGTTGCCTGACACTCTCAAAATAAAATATCAGTATCATTATTTTTCGTCAGGATTTTTGAGGTTGAATGTGATAGAAATGAGACATCAAGACAGAACCAAAACACTAATCTTGAGATATTAGTAATTTCAATAGAGACATTTCAATTAAGATCAGATGAGGGTAAGAAGTTACAACCTAGACAAATAATTTTCTTCACCATACTCACTTTGGTTGTTTCCATATCATAGCAAAAGGGAGTGTATGGGAAAGGGAAGAAGTAACTATTTCTGCTCTCAGAAGAGATTCTCTTGTTAGACTAATTATAGCTGAGCAACTTTGTTGCTAATAACAGCAGTTAGCAGGAAAGTATATATGGTAGAGATGTAATGATTACCCAAAAATGAGCAGACACCTACTGTACAGTGTCACCTTGAGCAGCTAAGAATGGGAGTTAAACTCAGAAATAAGCTGGACATGTCTACTTGCTAGTACCAAGCTTTGTGGAGTAACAGATGGAAGAGGAGAGAAGGCAAATCAGTGATTTGATAGAACAAATAGTCAAGAAGGTGCACTTAAAACAGTTTCCAAGGTAACTAGCTCTGAGGCTGAAACCTATAAATAGGGGTACAAACAGGGTTTCAACTGTGAGACCATAGACAATCAAATATGTAAAGCAAAATAAAAGAGTGTAAGGTTGAATGAAAGAACACAAAAAATTATACTTAATAAAAAATTAGTAGAAGAAATGTATTTTAAAAAATTACTGCATATTAGTGGTCTCTGAAAAGCAAATGCTTTCACTTCCAATTGAATGTCTCTATGCAAAAGCACACAACACAGGAAATAGATAAAAGCAGTTACAGCCGTGCACATGCCTGCAGGGCTATGATCTTATGGGCTTTATCAAGACATGGTAGACTCCTATGACTGGAGTGTGGGAATGGAAGGATAGAAGCACTTTAGGAAGGGTAGACGTGAGACAAAGGAGGGAGTGTCACCCTTTGTGTCAGTGACCAGCAACAGTGCATGGAGCTACTCCAGGGGATGGATGAGAAGCCAACAGAGCTTATGGGTCAGGATTAAAGGGAGGGCAGAGGCAGGTGACATTACAGTGAGGGTCTGCTCAGGCCATCTGACCAGGAAAAATAAGTAGATGAGTCTCTCTATAGAAAGATAGGAGCAGCCTCATGTTCACAAGCCCTCGTCCTTATGGGAGGTTTCAACCATGTTGATATCTGCTGGAGGAACAACATGGCAGGGCATAAACAATCCAGGAGGTTCCTGTTGATGACAACTTCATCAAGTGATAAAGGAGCCAATGAAGAGAGGTGCTATGCTGGACCTTGTTCTCATCAACAAGGAAGGGAAATGGGAAGCTCAAGGGCAACTTTGGATGAAGTAGTAGTATCTGTCTGCCAAGGGCAACTTCAGGGATTTACTTAGGAGAGACAAAGAGTAAGTCAGGTAAAAATGCCAGGAGGCCTTCATGGAAGAAGACGGAGCTCCTGAAAAAAAATCAAACACAAGGAATCCTGTAGAGGCCAATATAGCAAGGACAAATAGCTTTGGAGGCCTTAAGGTCCCTCCCAACCCAAACCATTCTATTATACTATAAAACTCCTATAAGAGGTTATGTTGCATATTACAGATAATAAAATGTACTATTTGCATGTTAATTTGGATTATATACATCAGTAGGGTCCCCATATATGGGTGAACACAATCAGTTTATTCTGAAAGTTAATTGTATCATTTTGAGAGGCAGAGACTTTATAAAGTGTAAAAGAACAGTTTCTGTCTCCCGGTCTCTGATACATAGGAGATGCACTGGGTTTATACAATCATGTATATCTAATTAGGCCTTCTAAAATGTTATCTTTTCAGAAGTCACAACAGTCAGTCTGCATATGCATATGCTTTCCAGTTATTTATGTATTGTCATTATTAATACTATATTCATTCTTGGAGGAGCCGTCACACATATGGTCACACTAATTCTTGGCCACAAGGCTCTAATGCAACAAAAAATAGATTTCAAAATTGGATAAAAATAATAAAAATATCACTATGCAGAGATCCTATATAATCAAAGGCCTTTAGTTTATCAGTTTGAAAGTGGTAGTATGTTCACAAAGGCCCAAAAAGCACTGACTGAGAACATAAAATTGTCTACCAGAGGAGTGCTTGAAACAAAATTATAGGACTTTTATAAGCAAATTAGATGTGCATGTCTGTGCACATCCAATTCATATAGATATATGTACAAACACATGTACACACACACACTCTATGTTATCATCACACACAACTCTGGGTTATCTAATATTGCTATAAGTACAAGAGATAAATGAATAGTATAGTTGATACAGGATGTTAACCAAGAAAAGTATACTTCGTCTGGGCAATGAATTCATCAAATAAATATTTCCCTAAATTATGAATAAGATTTTAATTGATCCTTTATTTAAAAATATGCTTTTCCAAAGGCCACATTAGCCTTTCTTTTGTGATTTGCCTGAAATAAAGCTTGCTGGTTATGGGCCACTATTTACTTTAGCGCTGGTACTTTTGATGTGGTAGTAAAAGGATTTTTCCCAAAGGTAGTAATAAGAAGAGCAACTAATTCAATTGTCATGTAAATACAAGTAAATTTGAGCCAAAATAGATTTAAAAAATTTCCCAAAATGATTGATGCAGAGATTACTCAAAGGGCTCAAATTATTAAGGATTTTTTGTATGTGTGTATTATTGACATGAACATAATATGTACATGCATGTTTACAATGCTGACAGAAACTTGAAATATTCTTGTTTGCTATCCTTTAAAGATTTGAATTTTTAAGAGTCACAATTTTTTACATTTTTCTGATACATTTAGCAGAATAGAGAGTAAAAAATAGAAGGAAAGCAAAAGAAGAAGAAATTGTTTCTGAAATCTGAATCTCCTTCCAGACATTTATGATTTTACACCAATGACACAAATCAGCTCAGATAAGCTCTATGATATATAAATTACTAGGCAAATGTATGTGGTGGAAGAAAAGCACGTGAAACCTGTGGTTTTGCTGAGATCGAGTACCTAAAGAATAAGATATTGATCCTCTTTTCTGTGCTCTGAAAAAAACTAACAAACAAAAACAAAAACAAAAACAAAAAACACAAAAACAAACCAAAACCAAACCAAACCAAAACAAAAACCAACAGCACAAAAAACCACACAAAACAAATTAAAATAACCCAACAAACAAACAAAGAAACCCACAGTCCAGAAGGCAGTTTATCCTGCTTTGGCTAATTAATACACCTTGCAGCATCCCAGGAGATATTTGATGCAGACAATAGAATAAACTTTGCTCCATAAAACCAAATTCATCCCTTTAAAGAGAAATGGCATAAGACTGACTGAAATGGCATAAGACTGAAGTACTTTGCTTCAAAGTACTGTCAAACTACTAGAATCTGTCTGCCTGAACTCCTGTTAGGTTATGAGGTAAGGCAGTGCTGAAAGCCAGTAAAAGAGTATTAGATAATTTTATGGGGATGGATCTATGGAGAAATGAAAAGTCAATCAGAAGAAATGGTGCAGTATTACTTTGAAAATCTTCCTGTAAGTTGATCTTTATTTCATGTTCCAAAAAAAATTTTCCAAAAATCCATTTTTAAGAGTATCATAAAATTACTCAAATAAGACAAGAGATTTTTCTCACCTCAAAAAGCTGAAACTTATTTGTTTAATGGTCATGTCACTTCTGAGTATTTCAGATTTTTTATAAGATTAGTCTTTAACAAAGGTTTATTACATAAGTTTTATGTCTCTTCTGTTCTCGGTAAGGGATTTTTTGGTTTGCTATTATTTATTTGCTATTACTATTATTATAAACTTTCAGGGTATACCTGTTCAAAGTAAAGGTGGAGTTGAACTCTGTTGTTGTAGGAGTAAATTCATCTACATATACGTATATATTTATCTCATTATGAATTTTTGCCTACTGAAATCAAGGTAACAGGCCTGTGTGAAGAAATGTATTACTTTATGCTAAATCCAACCAGTAGCCCAGCAAGTGAGAGGACCAGACTTTAGGCTGGATCAAATTCCATTCTAGGACAAGGAATTTAACACAGAAAACAAATATATATTACTTTGTTATAGTAACTAGTTGCTTTAATATTGTTTTAATATTGAAAGGAGACAGACAGTTGTCTGGAAGCTTGTATAGACAGCCTACAACCAAGAAGTCTTAGAAGTCTTGCTCTAGTATTCTTCAGGAAGAACACCATTTTCAAAATGCTTGAGTTTTGTAATTAATGACATCATTTTTTTATAGTATTTTTGTGTACTCTTATGTGAACCCAGAGAGCTTAGTTGCATGGTTTTGTTGATACTATATCTTTCCATGCTAGCAAAAAGTAACATATCAGGGAAAATCTGGTTCCCAACAGCAGCTTAATTCAAATCATCTGAAAAGCTGAGGGAAGTAAATCAAGAGCATAATGTTTGCATTTTTTAATTATTATTGACTCTCTCTTTTCTCCCCTCTTATTCAGTCTCCAAGATTTAAACAGGAAATAAAGATGAAATATGCCAGCTTAATCAGCTTTCACCTTTCATTGCTTTTAGCGTGAACTTAATGCAGTGAATAAAAATGAATTGTGGAGGCTTATTCAAGCAAGGGTTTCTGTCACTGCAAGTTTTCTGTCACTGCATGGCTTGAATCTTGGAATACATGTTGATGAATCTTTGATATGATATTATTTTTATCACTGTTCAACCTGTGAAAAATGATACACTTACAACCTCAAAAATAACACCCGTTAGTCTTAGAGAAAAAATATATAGGAGAACTTCAACCACCTGAGGACTTTACCATCCAGAATTTTCATTCTGAAATAAACAGTCTTAAAAACAAAGTAAACAATCTCAAACTCTGTTTCATTTTAATACCAACTCGTCTCTAAAGATCACTATGAGACTCACATAGTTCTGGCTGTCACATCAGCTCCTGCATGGTGAAATCACGGTCACTGGGAAGGGCATCCTGAGGATTTTACTACTTACTTCTCTCTATAGCTATCATAGAGTAACCCCCCTATTACTCCTGACATAGTGTTTATTAGAAGCTGACTTGAAGGAGGAGTTCAGAAGTTGGGGAGAGGGCAGGAAGGGAGAGAGAGAGGTAAAAAATAAGAAATACACTTCCAATGCTAAATAGAGACAGCTGTCAAAAAACCTGTAAAAGCTACTGTAATTTGTCTGAAATGCAGACATAGAAAAGTTACATAGTCAAAATAAGTGAACCCCAAAACAATGGGAAAACAAAGCTCATGTGTTGAAAACAAAGCAATTGTTTACAATTCATTTAGAGAGAGAAACTTTATCTAATCAGATACCAATTAACTAATGATAGAACAAACACTTCTGACAGAAGTCTTTGTGATCAAGACTTCGTCTCATACTGTGAATAGCAGCTCTAGTGGCAGGAGCAGCAAGAGAGTAAGAAAGACTGAGAGTGAAGACATGCTCTGTAGGTTACCCATTTTCCGGCTTTCTTCTGTCAGACACTGCCAGACTGCTTTAGTAGTATGAGACACAGAGAGTGCAGAGAGATAATAAGCTGAAGTGAGCAATTTTCTAAGGGAAGAAATGAGATGGGGTGAACACCTAACAGCTGCCAATCAGAATTAAATGATACTGTGAGGATACTTACCTGACAGTTGATGAGTGACAATCCAGTAGGTCTGCACAGCTTCTCAATTTCCACTTTCATATATAAATTGTATTAAAAAAATATATGTTCCAAAATACAAAAATTGGAAGATTCTTACTGAAGACTACATTTTCTCCAAATATCTGTATTATTTTATAGAATATTTTAAGATAATGATCTGATGAGGGTTTCACATTCTTATTCATGTTGAACTTACTACTTCAATTTAATAAGTTCTTAAAGAGCCTCAAATATTTTAATGTTGGGTCTGTTAATTTTCCTGGATACAAACACTGAAGTATGTAAGTATAACCTCCTTTCTTTTAATATGGAAACTGAAGAAAAAGGAGGTATTAAGTGGCCTGATTTATAATAAAATCACTTGATAAACAGGTTGAACTCAGGAGTTTTGGTCTCCAACCTTGAACTTAGGTCTGAAAGTGTGATAGGTCTAACAAATAGAAAACAAAACAGGGGAAGCTGCTGTAATGGCTAATAGAGTTTTCACATCATTAGCAGAGCCCACAAAGGTATCAAACCAAATAACTGAATGCTGATAGAGGAGCAACTATACACATGTTAAGTCACAGTCATGGGTCCCTCCCCTTCAGAATAAAATCTGAGCAATCATTTTCACATCCTGTTAGTTAAGAGCTACACTGGGAAGCAGGTAGCAATGACTGTTACCTGCAGTATGATTGCCATTCACTGTTCCAGTCTCACTTCTCAGAAGGCAGGAAGTGTGCACTGAAGCCAGGGGCACATAAACCTATTATGTCCTCTTACCATAAGGTGTGTCTAAAGACTTCTTCAAAAATCTCTCTCCATACAGTTATATTTTTTTACTGTGAAATCCACAGATAACTTCAGAACAGAATCCTTAATGAATTATATAATAAACAAAGTCTAATTGTCAGTAGGCTGTTATTACAGGATAAAAGATAAAGATGAAGTTAAATATACAGTATTTAGTGGTTCTTTTCACTTTTAAGCTTCAAACATTATAGGTACTTTTCCTGCAATGCTTCTTTTACTCAACATGATTTTTAACTTAATACATTATTAATAGGACAGATGGGCAAACCCCTTCTGTTGGAATCAAAACTATCCAAGTAATATATGGGGGAAAATTCAGGTCTGACCTCTAACATTATGAAATTAACTTGGTATTTGACTGGGTCTGTGAACAGTTGTAACAAACTAACAGGAGTGATGAGATGTGACTGCATTTCTGGAACCTTTTCCAAGGCTACAGGCAGGGATGGCTGTAGACTGATGACCAGGAAAGATTTTGTGCACCATTTCCAGAATAAAGGCAGCAGGTGAGCTATGTACAAAGCTTGACCTTATCTGAAAAACTGTCCAGATCCCTTCCATGTCAGGAATAATCCTATTCCCTTTGCCAAGTCTTCACTGGAAGCACAAACTCTTTGACCCTTCATAATTCTTCCAGATCCTACCTGTACTGTCAACTAGCCTCCCAGCTTTTACTCCATTATCAAATTTTCCTGGGATTTTTTTGCATCTGAAAATAGAGTCCTGCAAGTCTATTAAGTCTTTTGTAGACCTGTTTCTACTATCCCTGAAACATCTGGAAAAGCCACGACTATGCTGATAAGCATTCCTACTACAGAACAAAAAGTGGACTCAGGTAATTTGCAAGACAGTTGTGAAGTCAAGTAATGTCACTGTAAAGCAGCAATCTTCCAATCTGCCTCTTATTTTGGCAATGAAGTTACTACACATAAATGGTGCTATTTTTATCTCAAGAAGGATATGAGCTACAAATCACTGCCAGTTCAGAAAAGTAACACTGTGTATATGTCACGTTCTCATATTTCACCCTAGACTGACTGCTGTCATAAACAACATACTAAGAGGTTCTGTGGTAGCCATGCAAATATTCTTATATTTTGGACACTTGTTGGGATTTACTTAAATTAGAGGTGTACATATAGAGATAATTTTTCTTGTTCTTATGTCACAACTGCAAAAGCACAGATCATATTCCTAAGTTTAAATTATTTCAGCTCAGCAGACAGATATTCTCATGCCTTTATAGAAAAAGTTATAAGGTTTATATATTTTAGAAACCAAGCCTAAAGAGCCAATATAATTAAACTCCCCTAGACTGATTTATCTAGAAATAAACCTAACTTCAGTACATATTCTCCTAAGTAATGAGAAGATCACCATAAACAGAAAAAACCCACTTAATAATGTGTCAAAACCCCATTAAATTATTAATGTATATCTACAGTGTTGGAGAACAAATTCACAATTGGCATACCGTGATGGCAATAGCAACCAGAAGCCAAATCCTAACTTCCATATGGTCACTCGGTGTGGCTGGAGTACTGGTGTGCTCAGGAAATTTCTTGCTAACAAAGTGCCATAACGAAACAGCTGTCATAATTTAGACTGTATTTGGCATAGAATCAACTCTAGAGACAGAAAGCCACTATTCCTTAGTCTAACTTTGTTGAGCGCCTACAGAATTCATCTGTGTCATAAACAGCAACCAAAGAACAGCCCATGAATAAATTAAAACCAGTGACTTGCATGTTCATGGGAAATAGTAGATTTTTACCAAGCATTTAAGAAAAAACTACTTCAACATACCTATCTTTTGAATATTTTTTCCCTCACAAAGCAGTGAAATCGTGATTATACAGATCTATACAGTGACACATCATAGGTGCTAAAAATTGCAGGTTTCTCAAAATCACAAGGGTACCAGGTGAGTTCCAAGGCCTCAGAGGTTTAAAAAACTATAGGTAGAAATTAGGCTGTGGGAAAAATACGTACTTTGTTTGGGATTTAATTTCTTTTTTTTTTTTTCCAATTTAAAATATTTAGGTCTTTTTTTTTTTTTTTTTTAAGGTAAAGTAATTTCTAACTGATCATGTTCGTCCTTGTAACTTGGCTCTGTTGTCAGTCACACACAGATTAAGAATTTTACCTGGAGTTTACCTGTGACCACTGCAAACACCTGTGTGTGCTTTCCAGAGAGAGGCAAAAGGCTCTCTCACTCGATTAGTTGATTTTGCACAAAAAAAGTGATCCAAACAAGGTGATTATGCATGCTGGATACAGAATTGGGAGCCATCCCAAAGAATGCACAGACAGCTAAGAGTATATCTATCTGAGAAGGCATGTAACTGGGGATAATCTCCCATATGTCATGATAAGTTCAGGCAGGGAGAGAGAAAGAGATTGCACCAAAAGTATTTTCCTCTACTCAAGATCTGGAGAAAGAGAAGCTCTTTTCCCATACTCCCCTCATTATTAGATTGTAATTGTATCATTCATCTTTTAAATGTATACATATTTCCTTATCTGACAGTTTGTCTTCTTTCATGAATGACCTCATATCCAAAACGGTCTTTTTGGACAGACTGTACCATATTACAGGAAACAGCTTTAAAAACAGAAATTTAAGACCCACGAGAGAACAGGCAGCTTGATAATAATTTACTTTGCAACAGTGAATAGGAAGTGGTACAGCCTGTAATTCTAAAGATTTGTTTATCAGATTTTATAATAAGCCACTGCTACAATTTTTATTGGCATTTCCATTTTATCATTAAATGTCACTTACAGGGATTATTCTGCTCATCTTTCTGGGATCATATTCACAAGAAAGCTAATGAATGACACTGCGAAATACTGCAAACATAAGGATGAGTCAACTAACAACCTAGTGCTCAGAAAACACACTCTACTGATTACCAGCACCCCTTAGCATCCTGGATATCTGAACAAATAGAACATCAACAGAGAGGTAACAAGTAAGGTATAGTTATAAGGACTGTTGATGTCTTTTAATGTCATGTATATGAAGATCAAGCTTTGGGATATAAAAGGAATTCTTCCTCTCTCAAGTATAAATGGTAAGTTGAGAAAGATGCAACCAAGAATGGAAGTGCTGTGTGTGCTATATTGTAGAAAGAGAAAAAAAATTCCAAAGAAACCTTAAGGAAGCACTGTTTTCTTACTAGTACTGTGTTCACAAGCCATTCGCCATAGAAATGTCAGCTGCTTGGTTAGGATTACTTCATTAGAAGAATTAGGCAAAAATATTTTAGCTACATTGTAAAACTTGAATTTCAAGACCTCAGAACAGGCTTCCTTCAGGTCTTAACCTAGGTTATTAACTGATTAGGCTGACCAGGTGAAATACTCCCTGAGAATGGAAAAGTCCAAAAACAATCTCTGGCAGAGGTCAGATTAGTTTCTGACACAGTATTTCCCCTCACTTCACTTTGATTTTAGGGATACAATTGATGGAGACAATAATTAGCTCCAGCTGGGAGGCTTCCTAATTTTTTTGTTTGTTTTAACTAACTGGGTACTTGTACTACACAGTGAAGTAAGCACTTCAGCATCATTACAGTAATATACAAAATGTAATAAGTCAAAGCAATAAGCAAAATTACTGGCTTGTATGTTAATATATACATTTTAATAGCCTTTTGTTGAACCTTTGTTTGTTGGTTTTAATGTTTACTTTTACTAAATAGAAGATTAAAAATTATAATCAGAAAATATACGGTATATTTTGCAGATATTAAGGCAAGGAAATTAGATTCTTTGCAGATGTGCTATAGCAATTATTGAACATGAATAGTCAAGTAATTACTATGTTAAATACCTTATTGAAATAGGCATAGTAGAAATTAAAGCTATCCTTGTTTGTCTGAAATCCATAGCTTGCTCTGAAGTGGCAATTTTTTCTCCTTTTTTTTTTCCTCTTTTTCTTTCTGCTTTCTTTTTTCAAGAAAAAATCAACAACAAACATTAACGTTCAATATTCTGAGTAGAATGGTCTCTGTTTTCTGCACCTTTGTATCTTTGAAATCATACCAAGAAGGAGAGGACATATATCTACTGAATTTACTAAACAGAAACAGGTTCTAAAATAAAACAGACTATCTAGAAACAAAATTTACATTTTAAACAGTATGAATAGGGTGGGAAAACCAGTGATACAGGGATTTTTTCCCATCCTGAATATATCCCATTGACAAAAAAGACAGAAAACTTGCTTTCTGCCTGAGTAAACTAATAACAAAGGTTATTTGGGATGAGACATGTTAGCATTCCACTGAAGCAAAACCTGAATTTTCAGGTGTGTAAAGTGCCTTCTTTCCCTTGTCTTATCTTAGAATGTTAAGGTATTTATCTGTTTGCTCTTCCACTCATAATAATGCACAAAACCAAGATATCTCAGGTGGTATGGACTGAAAGAGTTCTCCCCTCTAAATGTCCTAGAAGTAAAAAAATCAGTTATTCTTTCTAATCTATTTTCTACAGACTGCTAAAAGCAAACCATGATAACTCTGCTGTCACTACAGGAAGAAGGAAAGATACAGTCATCCTATTTCCAGACCAGTCCCTGGAGAAATATTAGGTCCCCAATGAGACTTAGAAGTAGACACTTACTGTTCATAACAGACAGACTTAGTTATTTCTGTATGACATTGGAAGCAAACTTTCCTAGGAAATTAAGGAAATTGCTGACTGAAGGGACAGGTGGCAACTGAGGATTTAAATGTTGTACTTTGACTAAAGCAGCAATTAAAACCTAAGTTATCTGTGGAACAGATGGCATCTTAGGAGAAGAAATGATGAATACATAATTTCATTTGAGTAATTTTAGATAGGTAGATTTGGGAGAAGTACTATAAAAATTTAATGCAATATTAATATTTCAATCAATATACCAACACTGCAGTTTATTTTAAAATAAGGACTCTAATAAATTCTGAATTACTTCCTTCAGCAATTTTTATTATAGGAAAAACATGTTTGGTTATGGTTAACACTAGAACATTATATTTTAAAAGAGAAATTGATATGGCATGGTATTTTTTTAACAATTTAGTAGAACAAGTTGTTAATCCTCAAAACTAAAGATACAGTTTTGGTCAACTGTAAGAGAGGAAATGAAAGAGAACACAGAATAATCAAATTCTTAAAGTAAATGATTGACCTATCCAACTGGCATATGCACCAAAGGGGTAGAAGACTGTTTATAAACTTTCAAAACTTAAAAAAAGTAGGTACAAAATGCTTGAATGAAAATAACACTGAATGAAAATGACATAAAACTGAATGAAAATGAAATAAAGATACATCTAGAGAGAAAATCATGGTGCTTCCTTTAGACCTTTTAAAGTTACTCACCTATTATAAGCTAAGATATTCACAGAGACTCACTTCAGTCAACAGAAAAGGAAAAATAGGTTTTCTCCACAGAATAATTCTTCTAGCTATCCCAATCCTACACTAACTACAGAAGAGAAATAAAACACTCAGTGAGGTTGTTCTCCGAAATGAGGGAAGATGAATGACTTGGTTTAAGCCAGAAAGTTAAGTGAATTCAGGTAAATTCAGCCAGAGAATTTTCATAGCAATGCCTACTAAACTGATGAGACTTTCCCATTGAAATATTTTTTTTTCCATTGGAAACTGCTTTTCTGCATATACAAAAATTTTTGGAAGACCTTTTAATTGCAAGGTCAAGATATATTCATTGCGCAGCAGGACTGAAACAAGATGATAAAATTAGGAACCCTGCATGACCACTTTAACCATTCACACACCTCCAGACCTCAGATGGGCTCAGAAAATAAAAAGAGAAGTGGGGGCAGGAAAGACTTCCACCTTCCAATTCCACCTGACCTTCTGTAGGAAAATGTGTCATTAGTCAGTAGATTTTTGTGTTATCCCTCTGCCACATCCTGGTCCCCCATCCTCTCCACTGAGAGAGAATAAAAGTAAATATATTTTATTTTTCATCGTTACTTATGGCAGCCTTTTACATAGCTTGACTTTTAGATATTGTCAACCATTCCCAAGGGATGGAATGAAATTAAATCACTTGAGATCTTATGACTAGCATGTTGTAGGATATCACTAGACACCTGTTATTTGTCTTGGATAATTCCTACTGAATTAGGATCTCAAGGAGAACAACAACTATCAGTTCTGTTGTCTGGACACGAAGGAGAGGCCAGATTAGTCTACGAGAGAGTTGTTGGGAAACCAGAGTACATACCAAGCTAAGCATCAATGTCTCATAAAATTTATGTCATAAAATTAATTCAAACAATTGCTTTTTAATGCCTTTTAACTATAATGAAAGAACTTGAAAGAACCATAAGACTAATTACAGAGGACTTAGGGTTAGCTGTATTTAACAACCTCATTATTGTGCAAAAATTGCACAAAGGGATCACAGGAATTAGAAATAAAACATTGCATGTAGTTTCAGAAAACCTAATTTAAAGAGAAACTTTCTGAGGAATAAAGACACCCCACTTCTAAATCTCAGGCCTGAAACCAAATAACCACAGAGATGTGTTCTTCCTTCTGAACTTTAAAAGGAGTTTTAGTGTTCTGATCTCAGGTAACCTAATAAGCACTTACTTCTCTGATGTTTGTGGTAAATATAAATGCTGGGCTGATGGAAAGATATAACACAGATGTTACATCTTTACAATAATATCCAATGTTCTGCTGCTGGCGTGGCATCAACGTTAAAGACCTGTTGTGGTAGTTCCACTAGCTGTGATTTAAAAGTGATTGGGTTATTTTTTACAAGCTTATATCATCAGCTGTATCCATGCATTAAAAAAACACAGAGGAAATATTAAATTATAAAGATGTTAAGTAAGTAACAATAGCTTTATGTACAATTATCTGAGAATATTTCCAAAGTAGCACTATTATTAATATTTACATACCCAGATTATTTTAAATTTCTGGTAAGTATAACTTTCCATAAAACTATTTTGAAGAGAGACCTTGTATTATGAACTTCAAAACTAAGATCCAAATTTCAAATCTTCTGGTCACAGTTTGCTTTAATTAAGAAACTGGGTAAATGGTTTCAGGTTCAGGGTGCCACACAACAGGTAAGTGTTAACCTTAGTTTACTCTCTTTTTCCTGGTTTGGATGTTGTAGGGGGTTCTTTTTGGTTCCTTTGCATCTTTTTTTTTTTTTTTTTTTTTTTTTGTGCTGCTCTTTGTTTCTGTACAGCTGTGCTTTAATAAAACAGCTCTATACTTTGTGTATACTGAGCATGTACAAACTTCACTGCATTAATACAAAGCTGAGGGCTGAAGAAGTACCAGAAGAGCTGGAGGCAAGCAAGCTGTTAAGACCCCAGATTGCCTATGCAGGAGAAAAGCTTTCCATGACAGGAAGATGTTTGGACATGTGAAAGCTGAATAACTTTGTATATTGCAGAAAATGGTAACCAGATCATCACATCAACACACAGGATTCTATTGCAATGGGAAAGTCTTGTCACTACATGAAAATGAAATCACTGATGCTTCCACACACCTACTGCCTCTTACTTTCTCATCATGTGAATAGCAGGGATTCCACTCAGGGGGTTGTGCCTTTTACGATGTGCAGCACATAGCTAATTTCACCCAGATTTTAACTATTTGAATTGCACTACGGTTTTGATGTAAATCTATATTAATACAGTGCCTAGGATATTGGAGACAAACAAACTTAAGACAGTAAAACCCAACCTAACAAAGCAAACAAATAGACAAGCAAACAGAAATCCAAACTCAAAAAACCCCACCCACAACAGGAACAACTATCACTAATACAACAAGCTGGTAACTGAGTTGCAAGTCTCTGAAGTTAACATAGGAATAAGTGTGGTATAAATGTCTTTTAACATGTTAAAGAACAAGATACTATTGTCACAAGAAAGTGCTCTGGTATAAGATTTTTTTTTTTTCTGAAAGTACAGTAGAACTAAACTAATTTTCTGTATAGGTAGAATTTAGAGCTAATGTTTGTGAGTAATTGTGCTTTAACTTAAGAATTTATTTTCCAAATTGCCCCAAGAGAACAAACTGACCTGGAGCAGCCAAGACCATAAAAACAACGAGAAGACAGAATGTTACCAATCCAAAGGGAGGAGTATGATTCAGTAATTGCCACAAAGAAGTTAGGTGAAGGAAATTAGCTCAACAGACATTCTAGCATTATTCTATGCCTCCTAAGTATAAAATAACATTAAAAGAATCTATATATTCCTAAAGATCTTTCTATTCCCAGGTTCTGTTAATTTCTTGATTCAATTAAAAAAAGTGAATTTAATAATACCCCAAATTTATTAATGGCATGCATGTGACGGCACCTCTAACAGTACTGTTGTGTTCATTCTGCATATGTCCTCATCAATAATTTGTGAACATCCTGCAGTAAATTTTCATGTATTTTCTGTTGACCAATTTAGCAGAAAACATTCTAGCAAAGTGGATGTGTGAATGTATGTTTAAGTAGAAAGTTAGAGGAAGGAGCTTTTGTTAACTGCATATAGAAGGCTACAAGTCCAAATTAATGATCTGATCCAATACTCATCTATTTACCTGGAGACTTTCAGCACAATACACTGGTATTTACTTGCATAGGAATACAAAGCTCAGCAATGTAAAAAAAAAAAAAAGGCAATAAGATTACTGCCCTTAAAAAAGTGTACAAAATTTCATATGATACAATTGTTTTGGCAATGTATGGGAATATGAAAAAAACCTATTTGATTTAGAATTCTGTTAAAAATTTATCCTACACTAACTACAGAATCAGATTCTGCTGATAAACATTTTTCTTCATGACACCTGGTTGCATCCATGTGTGAAGTTTCCTGCCACTGAGCTTTGAAGCAGCTCTATTCCTCATCTTTCATTGCATAACTGTGTACTTTCTAGGGAAAAGAAGTTTAACTTAATTCTTTTGACTTTATTATTTTGGTAATCAATTAAAATACTCATTGCTTTTGGAAAACTGTCAGGAGACCTACAGTGAAAAAATTATACAGTTTGTATAGTTTAATGAGCTAAATTGCAATATTTAATAAACAAGACATGTACTTGCAGGACAATCAAATATTGTCATTAACTTCCATCTATAGGGATTTGGTTTTCTTTTTTTTCTGATGGCTTGCAAAACGCCAATTTTAATGTGACTTATGCAAACATGGTTAGAGAACATGCTCCAAACTACATATATGCATTTTCGCACTCTAAAAACCATGCTCAGTTCTTTTTATAACAGAGATACGGTAAGTGTACTAAAAAATCTATGCTCTTCTAAACCAATCTTGATTAAAAGAACACATTTTATACCAGCTGAATAGCTGTCAGAATACACACTTACAGGTAAATGTGACTCTGAATCTCAGTGTACACAGCAGGTTGGATGAAAGTGTGTCATTTGCTTCTGAACAAGTACGGAAGTATAGTAATAGAGTGGTAGAAGAAAGGTTTATCCATTTTCTCTCATATGAGACTAAGTAAGCTGAAGATTTCAGCTTCGAGTGCTTAAAGTTTTTCATTACTTCAATAAGCTGACATTTTCAGTGTCATAAAATAAGGCTGTTTTCTCTATTACTAACGTGGATTTACTACCTAGAATAAGAATGTAATAAAGTCCAGGTTGCAAACAACTTTGCATGTTAGATACAGCTCTAAATTTTATTGCTATCTCTCTTTTTTCTTGCTTTGATAAGTTGTTTGCATAAAAATGCAAAAAAAAGGTAAGAGATTATTTAACAAGTTTTTTATTATGCTTTTGGTGATGTTTATGGATGTAAAAAACATTATGAAGGTAGAAGAAACTTACTTATAAAACATCATTACATAGCACTCTAAGATAAAACACCAATCTCAATAGAAACCGTGTGATGTTCATTTAAGCTCTTAAAGTCCTCAGCTGAGTGCATTGTGAACTTTGGAGGCACAGGAAGTTGAAGCACTGCAGAGTACTCATCAAATCAAATTCCATTCTGGCACCAAACACCTAAACTGTCAGTTGAACCTTTGATTCAGTGTGCACTCTAGTGCATTTATTTGTTTATTAGTGTGAACAGAGCCCAAGGACGAGGAACAATTCGTTTTCAATCCATGCTGGATCTCAGTGAGAAAGGTGCTTTTAGATAATTAATGATGACTCCTCCTTCACATTGCCAACAAAGATAATTTGCTCTAAGTATTAATCGAGCAGACTAGGGGTATAACTTCCATTAAGTAGTATTTTAATTTAAAGATCAGTGAGGGGAGAAAATTGCTTTAATGTTTTATAAGAAACATGTATCCATCCCTCTAACTAGAGATATTCTTGGAGAAAAATATATGATTAAAAGATTGAGCTCTTTTTTAAAGAAAAAAACCCTGCATGTTCTGTCTCAACCACACAAAATCTCTAATTTACCTTCTTGAGAACAAAATATCTCACAAATTTGTAAAGTGATTGAACAAAATCATTCATCAGTGAATATTTGTTTCCAACTACTCTATTCTCACTAGCACCTGCTCCTTTTTACAGCTTGCTCAGAAAAGCATTCAACTGCTATCAGCAACTGTAAGCTTTTAGGCTGACAAATACTATCTATGATTCACTGACTCTCTGGTTTTACCATTCCCTGTAGGACAATCTCTCTAAAGAGCATGAACTTGACTGAGGTATTGAAACTCAGTTTTTCTGCAGCAGTTCCTCTGTGGATCAACACTGAAAAATTATTTACACAGTTCAGAAAAATAAACAAATATGAATATATAAGCCAGTCCCAAAACAAGAAAATTTCTGAACAAAAGTTTTTAAATATTTATGCTCTAGAGAAACGATAACATGCTGTTTGTTTCCTATGAACATGCTCCAAAAGCAGCATTTACTTATCTCCAGAAATCACCCAGGGAGCCAGTCCTTGTCCCAGAATCATTGCACTGGAGCTGTTTTCTTCAGAGAGAGAAGAAATTGCAGCATTCCAGTTAAAAAACTAATAAAATCCCGATTACTCTGTACAGTTCCCCATATGTCTAACTTTTTAACTGCTTTTAAAGTGACTCTTTCAGAGCTGGGTTCATGAAAGCCATCATATTCTAATTTTCTGAAAGCTTGATAGAACTGATATTCTGAGTATAGATAAAGTGTAATGAAGCACTTTCATTCCCATAGGAAAGCCTTCCACTCATATTCTTTGATGCCAACTAACCTTCACATCTGCTATTTCCCTATTGATTGCTACAACTTGGCACTTTTGTAGAGTGTCTGATGAGGCAATTCTATTCAATGACACCACTTCCTCTTCAACAAAAGAAGTGCAGTAAAATAACAGTGTGTTTCCTATACCTTCAGTGGAAATGCTGTTTGCAAATTATGCATACAGACATGTAGTCATCATTTGTATGTGTGTGTATGCAGGGAAGAAGAGCATTTGTTTGTTTTATACTAACTATTGTCTATGTAAAATTATGCAAAGTAGAGCTGGGTTTGAATTTTTTAGGCAAATGAGTCATTCTGGGTCCCACTTAAAAAATCCATCCCAAAATACATCGTGTTCACTATGGAAATAAGGTTGAAATTAGTCATCACTTAGAATATGTTCCCAACATATATTTATAAATCAATAATGTGTATCAGAAAAAAATCAGAACAAAGTGTGTGTTTGTTTTTCTTTTCCTGAATACAAACACATCAGATTCTATTTTTAAGTGAAATTAAATAATTTCTCTTTGGCACATATTATACTAATGAAATATTTCATTTAAAATTAAAATGGTAAGTAGTATCAATTACCTAATAGTCATCATTAAAATGCTGTGGAAACCACCACTGTGACAAAAAGAGAAATTCTGCATTTTTAAATTTAAGATCAAATGTAGCATTTTGGATTCAAACGGATTGAAACTACTAAGTGATTGGTGTTTTATTTACATTTTATTTGGCTTTCCTCTAGCCTCTGGACTATTTATTTTCTGTGTCTTTAAGCTCAAATTCACAAAGGTACTGAAATCTCTAATACCTACTGATATCAATGGGAACATATTTATAAAAAAAAAACAAAACAGAAAGAAGAAATAAGGATTTAGTTCCACCTTAGGATTTTCAGGTTATACAAATAACAAGTTATCGCCACAACAATTAATTTGCTTTAAGTTGAGGCACTCCAACTAAGACAAAAATATTATTTGTGAGCAAGACAGAAAAGAAAAATAGGTAACAGTTCAGGAGATGTCAAATATGTACCAAAGGCTGTTCCTAATATGGTGTTTGTGCATGATCACCTAGTTTTGACAGAGAGGAAAGTTCAACCCAATGACCATGATTTTAAAAATCATCCTGTCCTGTTTTACTTACTACTAAAAATATAACTTGAATGTGTACAAGACAGAGACATGTAATAAATTTTCAAAAATATATGTAAAACATTATGTGAAAATTTCAATATATGCTTTGTTTTAATCTCTAAACAATCCACTTTGAAATTCTTACTTCAAAATCAGGGGTCAGAAATCATGACTTTTTAATGATAATTTTTAAGACAGCTTTCAGACACTGGAACAGGCTTCCTGGAGAGATGGTCAATGCCCCAGGCCTGTCAGTGATTAAAAGGCCGTTAGATAATGCCCTTACTAATTTGCTTTAACTTTTGGTCAGCCCTGAATTGCTCAGGTAGTTGGATGATGTGATGATTATGGGTTTCTTCCATCTGAAATATTCTACTCCAGCTTTAATAATTTTACTGTTTCAACTTCTAACCAAGAAATCAAAAATTGTAGAAAAATAAATTTTGTAAAACAGAATTAATGGTTCAGAATCAGTTAGAGGGTATAGCTTTTCCCATATGTCAGCAAATTTTATTTTTTCTGTAAAAAAGTTTGTTAATCTTGCTGTGTTTCCTATATACAAGCTGAACTGTACCCTTCAAGTTTCCATGAAAATTCTGGCGTAGGATATGTCAAGATTACCACATACTTCCAGAAAAAGATACAACAATGCCAACACATTACTGGTGCACACATCAAAAGTCTGCACCTATCTCTCTAATTTAACAACAACAAAAAAATAATTGGACTCATAAATGTGACAAAAATGACACGTTATATAGCAGATGACACAGGAACATCTGCCCTGCTGGTGGAAGATAAATGTACTGAGCCTCTAATAAGATCATGCAAATGGAGTCACATAAGCAAAGCGAAATGTTGGATAGTGTTTATTGTTCGTTATTTTAAATTTTTTTTTCTTTTTTCCTTTTTGAAAGGAAGACCAGCTCAATCTTTCTAAATAAAATATTTCCAAAGACAGACCAGAATTTTGACCATGTCTGAACTCAGACTGTAAGCCAAATTATGAACTTTGAAAGAGATTTTTCTCTACAGTCAACTCGTTAACTCCTGTAACTCTGGAGAACACTGTCCTTCTAGGACAGTTCCTTAACCTACCACTTCCTGGTGCCTTTCACCTTCTTTCTGGTGGCAGTAAGAGGCATCTAGGCGACTACTGGAGAGGAGAGCAGGTATCTACCTTTTGGAGTGAGAAGAAACCTTCCCTCCATGTTTCAAAAACTACATCCTTCCTAGTAAAATAAATCATCTGTGTTTGTGTGTATTAGTCTGTTTTCTGGCTTTGAGATCAAAACACAAATGTTACGTCTTCCTATTAAATTCTCTCAATCAACAGTTGGTGTCTTTTTTTTACCAATGCACTAATTCATGAATTTATTTCTAGTACAGTCCTAATCTATGCATTTTGGGAAACTTCAGAAATAAAGCCTATTCCTGGTTTTACTCACTATCATTTTAGGGATGCTATGCTTTGTTTTACAATTCTTTTATCCAAAATGAATAATAAACTACCTTTGCTATACATTTTACCTATGAAGTGAAACTAGCTATAGTAGCAGTTGATAATGTTATTTAAAAAGGGTTTGTGTAGTGTAATATAGTGTAAAAAATACAATATTAAAATTTTGAATTACAAATATATCATAACAAGAGGTTTTTAAAGGCTTGATTCCATCATTAATGTCAAGAAAAGTAAAATAAAAATATCTCAAATCAGAAGTTCTTACACCTGCAACATTCGTCAGCGATGGTGGTTTTGCTGTTAAAATTATTCCACTAAAACTTAGAGATTTAATTTACCAAAGTAATTCAACATTTCTCAGAGGAAAACTGAAGACCTAAAGTTAAGACCAAGAGTCTCAATGGAGTTTTTTTTAACTGTTAATAAATTTATTCAGACTATTTAGAAATCGAGCTCCATCTTGGAAATAAATCCAGAAATTTGATATTAACTGAATAAGAATGTAAAAAATAGTGGCCTCAATGCTTATGTGAAATGAGCCTCATGGTTCCCTTCAACTCTCCTTTCACCTGTTATGATCTGATTTGAAAAGACAACCACTGAAACAGTCAAATCTTCTTCATTATAAACAGGCTAGGACTGAAAGAGGAAACTATAACTGAAGATTCAGTGTTTCCTCTGCTAACTTCTGATTTTAGGGGTAGCCAGACTCCAGACTAGAATATCATTGTTGGATTGCGTATATATAATGAAATGTTATAACCATCTCTGCTCTTCAAGGAACAAAAAACTGCATCAGGAATACTAGATGTAACCATAAAATACAATAAGAAACCAAACTATTGTTTTTATTCAATACGAGTAAGTTCCTTGGCAATTCAACCTGAATAAAAACACACTTGAATGATAACTACCTGGATAGGTTTAGACTAGAAGTCCTAGAATCAAAGAAAGTATTCTCCAAGCTTCTTCATCAGATAGAGTAAAAGGGTACAAAAAGAGCTAGAAAACCTTCCCCCAAATCCCAGAAAAATTTCAGTGCTAGTATTCCTTCTTCATAGAAAGTTCCTTTAGGGATGCATCTTCCTTTTTCAGAAGGTGAAAATATATGAAAGTGTACATGAAACTTCTATGAGAAATGTCATATAGAAGTTTCTAAAGAGTTTTGGAAGAATCCTTGTAAGTCAAGGAAGGTATCTCTTGTATTCAAAAGAAAAAAAAAAAAGACACAGAAACAGAAAGACAGTGAGAGCAACAAAAGAGGAACAGAACTGTTTCTATCTTACCATGTGCCTGCAGAACAAGAAAGTAAGAGATCTTCAAAGAAAGACCAAGAAAGTCAAGTCTTCAAAGGCCTCCAGGATATTTGCCGTTTTTTATAGCTTGTTGAGGGGGAGCCGATTTCAGTTCTCAAATGCAGATACACTACTCCAATACAAATATTTGAAGGTCTTAATATAGCAAAAGCTCTCATGCTCCCCTTCAAATCACAATAAGTCACATGATAATTTATCTGGATTTTACTTACAAATTACATTTCAATATCTATTATGAGAACTTAAGTAAAATTCAGCATAAAAGAACATATTATTCGTTATCACAACCATTACAACTGTCTCAGCTTTCAAGATGTAGAAAAAAAGAAACACCCATTATTTCCTATACAATAAATTGATGAGTAAATTGAAATTGCATATGTCATATCTGATCAAATAAAACAATGCTGCAAAATATATTACCTATGCTTCGTCCAACATGTTCATGGGCAGATAACTCTGATCAGTAGGCTACTGTGATCATAAAGAACTGACTGCTCACAGCTTGGAGGAGTGCACTCTTTACTGGATAAAAAACTGACTGGATGGCCAAGCCCAAAGAATGGTGATAAATAGAGTTATATCCAGTTGGCAGCTGGTCACAACTGGTCTTCCCCAGGGCTCAGTATTGGGCCCAGTCCTGTTTAATATATTTATCAAATGTCTAGATGAGGGGATCCAGTGCACTCTCAGTCAATTTGAAGATGACAGCAAGGTGGGGGGGAGTGTTGATCTGCTGGAGGGTGGGAAAGTTCTGTAGAGGGATCTGGACAGGCAGAATAGATGGGCCAGTTGCACGAGGTTCAACAAGGCATGTTTGTCCTGCTTTTGGGTCACAACAACCCCACTCAATGCTACAGGCTGGTGGAAGAACCACCACTCTTCTGGAAAGCTGTCCAGTAGAAAAGGACCAGGGATGTTGGTCAAGAGCTGGCTGAATATGAGCCAGCAGTGTGCCCAGGTGGCCAAGAAGGCCAATGGCATCAAAGTCTGTATCAGAAATAGTGTGGAGAGCAGGGCCAGGGGAGCAGTGATTGTCCCTCTGTACTTGGCACTGGTGAAGCCACATCTTGAATCCCATGTTTAGTTTTGGGTTTCTCACTACAGGAAAGATACTGAGGTGTTGGAGCATGTACATGTGGTGCTTAAGGACATGGTTTAGTGATTGACTTGGCAATGTTAGATTAATGGTTGGACTCAATCTTATAGCTCTTTTCCAACCTAAACAATTTTATGATTCTGTAATTCTAAAGCCTGCTTTAATATATGTTTTGTGAAACAGTAATCTATATTATGCAGATTAAGGATCCTGGATACATTAAATACAAGTTCAACTAGTGCACAGATATTAAAAAATGCTTAAAAGGCACTGATATCTAAATAAGCTTATGTAATTATTACCACAGATGTATTGCAAAAAGGATGGTTAACCAATCTCAACAAGAATCCTGTTTGGAGAAATTAATAAAGCTCAAGAAGAAATTTATCAATATGATAAGATTTTAGGATGGTGCCTGGGGCAATTCTGGCATTGAAAATATTTCTCTACAAAAGCAATGCTAATGTAGTTGGACAACACCTTAATACTATGGCATATCAACTGACAAGGCAGAACCAAGAGTTCACCTCTACTAATGAATGGAGGCTTTCAGGCTGCTTCAGTGGGCAGGAACTCAATACTGAAGGTTAGTCATATGGCATGATCTCACAAAAAAATGGTTGAATCAAGAGACAGCTCACTCTGGAGAATTGCTTCTGAATCACATTCCCAGGATGAGTCATACATCAAATTTTGTAAACTTTACATGGCTACTTGGTGATAGATTTACTTGCTTTGAAGAGCAAGACAACTTTTTTTTTCATGCTCTGATAGTTAAAAATGTTCAGATATCCTCTGAATTTCCTAAACAAACCCTACCTCTGAATTTTGTCTTTCATACAGAATTCTGTTTGCAGTTGAAGGTTTCTCTGTGATCTAGTTCAGTTCCTTTTCTCACCTTGCTCAAGATCTAAAGACAGACATAAAGAGAAAAAAAGCTGAAAAGAGAAGAGAAAAGGCAAGTGTTCTCACCCTGCCTCCTGGGGGAAAGCAGCAGGAGGAGAGAAAGGTGATAAGGCTAGATAGCAATTAGGTTATGCATTTCTGAGGAAAAAACCTTGCAACCAGAACCCAGAGTACAGTAATTCTCCTACAACTGATTCTGTCAGCAGCGTCATTGCAGGCCCTGAAGAAGCCACAAACTGAAGGGTACCAGGTGAGAGAAAGGTAACAAAATAGGTTACCAGTTAAGACGAAACCTACATTAGTACATAAAGAAAACATAAATTCTGGAAGTGTCAGCAATTTCAGTTTGTTATTTTCTCACTGTCACGCTTTCAAATGTCTAGGCAACATAACTCACTTTCCAAAGGGTGTGTATTTCCAGGCCTTCACATTTAGCAGGTAATAGAGGATCACCCTGCCTTGTAATGAGACACTCCACTCCCATCAGTTCTAACACTTTAGCAACCAGAGCAGCTTTCTTCACAACTGAAAAGTAAAAATGCAACAGAAAAAGACTCATTTTCAGTTGGATCTGAAAGCTGAGCTGATTCTTGCCACACACGATGACAGGTACAGCCAACAGAGCTTGATTCTAAAGGCAGGAGAAGAGGTTGGACTACTCACAGTTAGTCTGGCTTAAGCTGATCGCAAAACAACACAAGAAAGCTATTGAGAGAAGCAATTTGCAATAATTAGTAGTGATTAAATTCCATCTGACTTCAAACAAAAGCAAATGGTGTCATGGGATGCATTAGGAAGAGCATTACCAGCAAATCAAGGGAGGTGATCCTGCCCCTTTACTCAGCCCTGGTGAGGCCATAGCTGGAGTGCTGTATCCAGTTCCATGCTTCTCCGTACAAGAGAGACATGGAGCTACTGGAGCAGGTCCAGAGGAGGGCTATGAAGACGATTAAGGGCTGGAGCACTTCTCTTACAAAGAAAGGCTGAGGGAGCTGGGCCTGTTCAGACTTGAGAAGAGATGAATGAGAGGGCACCTCATCGCTCTGTACATGTATCTTAAGGGAAGATGTCAAAAGGATGAAGCCAGGCTCTCCTTGGTGGTGCCAAGCAATAAGACAAGTGGCAATGGGCACAAATCGATGCACAGGAAGTTCCACCTGGATATGATGAAGAACTTTTTTGCTGTGTGGATGACTGAGTACTGGAACAGATTGCCCAGAGAGGTTGTGGAGTATCTTTCACTGGAGATATTCAAGAACTATCTAGACACAGTTCAATGCAAAGTGGTCTAGGATGTCCCTATTTGAGCAGGGAGGTTGGACCAGATGAACCACTGTGGTCCCTTCTAACCTTACCCATTTTGTGATTCTGTGATTCTTGTCTTCAGTGGCTTCACTATATATTCTCCAAAAAGAAAAGAGACACAAAGGGTTTCTGTTAGCTACAAAATGATTTTTCAAATATCTAGATTATGACATACCTCTAGATCAGCTATATTTGATAAAAATTCTTGTCTTTTGCTTGTAACTAATCCACAAAATTTAGAACCTAAATTGTGGTTTGGGTAATATATGCATATCAGGTTTGACTTTCTATGGACAAATGTAAAGTCAATTAGTTATTTTTTTACCCTATCTGGGCTCTGATTTCTTGCATCCTGTATTTCCATCCAAGTGGAAGTTAGAACTTGCTATATTTTATCATATCTTATACATTGAGAAAAATTGCTTTTATTCAGACAAACTCCACCATGTACCTGCTGTATGGATCATCAATGCCTGTGCACTAATCAATACACTTTGTTGTTGGATGCAATTTTGAAAAATAATACAAATTTCAGCTTCTTATTGGTATGTTTATTTTAACTCTATATTATATTCACATTTGGAAATACTTACAGAACAAGAAAGTCAGATAGGACCATAGGTTAGTCCACCTGAGAGTTCTGTGGGGAGATCAGCAAAAACTTTTTCCCCTCTGAATATTTGGGGTAAGGTAGAAACAAATACTGAGCTGTGGAAAATACTAATTGATTCAAAAACAAACCAGAATTTTCCCAATGCCAACTTTTCATTGATTTTTGATGTCTCTCTTTGACTTCCTTTAAAAAATAACTTGTGGGGACCCAATTCATATATTAACAATTTATTTTGATATTTTTTTATATTGTAAATGTCTAATCTTGTTTTCACAAAATTTTTTTCTTTTTGAGAGGGCACCAAAAAGCATTTGTACATGTCTTAACATTTCTAAGAGCTGTAGGCTGAGACAAATACAAATGATAAATCAGTTCTGCGATTTTGTAGTATAACCAAATGTTATTCAGCAGCTTATTATGAGCACTTACTATCTGGATATATGGCATAATGCTGTATAAATCTTTGTAGAATTGTAAAGTTGACTAGTCATTTTGTTCATCTCTTTCAGTCCCCTGAGAAGAGGGAGGAGTCAAGACAGCACAAGACCGTTGTCCCTGTACCTAGAGAGTTATTTGGAATGAAGCCCTTTATGTGAATTTACTCTGCTTTCTGTCTTCAGATTCAAAAGAAAGGCAATTCACCTCAAAAAACTTAATGATACCAAATTTATTGTAATCTTTTCTATTTAGAATTCAAAAGCACTTATAGTCTGTGTTAATACGTCATATAACCTACCTACCTGTGCCTAACTTCTTGAACTTCTACAGAAATTAATAGAAATCAGTGAGGTAGAGATGCTTTGAGATCTCTGGACAAAGCCTATATCATTCTTGCAGACTCTGCTACAGCAGATTCAATTCTTATAACTGTATGCAGTGACCACAGACCTTGCTTTACAGATTTGTAACTATGCCTGCATATTTTGTACATTAAAAGAAGCAGTGGTTAACTGAGTAGTGTTCCTGCAAATAATCACGGCAAATGGGAAATGATGCATTTCGACTGTATGTTTTTCTATCAGTTATGTCCAAACCATCACGATCAAAAATAAGTTAAAATAGTTTACATGGTATTTATATTCAATTCCTTCTTTAGTTAAAAGTACCACATGTTTTCAAATCCATATTCATTACACTGAAATGCAACTTACCTATAAAGTGAAATAACATTAAATCAAATTGAACATGTATCTGTGGTATCTACTACCAGTTATTTTAAAGCATTATCCAGATTAGTACATGGAGGCTTGGACTCAAAAGATTGTCACTGGATATTTGAGAATCTCACAAGTGGTGCTTCTCTTATCTTTGACTTGCAATAATTCCACCTAATAATTTATACACATCTCTAAACTTCATGATGTTTTATTTGAAGCACTCAACTAAAGGTTCTCTGTGTATATTCGTCCACGTGTTTATACATGCATATTTACTTGTTCAACAAAGAATATTATTGTCTATTACAGTGTTCAAACCCAGCTTTGAAAAATCCACTGAAGTTATACTGGTTTTATGCATGTCAATGCCAACCTCACTCACGATAAATGAATGACATTCATACCTTTATTCTTGCTGCTATTCTTTCATTTACATCAGGGGACCTGTCCCTTGTACTCCAGTTGCAAACACTGGGAAAATTCCCCTACAACTCCTTCCTTCATCTTTAAGAAACTATTTCTGAGACTTTGCAGTGTATAGGTAGAGCTTAATGTTATTTCCTTTAACAATAGGCAAAGAATGTGGAAGAGGAGTATATACACTAAGTGCTGAATTATTGCTCCCCAAAATTTCCTCAGAGAGGTGGTAACAAAATGTCTAGGGTAAAAAGTCAGGGTGTTGGGGGAAAGGACAATGATTAAAAAGGGTAAGCAGCATAGATCTTCATAGGGAGAAAGCAGTGCAGGAAGCAATTAAATAAATTGTAGAAAAGTAGAGCTGAAGAACAAAAATGGGTCCTGACAAAGAAAAGGAAAGAAACTGGCAAATGTAAATAATAAATAGAATAGTCAGTCTATCAGATAATTCTAAGGTGTGTGAGTCAGCTTTCCTGAATTGGTGCCCTGTCTGCCTTTCACCAGAATTAGTTCCCTATCTACTTTTCACCAAGTAATCTTGAAAAAGATGCATTCCCTTTTAGTGCTTCAGCTTCCTTATCAGCAAAACAAGGATATAAAATACATGTCTCCCGGAGAGCTGAGAAGACCTTTAATTTGTGATACAGAAGCAAAGACACTAATCTACTGCTATTAGAGAGTGAAAAATTACTTTGTTTTTTACTATTTGATATGCAAATGCCTAGTAACCATATCTGAGAAAAGTTCCATTGTACCTGCTACTGTACAAAAACATAGAAAGAAAATAAACCTGTCATAGAAAGTTACAGATATTAAAAATTTTGGGAAAAACAAAGGTACACGACAACTTCACCAAAAAAAAAATCTTAACACTGTAGACCACATACAAGCAGATGCACTGAAGCAGGTTTTTTGTGTGTAATGATGGAGAACTGTAGTACAAATAGAAGCAGGGTAGAATTAACATCTTGTCCCCAATTTATTTTGTCATTTAGCAAGAAAACAAACAGTTTTTCATAACAGGGATTTTGAGAAATATAGACCACAGAAATCAGAAGCAATGAAAAATCTGAGTTTTTTTCATCTGAAAACAGCTAGTGTGAGATCATTACCTTTCATGAAAATAATAAATGCTTTTTATTTTATTCCAAATGGGAAGCAAGAGAGGTGGCTGAAATTTGAAGGTGGTCAATAGTGACAAAAGCAGCCAAGAAAAAGGAAGAGAATTTCATAATTAAAAAAAAAAAATCATAATTTGAGAATCAGGAGTGGAAACTACTAGCCTAACATACGGCTTAGAATTTACTTTTACATTTCTTTCCTTCTAATTCTTGGACAATACCAAGGTTTTCTTTGTTGTTCCCAACGAAGTAGCCCACGAGACCCCCCACACACATGTAATGGATCTGTAAAACTATTTCATTTCCATGCTCAGACCAGATAAGTAGATCTTAGGAAAAGAGAGCACTGAAATGTTTCTTTGATTTCTGCTCCTAAAAAAAGTTGTAATGCATATTTCTTAGACCATGAGGAGGCAAGAGATGAAGGACCTAATAAACCCCTGAAGACAACATTCTCCTTTTTCATCAAAGCTATTTCATAGGGATGCTTGACTCACAAGGGTAACAACATTTTCAACAGATATCCCATGTGTTCTCCAAGCTTTTACCGTCAAGAGGTTTTAATCTAGCAGTTAGCTTGTAACCCATTTTAATGAGCATTTACCCATTTAGGTTCTCCTTCACAATAAGCTCTTTTGTTTTAGTACACAGCTTTGGCCATGTTCCAAAGTTTTTTTAAGTAAATAATTCAATGGACTGCTATATAGCTAATTTATCTAGAAATTACTGTCAACCTCATGGGCAGCTACCAAGGCTCACTGTGATTGGAAATAATAACTAATACCAAGATATGATAATTTCATTTAACATTAGGACACCATCTGGTGCCTTTATTTCTTGTTGTAACACAGTGCCACTGTTTTACTCAATCGAGTCTCATTAAATCAAGACAAAGTGGCCAAGGAAAAACATACACACAGATGATAAATTTATCCTCTCAATCATCTTTATGCAACCCGCACTCCTGGAACTCACTCTCTTAATTTTTTTAAGCAGGAGGGGACACCTAAAATCTAATCTGAGCTCCTATATGATGAAGGCTATCTATTTCATGGAGTAGCTTCTAAATCAAAAGAGTAACACACTTGGGTTATGCTGTATCTAACTTCCTCATAATGGTTGCATGTGATGGATGAATCCAACCCACTCCTAGATAAGTTATATCAGTGGTTAATTACTCTCACTCTTAAAAATATGCACCTTATTTCTGGACTGAATTTGCCTAACTTTGGCTGTGAAACACTGGATCTCATTATGCCTTTTTCTGCTACATTAGAGAGTCATCTACTGTCAAAAGTCTCATTCCCATTAAGGCACTTACAAACCATGATCAAGTCACCTCTTAACCTTCTCTTCAGCAGATTAAACAGACTGATCTTTAGCCTCTAACTGCAATGCTTATTTCCAGACCTACAGTCATTCTTTTACCTTTAATGAACACTTCCCAATTTTAAACATATTTTCAAAGCATGATCACCAGAACCAGACACAATAGTTCAGTAGTACTTTCCTTAATGTCATATAAAAAGGCAGTGTTACTTCCCACTTGATATTCAGTTATTTATATATCAGAGAATACAATACATACCATTTAAACTCCTGTTTTATCAGATTCTTTTTTGAAGTACTTTTGTATTATTTAGTATATTCTATGAGTTATTCAATTCTAACAGTAACTTTTAAGGTAATTCCACTAAAGTCTTATTTTAAAATATTTTCTTGCATTTTCTTTTTTCTTTTTTTTTTTTTCCTCATGTAAGGAAATTATATTCCTGAAGTAATTTTCTTATACAAAATAGAAGTATATTTTTAAAACACACAAATAGAAATGTACTATGTTGACCAGAATTATAATATTCTACTTTCTGATAGACTCAACATCATTAGGTAAATATACTAAATTTTACAGCACATTTTACTGTAGTAGAATGTATACACATTTTGGTTTATCTTTCATGGAATACATACTTAATTAGCTTGTTTTCCTTACACAGGTAACTCTAGTGAATATCATGTACATCAAGAAAACTCCACTGTCCACATGGAAGTTGCTTCAGACACTGAATGAATTGATTAATTTACTTTTCTATTTGAACATTTTCATTTATCAACTAATCTGCAAGAGCAGTTGCAGCTGTTTCTAGTGCTTAAGTTTGGATTAATTTCATTAGGTAAATAATACCAATTTATTTATATACTACTAGATAAGACAGTAAACAACAGAAAAATATTTCAAATCATTTGGTTACTTGCTGGAACAGAAGTTCTTAACTATTGATTCATTTTCCCATCACAAAACACTTACTAACCATGATCTCTTCACACACAAAGTCCAGAAAATATGTTTTTTCAATATAATAAACCTTAATTTGACCTGAAGCTTATCAGCCGAACAAAGAAATCCTGTGTTTTGTTCTAATTTCTCATTTTCCTTCACAGTGAAGGAGAAGAATTCATTGCTGTAATAAAAGCAATACTAACTTATGTGATCTGATACCATAACTATGTTGTGTGTAAGTCTAGGTTATTTCAACTGCAAACAAACATCTTTAATATAGGATGTGCAAATGCTATTTCAGCAGTAGTAAGTCCTTTCTAGTTCTTGGATACAATATATACAATATAATATACACAAAGTATATCTAGATAAAGGGAAACAGAAGAATAAAGAGAGCAGATAGGAATAATTGTGCAGAAAAGGAAGTACTACAGTAATATGCAGAGGGGAAAAACATCCAGAGAAAGAGGAATAGTCTCTGTGCACTTAGAAAATCCACAGATTATGGGCATACTAAACAAAGGAAAAGGAGTGAATAACACAGAAAATTAAGGATGTTCTCATTAAATAAGGAAAACTAAGAATTAGGAAGATGCGGAGAGAATAATTTTCTGGCAATCAGAAAGAAAGTCACTGTTATTTTAAACTTGCTTTCTTATATTTTAGAGCCCATGATTTGAATCTGAAATGGAATAAAATCAAAGTTTTCTCCCAGACTAAAATTAAGTGAAAGCCCTGTAGTGTTTTCTTGTAATTCAATAAATACCTTGTGTAATCTCTTTATGTCTTGAGACATAAATCATTTTGACTCTTTTAAAACCTCCATCTTTAAACTTTCAATGATGTTACTTTTAACTGTTTCACATATTTCCTGATACAAAGAGACCTCTAATTGATTAGTTACTTCTGTCAGCTTAATCAACTCCTTTTCCAACAAGTGTTCTGGGGAAAATACTCAAAACTTTCACATTTTATGCTTTAAGTTAAGTAGCCTGAAGCATTCTGAGATACTGGAGTTGAATTGATTTTTGTTTCCAAGTAGAAGCTGAAAAGCCTAAAATATTATTGGGTTTTTAAGTTAAAACTATGTGTACACTTTGATTGGCTCTAAGGTCGTAAGATTAAACCATGACTATTTAGCTTTGATATCTAAACAAACTTTGTACCCTCTGAATTTGATGAGGGAAAATGGGCACACAGTCTTCAATTTCTGTGCAAGTTTGCAGGTTACCTTGGTCCTCAGTCTGCCTAATTTCAAATGCCAGTGTAACAGTCAACACAGAGCCATAGAACTTTAAGTGATAGAGTAATAACTCTTAAAACCAGTTAGAGAACAAACCATCTTCTCTCACTTCATGCATACTTCTCACTAATTTAAGTTCAATTACATGCTTGACAAAGCTAGAAAAGAAAGATTTCTCTCTAATTCAGTAGCATATTTAACTACACTTCAAATTGAATTGTGTTAGTAACAGGTTAAAAGGAACAGAAAACTGGAATAATCTGAGCTTTTTATGTGGAACCCAAATTTCATTCAAAAGTTTCTCAGAATTGTAATGACCAAAAGGTATTTCTCAGTCCAGCTGCTAATATCCTAATGTTGCTTGAGAAAAGACTACAATTAGGTATAATGCAGCTGAACTAAAACTGCAAGTTTTAATCCATCAAAACTTAATCTTGTACACAACCATAAGAGTTCTGAGCAAAGTGTTCAGCTTTATTCATGTAGTTCACTGCTATAAATTCAATTCTTTAAAAAAAAGCATCAAAGAAACTGCCTTTTATTTTCTATGAGAGATTTTGCATTTGATTACTATTCTATCTTGCTAATCCTCAAAAAGAATAGTTTTTCAGTTGCTTTTGGCAGCAGTAGGAATCAAACCTGTTGCCCCTCAGCAAGGTGCAAAAACTTTACCCCACAATTAGGATATAGCATCTTCTCAAACAGAATATAAAGCTTACCTTGAAGAAAGTCATGGTTGCTCCATCTTCAACTGCCCCATACTCAATCTTTGTCTGCTTGGCCAGATCATCAGCAGAATCAATAGGAGATTCCATACGTTCCACTGTCAGAAAGGCGGCTAGGTTAGCAGTGTACGAGGAAATGATGATAAGTGTGAAAAACCACCAAATGCCTCCCACTATCCTGGTGGAGAGGGCTTTAGGCATGAGCTCAGAACCTAACGAAAACCAGGGGAGAAAGGTGAAACTGATGCATAGAAAACAATTAATAAGTATTCAGCACTTTTTGTCACAGTGGGGAGAGGAAATCACTGTGCAAAAAAATCTTTCAGCTACAGGTTTACATGTACTGCTTGTGCAAACACACACGACTGAAATAAAAAATAACTGGTTAAACTTATAAACACAGATCTTTTTGGAGCTGTGTGGGAATCAAAAGATAGTAATGGGAGATTCAATGATCAGTGCTGCTTTAAAATTTATAAACATATATATATCTCAATGTGAAAAAAAAAGTATTTCCTTGAACCTGTTTTCCAGAAAAAATCCTGGATGGACTGAGCCTCTAATACTAATATTGAAGCACTCATACAGTTCTGTATCTTGACTGCACTAAAAAAACTATTTAAGTATTTTGTACAAAACTCACTTGCATAAACAAAAATAAGCTATTGAAGAAGAGACCAGATATGAAATAAAATATTTCATATCTGGTCCCTTCTTCAATAAAATATTTCATATCTGAAATACAAAATCTGAAATCTATTATAGATACACTTTTGACTTTTGTCATCTGTATTGCTGTAAAGGATTGTTTATGAACTGTTTAAATTTAAAAAAAAGAAAAAAGGACATCTCCCATCTCTATGGTTAGCCCCACAATTTCATATAAATATGGGTGGCTATGCCACACACTTCTACTTGACAGACTAGCAATAAAAACATTAGACTGCTATGCATAAACTAGATAAAGATAGATTATAATGCATTGCTGGAGTTGCCTGCTCATGGCACTAAAGAACAGAGGGGGAGACAAACACTGTATACTAATTTGCATAATTTTAATGCTAATTTAGAGTCTAATGAGACAAATTGAAGTACATAAACTCCTGTTGTGCCAAATTACTAAAAATAGGAAAAAATGAAATAAAATCACAAATATTTATTATAAATGAGAATGGATGGATTTTTTCCAAAATGTTATAACTGAATGGAATGAAATTTCTAATGATGTCAAATAAAAAATTTCCAGCTTCTTTCTATAAACTTTATGTAGAATCTTGCAGTATCTGGAAACTTGTTCCAGTTTTACCATATCTGTTATATCTCTTTTGGTTAATTGGTTACTACACTTGCTCTTTAATCTCCTGGGTAAAATGGAATGAAGGCAAGATGGACTATTTTATTCCTGTTAAATTTTAGTGTTTATATTGAATTAGTTAAGGAACTGGTCCAGCAAGGTAACACATCTTCAAATAGTTTAAAGATTATGTCAAACTTCCAAAGTCAATGCAAAAATAAGAACAGAAGGATTGGGGGAGGGAGGGAAGGAAGGAGGGAGGGAGAGAGGAAGAAAACCAAAGAAAAGGAAAAAGAAGTGATATCATAACTGGACTACTGTATTCAAAAACAGCCCATCTTACCCTGCAGTTCATCTTACCCTTGCTGTTTCAAACAAAAAAAGGCTGACAGACTTGGACATGGCAGCCAACTCCAGTGCCAGATTCTGCCTAGAATTCTGCAAGGAAAAAAGTAGAAAAGTACCTTTCTGATGTAGTTGCTCCTAGGCCCTGTTAGTCAGACACTTAGACACCATAACACTAAGAGATTTCCCAGTAAGACCACCATCATGAACTCTTTTCAATTGCTCTCGTTTCATTTAAAAACCAACACCAGTAAAATCAGATAGGACTGGGAAGAAAAGAAGAGTGGAAACATTCGCCGCAGTTGCCCCAGTTACCACAAGTTCGTACCTCACCAAGGACTGAAACTGAGTGCCACCTGGGCCCACAAAACAGAGCCTGGTCAGGGGCTGACTGTCATGTACCCAAGGTAACGTCATGTCCAGCACTATATCCCACAGTTTCCTGGGAGTGAGGGGTGCCAGCAAGACATGTATGAGTTCCCTCCATCATGTACCCTCCATCACTAAGTGAATGTTTTGTAAAGAAGCAGCATTTAATAAGCTAATGTGAATATTGCCCAAGCACTTTTATAGTGTTTCTAACTGAAAGTTATTGTTGATAGGTGAGAACTTTCATGCTTGTCTTAAAGAGTACTTTTAGATGATTTTAAGGGTTTTGGAATTTTATTTTTTTTTTCAAACAGTCATCACAGTAAAGTCTGATAAGTCATCCTTAGAATGGTGCCTTCAAAGTTTATTAAAGGAGTAAGAGCAAAACAATATAAGGCAAGGACAGAGACTAGTTTTCCTTCATGGAAAGCTGTTATCCTCCAAAGACATCTTTTTAAATAAAGGTTGCAGGTTTTGTTCTTATTTTGATTGTCAACAAATGTTTAGATGCTAGGGACTAAAATAACTTTTTCTTGCTAAATGATGATGCTTGTTCCCTTCTCCAGAAAGATGAAGAAGCATACAGCCACATAAGGAATAAAACTCGGCATTGATAGTGATTCTGGCAATCCTGAGAACTGTGAATGGAATTCAAAATACTTCTTTCATTCAGTATCCCTTTTTTTGATAGCTTCTTTGAAAGAAATCATTGTCTAACAAACATGTATTTGGGAGTGATGGTTCAACTATATAATTTCTTGAAATGTATATTGACAACCTAGTCGAAACTAAATACTTATCCAACTTCAGCTGTATTTTTATTTCTGATCTTGATTTCTTTTTACCCATTAATTCATGTTTTTCTGAGCATAGTACACATTTTGCTGAGGTCTTAGAGACTTTTCAAGCCTAGCAACCTGATATATAACAGAATATTTACTGCATTTACAGGAAAGCTTCATGAATTCATTTGATGAGTTAAAACCAGTATTTATTTATAGTTGGTGGGCTTATAATGGGAAGTTTTAAAAATGATTGCTCAGGTATCTCCATTAAAACAACTATACCAATACCCACTTGCTCCTGCCAACCTTTTATATGAATTTTTCAAGACATGTAATGGTTATTTTTTTTCCAGAAAGTCATTCCTTTCAGTGGTTCTTCAGCCGGACTAACAATCTTTATACTGTGCTCCCCAGCGAAACATCAGAGTAAAAAGCTGAATCTGTGCCATTCAAAGGTGTCTGAAATTATGTGACTGTGTCCAAATCCTTATGGAAAAGGGTAATAAAATGGTGATATATTTTTACGGATCTATGTATTTGGTATACTTTCAAAATAAAAGGAATATGGTAAGGAAAATTACAGATTTTAAAGAATGTGTCCCGACTTAAGGATTTTACTAGGACAGTGCTAGTTAAAACTGGTTGTTGATTTTACTCTGAGTAATACGACTACAAAGCTACCAATTTTATTGTCAGTAATGGCATCAGTTTCTCAGTGCCTGTATTGTATAATATAGACTGTTTATTTAAATCTTTAACAACAGTTATTCTGATTTTAAAAATGTAAATTGTGGTGAAAAGAACTAAATCTCCTATATTGACCATTTTATTTTAAAGGTACTAGCTACTAGATAAAATGTGTCTGTTATTGAAAGGTTTCCAGACCAAAATTAAACAAATGAGAGATTTTTAAATTATATTCTTGCCTGACAAAGATGTACTCTTTTTCACATTGTTTAAATGAAGGTTTGTTAGGTAATAGACAGGTTAGCTGATTTTCTTATGCAGTAAGTCTTTGCTGTTTAGGAAATAGTTAAACTAAGAGTTATACTGTGCTTTTTAAGTTTTAAAGTGTATATCTATCTTCAGACTAACTCCTAAGATGATGTTTGAAAATGCCTGGATACATAAATATAAAAAAGCAGATTTGTGGCTACATGCACAGAGGCACCCATGCAAATGACTTGCTCCAGAGAGCTGTTACCCCCAGCAAAAAGTGGGACATGGCGCCCAAGAGAAAGAGCAGACTGAGTCGTATACCTTGCTGCATGAGAGCTCCAACTCCAAACCAGAAACTATTTAGCAAGGTAAAATTGTTTTCCACCACGTCTGAATCAGGGTTGCAAGGATGTGGATTATACCACTCATAGGGACTAAACCTGTGGCAATTGACAGAAAAAAAAAAGACAGGTTTAAAATGCAGCCAGCATAAAGTCTATCCAGCAAATCTGCTGCAAGAGAAAAAGAAAAACAAGAAAGGTTATAAAGAAAATAGTGATTGAAAGTTTTTACAGTACGACTGCATTATGCTTAACAACAATATTAAAAGATAAAACAACATTAAAGATTCACATTCCTAATATTGCTAATATTAATGAAGTTGTATATAGATTGGCTCTGAAAGGTTCCAAGGGTCACCTGTAAACATCAAAGCACTTATTCTTCTATTAACATCAGTAGAATTACAGACATTTGGTACCATTTAGGATTAGGTTCTTATAATCACTGTGTCAGTATTTTGCATTTTGAAAGAAAATATGTGTTAAATCACAGTAATTGACTAGAAAAAAAATACATTAGGCAAAAGGTTTTACTCAGCAAAATTACAAATCATGAATATAAGAGAAAACAAATAGTTAGCAGTAAAAGTGACATTGTTAATCACCAAATAAGGGTACTAAACTCTATAATTCACAGAAAATAAAAATAGCAAATTAAAGGAATTGCATCCTGTCCTGTGAGGTGCACAGTAGCATCCCTGGAAAGGCTTTCCAAAAGAAGCTGGGGACATGCACAAGCACCTTGCAGGGCCAGGCTCTGAGAAAAGAAAAGAAAAAAAAAAGAAAAAAGGAAAAGACAGTGAAATTAATTATCTCAAAAACCAGATACAACAAAGATAGTAGAAAGATGCCCAAGTCTGGCAATACATTACAAGCAGATTATATACAATCAATCTGTTTTAACTCATGGCTTTGCAATTGCTGTGTATAATGATGGGTTCATATCTAAACGTTACTTTGTCAATTTTAGCTAAAACAAGCAAACATGTCTAGATAAATCATTCTTTGTTACAATTTCTTTCAGAAACGAAGAGACTTTCAGTTCTCTCTTCCTCATTATACCTTTGTGGAGCTTTAAATTTTAATTCCAATATGCAGAATTCTAATCATTTAAGAGATTTAATCATCATGCCTGAACTTGGAAACACACTGTTGATAGGGACTTTTATTTTATGCTTAAATTATGTCTTTAAATCTTTGATAATGAATACAAGTTAATGTACGTGCATAATATATTTGAGAAGTAGAAAAAGAAAATCGCTGCAATACAGTAGAATGTAACCAGCACAAGAAACAACCACAATAATTAATATATTACAAAGTTTAATTATTAAATCAATATTAATGTATTTTCATAATTTCTCAAATCATTAAAGCCACTCTGTTAAAAACCCTGAGATAGGCAGCCTTTACAAAAGAATTTATTTCCTAATGTGTCTTATAATCAAAGCTATCTGAATAATGCATCTGTCACTTTGAAAAATGCAATTTTCTACACAATAATATTTCAAACACATTATAATACAGAAAATCAAATGTTTCACTTTTATGCTCTTCATGTAATGTTAAAACACCTCTCGTCTTAGAAGTGTGTACTTGACAAAGAACTGTTTCATTTGGATTTCCAAAGTAACACTGATATGCTCTTCAAAAATGTAGATTGGATTCTAATTAAACATTGTGACCTGAATTCTTCTATTACTTTGTAGTAAAACTAGATCAGAAGTTTGCCAGCTCATTAAAAAGCTAAGTATCTTTCATGCCATGCTGTCAATCCGACAAAACCTGGAAATCAAGCACTCCATGAAGCTGAAACAGGTTTTATATTCTTTTGCTGAGAAATATTTGAAGATTAAATTGGAAATTAGGTTGTTCTTGGAAGGACAATGTTTGCTAGATAAAGCCAACATATTTTAGAGATTTAAAATAAATATCAATATGCAAATGTTACTTTTTGTGATTTCAACATTACTGAATAATATAAATTGTAACTTGATAGTTTTACCTTTTTGTTCTGATATCTTGTTGGATTATTTTTATATTATTAGTAAGTGCAAAAAGAATTGTCCATAGTTTCAAAGAAAGTCAAAACCAACCTGACACACAAGCTGGTTTTAGGAAAAAGAAACAATGCAATCTGAGTCCTAGATTCAGTCTAGGTCAAGTCATATCCCACAGTTTTAGAATTCTCTATTTTTTAATCTTCAGTGCACAACATCGAATATAAAATGTCAGGGGGTGGAGGTTTTATGGATCCAGAGGAGTGTTTAAAATGGCATACCAAAAAAAAAAAAGAGAGAGAAAAGAAAAGAAAGTAAGGAAAAATAATACTGGCCTACAGATAAATATTTTTTCACCTTATTTTAGTGTATGATATTACCTTGTCTAGTGTAAGAATTTTAAGGTACAGATCCTTTAATCAAATTTTGTATATACTACATATGTGTATAAGTTTTATACTGTTTAACCTATTGCAATAAATATTTGTAAAATACAGATTTATAGAATAAATTTAGGTTCACTCAGCAGGTCTTTAATACAACATCCTGCTCAAGGCAATGTCAACCACTAATTCAGAACAAGAGGCTGTCCACTCAGGTCTCAGAAACGTCCAAAGAAAAATTTCACAGCTTCTTTGGGCAACACGTTCCCATGTTTAGTTATCATAATAATGATGTTATTTATCTTTTTCTTTAGGACATGCTGGAACCTCCTTTGTTTCAAAGTATAAAGAACTATGCAGATTTGGAAAAGCCCAACTGTGTTATGATCAGCTTCTCTTATTAGAAAGTGCTCAGTGGGGAAAATTGTTCTTTCCTGATGCTAGAAAAGCCCAGCTCCCCCTTCCTCCTTTCACTAGACTTGTGATTCAGAGTTCAAGTATGGTGACACTTCCTGAAGTTTATTCAAGTATTGAGGGCCCCAGAACTGTTCACAGTATTCAAATGTGGTATAATAAATGCTATTATGGGAATAATCACTTTCCTTGATTAATGGACTACACTCCTGCAAATTTAAATGCAGTACACTAGCTCAATCACGAAGACAAGTGTAAAGAAAAAAGAGAACTTCAGTGAATTAAAGCAATTTTGGAGATTTCTCTAACTGCTGATAACAGGTACGCTTCCCATTTACCCAGTTCTATCACTGTTTATTCTAACATTTCAGATACAGTCTCTTAATGCCTAAAATCTTCAGGTGTTTGAAATACTTGAAAACCAGATTTAAAATGAGCTTTACAACCTGATTTCCAGTTTTCCTCTTTGTTGCTACCCACTGAAAAGTTACAGTTACTCTCCCAAAATTATTGGCTTATAAAAATAACATTTAAGAGTCAGCAATCTTTGTAGTCCACAGGACAGGGAAGATTTGTGTTAAATTTAATTCCACTTTAGGAACATTCCATGATATTAGAAATTAAAATTAGTATGCCCCATGAGCAGACAGATCTACTTCAGAATTGCAAATTATTTCAGAACACTATAATTTATTGCACTCAGTATTCCTACAGTGTTTGAAATAATGGTGTAGAATCCCAGAGGATAAGGGAGCTAATGTGTACATCTCAAACACCTATAGCCAAATAGCCAGGGAGCCAACCAAGGATTGCTGGTAACAAGAGCATGTAGCTGGAGAAGGGGGTCATATGAAGGTAGACCAGAACTTTTCTGAGAGAAATGTCCTTGTTCTGGCTCCTGGAAATAAACATAACTCAGCACAGTGCAAGCACCGGAATGAGGCTGAAAAGCAGGACTGTCAATCAAAGGCTGACCCAGTAGGGGGAGATCAAGACCACCAAAGACCCCAGAAGCCCTCTGACCTATTTCCAGGAAGGTCTAGAAGAACAAACTGCACATAAGAACTAATTTGCATAGAAAACAAGAAACTTATCTCCGTGGTGGGGAAACCTATCTATAAAAAGGTACCCCTACCAAGCCCAGGTGGCATCCCCAGGACTCTGAACACCCCAATCAGCTGGATCAATGATGGAGCCAATGACTGGTGATCTTTCTCTCTCTTTCTTTCTTTCCTCCTCCTGTAATTTCTTTCTTTCTTCCTTTCTTTCTCTCTTTCTCTCTCTCGTTATTCAAAATCCACTGCCATGTGTTTAGACTAACAGATAAGGGAGTAACTTATAACAGTGTCCACGCCAAGTGTATAATTTACTAATAACACTTTGTAAGTTATTGTGGACCCTCTGACTTTTGTTGTTCCTTTTCAAAGATGAGCATCTGTGCACCCACATGGTCCCTTCTCATACAAGATGGGATGCCACAAATGGGACCTTGGTCTTACAGGTCTTGTAAGTAAAATTCATAGTGAATACTTTAAAAACAAGAAGATTTTTTTGGAAAAAACCTGCTCAGATAATTCTCTAATCAGATACTGGATTTTTCATTGTAGTCTCTGAGTGTATGGGAAGACCGGAAACAAATAAAGTGTTTCATGAAAGGCAATACCATATTATATTTGACATAGCTACAGGTTGTGGAACCTCTCTCTTGTCCTTGTGTTGCAATGCACATAAAAGAGACCATCTTTAGTCAAAATGCTTTTCTATATCCAATGGAAGATGGTATGCAGGGTCAGAAAGCGTAAAATATCTCATCTTTTTAGCCTTTCATTTTGTAAACAATTCAGTTCAATACAAATTCCTGCTAGTC